>NC_067224.1:17613333-18336666 GCF_019924925.1 Ctenopharyngodon idella | reverse complement strand
TATTGGTCTATTGAGGTGTATGAGAGATTTTGTTCTGCCAGGCCAGATTGTTCAAAACTTACTGAAGACTTGTTCACTTCATTACACATCATGTTTCTCTCCATTCTTTCATTTTATTTACTCTTCAGGATTCCAATACACCAAATATGGGTGTCGTAAAAAAGGTGACAACAAAATGGTGCACAGGGGCTACTGTGACATCAACAAGAAACCCAAACCTATTCGCAGAATGTGTAACTTACAGGACTGTACGCAACCACAGTAAGTTGAATTTAAACATTTTTTTTAACCCCACTCACAATAACTGTTGTCCTTTTATCTCCAGTGACAGATAGAATGTTTTGTCATGGTACAGCATGTGATTTTTTTATCTTTTATAACTCAACCTAAACATCACTAAATAATGTATAAGCACTCATGCTTCACCAGTCTAGCTTGGGGAGCTCAGAGCTGGGTTTTGATTGCTTTATACTATAGGGAGGTCTTGCTTCATTCATTTTTCTTGTCAGAGGCTAAGAAGAAATCTCAGAGTGTGATTGTGCATGTATGTTTCATGTCTATGAATAGATTGCCTCAGCCTATAATTTCTACTTGAATGTGTAGCCTTGGCTAATTTTCAACTGATAGATGAAGGTCTTTCTTTCCTGTTCCATGGAAAACCACAAATAAATCTAGCAGCTTTTTTGTTGTTTTTATCAAGCGTGTGTCCATGACCTGCTTTAATGATTAATACAAGGAGTTTAAGAATTATTTAGACCCTTCAGTATTGAATCAACCTACACATGCCACTGAGTGTATTATATCCACACAGAGAATATCTTTTTCATTTACATACACCGAATAGGGTCTACATGCAGTATGTTTATCACGGTATTAAAGGGCATTTCTGAGCATCACAATCCCACTTCCTCTTCACCTATTAGCATTGACATTTTTTGAGGGCTGGTTTGAAGTGCTCTTAAATAAGTCATGTACTCTGCCTTTTTTTACACTGTTAAAGACTTGGATTCTCATGCTAAACATGGCCAAAGTTTCAAAACACAAGTTGGACGTATGACGGAGTATTTCTGTTCCAAAAATTCTCTTCCAAATCCTCACGGGATTCGACTTTTTATTTATTTATTTTTTTTTCTCGAGTATCGGCCTGAGTGATGTCAACAAGGTCGGAATTCCTTGTACGGGCACTTCTCCCGGAAGGGCGCACGCGCACACGTGGACCTGAGCGGGAGCGCAAGAGCACGCCCATCAACGCGCGTTCGATTTACGGAAGTCGTCGGCAGCTCTGCACAGGACTGCACGAAATCAACAATGTCACCAAAGAAGTGTGTTTTTGGTTGTGAGGGAAAGATAACCTTGCTTCCCAAAGAACCCAGTGGAGCTGAGAGATTTGTTCTCACACATTACATTGATGCGCTCTCGATATTTGTTGTTAAAATAACCATAGAAACTGATAGTTGCAATCACTTTTTTATTGGTTAAAATGAATGGAGAATATCTCATGTTTTTCCGTGGCTGCTCGAGCCCTCGGGATCGGCGCTTATGGTTTCCTAAACAAGGCCCAGTTCTACACTGGATTTACAGATCGTTTGAAACTGAAAGATGGAGCGGTCACAGCGATATGATCCCGGTCATGAGTCGGAACCGCAGGTGGTGAGTAAAACTGCTTCAAATGTTTGTTTTATTGACAGTAGGCGCCTTAGTGCATATAATGTAAACAACACGAAAGCAGTGAATTCATAAATTCATTATTCATCATTCATACGCTGTATTCATTATAGTGATTCAAAAGTTATCCATGGATAATGCGATGGTGTATTGTATGTTTAAATACAGTTGTTTAGCTGACCATTGATAGCTTGTAGACGATCTCTACACAAAAGCTGCGCATACTCGTGACTCTAACTCCGCTCACAGGACACGCCTCCAGGCGCTCGTACGGTGTACATTTTAGGACTTCCTCACACCTCAGTCATACAACGAAAAGGCGTCATGCCTCAGACTAAAAAGCTTCAGTCATCGGACAAAACGGCATCGCGCCTCAGACTGAAAGGCTTCAGGTCTCAGGAAAAACGACGTCAGGTGTCAGGTCTCGTACAATTAGTCATCGAATTAAACAGCCTCAGACCAAAAGTCATCAGACGAAACGGACTTAGAAAGAAGCGAATTGCCCCACCTCAATGTGATGTCACGTGCACGCAGTTTTCTGTTAAATGTTACACTACGTTGTATAAAACATATCCCACTGAGATTATTTTGTAAATTTGTATTATTCACTAGTTTTATTTGCATGTATAAAAAGTTGGCAAAATAAAACATTGCAACTCACTTGCATTATAAACTATCGTGAACACATACGAAAATTAACCATGGTTAAAACTGTTAACTATGATTTTTTTTTTTTTTTTTTTTTTTTGTCGGATTGATAGGCTACTATTTGTATAACAATAATTTTTTCTACAAATACCATAAACTATAGTGTAGCAAAACCATGGTTAATTTGTGGTTACCATGGTTAACTACAATAATCATTTTGTTTTATTTGTAGTAAAACCATGAGGTACGTCCCAATTTGCGTACTTAGGCACTATTGTATGACATTTTTAAGTATAAATAGTGTGAGTAGTGCGTTCACACTGAAAATTCCAAAAAGAAAAAGTACACTTTAAATACCCGGATGATGCACTAAATTAACGGAGAAAACGAAGTTTGGAATGTTGGACACTTAATACACCTCAACTGTCGCAGCTTTAATTACGTAGCGGAGGGGAAGGGGCTGTCAGTCTCCGATGTTAAATGATAAAATAACCTTATACAATTCACGCACTACATGGCTGAGTACATAGTGCATAAGTACACAGTGTATAAGTGCATAGTGTATAGTGCGTCATTTGAGACGCAACTATGGTTCATTTTTATGAGGTAAAAAAAAAACTTTCAAACCATTTGAATGCGTTGTTATAAGCACAGCTGCTTTGTGTACAGAGGTTACCAAGGAAACGGCTGTATTTCTGCTGTTCCAGCGCCACCTACTGTCAAAGAGTCGATTAGGCACGGCAAGGCAATTTTATTTATTTAGCACATTTCATACACAATGGTAATTCAAAGTGCTTTACATAAAAAGGAAACAAATACATAAGAAAAAAAATGGAATGCATAAAAAATAAAAATAACAATAAAACAGAATACCACTATCTGGATGGAAGAGTCACATTTTACATTTTCATTCAGCCCGTTGCTGTTTTTCTGCAGACCAATGTGAAAATCGCCATGTTCTTTTCTGATCTTTTCTTCTCTTATTCGCCAAAGGATTACATAAATAGCCTACATGAATACCATCAACAGATAGATTCTACATAATTAACATGCACGCACACACACCTTACATCAATTTGTTTTAATAAATAGTGATATTGATACAACATTATATCACTCATTATTACATATACAAACAAAGGAAAACTGCTCAATAATCGGAGATGCGCCCTCTAATGTATGTACAGTATGTCTGTCATGAGCTATTATCTGAAGTGTTTGGGAAAATCACTTCAAAATCCACTTGTAGTGATGGAATAAAATGGATGTAGCCACCTGCTAACAGATGACTGAGCGTTATAAATCAACTCTTATTGTAAGACTTCAAGATACTCTAAATGAAAGAACTCATTCACTAATAATTGTGTGGATTATTCATATTTATATACACAGGAGAAAAATTCTGCTTAACATGAATGCACATGAATTTGTTTTTAAGCTTGTTCTAAGGTTAATATGGAGTATTCTAAATGAGCGACTGCATGCCAGAGTTAAGTAATTTGGGTCACACTTTAGATTAGGGTCCAATTCTCACTATTAATTATTAACTACAACTTTTGCTTCAGTAAACTCCTAATTATGCTGCTTATTAATAGTTAGTAAGGTAGTTGTTAAGTTTAGGTATTGGGTAGGATTAGGAATGTAGAATATGGCCATGCAGAATAAGGCATTAATGTGTGCTTTATAAGAACTAATAAACAGCCAGTATCCTAATTTGTATGATAATAAACTAGTTAATAATGAGAATTAGACCCTAAACTAAAGTGTTACCGTAATTTGCATTACAAAATACCCAAACCATGTCCATACGTATGGGCCTTCCACACGTCCTTTCCCTTTGTCATTATCAGTAAACATGACGCTGTCTAAAGACAAACGCAGTAAACACCTTTTATACAGACCCAGATTACAGACCTCTAATTAGCCAGTTGTACATATGCATGTCTGCTTCTTCATGTAGAGGAAGCTATAACGTACCTTTTCTTTTAATCATCAGTTCCTTTGATAAATTTGCAACAGAGTGAATAGTACTGTAGAGCTCCACAGAGTAAAGAGACATTTTTAATGAGATTATAATTTGAGCCCCTTACGTATGATAATTGTTCACTCTCCCACGTCACTTTGTACATTTCATGCTGAGAGGAAAGCCACATAATTGTAGTTCAGCCTTTTAGACTTTCCCAAAGATTATCCTCCTAATGTGGCACAGGAAAGAAAACTAATTGCAGATTGAGGCATGATGATTCTTTTATATCTCTTAATACATTTGAAATTGAATGCAGTTAGCATAAATGAGGTCCTTAAATATGCACTAAAGACAATTTTTTTTTGGGGGGGGGGGGTTAAAAATGGTAAAAAAAATTACAAATGTTGAAATGTTAATGTATGAATGTTAAACTACTGGAGCTGCTGAAGAATCATTTCATTTTCCACAAGCTGAACTGTTGCTGGAGATTCAGCTGCTGTGACGGCTCCCTATTTCGATTCTGATAATTCCTCTGTGTGCCCATCAGTCAAAAGGGCTCCTCCTCCCTCACATCTGCGGAGGATGAGATTGTGCCTGCAGTTCTTCTTGCATTTCCTTTTTCCCATTCCCTTTTTCCCATTCCCTTTGTATTCGCTTGTCCTAATTTTCTTTCATTTTTTTTTTTATCTTCCTCATTCTCGAAGCTGTCTCTGTAGGTGGTGGCCATTTCGGTTTCTTCTGCTTCCTTTGCTGTCCTACTGCTAGGCTGTTTTTGCCAAAATCTGTGTAATATAATTAAATATGGTAAAATGTGTGAAAGGCAACTAGAATACCCATCTTGTATTGCTAAAAGCATTAATTAAAATAACTGAAATATTTAATAAACATGCATGGTGTGGGGAATATAAAAAATTCAAAAATTTTAATCTTCCCATCCATTAAAGGGATAGTTCACTCAAAAACAAAATTAATGTAAAATAAAGGTAATTTTTTAATCTTTCAGCATGACTACTGTATCTCACAGATGTCAGTATTTGTTTAAGACGTACAAGAGCAGTAGAAAAGGCTGCACTGTTTAATTATGCCAGTTCACACAGGTCAATGATGCCTTTTCTCATATGCTATGTTGATGAGTTATAAAGTCACAAATGAGGCACAAATGACCTTCTGTAGTGCTCTGTTACATAGGCCGGTTCAACCGCAGAACATGCTCCTCACTACCAAAAGCATGCTGCGGAGGTGGTAGCAGGTCAGTTATATTCTGTAGTTTTGACATCACTCTCCTCTCTGATGCAAACTCCAGTGTGTCCAGTCAGTGGTGGATGAAGTACACAATTCAAGCACTTGACTAAAATTACAGATACACTTATAAAATAGTACATTACTTCAGTGAAAGTGTTTAAGCACTCCTTTCAAGTACAAAAGTACTTGATTTTTAATGTACTTAAGTACAGATGAATGTTTGTGTTGTGATTTTTATATACATACGTACTTTTACCTTAATTTTGTATTAGATATTTTCTATAATCCTACTGCTCAAAATACCTGGTGGAGGGAGAATTGCTGGGTCTGAAATCATTATGAATTATTACGAATTGTCAAGTAGCCAGCACTAGTCAGTAAGGAAGATTAGTGGAAGCAGATACATAATAGGCTATGTGATGTGTGTTGACAAACAATAAAAACAGATGTCACATAGGGCTGAATCATGCATAACATTTGTATAAATGCTATGCAAACGTACTAGTTTTATATAATTTGAAACTACTACGGCAGTGGGGAATGCAAGTGCATTATTTTAATGTTATGTTGTGATGTTTTTTACTTAATCTACACTGTTGAGATGGTGAAATGGACATGGGCATTCAAGCATTACAGCTCACCCTATTACAGCAGATTTAGTTCACAAACAACTGACAGTTGTGAATTTTATTTACTATAATCAATCCTAAAATTTGGCATTTGTAACCTTTCGCACCATCAGTCGCACACACACTCAAGCTCCGAGGATCCCGGTTCTTGGCTCATTTTGAGCCAGACTTGTAAATTCAGTTAACTAGAGACTCGCTTTGAACAGATCATTGAATCAATGAGTTGTTGACTCGAGAACAACTGCAATCGGATCAGTCCAATTCGTAAAAAATAATCTTTCTGTACGATTTGCGAACCGGTTTAACAGGTTCATTGAAAAGAATCAGCCATGAATCGGACACTGCAATTGTGTCTCAGAGCACATGACAATTTCTTCAGTTCAGCAAAAAATACCAAATTAGGCCAATGCTTTGGAATGTAGTCAAGTAAAAGTAAAAGTTTCTCAAAATAAAAATACTCCAGTAAAGTACAGATTGGCCTACTTGAAAAATGTACTTAAGTGCAGTACGAAGTAAAAAATACTTCATTACTATCCACCACTGAGTGGGTCATTTACTGATAATATGGCATCTATCATTCACTAAAAAAACTGAATTAAAGGGATAGTTCACCCAAAAAATTCTGGCATCATTTACACCCTCATATCATTCCAAACCTTAGACTTTCTTTTGTGAAAGAAGATATTTTGAAGAATGTTGGAAACCATTCACTTCCATTATGTGAACAACAGCAACAACAAAAAAATACAGTTTATCTGCTTATATATTTCACAGAAGAAAGAAAGTAAGAGATTTAGAACAACATGAGGGTGAGTAAATGATGACAGAATTGTCATTTTTGGGTGAACTCTCCCTTTAAATGTTCTGACGTATATTTGTTGTTAACCAGTCTTTAATACATAGTCAAGAGTTGACCATGTGTCATTTTATTTGTGTTCTGCCCTGGATATATTCTCAATGACTGTATGATTGGTTTTGAGCTTTATAAAGTATCTTCAAATACAACTTTTAGTTCATCAGACCGAGCATTTACATTCTCTGATCACATTCTGATTGCTAAATAGTCCATCTGATTCATTTTATCCAACACAGATTTGTTAGCAGCTGGTCTGTCTTGGGACAAGGAGTAATGAGTGGAAGCTCCTTCTGTTTAAGGAGGAAATGTGTTGAGCAGTTTTATAGTCCTGAAATAATGGGACAGATTTGTGAATGATAATAGGCAGATAAGGATAATTGAAAACGTTTGAGAGATTTCTCAGTCAGAATGATTAACATTTTAATGTAGTCAGTATTTGGGCTTGAAGGGCCACCCCTAAATCTAACCCTGATCATAACCATCAGTGGACATAAATAGATCATATGAAAATGTACCAGTGAGATCATACAAATTCATACGAATTATAGCCACCAATTCACCAAAACGTAAAATAGTTACAAATTGGCCTGAAAGTGTGTTGATTTCTTCACAAGCTGGTTTATAAATTTTAATTTATAAAAAAAAGTATAGACATTAAACTGATTATTGACGATCGCTGTAAAGGTAATGTCAGGGTTATGTCAATGTCTGTTTAGTTTCATCATGTTTCATCATGGGTTTAGTTTTCCCTGCTCCCGTTTTGCCTGTGTTCTTTGGTCATTAGTTTCTGATAAATCCCGAACTGTTTCTGTTCTGGTTATTTAACTCTTCCTGTGTGTTTAAGCCCTTAGTTTCCTTAGTTCTTTGTCCGGTATTGTCTGCTCAATTGTTGGTCTGTGGACATATGCACATGGATGTCTATGTCCAGACCAAATCTCATATCTCAGTAATGTCCATTTATCTGCATGTTTAGTTTGATGTCACACATCACCATTTCAGGGTTCAAACAATCTATCAGATCCCAAAAGCAAACAACAAACACTGCTAAAATATGCTTGTGGTGTACTATAGTACAACTGAAAAATCATGATCCTAACCTTTATCACCATACCGAAATCTCAGTAGGCCAAACAGTGATCATCTTTTCTGAATTGTTAAAATATTGGTGTCCAGTACGCCGTGAGCCTAGACTGTAGTGCACACTGAATTTTTAAAAGCTTAGCTCAGAGGTGTGCTATGAATGAACAGTGCTGATAAACAGCTGTTGAGTATTCTCACTGTGAATGGAGGCCTGGATCCTGAAACAGAATTCAGTACGTCACAAGTGGATTGAACCACATTTCATTTGTTGTCTGACAGATGGATCACAGAGGAGTGGGAACATTGCACTAAAACCTGTGGGAGCTTGGGATACCAAATCCGCACTGTGCGCTGTGTCCAGTTCCTTCATGAGGGCACGAACCGCTCCATCCACAGCAAGTACTGCAATGGAGAAAACCCTGAGATCAGAAGGCCATGTAACAGAATACCCTGCCCTGCCCAATGGAGGACTGGGGCCTGGTCAGAGGTATGTTTTTCTCAGGTCACAGGTGTTTTGTTGCTGTCATTACAAAGGTGCTGTAGTTGTCAAGGTTTTTGAAAATAGCATTTTGGGAAAGTGAGAAGGTTGAATTTTATTTTGCAAAGCTTGGCAGAAAGAAATACTTTTTACAGTTTCCGGTGTAATTTGGCTTGAAATCTGTGTGATATCAGTATCATTTGACTAATGTGTTTTTGTTTTTTTGGAAAGTCAAGAAATGTCTGGAGGAAAACAAAACAAATTAAGACTTAAAAGGTATTTCCTTTTAGTTTGAAATTTTTAACTTGGTTATAATTGTTTCCCTGCACTGATAGTGTCCAAGTGAGGCCTGACATTTCCATAAATTTTATCAATAATGATTTTGAAAGTCAACTAGAGAGATTTTTTTTTCATGACAGTGACCTTATTACCCAGCTGTGTCAGAAAGCTAAAATCCAGACTTTGAGTGTTTAAATTGCCAAGTAGTCTTTAGATGATTTAAAATTTTATACAGACATATCGAGCTTGAGCTAATACACTGTCGATAGGTGCAATCCTCTAGTGAACCAGCCTATGTGGTATTGATTTTGACCCCAAGCAAAAGGATTAACACCAAGCTGTGTCAATAAAAACTGGACATAAAGGCAACATGCGGTGCGATAAAGGCAATCTTTTCATGTAAAGCTTACTTTTTTTTTTTTCCTAACCAGCTGTGACTGCAATAAGCGTCAGGACATGAACCCTCTTCTATTTCTGCATAGTCACTCTTCGTATCCAATGAGATCTTTGAAATCTCATTGGTCCAAAGTTTCCCTCATCATAACTGTGTTAAACATCAAATATTTTCTATTTGGCTGTGATTCAACTGAATTTTTTACACTGCACTTAGCCTTGGGTTATTGTTGCTCTAAACGCTGCTTTTAACCCAGAGCAAGGGAACGTTTCACACTTGTAACTTAGAAGCAGGTTTGGCATCACTTTTGCGGTGTGAAATGTTGCGTTGTCAGAATGTTACGACTAGATGCTTAGCAACCGACAGACAATTGCCTGCCTCATTTTCAGGGGCTTTGGCCAGTAGTGCTGTGTGCTGTATTTAAATAGGATTTACATAGTAGTTTGAGTGTTTGAGGGGAAAAATGTCAAATAGGGATAGAAATTGCAACAATTGGAGTAAAGAAGAAACCATTTCATTTTCACCTATAAAGTCTGAAAAGTACATTCAGGATAGTACAGTCTGCAATATGTAACATGAGGATGTGCAATGCTAGAGCCTTTACGTAAACATATTGCTTGCACATTCATCCAATTAGTAACACTGACACCATGAATATGGAAATAAGAATGTTAACCCAGGGTTTAGGAATGTACAGTGTGAAACGTCATCTTATAAATGCCCAGGGTTTAGAATGACCCAAGGTTAACTATTTCAAGTGTGAAAAGCCCTAATGTGGACAGACAAATTGCATTGTGCATGTTTAGGACACAGTGTTAGATGTTTGAAACCATGTGTATTTCTCTGTGGTTCCCATCACCCTCTTTCTTATCTCTCAGTGCTCAGTGTCCTGTGGGGAGGGTGTGGCACGACGCCTGGTCACATGTCGCATTGGAGATCAATGCACTGGCGAGAAGCCTGAGTCGCACAAAGTCTGCAGGCCAGGACCCTGTCACGGTAAGATGACATAGACACACAATTACAAATTCTGCATCCCAAAACAGGGAATTGGTTTCAGCAGGAAACGCGTCAGCACAAGACAAAAGTCTGCACTCATCAAGCGATTTTATGGGATCTTGAATGGCTAAACTGTTCATGTTGTTCTTTCAACAAAAGAAAGCCTATTGAAAGAGAACGGAAAGTGTTGCACAATGCACAAATTCATCTGCATTGATGACATTATTCATGGTGCCCTTAACCACAGTGAATTTCCCAGAATCCCTTTTGTGGTCTATGAACTTCTCAACTGCTCTCTGGAGAAGCTTGTTTACCCCATCTCAGTTGTCTGTTGAGAGCTTTTATTTAGAAACGCAAATTACGCGTGAGAAAGCTATTAATTAGGTCACATAATGCCTACAAGCTTGAACTCAAACATGAGCTTTTGGCAACATTTCTTATTGTTAAATAATGTACTGTTTTTGCATTTCTCCCTATACCTTTTTTACACCCCATGAGTTTGAAATTGCACATTTATCTTTGTGTTTTATTCATCGTGTTTGACTGTGGTGATGTGCACTGCCTAGAGCACAAAAACAGTTTCTTAACAAACAACATAAAGGCCTGACTTTGCTCAATAGAACTCTATCGCTGCTCTCGAGAAGTTTCTTCCAATCTTTTATGAGTAACACTCAGCTGGTCAGCATTTTTGTGTTTTTTGTGTGCCTTGAGTACAGCGATAAGAGTGCGAAATCTAAAATGAATCTCAGCAGATATCACTGTGAATAGCACTTTCTTTATGTGTCTGCTTGCATGACAGCACCCCCTAATTCCTGTTTAATGGCTTAAGCCGCACCTGTATGACATCCATCTCAGTGGAAGGTTAACAAAACATCTACCCTTTACAACTGACACTTGCGGCATACTGCTTAACTTTTCATCTGTGTATAAAGCGGGGCTCCTTAGGGAGCTGGAGGCATTTTGCTTCTTTTCATCTGTAAAACACAGCCAGTTGGTGGTTTACCTAGTGGCAAACAGTCCGTAATCCAACTTCAAAAACTGGAATGGCTCTTTTATGACTTAAAATAATTGAAAGACCTTGTGGCTTTTTTACTGAGGACCTCTGCATTTTTTTGCGCGCTTTTACTTTTGTATTGAATAGGACAGTGAAAGGAGAGAGGAACAATATGGTAAAGCTGAGGGGATCAGAAAATTACACAAATCTGAGTCACCCACACATAAGCGTCACTATGCAATGCATCAGACTTGCCACATCCCCGACAGACCTCTGAGTTCAATATTGGCTTCAGAATTACATTATCCATATTTACATCACTAATTATCAAGACTAAATGGATAGTTCACCCCAAAAAAATGAACATTCTGTCATCATTTACTCACTCTCATGTCGTTCCAAACCTGTATGACTTTCTTTCTTCTGTGGAACACATTTGAAAACAACTTAAATAATGCAACAAATAAGGACTTTTTAAGTTTCAAAAAGGATGCATTTTGTGAGCGATTGTTAAGATTCAGTCTGAAAATCATATACTCAACTATTGTATGGTTTAAGAAGATTTTATACAATAAGTGAATAAGTGGTATGGACTTTTGTATATATTTTTATTATTCACTTTTTCATGTTAGACCTTGACAGCCCCAGTATCCTCTTATTAATTGTGACATGCTGAATACTGTTTCTGGGTCAACTCAATTTCAAGTGAGAATACAATCTCAGCAGCTGTTTATAAGTACTATTCATTTATAGCATAGTTTAAAAAATATTACACTAGTCTCTAGACTTATGACATCCCAGACACCAATATTTTAACAATTGAGAAAAGATGAATCACTGTCTGGCCAACTGAGATTTTGGTGGAGATAAAGGTTAGGATTGTGATTTTTCAGTTGTAATGCAGCATACTGGGATTGTATATTCATGTTTGGACACGTAAACTGAGATGTGCAGTGTCAGACTTGACAAAAATTATAACCAGAAACTGGTCAACTGAATGGGAACACAAAACAAAAGGCACGAAGTCATACTGATTTGTCATACTGATGTGAAACACAAAAGGTAGAAAGTCATACTGATTTGGAATAGCTTGAAGGTGAGTAAATCATGACAAAATTTTCATTTTTGGGTGAACTGTTGGTTGTACTCCCAATGTTGTCAACTATCACTTGGGTGAAATATCAATCATAATTGTGTATGGGCAGTTTATTTTACTGTACTGTATGTAAAGAGACATAGATCCTACTGTATTTGGTAATATTGATGATATAAAGACACCGACTTTTTAAAAAAGCTGAAATGTGAAAATCTTCTGTGAATTTTATTCGGCACCAAATAAAAGCCTTGTGCTTCTCTGACAGATGAGCCATGCGGAGGAGACAAGTCCATATTCTGTCAAATGGAGGTTCTGGCTCGTTATTGCTCGATACCAGGTTACAACAAGCTCTGCTGTGAATCCTGCAGTAAGCGAAGTGGCACTTTTGCTCCTCTTCTGCACGAAGCTGCTGAGACGGAGGAGGAACTTCGCTTCGGTTCAGCCTCTCAACTTCTGGAGACACTCTCAGCCTCAGCCATTAATGGAACTCTGAAAGGCCCTCAGCAGCATCAGCGGGGATCCTCTTCACAAGGCCAATTTGCCAAGCAGACCGCCACTCCCCCACCTCGCAAACCCGAGAACAGCAAGACGCAAAAGCGCCTCAAACCTGGTGTGAGAAATCTGCCTGCAATGACAATCCATAGCTCGTGGAACGAGGACGGCGGTAAAGATGTACCATGGCAGCTGGAAAGTTCCCAAGAGTCTCAGTGGCCAATGGCATTATCCGAGGTGGAGAGATGAAGGCTAGTTTGTGTCTTTTTTCCTCTGGAGTCTCTCTCTTATTTGTTTGATGTAGATATAGATCTTTAACATTCATCGTTCCCTTCAGATCGTCCTCAAGATATTTAAAAGCAAGAGAGGGAAAAGTGCTGGTTCACTTTCAAATGTTCTCAATTCCCCCACCGGCAGTATTTGTTTTTAGAACACACTTGTCAATCACACACTGTTGTGAAGGGGAATGTGCCAAAGACGTTCTTATCATGATCCTTTCAGGGTCCTGGATATGGAGGTTTGGTTCGCATACGTGAAGAGACTCCGGTGGTACTCGTGAGGAAACGCTTGTAGTTGTATCAAACTTCACGATCTTTACAGTTTTATTTTTAACAGCTCCAAACTTGTTTGACCAATTAATATTTATGAACATTCCTGTAAATACTGTATATGGAAAATGTCAGTATTATTTTTTTTCAAACATACAAGCTGAGGATTTTTAAAATAAGAGATTCAGGACCATTATCGGTGCTTTTTTATATTAACACGTTAATAATATTTTAGGAAATGTGCTTTCACCCACGAGTTAAGCACTGAAGAATTAGTATTCCAAAACGTTGTGAGCCAAAGGAAAAACATCAGTGAAATACCATTAAAAGTGCAATGAAATATCTACTTTTGGTTACAAAAGCATTTCCGTCACTCGTGAATCAGCCTCTCAGCAAGTCATCGATTAAATAAATTCTCATAGACTTTGTTTTCCTCCAAAAGAATTTTTCCTGTAAAATGTTTACCTGTGATGTTGAAGCTTCTCTTTGACACTTGCCTCTTAGATTTCTCCTATTTTGTCTTATGAATTCACCTTCAGCCAGAAAAATTGAGTGACAAAATTAAGCGTGAACGTCATTAAGCAGCTAGCTTCATCATAATGTAGGAGACCCATCATATATATTGTGAATTGGATGTTTCAGGTGGGATTTTGAAGGAGTAAAGCTGGACTTTCTGGAGATCTTATACTGCACAAGATAACTCTTGTCTGAGGGAGAGGAAAGCTATTTATTTTTTATAATCAAGGGTAATATCTCAACCACAATGCATCTGACTGCAATACCAAGGGGACCAGTTAATCTATCAGTGGAGTTCAGCTATTCATAACTGTACACACACTCTCACCTGTGTGCTACTGTAAAGCTATTGTATATACCATTGAGAACTTTAGAGTATTTATTGAGATTCAAAGTTCAACATCATTTAAGTGTTACTTCATTGTCTGTTACTTCAGAACAAAAACACAAGCTCCCATTGAGTAGTAAGAGTCGCTCACAAAAGTAAACACAAACAAAAGTAGACATATAAATAGCCTTGTTGCTGTTTTAACTGCCGTTTTAGATACAATAAGACATGCTCAGCTTTTGAGATGTTATAAGGGAAAGCTGTTTCTCAGCCATTTTAGAATAGAAATATTGTAGAGAAAATAAACAAAGCTGTCATTTACAGTGATTCATTGTCCTTCACCCACAAATCCCCCAATCCTACACGAAACTGTTTTTACAGTTAATTCGTAGCTTTACCTAAAACAAGACTTGATCTTCTAGAATAGACAACTTCATTCAACCGATGAAAGCTGAGGTGAACGTTGTGTGCATCACAAAAAAAAATTGTTCACTTTCTGCTAACAAAGAATTTGTTACTAATAAAATCAGCTAGCTTTCAGAAACACAAAAGAATGTGAATAGTAGATGTTAAATTGACAATCCCTAAGCCACAGACAGACACCCAATACAAAAGGATAAAGCATATCCTCACAACTCCATGTCCATTTAAGTATTAATCGTTGTTCTGACTTACAAAGACACTTTCAGTTGCTTGCAGTCATTTCTTTTTGTTTTAATTTGTACTTTTGTTAGTTGTAATGGGAGTGTACACTACTGAGGCTGTTTTTTTGTAATGGGGAGCACATAGCAATAAAGAAAGTAATAAACACCACACTGTCTCTTAAGAGTACTTTTTAGGTTTGCCCTGTTGTTTGATTAAATGTGAACTCACATTTTCCCCTTTCCTCTACTAAGACCTCTACAAGACTCTTTACAGTGAAAATGTACGATTATAATCCTAAGATAATACTACTAAAATGACTGAAAACTCTGTTTGCAGATGTGTTTGTGAAAATAGCAACAGCTAATTCAACATTTAATGAATCCTACTAAATTTATTATGTAAATCCTTAAATGAAATGTATGTTGGGATATGTGTGCTAGAACACTGAGGCTTTAGTCTGTCTATTTTTAGTTTTCCCCCTTGCTATTATTACAAAACAGAATTAAATGCACTGAAAATGCTCTTCATTGAAATTTCCTTTTTTTCTGTCACCATGGGTATCTATACAGACTTCTCTATGGAAATCAATTATTTCACTGAGGCAAACATTTTATTGCAACATTAAATTGCTGGTGCACTGGTGCTGCACATGGTGTTCATATAAAAGTATAACCTGGGCTGCCCATTCATTTTCCAGCTCCACATACCTTTAAGGCTCAAAATTGCTATATTGTGGCAGGCTTTCATTTCTAAGATCCATTCAGATTAATTAGCCAAAATTACTCTGAACAAAATTAACGCAACACTTGAAAAAATAAACGCAACACTTTTGTTTTTGACCCCATTTTTCATGAGCTGAACTCAAAGATCTAAGACTTTTTCTATGTACACAAAAGGTCTATTACTCTCAAATATTGTTCACAAATCTGTCTAAATCTGTGTTAGTGAGCACTTCTCCTTTGCTGAGATAATCCATCCACCTCACAAGTGTGGCATATCAAGATGCTGATTAGACAGCATGATTCTCCTTCGCATAGAGTTGATCAGGTTGTTGATTGTGGCCTGTGGAATGTTGGTCCACTCCTCTTCAATGGCTGTGCGAAGTTGCTGGATATTGGCAGGAACTGGAACACGCTGTTGTATACGCCAATCCAGAGCATCCCAAACATGCTCAATGGGTGACATGTCCAGTGAGTATGCTGGCCATGCAAGAACTGGGATGTTTTCAGCTTCCAGGAATTGTGTACAGATCCTTGCAACATGGGGCCGTGCATTATCATGCTGCAACATGAGGTGATGGTCGTGGATGAATGGCACAACAATGGGCCTCAGGATCTCGTCACGGTATCTCTGTGCATTCAAAATGCCATCAATAAAATGCACCTGTGTTCGTTGTCCATAACATACGCCTGCCCATACCATAACCCCACCGCCACCATGGGCCACTCAATCCACAACGTTGACATCAGCAAACCACTCACCCACACGATGCCTGCCCTGTACAGTGAAAAACGGGATTCATCCGTTAAGAGAACACCTCTCCAAAGTGCCAGACACCATCGAATGTGAGCATTTGCCCACTCAAGTCGGTTATGATGACGAACTGCAGTTAGGTCGAGACCCCGATGAGGATGATGAGCATGCAGATGAGCTTCCCTGAGACGGTTTCTGACAGTTTGTGCAGAAATTCTTTGGTTATACAAACCGATTGTTGCAGCAGCTGTCAGGGTGGCTGGTCTCAGACGATCTTGGAGGTGAAGATGCTGGATGTGGAGTGGTGTTGGTGTGGTTACACTTGGTCTGTGGTTGTGAGGCCAGTTGGATGTACTGCCAAATTCTCTGAAACGCCTTTGGAGACGGCAGAGAGAAATGGTAGAGAAATGAACATTCAATTCACGGGCAACAGCTCTGGTGGACATTCCTGCAGTCAGCATGCCAATTGTACACTCCCTCAAAACTTGCGACATCTGTGGCATTGTGCTGTGTGATAAAACTGCACATTTTAGAGTGGCCTTTTATTGTGGCCAGCCTAAGGCACACCTGTGCATTAATCATGCTGTCTAATCAGCATCTTGATATGCCACACCTGTGAGGTGGATGGATTATCTCGGCAAAGGAGAAGTGCTCACTAACACAGATTTAGACAGATTTGTGAACAATATTTGAGAGAAATAGGCCTTTTGTGTACATAGAAAAAGTCTTAGATCTCTGAGTTCGGCTCATGAAAAATGGGGGCAAAAACAAAAGTGTTGTGTTTATAATTTTGTTCAGTGTATATTTAATATCATGCCAGAATGATGCCAGAATAAGACTTGGAAATGAATAGAAATTATGATTCTGTCTAAAGAAATATGAAGTAAGTATGTGAAAATGGCAATATTTCTCCACTTTTGGACTAAATGCCCTATGAATGTCATTCAGCAAAGCCCTGTGAACGCAAATAAACTGGAGCAGACGTGACTGAATATGGATGCCTTGTTAGTCTGTTGTAAATATCAATAACTACCAGTCAATTAATTTGTAGTGTACTCTTGACATAAATTATAAAATTACGGTCACTGTAACCATTTTTATCATAAACAATAGTCAAATATCCAAGCTAGAGTCCCAAATCCCAAATGATACACAGTTTGCCAGGACTGAAAAAGAATGTCATGTATAGCATGTAGTGAAATTTAAAGATGGCAGATGAGGAAAACTACAAGTAATTTTCACTGGTATGTCCAACACTGTTGCATGTTTGAAAAGTTATTCAGCCTAGAACACCATTTTTAGAAAATACTGGTACATACTCTTGCCTAGTTGGGGACACTTAATATTCAACAATCTTATTGATCTGACTGCACTGACACTATTTGATGAGAACAGAACTGAGCTGGAAGATGACACTGTTTTCTGCAGAGCTACTTTATAGTCAAATTAAATGTGTTTTTGTTTTTGTTTTTTTAAATCTCGCACATTGCTCAAATGTAATAATGTAAGTGCATTGAATGTACCTCAAAGTCCATCCAGAAAAATTATACAAGTATGGATTGGATGTCATCTGTCCACTCAAGAAGAAACCACTAAGGAAAGCAGCTCCACCATAAAGCAAGTCCACCATAAAGATACAGACAGTATGGAGGAAGAATCCATTGACAGATGACACCAAAATTGAACGTGTTCAAGTAAGCACTAGTTGACACAAATCTGACAGCGCATTACACCTGAGTGATTCAGAGAATCACTTACAGAGTGGAGTATAGAAAATAGATGGAGCTAAATATAACACAAACCTGTAAGAGCACTCAGATGATTCATCTGCCAGCAGTCATTTCCACAAAAATGTGAAGCAGCACAACTGTTTTCAACATTGACAATAATAATAAATCTTACCTGAGCAGCAAATCAGCATATTAGAATGATTTTTGCAGGATCATGTGATGCTGAAAACTGGAGGAATGATGCTGAAAATTCAGCTTTGCCATCACAAGAATAAGTTACATTTGAAAATATATTCAAATAGAAAACTGTTATTTTAAATTGTAATAATATTTCTCAATACTACTGTTTTTACTGTACTTTTTATGAAATAAACACAGCCTTGGTGAGCATTTTAATGCTCAAAAACGTTAAAATACTGTACTGTTACTGTAATTAATTACATGATGTGCCAATTAATTAATTGAAATAATGGCAAATTAATCACACACTGAATTTGGCTGAGAAATTACCCCCAAAAGATCATTTAAATTCATTATTGTGTTAAATGAGAAAAGCATCAATCAGTGATCACCACTGCAATTTATTTATTTATTTATTTTTTTCATTTTTTTTTTTTTTTTTTTTTTTAAATATCCACAAATAAAGCTTTTTTCATTCAAAAACTGAGGTCAGATAAATAAGGCTTATGATTAAACAGTTCCAAAAATGAACGCAAAACCTGTCCTAATTGAAAGAAATCAAGCTGACAAAAAGATTGAAAACAATATTTGGTGATAAGGTAGCATAACGAGAGATTTATAAACAATTTTTTGATGGCCGGTCATTTTTGACCAGGAACATCACAAGTATCAAAGGGTTTTCAACACAGCACAAGGGTTAAATGTCCCAAATGAACAAAGCCCTAATCCTAGCTTAGTATAAGCCCTGTCTGTGAAACCAGGCCTAAAACTGCCAGTAGGTGCGGTAAATGTCATTGAGAATGAGTCAGTCATTCATTTGATTAGTTAAAACGGCTGATTCATTCAGGAATTAATAAATAGGTGTGTTCGACTTGCAGTGGCACTGCGTAGACTGATCGGTGTATGACATCAAAGTACCACATGAGTGATTATAGTGCGGATGGTTCTGTATGCGTCCGAATTGCTCTTGCGGTACTTTGATGTCATACCTAATGGCTCTCTTAATGAATGGGCCATTAGTTCACTTGATTGATTTGCTCAAAATGCGGATTCATTCATTAATAAAACACTGCTGTGTGTTGCTTGTAGATGCACAACAGTTCTGCTCTGGCTTTATAAGTCATATTTTCTTTGAAAAAAATCTTATTTATTGAACTGTTGTATGAAATCAGTATCACATTTGCACTCGTGCTATTCAGGATAAAAACAGCACTTGTGATATTGAGCTTGTTACTCATGTGATATGACAAGTAAATAATAAATATATATATATATATATATATATATATATATATATATATATAATGTGTGTGTGTGTGTGTGTGTGCATGTGTGTGTTTATTTGTTTATTTTAAATAGCTCTCTGGAATATTTGATTCTTAATGTTAGTTGGGTTAGTTCACCCAAAAAAGCAATTCTGTCATTAATTACTCACCCTCATGTCATTCCACACCTGTAAGACTTCGTTCATCTTCTGAACACAAATTAAGATATTTATGATGAAATCTGAGAGGTATATGACTCTTCCATAGACAGCAATATAATCAACACTTTCAAGGTCCAGAAAGGTACTAAAGACATTGTTAAAACAATCAACATGACTGCAGTGGTTCAACCTTAATTTTATGAAGTGACGCAAAAACAAAACAAAAATTACGACTTTATTCAACAATCTCTTCTCTTCCCTGTCATGATCCTTACGCAGGTGATGCAGTAAGTAAGTGAAGGCTTCCGTGTTTACACATGCGTGTGATGCTGATGCAGGAGCCGGCCAATAATGAGTCGGCATTCTGACGTAGAACCTGGAATCGCTGGACGTAAACAACGTATGAGAATGACACAGAAGAGAAGATATTGTTGAATAAAGTTGTTATTTTTGTTTTGTTTTTGCGCACATAAAATATTCTCATCACTTCATAAAATTAAGGTTGAACCACTGCAGTCACGTCGATGGTTTTAATGATGTCTTTAGTACCTTTCTGGGCTGGATTTCCCGATAACGTTGTCTCTTAGAGCTCTACGAAGACTCTAAAGGTATACCTTAACTGAAGATATACCTTTTCTAGGCTTGTTCCCCGAACTATACCTTAGGAGGTTGCTTAAGGTATATCTTCTTAAGTGCGATGTTACCAGGTGCTGTCCATGGCGCTGGTGCTGAACTGTTTGATATCGATGGCTCGAGAATCGATAATTCATTCTATGCAGGGGCTGCTTCACTGCGTTATGTGTGAAAGCGGAGGTCTTCATGAAAGAAGCACTTCAGAAGTAGAAATTGCATTTATCAGGGATCTTATAAAAATAATCCAAATTGCAAACTAATTCTATGTTGTACTTTATCTACAGGTGCTGGTCATATAATTAGAATATCGTGAAAAAGTTCATTTTTTTATTGTAAATTATTTTAAAAAATGAAACTTTCATATATTCTAGATTCCCTACATGTAAAGTAAAACATTTCAAAAGTTTTTTTTTTTAATTTGTTGATTAGAGCGTACAGCTAATGAAAGTCCAAAATCCAGTATCTCAAAATATTAGAATATTTACATTTGAGTTTCATTAAATGACCATCCCTACATTATAAATTCTGGGTATCTTTTGTTCTTTGAAACCACACTAATGGGGAAGACTGCTGACTTGGCAATGGTCCAGGAGACAATCATTGACACCCTCCACAAAGAGAGTAAGTCACAGAAGGTCATTACTGAATGGGGTGGCTGTTTACAGAGTGTATATCAAAGCATATTAAATGCAAAGTTGACTGGAAGGAAGAAATTGGGTAGGCAAAGGTGCACAAGCAACAGGGATGACCGCAAGCTTGAGAATACTGTCAAGTAAAGCCAATTCAAACACTTGGGAGAGCTTCACAATGAGTAGAATGAAGCCGGAGTCAGCGCATCAAGAGTCACCACACTCAGACATCTTCAGGAAAAGGACTACCAAGCCACTTCTGAACCAGAGACAACGTCAGAAGCATCTTACCTGGGCTAAGGAGAAAAAGAACTGGACAGTGAACAGTGGTCGAAAGTCCTCTTTTCAGATAAAAGTAAATTTTGCATTTCATGTTGAAATCATGGTCCCAGAGTCTGAAGGAAGACTGGAGAGGCACAGAATCCAAGCTGCTTGAAGTCTAGTGTGAAGTTTCTGAAGTCAATAATGATTTGGGGGGGCCGTGACGTCTGCTGGTGTTGGTCCATTGTGTTTTATCAAGTGCAAAGTCAATGCAGCCATCTTCCAGGAGATTTTGGAGCACTTTATGCTTCCATCTGCTGACAAGCTTTATGGAGATGCTGATTTCCTTTTCCAGCAGGACTTTAGCACCTGCCCACAGTGCAAAAACCACTTCCAAGTGGTTTGCTGACCATGATATTACTGTGCTTTATTGGCCAGCCAACATGCCTGACCTGAATCTATGGGATATTTTCAAGAGAAAGATGAGAAACAGTCGATCCAACAATATACAGATGATCTGAAGGCTCAATAGTGCCTCAGCAGTGCCACAGGCTGATCACTTCCATGCCACACTTCACTGATGCAGTAATTTGTGCTAGGAGCAAGTCATTTGCTGTAATATGTCCTGCCGATCAAGTATTGAGTGCACAAAAGAACATACTTTAAAGAACTTGAACTTTTCTGTTTTGCAAATCCATTTTTTGATTGATCTTAGGAAATATTCTAATATTTTGAAATACTGGATTTTGGACTTTCATGAGCTGTACACTCTAATCATCAAATTTAAAAAAAAAAAAAAAAAACTTTTGAAATGTTTTACTTTACATGTAGGGAATCTAGAATATATGAAAGTTTCATTTTTAAAAATAATTTATAATAAAAAAAATGAACTTTTTGATGATATTCTAATTATATGACCAGCACCTGTATATTCTGGGGGCTCTATATTCTAGCTGAGCCCCCAGCGTGAGTTTAAGGTGACTGTTATTTTAGAACATCATTTTAGAACGGATTAATTCCTTGGAGACGTGTCATGCAGCTGACAGATATGTATGTATAGCGTTTATTTAGTTTTTCTTTTCTATTCAAAATATTAACAAACTTGTTAACTATATCATGAATTTTATGATATATTCCGATTGTAAAATATGTTTAAGTGAATGTGTTTTGTCGCGCGATGAGTTTGCACCACAATTTAGAGCTGTCGGATTTACGAACATTTTTTCCTGAAATACATAAAAGTATGTGGCCGGTGAACTGGGAGAAGAATAGAGTAAACTTTATTGTTTCATACACAATGTGTATCTGATATGAATAAAACACTTCGTCAAATTATATAATTGAAAGGCTTTTAGCTCTGTTGCCAACTGCTTTCAATTGAAAGTAGCTAAAACTGGTAGCTAAATGTCACTAGATGACATCATAATGGCAAATTAATTGATCTATATAAACATTAATATAGGTCAGTGGGCAAAATATGAATGTAGATAAGGTTTGTCCTCACTAAATCTAGTGACAAAATCGCTAAATTGGCATACACATCAGTGTATGGAATTTGATTTTAACAAACTATAAATGTCTTTTTTTATATAGCCTAGTACTTCATTCAAATGTGTATTTACATGTATGAAGTCTAAAATAAACCTGACTGAAAACACTGAATAGTTGTTACATATGACAAGCGCTGAGCGTGCGTCTGTCTTTGGCTCAGCGCCAAAGCACATTTGAATTTAGCAGCAAATTTTTGCATTTTATTCTTTGTCATTATCCTAATTGAACACTGGGTGTATTACAGCTTCAGAATTATATTTGTATAGATTGTCAACAGCGATAAGGTACAGCGAAGAGTGGTCCAGACCAACCTTACAAACGAATGACTTACAGAAGGTATATTTAACTAAGAACGTTTCAGGAAACACGTATTAACGTTAAGGTACAGCTTAAGATATAATTTAAGAATGACATCGAAGTTAAGACGGTTTCTGGAAATCCATCCCTGGACCTTGAAAGTGTTGATTATATTGCTGTCTATGGATGAGTCCTTAGACATACCTATGGATGTCTTTAGAAATACCTCTTGGATTTCATCAAAAATATCTTAATTTGTGTTCTGAAGATGAACAAAGGTCTTACGGGTGTGGAATGACATGAGAGTGAGTAATTAATGATAGAATTTTCATTTTTGGGTGAACTAACCCTTTAACAATTATAGCATTTAGTGGCCTAATATCTCGCTGAATAATGTCCGTTGTACATATTAGCTTCATGGTAGGGGTTCTATCTATGAGTCTGGTTGTATACACAAGCACACACTCTATATAAGTCTATATGAATTTATTTGTTAACTTGTCTACTGCAGCAAGACATTATTAACCTTGTTACCTGCAAATATAGCTGAGCTCAGATAGGAGAAAATTGGCAAGGCAAGATTTGTCTCACCCAAAATGAAAACCTAACAGCACCATGTTTTATCTTTAGCCCCATATCCAATATCCTGCTGAGCTCTGAGAACACATACTGATGTTTTATCAACTGAAAAAGTGACAAATATGGTTACATGATGTCTTGCTAGAAATGTTTTAGCCTAGCCGTGAGACATACTTTTCATTGATTTTCTATTATTCACCACAACGTCCTGTACAAAGGCTGCTGATTCAAAACAATCACTATCAGTGAAATTACTGTCTATAAACACCTGTTTTATTGGACTGATTTCTGCAAAGCTTCATCTCAGGGAACCACATCAGCGTTTGTATTATGTCTATAATGATGGGTGTTTACAGTCTGAACATGACTGATTAGAGCTACTAATATTTGTTTAAAATGTTTGTCATTTGAATTTGGGGCCAAAGTTAGAGCTGACAAACACTATGATGGGCTTCTCTAATACCACTGCAAGGTCCAGTACAACATTTTTGCTGTCGAATCTGGTCATTTGTCTCCTTGTCTCTATATAATACAGGTTTGAGTGATTTTAAAATTGAAGAAATTTAAATTTAACTGGAATATTGCATGGGTTTCTGTTTTTTCTAACCACCTTTCGTCTCATGTTCTACAGTAATCAAGTATGTAGAGAGGATTCTTACACAATGAACTGGTAAACACAAGTCTGTCCATAATAATTTTGTCATCTCTTTTGTTACAAACTTACAGCTTGTAACAAAGGAGATGACAAAATTATTACACCTCTCAACAAGGTTAAACGTGTAAATGTGTTTCAAACATTCAATAGCTCTGCATATGCACATCTTCTGTCCATGTACTGATGTGCATTTTTAGTGCATCCTAGTTTCTTCACTGACCGAGGCCTGTATTGAACACTGTTGTGCTCTCTGCTGTACTTCTTCATTCAATGGCGGTTCCTCGGCAAGGGCGAGAGAATGCTGAGTGGAGTGCCTGCAGTTGAGAGATAAGCTTGGATACTTGTGCAACATTTTCCTACTACACATCTTTGTATTTCTGCACAGAAGAATCCTTTTTTTCTTATTTAAATCAGGGGTGTCAAACTCATTTTTATGTCGCAGGCTGGATTTCACTAAATGTCACCTTATGGGACGAGAGTCCATGCAGAATACACACTCTTCTGGAACTACTAAAGTCCAACTTGTTAAACTTGATGCTGCTTCCATAACTACTACTGAGATAAAAGAAACAAGATTTTACTAATTCCATTTACCAAAGGCCTTTGGATAACATATACATGTAAAAACTTTTCCTTGTCTGCTCACGTTGTCAATATTGCCGTGAGTAACTTACACATGCAAGTTTTTATTTCAATCTCTTTAATCTAATTTAATCTTGAATTTTAAACCGCTTCTTTTTATTATTTTGAAATACTGTGGAATCCTAGTGCTATAGGCAAACAGAAAAAAAAAATTTAAAAAAATCTTTAACTGAGTTAAATGAGAAACATAAGATGCAAAAAGACATGATGTGACACTAAATCTCCCACGGTGATAATCAGGTCCAATATATTAGTTTGACTAATGCACTCAAAAGTTATGAGAATAACTGAGAATCCCTCTCAGTAACATTTCACTCTCAGTCCCTTGATTCAGGGAGTAATGTATAAGAAGTACCACAGGAGTAAAAGTGAATTGCACACAATGAGGCAGAGATCCCCGTTAGATCCTGAATATATTATTCCATTTTAAAACATTTCCTGCAATGTTTTCTCAATTAATTTAGCTCTTTTGAAAAAGTCTTTTTAGATCTGTATGGCCATCCATTAAACATCCTCAGACAGACACTTAAATTCAGAAGGCTCTGCTCTGTTGCGTCTGTCCCATTCACCACATCAGACTCCTGCTGACTGTGTCTCAAGTGTCTCTTGCTTCAACACCCACAGTCTGCTGAATTAATGAAATGCAATGCAACAAAGCTATCAAGCAAGGACTGCTGATGTTCTGCCCAGCATTTCTTCAATTTTAGTGCCTTTATTGGATGGGATAGAGTGACCATTATCCAGGCTCATCGGCAGACTGAAACTAGAGGAAAAAAAACAAAAACAAATCAAGTCAAGAATCGAAATGAAAGTTGTCCTCTAAATTTGCATACTTTTTTTGAGTGCATTTTACAGCACTGAAAATTGTACTAAAACATACACAAGACTATACAAGACCTAAAAGCCTGTTGAATTGTGTGTGCTTGCTTCTTTGTGTTGTATACTGTGTGTGCACAATTCAACTTTAAGAAAGATCTTATTGGTGCTCCAAAAGCCCTAGGTATCAAACAGACTATCCTCTGGTGGTAAAAGGACTATGCAGTGATACCTTTAATGGTGTTGTAAGATGCTTGAAGAAAACGAGATGAAAGGCTCTGCTGGATTGCGTGCTCCTATTTACCTTTGAACCACGAAAAGAGCCTCAAACATCCTTCAAAACATCGTAATTACTGATGATTGTGTATAATCAACCATTTCTCGTTGCCAGACATACACTATATTGCCAAAAGTTTTGGGACGCCTGCCTTTACGTGCACATGAACTTTAATGACATCCCATTCTTACCCTTTGCAGCTATAACAGCTTCAACTCTTCTGGGAAGGCTTTCCACAAGGTTTAGGAGTGTGTTTATGGGAATTTTTGACCATTCTTCTAGAAGCGCATTTGAGAGGTCAGGCACTGATGTTGGACGAGAAGGCCTGGCTCGCAGTCTCCGCTCTAATTCATCCCAAAGATGTTCTATCGGGTTGAGGTCAGGACTCAGGTCAGGTGCAGGCCAGTCAAGTTCCTCCACACCAAACTCGCTCATCCATGTCTTTATGGACCTTGCTTTGTGCACTGGTGCGCAGTCATGTTGGAACAGGAAGGGGCCATCCCCAAACTGTTCCCACAAAGTTGGGAGCATGAAATTGTCCAAAATATCTTGGTATGCTGAAGCATTAAGAGTTCCTTCCACTGGAACTAAGGGGCTAAGCCCAACCCCTGAAAAACAACCCCACAACATAATCCCCCCCTCCACCAAACTTCACACTTGGCACAATGCAGTCAGGCAAGTACCGTTCTCCTGGCAACCACCAAACCCAGACTCGTCCATCGGATTGCCAGACAGAGAAGCGTGATTCGTCACTTCAGAGAACACGTCTTCACTGCTCTAAAGTCCAGTGGCAGCGTGCTTTACACCACTGCATCCGGCGCTTTGCATTGCACTTGGTGATGTAAGGCTTGGATGCAGCTGCTCAGCCATGGAAACCAATTCCATGAAGCTCTCTATGCACTGTTCTTGAGCTAATCTGAAAGCCACACAGAGTTTGGAGGTCTGTAGCTATTGACTCTGCAGAAAGTTGGCGACTTCTGCGCACTGTGTGCCTCAGCATGCGATGACCCCACTCTGTGATTCTATGTGGCCTACCACTTCGTGACTGAGTTGCTGTTGTTCCCAATTGCTTCCATTTTGTTGTGATACCACTAACAGTTGATCGTGGAATATTTAGCAGTGAGAAAATTCCACGAATGGACTTATTGCACAGGTGCAACCTATCACGGTACCACGCTTGAATTCACTGAGCTCCAGAGAGTGACCCATTCTTTCACAAATGTTTGTAGAAGCAATCTGCATGCCTAGGTGCTTCATTTTATATACCTGTGGCCATGGAAGTGATTGGAACACCTGAATTCAATGATTTGGAGGGGTGTCCCAATACTTTTGGCAATATAGTGTATTTCTCCCAGTGGGATTACATTTGCTTCCACATTGTCAGTCATAAGTAATTTGAATATGAAACCCCAAACCAAAAAATAAATAAATAATAATAAAAATAAAATAAAAACGAACATTTTCTGAGAGGATTGATGAACCATGGATTAACATAGGGGTCTCTTTAAAACATCCAACTGTAATATAAAGTTGTGATGTGACAGGTGTTTTTGTGCTTTCTCAGGCTCTCATGCCACATATGTAGACTACATTAGATGACACATACATACTGAATTAGCTTTTTTGTTTTCTGCTCTTCTCCACTATAGCACTTCCCCAATCACTGTGCACACTGACTCACTCAGGGTCCATTTACGTCTTACTTGTTTTGGCCATTCACCTACAGTACACAACAAATGCCTTATGGGGGCCTGAAAACTGTGTGAACAGTGATTGTAGCTGCCTTCAGAGGCAACTCTCATATATTTCAGCTCATAACATGCACTTTACAGTTAAAAGGTCAATAAATAGTTAAAATGTTCAGAATAATCTATTTCTTTTTTGTTCCGCTTGGGAATTATTTAATTGTTGCTATCAGGATATTTTTTTCTGGTGCACTTCAAGTAGAAGAGCCACACGAGGTGCTGCACTCGTAACATGTCTGTAAGAGTTACGCCTGAAGTGCTAAGAAGTTAAATTGTCTTTTTGTTTATGAAGAAGAAACTGTAACCCTCCAACTTCCTCTTGAGTTAGAGAGGCTAATGAGGTATATGTTTTATCGTGTTAATTGCTTTGCTGTATGTGAACATGTGTAAGTTATGTGACCGTGTGTTAATGTATAATTAGCCAATTAAGTGTATTTTCTTACGTGTTGAATGTGCACTTTATTTATTCGTTTTGTATGTATTTTTCGTTTATTATTATGTGTAAAACACCACTTTTAGAGGGTTAATTTAAGTTTTACGTATTTCCTTTCGTAGTTCTGACGGCATTGTTGGGGCATAAAGGGCTGCAAGACTAGAATGTACAAGACATATTGAAGACTCGCGTCCGAATAAATGTCTGTTAAAACCAAAAACGACCTGAGCCTTTGATTCAACTCGAGGGGAGTAACAGTGATTGTTTTGAAAATGTGATCCTCTTCACCCATCTTCAGTCTTCAGTCATCTGCCTCAGTTATCCGGTCCACAATCTCATCTGCAACAGATAAGACTGCACAGCCTGGTCTCATTGTTAATACGTATTAATACGTAACTTTCAAAGACACAAAACGTTCATTTTTGTACGTTTAGAGAGGTGCTAAAATGTACAATGTTGACGTAATTATGGCACTAAAACGTAAAAATACTTACGTTTTTACAGCGAAAAAACGTAAAATATTTAAGAATCTTTAATGTCATAAAGATATATGTGTAATTTCCATTTTATCATTTTGTAGATAAATGTAAGATCCCTAATCCCCATCCCGAACCTAAACCTACCCATTTTATACAGAATAAGAATACAACATAAAGAACAGAAATGTGTAGGAAAATGATAATTTTAGTAAAAATATAACATTAAAACGATATTTTGAGCCACTAATCCTACACCTACCCCTAAACCTACCCATAACCATTTCTTTAAACTACCTACTGTCATAAATAAAAGAATGACAGACAAACAAGCGTAATCACAATAATTTATTTTTGGCGAAAATGTCAAAAGTGGTACCAAAAGTAGTTCAAATGATGATGAGTTCCAGTCACAGTCCTCTCTGGCGGTAATAGTTTTTTATAGGGCACAGTGCAGAATTTAACTTATTAATTCATGAAAATATGATAAATCCAGCTTCTCTCCGTAAAGGCGCGCACTCATTTCAAATGTCAATCCACTGAAACACAGCATGTCGCAATCTGTGACGAAGCAGGTGAGAACCAATGAGCGTTCGATATCAGTGCCGTAAACCATGTCGTAACACTTCTCGAGGGTGGCGCTACTTTCAAATTTGAATCATAACGAGCGCGAGCTTTGACTGTGACGGTCGCTGTTGCTGAGAATGAAGATGAAGATCGATGGATAAAGGGCTGAATTTGGATCTGTTCCTTACAAACATATGGATTCTGAAGATTTGGAGTACAGCGAACAAATAAAATGGATGTGATTTGTGAATTTATGTTGTGCTTTGGAGTATCTTATGGTTGTATTGTCAGCCGCTGCATAGGAGAAAACGCCTTCTGTGTCGCACAGCAAACAAACTAAAAATTACAAAATGGTTATTACAGAAATTTTATTCATAAGGTTACAAATTGTAGTCTTGTTTAACATTATGTAATCCTCCAAAACGAGCAGCACAAGTCACAAACATAAATGTTATTTCAAGTAGATGACTAAACTTCTTTCAATAAATTCGACTAAAAACATCGTTAAATCATTAAAGCCACCATTTTAATATTAATACATGGGAATTCACATACATTCACACTTTACGTTACATGATTTACGTTTTTTTGCTGTTAATACGTAAGTATTTTTACGTTTTAGTGCTATAAATACGTCAGTGTTGTACGTTTTTGTGTGTATGAAAACGTAAGTAAATGTACGTGTGGTAGAAACACAATTTACGTAAAAATACACACGTATTCTCATGAGATCACTTGGACTGCAATTCTCTGCCAATTCAACTACAATTATCCAAGTATCAGTTACCTACCTGCTAACGTCGCTTGTCTTCACAAATCTGGGCCCGTATTCATAAAAAAATTACTGCAAAGAGTAGCTCCTAGTGACAAAATTCTTAGAAATGTGGGCATTTCCTCTTAAAATTAACTAAAAATCCTAGTAAAGAAAAAAGTAATTCAGAAAGCATCTTAACTCTTAAAAGAGGTCTTGATCCAAAATTGTTAGGAGTACAGATGTGGACTTTTAAGAGCTTCTTTAGCAGCGGAGAAAATGGATGAAATGTGAAGAGGGAGAAGAAATGTGTTGCACACAATGCATGACAGTGAGTTAATAAGACACTACACATTAAATAGCGCAGGGATCATGTTTGTGACCGATCTTATTACAGACACGCTAATATCTCAGATACGCTAATATCTCAGATCTCAGTAGCGCAGAAATGCCATAGTGCCAGAAATAGAAGTGATCACTACATTAACATATTTGGTAACTGGAAAAATGCAACTGCAGTAGTGAAGATTTGGGTCACAACCTTCTATAAGTAAAGTGATCACATAATTACAGCACTTTCAGAACCTCTTATTATGTCACTGTTCTTTTTCTGTCAAATATGTTAAGTACAATATTAACAGCATGGTAAATGAAAATAAATATATATATATGTATATACACATACATACATACTGTATATAATGTGTGTGTGTGTGTGTGTGTGTGTGTGTGTGTGCGCGCAAGTGTGAGTACAGAGAAACAGGAAAAATTACGCCTAATTAATAAGTGAAGGCTTATAATACATACTATACTTAAAAGCTATCTTTTTTTCCCTTCTTGGACAACCAACCAAACACAGTCTTCAAAAGACTGTGTCATACGTAGCAACGGGGTCAGCCCCGCCTCCTCACTAAGATAAAAGTTTTTGTTTTTTCCTTGCTCAGAGTTACTCTCAGATTGGTCCCGAATCGCTCTTAAGCTAAGACTCCTACGTAGAAGGTTTTAAGCTAAATTAGGAGCTTTCTGAGAGGATTCTTAGAAGCTTTAAGAATACAGGCCCTGTTCAATAAACCTGATGTTTGGAAATTACCTGTGTTGCAAATTAAGATATTTTTGATGTTCTCCTACACTGTTTATGTTGTATAGACAGTGCAGGCTTACAGGTTCTACATCAGAACGCAGACTCAGTAAGAGACAAAACTGTTGAATAAAGTCATTATTTTTGTTTTGTTTTTGCGCACAAAAAGTATTCTCATTGCTTCATAACACTGTGGTTGAACCACCGTAGTCACGTTGACTATTTTAACGATGTCTTTACTACTTTTCTGGACGTTGAATATGGTAATTATGTTGCTTTCTATGGGGGATAAAAAAAATAGCCTCTGTCCCCATGAGGAAAGTTTTTATACAATGACACGACCGACCGAGCCAGTGGATCTGATGGCCAGCCATCATGGCCGCCACGCCAGAGTCTCCAGCTGTCATGGTTGCCATGCCAGAGTTCTCCAACCGTCATGGACGCTGCACCTGAAGCTACTAAGTTGGACCCTAGGCATTTGAGAGTGGCTTCGAGTTTGGCGGACCCACCTTTGATGTCGGTGCGAGCGGCCGGCATCCTGGTGGTCCCAGCACACCCAAGTCCAGTGGTCCTGAGTCCCGTGGTCCTGGGGCCTCTACCACCATCTGCACTTCCTGTAATGGCAGTCGCCATCTTATGTGTTTGGGCCGCACACACATCTCCAGCTCCTCCGGAGGCGTCCGCGTCCGCTCCAGCTCATCCTGAGGTGGCGGTGTCCACTCATAAATTCTTTGTATGCTATGAAATAGACCACGAAAGTAGTCAACGAACTTCCTGTCTGCCTGACATGACCTCTGAGGTTGTCTATGAACTCTGTTTGTTCTGTTATGACCACGAGACCATTACTCAACTCCCTGTCTGTTTCATCTTGGCCAGAGAGGCTGTTCCAAGTTAAGTTTCGTCACTACCCCTGAAATTGTATAAAAACTCATTCATTCATTTGATACTGCCCTTCAGAGGCTAAACAGTATATTAACATGCAAAGAAAAAAAGAAAAATGTACACCACTATCATCTTGTTCAAAAGTTTACCCTGGCTCTGAAAGGGTTAGTTCACCCAAAAATGAAAATTCTGTTGTTTAATTACTCACCTTCATGTCGTTCCAAACCCGTAAGACCTTCGTTCATCTTCTGAACACAGTTATTTTTAATGAAATCTGAGAGGTTTCTGTCCCTCCATAGAGATCCAACGCAACTACCACTTTCAAGGTCCAGAACAGTAGGAAAGGCATTGTTAAAGTAATCCATGTGACTACAGTGGTTTACATTAGAGATTGGTTACATTCCTCAAATTTAATACAGATTCAGGAATATATATGATTACCTGATTAAGCAGTAATCGGGGAGTAGGAGATAAGGCACAGGATAGCATCAAGTCCCAGGTGATAATCCTATCGACTACAACTCAGTGTATTATCAATGTCACATTTATCAAGAGGGTGCTTCTCATTTTTTTTTTTTTTTTTCCATTCTTATCTGCCTTCATTAATTCCTATTAATGGAACGAAGGCAAGGTTCTCTGCAAGCACTGAGTAATAGATGCAATACATGGGCTATGTGTAAAGTATGATATTCTTGCTCATGTTCATGTCACTTGCACTAATAAATAAATAAATAAATATCCTAATAAATATTACTAAAGCAAGATGCATGCACTTTTTAAGAATTTAGAAAATGGATGGATTATTCAAACACTTTAATAACTTTTTTTAAAATAAATATAACTTATTAGATTCAGTAACAATAAATCAAATGCAAATAACAAGCACAAAAAAAAGAAAAAAAAAAAGAACATAGAAATAAAAAGAAAGATGCACCATTGTTTGAATCCCAGAGAAGTCAGGTGGTTCAACAAACAACACTACTGTATAGGATGCACCTGTGTTTTCTCTCTAATGAGGAGGAATTGAGTAGACTACTGAGAAGTGCACATGCAAAACCAAAATAGGCGTTTACCAATCAGTGGCCAATTTCAAAATACAATGGATGTTTTTCAACAAGGCTTGTTCAAGGTATATCAGCACTGCGCAGACCGATTGGCATATGACATCAAAGTACCACGAGAGCGTTGGGAGAGCATACGACTCCTTATGCTTTTAAATCGCTCTCGCTCTACTTTGATGGCATACACCGATCGGTCTGCGCAGCGCCGATGCATCTCAAACAAATGTCATGTTTTCATTGGTTGCTGTAGTCTTATGATACTCTGCTCTGTTTGTCAGTGGTTCATTGTCTGATTGTTCTCAGGTGTTCCTTGTTAGTCATCAATCTCTGTGTATAAATAGCCCTCATGTTTCATCATTGCTTTGTTCGTGTAACTACCTTTGGTGAGTTTTGTCAGGTCTATGTTCAAGTGCTCTAGTTCATGTCATGGATTTGTTTGGTTTGGTTTGGTTTGGTTTGTATTCAGGTTTCAATAAACTGCACATGGGTTCACATTCAACTCACCTACAGTGAACTTGTTAAAATATGAACTGACGTTTAATGACTCTTATAAATTTGCAAGAAGTGCATGATCATATGAATTGAAAGTTTAATGACATTTGTAAGCTTTTTAATTTACATTAAATAATGATCTGTTAATCATTATGTAAATCATCATTATATAAATTAGTAAGCTTGCTAAATAAATAAGCTACTACTAACACATACACTTGCCTATCTCAAGATATAACAGTGAAGAGTCTAACCAAATGCATGTAAAACTTATTTTATATAGTGATGATATTTCAAGTGAGGTGAAGCCAGTGTTGTGCTAAATTCTGACATCCGGTAGATTATCTCCAGTATATGTAGCGCAGTGCCTCTCACTGTTGACTTCCAATACCTCAGCAAAACACCATCTAATCCATGTTAAGGGATTCACACCATCTCTTGAGCTGAGTGTCAAAATGCCATATTAAAGTGTGTAGACATCAGCTGTGGCAGCAGCATAGTGAGCAAAACATATACAGGATGTGACATCTTGGTGGCAGCAGCTGCTGCATAAGCACTTGCCTTGCAATTAAGATTTGCAAGAGAGTTTTTCACTTCTTTTCACTCTTTTTTTTCTCTCTCTTTCAGACTTGCATTTCTTTTTCAGCCATAAACACAACTATGCAAAAGCATTTTTTCTCTTTGACAGACACAGCCTTTCAATTTCACACACACACATACACACACACACACACACACTGAAGGAAGAGCAGCAATCACAGGTCAAAGATGGAGAAACAGAGCGAGAGCGAGCAAGGGAGGGGGGTGAGGGGGAGAGGGAGGGGGGTGAGGGGGTGAGGGGGTGAGGGGGGAGAGGGGGGTGGGGATGACAGAGAGAGTGAAAGGATGCCAGGCATTTCTGTTGCATGTAGCATTTATGACTGTTATGTCTCTTCTCTCTGACAGCAAATGCACTCCTACTGACATCTGACACAAATCTCTTAAATCTATTCCAGCCTGCCTGTCATTGTTCCAGTTTACCTAAGTTTTATTTAGCAGAGTGTTTATTGTAAATTTCTAGAGAGGGGGAGTAAATTGTGAAATTATTCATGATTTCACAATTTTGTTACCCTTTCTCTCATCCTTAAAAGTAAACATTTTTTGTTACTGTAACTTTAAGGCTTAAAATGCGCTGTAAATGCGCTGTTTTGATGAGCTAACTTCTCTGCATGTGTAATGAGTAAAAGACACTGTCATATAGTTGGTTCTGCTCAATCTTTCATGAAAAAAAGCCTTTTTGCCCAAACCTCTATTAAAGGGTTAGTTCACCCAAAAATGAAAATTCTGTCATTTATTACTCACCCTCATGCCGTTCCACACCTGTAAGACCTTCGTTAATCTTCGGAACGCAAATTGAAATATTTTTGTTGAAATCCGATAGCTCCGTGAGGCCTGCATAGGGAGCAATGACATTTCCTCTCTCAAGATCCATAAAGGTACTAAAAACATATTTAAACCAGTTCATGTGCGTACAGTGGTTCAATATTAATATTATAAAGCGACGAGAATATTTTTGGTGCGCCAAAAAAAACAAAATAACGACTTATATAGTGATGGCTGATTTCAAAACACTGCTTCAGTAAGCTTCGGAGCATAATGAATCAGCGTGTCGAATCAGCGGTTCAGAGCGCCAAAGTCACGTGATTTCAGCAGTTTGGCCGTTTGACACGCGATCCGAATCATTATTCGATACGCTGATTCATTATGCTCCGAAGCTTCCTGAAGCAGTGTTTTGAAATCAGCCATCACTATATAAGTCGTTATTTTGTTTTTTTGGCGAACCAAAAATATTCTCGTCGCTTTATAATATTAATATTGAACCACTGTTTAAAATTTAAATATGTTTTTAGTACATTAATGGATCTTGAGAGAGGAAATGTCATTGCTCCCTATGTAGGCCTCACTGAGCCATCGGATTTCAACAAAAATATCTCAATTTGTGTTCTGAAGATTAACAAAGGTCTTACGGGTGTGGAACGGCATGAGGGTGAGTAATAAATGACAGAATTTTCATTTTTGGGTGAACTAACCCTTTAAATCAGATTTATGTGAATGTCCAGCACATCTGTTAAAATCAGACAGACAGGATTAGGGACCTCTGTTGCTCCTTTTTCTGATTGTGAAACAGCAGAACTGTTGTCTGACTATCCTCATATCTTAATTTTGTCACTATTTACAAAGCAGTTGGACTAATAGCATATTTGTCTGTGCTTAGAAATTATACTTAATTGATCGTCATCATGACCAGATGGGCCAAGTTGCTGACGTGTTCATTGTAAGAACTGAATTGAATATACTGGGATGTGTCAACCTGATCTTATGGGAAAACATTATTTATTTTTGGGAAAACAACTATTTTGGCAATATCGTATGAATTTGTACGATGTGAAATGTACAAAAATGTGTGATTTTTACACTGCAATATTTCATATCTGACAATCCAATAATTGTCCACTGTTTCACATGCATGGTGTGCCTGCGCCATTGCAAGCAGAGTCCTCTACAAAGGTCTTTTCATTTGTTTTACAAACTGACTTGTTATTATAACGCAGTGACAGGATTCTTGGCTGAGAGCATTAATTGGGCTATTGTTTTACTCATGAACTGAATCCAAATTGTCTATTGTCTGATATTGTCATTTTGTCTATTTACTTCAAAGTGAACCCCGGGTATTAAGACTTGTATGCCTTACTAGATTACCATTGCCCCAAAGTATACAGATGAAGAAGCATCAAAGGCATCAGGGCTAAATTGGAGAGAACAAAGATGCGGTTCTTTAGGAAGTTTTATTTGTCCACATTCTTCACAATTTCCCATTCTTTTCTCTGTTTCGTATCGCTAGGAAAGCAGTGAAGACTTACATCTCTTCTCTTGTTGCCTTCAACTGAAAATTACAATCAAAAGCCGCACAATGTAGCATCATATTCCGAGTTGTGTTGTGGTAAAAACAGCAACAGTGTAGTGTCAGTAGTTCACCGAGTGCAACCATTTAATGTCATCGATGTAGAATGCACTGTGCACCTAAACAAAATGGCGTGTCCCCCATTGTCCAAAATATGTATAAAACTATGTGGATTTTTTAAGTAATGTAAATCTTTCATGGGTTTTCCTCTACATACAGTATTCAGTAAGAGACATAATTTACATTATATTAAGCCATACAAGTCTTAATACCCGGTTTTCCCTTTAAGTAGACAGACAATACCACACAGCACCTTGTTGCTTATGTATATTTATACTGACTCATTACTTACAGTACTCCCTTCTCCAGCTTCCAAATTACAATGTAGACTTGAGACTTTTGTTCTCATTTGTCCTCTAAATTGAATTGTATGTATATTTTGTCTGCTTTCAGCAGCAGAGCAAAACCATTGAATACAGGATGTTTTATGGAGACTCTTGTCGTCTATTACAAAATCAACGCGCTGTAAGTGCCCCATCACTCTAAGAGGGTTACTATTGTCATCAAAAGCAGGTTATTCTGTTCAATTATTTGTGTGGAAATGGCACCTCAAGGCTGGTCTTGAGTGTTAAGTCCCTGTGTGTGTTTCCACTGTGCACCCAAGAATCCTTCTTACAAAATCAAAGATTGTCAATCCTTTACTTTACCTGTGCAAGGTAATAGAGTCCTTCAGGACAAGGACATGTTGTTACCACCTTGGCTATAGAGGCTGCAGGGTTATAGTACCTTATTTTTATAAAAGGATGATGCGAATTGTTGTTGTTGTGGAGTACAGGTATGTTAGAACCCAAGATGGACTTCGACAAGGGCATGTCTTTCAAAATGATTATTATTATTTTTTTTTTCAGTCTGATATTGGAGTATCATCACAACATCACCTTTAAAAACATTCTCATTCACATGCATGTGCAAGTATCTGAGTAACAAAAAAAACAAACAACAAAAAAAAAAAATTCAAACAAAAAAATTCAATAAGTCTGCACTAAAATATATTATAATTTCAATTTATAATTTTAAAATATAATTTTTTATATTATTATTATAACAAATAGAACTAAGCAACTATAAATTCATAATTTGTACACTAATTTACAATACAATAGTAACAATAAACCAAACATAAAATGCACAAATGGCAAATGAGAAATCTGAAACATGATCATGTGTAACTATTTATTGTCTAACTATTGTGTTTTAAAGTAGGCATAAAACAGAAGTTATCGTCTTTCTTAGATTTTGTCCATTGTGAATTGATTGGATTGTTGGAGCGTTGTGAATGAAGCAACACAATGTCATTAGTAGTTATTTGTTCATATCCCATTAAAGGGATAGTTCACCCAAAAATGAAAATTATCTCATGAATTACTCACCCTCAAGCCATCCAAGGGTATATGACTATCTTCTTTCAGACGAACACAATCAGAGATATATTTAAAAACATCCTTAGTCCTCCAAGGTTTATAATGGCAGTGAATGGGGCGCCGTGTTTTGAAGTCAAAAATAATGCTTCCATCCATAAAAAAAAGTAATCCATATGACTCCAGTGGGTTAATAAAGGCCTTCTGAAGCAAAGCGATGCGTTTTTGCAAGAAAAATGTCCATATTTAAAACTTTATAAATTCAAATAACTAGCTTCCAGTGGACGACCGTACGCAAAATGCGCAAGTCGATTTGCGGCGGAAGAGTACAAGAGTACGGACTGACACACAATGTAATGATGAATGCTGAGGTGCAAAACAAATAGATAGAGCAAAACAAATCACCGGTCACAGATTATAAATCTAAAATGATAATTTTTCAGGGGAGATTCCTCCGAGGAGGCAAGGGAGGCAGTGCCTCCTCAAAAAAATAGTATGAGAAAATAATCCATATTACATATAAAACAACACAAATATTACAAATTATGACATTAAAAAGAGCGCAAGTCACTCGTTTTCCTTAAGGAACACTGCCCAACAGCGACACCTGCAGGTAAAGTTACAGCAAGAGTCATGCCTCCCTTTCCATTCAGAGAAAACCATAGAAACCGGCGTGTGGTGGGTTTTGTGGGGGGTAATTGAGAATGAATGGGGGAAAGTCACGTGAGAGGAGGCAATGTCTCCATCGCGCTATGATTGGATGTAATTGGTTATGATTGGATATGATTGGTTTGTGCGATAAATCCCGCCTCTTGTTGACATGCATGTTCCGCGCGTCAGTTTGAATGATGGCGTCAATGGGAAGACTAATTGAAAAGTAAGTAAACAGATAACCCAGTTAGATATCACCGCTTTATGTCACGTCAAAATCAAACTTGAAATGGACTGAAAACACGATGACTGCGGGGGGTTTTAGTGCAATCAGCTTGGTGTGACAGACGGTGTTTACTGAGCATGACTGATGATCCAATAGCCTAAGTTGACTATTAAAAAGAAAAACATCAATACACAAATAAAATATATTGTTTAAATTATTATTGCCTTTAGTTATTATTTTGGAATGAATGTAGTAATGCTTAAAACACTAACTTGATGAGATTGACTTGGTTTTGATAAATAGAACATACAATACACTGTTAATGTAAAATTACAAAATAGAATTGTATTGGGTTTCTTTTTTTTCTTTTTTGATGTAATGTTCATTTAACAAGGAAGTTGTGTCAACATTAAGAGTAATGCACATGAATTTACAATGATTCATAAATAAATGAAAATTGTGCCTCCTCATTTCAGAACACCACTGCACGCCACTGTAATTTTTATATAGAAATTTTGTAGGATTTCGATATAAGAGAAGAGGAACTTAAATTTGTTGCACAGCCCTGTTTGTTTGAACCGAGCAAGCATCTAAGCTTACAATACTTCTACATCCTGCGTCATACATTGTGTTAGAGGATTACTCATTTGGCACAAGTCGACTTGCGCATTCTGCGTATGGTTGTCCGCCGGAAGCTAGTTATTTGAATTTATAACGTTTTAAATATGGATATTTTTCTTACAAAAATGCATCGCTTCACTTCAGAAGGCATTTATTAACCCACTGGAGTCATATGGATTACTTTTTTTTTAATGGATGGATGCATTATTTTTGACTTCAAAACGTGGCCCCCCCATTCACAGCCATTATAAACCTTGGAGGACTAAGGATATTCTTAAATATATCTCTGATTGTTTTCGTCTGAAAGAAGATAGTCATACACCTAGGATGGCTTGAGGGTGAGTAAATCATGGGATAATACTCATTTTTGGGTGAACTATCCCTTTAATGCATGCGTTGGAATGAGCCCAGTGCTGAAATGCTGCTCTTTCTAGCATGTTTATATTAAAAATATTGAAAATTAATTGAAAATATCATTCACCAAATTATGTTATGTCTTACTGAGTCCCAACAAATAACATTATTTAAATCAAATCTAGTTTCCTTTTTCTTTAGCTGTGACCTTGAAGTTCTCAAATGAATGGCTGTGAAAAACACCTGCTCCCATATATTCCTTCAGGAGCGGAAGGGACGCCAGATATATTGTATGAATAAAAATGGCACAGAAATTCAGCTCAAATCATTCAATTCCTCTGGAGGTTTCTGAGAAAAGGGAGAGGGTTGACCTGAGTATAGACTAAACTTTTGCTTCATCAGGTCTTTTCATTAATAAAATGTCATGGAAAACAGAGCTTTATATATGACATGCAATTTTGTTCGTCTTTCAGAGCCCCTGTCAGTTTCTTAGATTGGGAGCGAAGAAATGGCATTGGCTGGCCTCAGAGCGATAATTGCAGCAAGCACAGGGGGTAGACAGCTGCTATTTTCCTCCTGGAACAACAGCAGAGTGACTTAAAAAAAAACACCATTCAGTGAGCTTAGCTTGAATTCTTTTCAAGACAAGCAAGGCTGCAACTCCCCTTCAGGCAATTTAGCATCAGAGCATGCTGGTTCTGATCTCTCTCAGACTTTAGCTCCAAAAAAAAAAAAAAAAGATCATCAGATTAGGTGTTAATTAATCTAGCTGAGCTTTCATCAACAGTTTCAATTCTAAAAATACATGGACATATCAACACCTTGCTAATAATGTCAATAAAAATCATTGAAAACTTGCCAGCCCAAAAACAGATTTTTTTCCCCAAATGTATACTATGTGAAATTAGTATCATTTAAAAGTATGAGATACAAAACAGGTACTTTTTGACAAGATTAACTGCATGAGAAGTTGATTCTCAACAGCGACAATGATTGTGTTGATGCTGTAGGGGACGGCTCACAGAGTGTTGGAGCTAAATGAAAGCATGGCTTTAACACCAGCTGCAGCTATCACAGAGAACTCAAGTAAAACTGTGCAACTGATTCACACATTGATGAAAATGATATGAGACACCAATCATGCTTGCCAAGCAGCTCACAAGCAGGAAAATGCCACAGCCACCAATAGAGATACAGTAGTGTGCGTAATGTGCCCAAAGTAGTCTAAATGATAAATACGTTAGGAGCAGTCCAAGTTCAGCACTGCATCTTGACCGTTTTTGTTTACTTAGGCCAGGTTCTCAGTTGTTTTTGCTGATGCTCCCTTTTTAAAGTTGAAAACTGTACAAAATCACAAAACTAACTAAATAAAAAGTGATACTGCTTTACAGAAGCGATATAGGAAAGTCCTATCATTACTCAGCCTCATATGTTGCACCAATGTCTTCTTCATGAAACTCATGGATGATAAATGATGGTGATTGTAACTGTCAAGCTCCAGCAAAGCAGATAAATATAGTCCATATAATTTGTGTGCTATTCCTAGTTTTCAGTCACAGTCATGGAAGGCAAATATTCAATTGAACTGCAGCACTGCCCTGTCAATTTTCTTTTTGTTTCAAACCATGAATATTTAGATCACCTCTCAAAAGAAGAAAAACAAAAACGTGAACAAACTGCAAGTTTTAGGCACTTGTGATCCATATACATCACCTGCCACAGTACTGCAATCAGTGGGACGTTCTGAAATGCATAACGTGAAAAACGTGCCCTACTGTACTAAAGACAGTGGTAATAAAAGATCAAATTCAATATACACCTTAATGATGATGCATACTATAGGACTATATAGGCAAGCAGATGAAACCAGTTTCATAAACATTGAATCAGGGTGTTTTAAGAACCAACAAGCAGTTACTGTACTTAGGGCTCATCAGTCATCAGGGCTCAGGAAAGTCTCTTCACTCGGTGGCCATATTTGCAATGCCTGCAGGCAGCTATTTTGGGCATCCAAAATCCTGACATCTCAAAAACTGCTTGGCGAACTCACAATTAAATAACAAATTTCAAATCAGCAACAAAATCTGACATGAACTGTCCCATAAATGTTGTTTCTTATGCTCAAATAGCATTAAAAAATCTTATTTTTCAGGCTAGACGAGCCAATGTGCATTTGCAATCCTAAGCACGAGTCTCGGGTTTCAATGGGAGCCGGAGTTTCTAATGGCAGTTGCAGTGACGCAATGACTTTATTAATCAGCGATTGGCTCTTTTACTCAGAAGGCGGGACATATTGCGTGTTGCACTTTCTCCCATTCATAACTAATAGGAGTAAACCGTCTTTCTATATCTATAGTCTTTGGTCATACTTTTCGGATTCCATTTTATATGTAACTGACTTTAAAAAGTTATGACCAGTCTTGGTGTTACATTCCTGTCTTGTTTTCCCAGTTTTGTGTTGTAAGACATTTATTTTGAAGTGTATTTTCTGCTCCACTTGTTTCAGTGTTTCACCCCCTGTAATATGTTCCTGTTTACTTTGTTTCAATTGCTACCTTGTTTGTTCCCATAGTTACCCTTGTTTGTTACCATAATGATTAATCACCTTCACCTGTCCCTTGTTAGCCCCTTTGTTATCTTGTGTATAATCTGTATACCCCTGTGTTTCAGTTTTTGTTTGTCGGTTGATGTCTTTACATCCCCCTTGTACTACTGTTGCATTTGTCTCTGCCTCATTTGGATTAATGTTTTGCTCTGATTTTCTTCACCCTTGTTTTGATCTATGTTATGTTTCTTTTTTTGGACTTCCTGTATCTGAACCCCTACTTGGATTGAGTCTGTATGTGTTTTCTAAAATTTACTGCAATTGGGTCCTTGCCCCTTCTCTGCCATTGCGTAACACTCGCAGACTAGTCTAAGCAGTTTATGTAGCCGGCCACAGAATATGAATGCAACTCATTAAATTGCACGCTAAGTGTTTTCTTTAAAATGGTTTTCTATGGGAAAATGCTTGGTGTGCACGTAACAAATGATCAAACCCCACACTTGACAAATCTGTAACAAAGCCAGTGTAATTCTGAAATGACTGAAGAAGTTAAATGTGAAACAAAGTGAAATATACAGTTAAGGAATACAAATAAGAGCATGATGTAATGAAATGTACAGAAACCCTTTAACTGGTGCTGTAATACAGAAAGCTGCCAATTCCTTTTTACAAACTGTGTGGCCGACAAGCAAAATTTTATACTTGCTTGAGGAAAAGTTTAATTTTTGTGGTCACTCAAGATCGCTTGACTTAGATCTAAATAGCAGTTTTCTGTGTGCTTTATCGATGGCCTCTTAATTAGAACAGAATTGCTCTAAGTTCTTATGACTTACTGGTTTTATGAATCTGAATGTTATAGTGCCAACGTTATCAAAAATCCGGATCCGGATACACGGATCCACGAAAATTACTTAAAAACTCTGTAAGAGGCCAGGCCAGGCCAGTAGTTAGCAATGTCTGTTGTTTTGGTTGTCAAGTACTCCTGTAGCTTGTTGCACAAAGCCGGTTTCAGTTTCTACCCAGGTAAGTTCAAGATTAGTTTGAGCAAACTCTGGTTTTTCGGGCTCATGAAGGTGGATTGGTTTTTCAGCGAGTTTCATTGCTATGGTAACTTTATGCTACACGGCTAACCTGCTCCAGAGCAGGTTTTATTCTGGGTTAGAGATAGCAGACCAAAACTCAACCAATCAGGTATGAGTAGTGACCTGTATCTGATGCAATAAAGCCACTCTCCCTGTGTCACGATCCCCGTCTGTTCCTGTCAGTTCCTGGACTCCATTTCCCATAATCCTCCCTGCCAATCACATGCACGCTCCACACCAATCACCAATTGCCACACACACCTGTAGATCATTCACTGGACTATAAAAGACTTACACACACACCACCTCATTGCGAAGTCTTGTTTAACCTGTGTTGCAATTCTGAGCGTTTATATCCTGTCTGCCTATTTGTTACCGATCCTGTCTGTTACCCGTTGTCGACCAGTTGCTGCCTACCTTTGATCCTTGCCTGGTATTCTGTTCTGTGAGTGTTTTCTGCCTGTCCTGACTACGATTCTGCCTGTCCCTGCTGTTCCTGTTTGCCCCTGCTCTGACCCTGCCTGTACGACCACGTTCTTTTATAATAAAGCTTGCAAATGGATCCCTGCCTGAGTCTCGCTTCGTTACACCCTGCATCTCTCGCTGTAAATTAAATCAGTTTATAGTGAAAAAATTTTAGACAAAATTGCTCATCTTTTGCTGTTAATTATTTATTATCTTTATATTAAATAAATTATAATTAAGTACGTGAATGTCATATGAATTATACATATTAGCCTATATTAATTGACAATATTAAACTTTGCTTTTAAATTAAAATAAATATAATACATGCATTAATATACAAAGCTTAAGGTTAAGCTTACATGTATTCTTTTAAGCTCTTTGTGAAGCTATATCAATTATTTGGCCTGTTTGTTTGATTCACATGCATTGAAATAGTCATATATTTTCATTCAGTTGCCTTCTCAAACTTTCACTGCAGCAGCAGTGTTTATTCCTGCTTTATAAATGCATTTAATTTCATGATTTTTTTTTTTATATCGATCTTTTAATCTTCAGAAGAGACGTGAATTGCGCGGCTCTCTTGCGAGAATGAATCAAACGGACTTTCTCTGTGTTCTGTGTGATTGACTGTTTGCCGCATGTTCACACTTTCAGGTGCACGCGCTTCAGAGTTAATCGCAAAACTCTGGATTAAACCTGAGTTGACAGAGAATGTTTATACCGAGCTTTGTGAGCCCGTTGAGCCTGATCTAAACCAGTGTGGATTTACCTGGTTTTGTTGTTGGTTTTGAAACTCAGAGTTTGTTCAACTAGCTTCATGCAACAGGCCACTGAACTAAAGTACTTAACAACAAAGTACTACTGAATACATAATACCCTTGCACATGATGTCACCATTTTCAGATTCACGTTTTTGTAATTTACACGGAGACGATAATGGTATCATTTTTAAAAACTTGCACCGTTTTCAAAAGTTTGCATTTTCAGGCCCCCAAGATGCTGTTGTCGTGTAAATGAACAGCCTTAAATTTAAATTAACTACAAAAGATATGAATATGAACATAAAAGAGAAAAACATAAAAGATTGGCCACCAGGCTGCACATATATACTTTAGGTGTGAAACCTCCAACATTATATTGGCCAGTGTTTCAGTTTCATTGTTAAACCCCTGTACTATGCATATATAAATCTTTGTTAAAGTTCATATTACTGTTATTGTGTACTGTCCAAAGATTTGGACAAAATATATTTTGATGCTTTGGCAACACTGGTTCAAGAAAAAAATCATGTTAATAATACCCATCTGAACTGAAAACACTGAAAAACAAATAATAGAGAAAAATTCAAATCGAAATACCATGTTATTGACATCTGACTTTTCCTGAGCCTTAAATTTTCACTACCTACTAATTGAATGACCTCCCTTCTTTCCTAAATTGTTTGTCTATCCCTCAATTAAATTCTTCCACTTCACTGAAAGAGTAAACGGAGAACAATCACGGCTTGGTTAACAGAAATACTGGCAACATTTTCAAAAGTCTACATTGGGTATTGTGTTAAAACAATACATTTTCTACTCTGACCTGCAATGATAATCTGGCCCAGAGAAGACCTGTTCAGCCTCCTGCAAGGACAAAAAGAGGACAGAAAGCCATTATACACAAGTAGTACTATGGTAGGCATGCTACTTACAGTATATACGGTAAGCTTTGTAAGTGCATTATTAATTAGGCATACCTCTGGTACACCACAGAAGAACTGCACTTTGTCTGTGAAGCTCAGCTGTGTGTTGGTGTTCTATGCAGTACTTCTTTCAGATAGGCAAAAAGAGTGCACTGTTGTCAGGGGAGGATTAAGGTCTACACAGGCCCCTATGCTCAGGGATTTCTAGAGCCCCCCTACCCGCTAAATTATATACAATATTAGGCTAATGGCTTTTTGAGTGAGGTGATTCAATCTTTGGTTTCTAATAGAGGAAAACAGAAATAAATCCTGGCTATATAAGGGGATTTTACGGTACTAATATTTATCTCTAAAGCCCAAAGTATACTTCACTTTTTATGCGATGGTCAGCATACAGTGCACATGACACGAATGTTGTCATCAGAAGAGTATACGGATTCTTCGCTGGATTTTTGGGTCGCACATGCACATTTAATTTTTTGCAGTAATTAGTTTATCCACAAGGTGGCAAACGTGCCCTGGGGCGTCGATTCACAAGATAGTCAAAGAAAAACGGCATAAACAGAACAGACCGGAACACATGCAAGATTGTGCGAAGAGGTTAGAAAGTCCCCTCATTTGTATAACTCTAGCATGAAAGAATGCAAAGATCTTTACATGGGTTGTAACTCGTGGCAAGAGATTGCTCAAAACTGCGCATGCATCGAACGGCTGTGTATGCAAACGAGTCAAATGAAGTATACTTTCCAAGGCTGTGCGTTTGACTGTGCGCGTACACTAGCGTATGTGTAAAAAAGCGAAGTATACTTTGGGCTTAAATTATGAACCATTTAGCATCTGTAATACCAAGGTGTGACCACTAGATGGCTGTATAGGTTTTGCATTTGGATATAGCCTATATTTAGACATTATTAGAGACTACTTTTGTTGAGTTGAGATTGTTTTTGTTTTTTGTTAAGTTAATTTGAAGTGTCAGTTTTTGCATTACTATTACAGTCAAATCTGGACACAGGGAAATCATTTTGTTACTCATACTAGCTAATAGCTTGATCAGTCACATGAAAGTAATCAGAATATTGACACAGTGTGAGATCTGGTCTGTGGTCTCTCCTCCTGTTTGAAAAACTCACCAAATCAATCAGTGATTGACAAATTCAGATTTAAGTAGCTTTAATAGCATGGTAAAAAGACTTTACATTGCCAAAGCATTGACAGGGCTCTGATCCAATTGTATTGAGCATTGTCAAATTTACAGACAATGATTGACATCAAAAAAGGCAGTGATTGTATACTGACAGTATACTGGGTTGCGTCATGGAGAGCGCAGCTCATGGTTGCTTACAACGGCAGACACCATGGGAGCGCAAGCTCCCAAGCGCTTTGAAAAGCAGGAGAAACTTCATCGTGTGGAAAATGGTTGATGTTCCAATCAATCGGAATTCACCCTATTTTTTGAAATCATATTTGCATTGCATTTTGTTGTTTTAAACCCAAAATATTTTACTTCTTTACATTCTTCAGGAACAATTATTCAGTTATTTGTAATGTCATTGTAAAAACAAAAAATAGTTTCAATGTAGCTAACTACTTTTTCCGAAGGGTAGCTTGAAAGTAACTTAACTACTTTAACTTATGAGTAGCTTGTAGCTTGTCAAGCTACAGTTTCAGAGTGGCTTCTCAAACACTGGTAACAGAGAGCTACTCGCTATCAAGTTAGCCTTGGAAGAATGGAGGTACTGGCTTGAAGGAGCCCTTCACTCCTTTTCTGTTCTTACGGACCACAAGAACCTTCATTATCTGAGAAACGAAATGGCTTAATCCTCAACAGGCAAGATGGGCCCTTTTCTTTACTCGTTTTGACTTTCTCATTTCCTATCGCCCTGGAAACAAAAATGGCCATGCTGATGCACTCTCCCGACTCCACGCTCCTGATGATTTCCCAGATTCTTTGTAACCCATTTTGGATCCCAGATTGATTGTAAGTCCAATTGAATGGACCTCTGATCCTCCAGACCGGCAGTGTGTACCCAGACTCCAACAGAACCAAATCATCCATTATTGCACATACTTCAGTGGGCACTGGTCACCCAGGGGCCAATCAAACCCTCTTGTTTCTACAAGATCACTACTGGTGGCCCAACAGGGACAGCAACATCAGAAGGTTCGTTAGAGGATGTACCGATTACACCATGTCCAAATCTCCCCAATATCTCCCTACTGGCAAACTTCTTCCATTGCCCATTCAGTTGGACCATGGTCACATCTAGAGGTTGATTTCATCACAGACCTCCCTCCATCAGATGGAAATACCTGCATCTTTGTGATTGTGGATCGGTTTTCCAAGCTTTTTTTAAACTCCTAGATGTGACCGTAAGCTTGTCGTCTGGTCATCATCCACAAACCAATGGGCAGACGGAAAGATACAAGAGATTGGCTGTTACCTCTGAACATTCTGTCACGGACACCAAAACTCTTGGAACCAGTTCATTGCATGGGCTGAATACGCACAAAACTCCCCATAATGTAATCCTATCGTATAATGATTGTACGTTGATAAATGTGGCGGCTGAAAACAATCGTCATTTAAATATAACGCCCCTAAAAATTCACGGTTTAGAAACCTCGCCCCTAGAGTTTACAAAACAGAGAAACATAACCCGGCCAAGAAGAGGAAGTAATCTTCTGAAAGAGAAATTCCCTTAACCTCGTAATTGCAAACAATTACATTAATTTATCTGTAGTTCTCCCACAACAAATCCTTTAAGTTTAACGGTATTCAGAACAGAACAAGAATGAAAAAGAAGTTATAAAATTATATATCAAACTATAAAATACAACATAATTTAGATAGTCATAGTGGTTTCATTATAAACAACAAGTCAAGCCAAAATGATTTTTTTTTTTAGGCTAAAGTGAAACTGATGGGCTCACCTCTTTCATCTGACAAGAATCCAAATAAGTTTCTATATTTGCATGTAACATTTTGGTTGCTAAATTATTGTTCATTATGTAAACAATTAAGGCTTTTTCACTCGTGTTCCAATGTCCACGTAAAACAGCATCCTTCACATGCGCAAAAATGTGTACACTTAGGCGCCGGGCACGCAAAATTACAGGAGGACCATTTGAGCAGTGTAACTTTTATATTTGGTTGACTGCATTTTAGTTTGATGATGAATGTCTGAAATGTCAAGTTATAAATGCTAGAACTGATGTTGTGTGAGCGCACGAGGCGCCTGCGCGATCACTTGGATTTAATAAAGATATAAAGAAAACAAATACAATGTGTAACGAGCATCAGTTTTTTTTTTATTTCGTAATCTGTTAATTAAATGAAACATATGTTGTGTAGTCCTATTTATTTCAGTTTTTCTCGGTTCACAGAAGCACTACAGGTGCGTGATGTGACAATGTATGAATCCTCATGTTCTTTTGTTTATGCTACTATTTGCGCATGTAAAGCTAAACCCCTGAAAAAAAAAAGTTATTGTATGGTATTTTTAATATGTCATAATGTCATAATTTTCATAATGGTTTATGATTGACTAATGAGCTTTGGATGTTTGTCAGAATAAATGTTTGTTTGAAAATAATTAAAAATGCTCTCATTACAATTCTCTACTAGATTTACAGTATTATGCTGCATGCAAGTTCACACTAACTCAAAAACTTGCATACACAAGCTTCCGAGTTTCCCATACAACGACGTAACTCACTGCTTAACTACCATAGTACGATGCATCGTTGAACAAATCAACTAGTCACAACTGTTTCCCGAAACCGTATTGTCGCAAACCTGTCGTTCAGCCACATTGGTGAATGATGTTCGTTAAATTAATTTGAGATCGAATGAATGCTAGATTTTTTTGCTATAAATTACCGACATGGCATCTGAAGACTACTTCTCATTTTTCTCAGTTACTTTGCTTTATTTCCAGATTTAATCATAGGCTCATTTTTACGTAACAGAGCACGTACACACATGCACTCTAAGGTGCTTAAAATCTCTTTGACAAGCAAAAATATGTAAATGACATTTGTATATATTTGAAATAAAAGACATACATTATACTTAATGTCAGTTTGCTTATTTTGCTCAAGATAACGTTTTGAGTCCACGTCATAAAAACAAGAAACCGTGCTTCTAACCACAGCTCGAGAGTTCTAACCACACAAGTTTGCGATGCAGTTTGTGAATGTTCTTTTAAACCATGGTTTCGGGAAACACCAAACTGTTGAACTATGTTAGTAAAGACCAAACAGTGGTGCGTTTCCCGTAAGTACGATTGAACTCTATTGGTAAAGACGTAAAGAACTTGCGACCATAGTTTGCTTTGGGAAATGTACCCCAGTCTGTGGTAACGACGGAACTTGCAATGTTAGTTGGCTAACGATGCTTTTGGGAAACGCACCCCTGGTTGTTGTTTATTTCTTCATCTGCCAACTTTTATTCATCTGCCATCTTTTATTCAACTAACATTGCATCTGTCACCGTCAATAAACGGTTTTCAACTAATATACTCACCTCTTGCAATTGTGTTTCCTGACATTGACTCCTCCATAGACAGCAATTAAATTACTACATTCAAGGTCCAGAAAAGTAGTAAAACATTGTTAAAATAGTCCACGTGACTACAGTGGTTCAACTTTAATTTAATGAAGCGATGAGAATTCATTTTGTGCGCAAAAACAAAACAAAAATAACAACTTTATTTAACAAATTAATCTCTTTCCTGTCATTCTCCTACGCTGTTTACATTGTAGACTCAGTGCAGAGCTTCTGGGTTCTCCGTCAGAACGCCGACTCATTATTGGCCAGCTCCTGCTTCAGCACTGGCCAATATAGTCTTGACGGATTCACACCTATATATGCATGGCCTAGTGGCCAATCTTCACTGATTTTACATTCCATCAGTAAGAGCAGAATGTGAAGGTTGAATAAGCAGAGCAATAGCACAGCTGTACATAGAATATTGCAATCCACACAACATAATGGGAGACATATCAGAGTTCAAAAGAAGACAAATTGTTGGTGCTCATCTCGCTGGCTCATCTGTGACCAGGGCAGCAAGTCTTTGTGGTGTATTGAGACCCATGGTATCCAGGGTAATGTTGGCATACCACCACGTAGGACAAAGCACATTCAACAGGAGTAACTGTCAAAGCAAGTGTAAGCTGTCTTAAAGGGACCTGGTAAAGGGTTTTTCCAGGTACTAACCCAGATTGTATACCACTTTAATCTGTATAGCAATTAACCAGAATTAATATGCCTGGCATGCTGAAAATCAATTATTAAACATTTCCTTTCCTCACATAGCTTGGCTTAATCATGATATATTCTGTAAAATAAAAATGCATTTAGCTTTCAGCAAAAATGAACAATCATGTAAAACAAATATATATTCACGAGTTCACATATACAGTATCTCACAGAAGTGAGTACACCCCTCACATTTTTGTAAATATTTTATTATATCTTTTCATGTGACAACACTGAAGAAATGACACTTTGCTACAATGTGAAGTAGTGAGTGTACAGCTTGTATAACAGTGTAAATTTGCTGTCCCCTCAAAATAACTCAACACACAGCCATTAATGTCTAAACCGTTGTCCACAAAAGTGATTACACCCCTAAGTGAAAATGTCCAAATTGGGCCCAATTAGCCATTTTCTCTCCCCGGTGTCATGTGACTCATTAGTGTTACAAGGTCTCAGGTGTGAATGGGGAGCAGGTGTGTTAAATTTGGTGTTATCACTCTCACTCTCTCATACTGGTCACTATAAGTTCAACATGACACCTTATGGCAAAGAACTCTCTGAGGATCTGAAAAAAAGAATTGTTGCTCTACATAAAGATGGCGTAGGCTATGAGAAGATTGCCAAGACCTTGAAACTGAGCTGCAGCATGGTGGCCAAGACCATACAGCGGTTTAAAAGGACAGGTTCCCCTCAGAACAGGCCTCGCCATGGTAGACCAAAGAAGTTGAGTGCACATGCTCAGCGTCATATCCAGAGGTTGTGTTTGGGAAATAGATGTATGAGTGCTGCCAGCATTGCTGCAGAGGTTGAAGGGGTGGGGGGTCAGCCTGTCAGTGCTCAGACCATACGCCGCACACTGCATCAAATTGGTCTGCATGGCTGTCATCCCAGAAGGAAGGCTCTTCTAAAGATGATGCACAAGAAAGCCCGCAAACAGTTTGCTGAAGACAAGCAGACTAAGGGACCATGTCCTGTGGTCTGATGATACCAAGATAAACTTATTTGGTTTAGATGTTGTCAAGCGTGCGTGGCGGCAACCAGGTGAGGAGTACAAAGACAAATGTGTCTTGCCTACAGTCAAGCATGGTGGTGGGAGTGTCATGGTCTGGGGCTGCATGAGTGCTGCCGGCACTGGAGAGCTACAGTTCATTGAGGGAACCATGAATGCCAACATGTACTGTAACATGATCTCCTCCCTTTGGAGACTGGGCCGCAGGGCAGTATTCCAACATGATAACGACCCCAAACACACCTCCAAGACGACCACTGCCTTGCTAAAGAAGCTGAGGGTACCTAAACCCTTTTGAGCATCTGTGGGGCATCCTCAAACGGAAGGTGTAGGAGTGCAAGGTCTCTAACATCCACCAGCTCCGTGATGCCATCATGGAGGAGTGGAAGAGGACTCCAGTGGCAACCTGTGAAGCTCTGGTGAACTCCATGCCCAAGAGGGTTAAGGCAGTGCTGGAAAATAATGGTGGCCACACAAAATATTGACACTTTGGGCCCAATTTGGACATTTTCACTGGCCAGCGGTTTAGGCGTTAATGGCTGTGTGTTGAGTTATTTTGAGGGGACAGCAAATTTACACTGTTATGCAAGATGTACACTCACTACTTTACATTGTAGCAAAGTGTTGTTTCTTCAGTGTTGTCACATGAAAAGATATAATAAAATATTTACAAAAATGTGAGGGGTGTACTCACTTCTGTGAGATACTGTACATATAATTAAGTAAAGTTATGCGTATTTGGTGTGCTGTCCAGGGGGAGGGCTCCAAGCTCAGAATTTTGGCCCGAACCCAGAGTACACCCCCCGGATGTGGTAATAATAGATAGAAATAGAAGTGAGGAGATGGGGTGGTGGATGGTTGCTAATAAACTGTCAAATGAACAGAGGTAAGTCTGCAGTATATAGACCTCTTGCTGTTGGTTGAATTGATTAGCAGAATGCTCTCCACTTGTGCTAATTAGGTTAATTATCTGAACCTGCTCCTCCCAAATTTTGTTAATAAAACATCATTAAGAGGCTACACCAGAGTGCACACTGAAATGTTTTGTCAGGTAAGCGGAAGATGTGCTTCATTGACATTTTTTCAAGACACAAATATTATATAATATGATTGAATTAACAGTATAGGCTACAGAATGTTGGATTACACAAAGAAAGCCATTATTAAGCCAAGAAATATCGGGTAGAAATAGGATTTTTACCATGCCTAGAAATCCTCATTCAGCTCTGTTTAATTTGTGAGGCAGCACTTCACAGACAGGGATGAATGACCAAAAACAGATTCCAAAAAAAAAATAAATAAAAAAAAAATAAGGTTTAATCAACTGCCACCACTGAAATTGAAAGCTTAGGTCTCATTTATCATTGCCCACATTAAACCTTGCTGCACCTTGATATATTTCTTTTTCTGGTATTTTCTGTGGTTTTATACCTGTTTTGACTGCAAATAGCAAATAGTACTGGATGTGGATGGTATATAGCACCCTTCCAGCCTCAGTGTGATTGTGAAGAAATTCCCATTTCGCTATTAGATTGATCGATGTAGCCTGATGCATTGATTGCAGCACAGAGTTATTCTCAAAATCTAACCAGTTTTAGAGATTTACAAGACACATGGAGAGATAAAAAAGATGTTTATTTTGTATCTCACTGTGCTCATAACGTACGGTAAAATAGATCTTTGTAGGGCTTTCTGATGTAAAATAGTTTGTCATTTGTCTTTTAAATGTAACACTTTAGAGGATGCCCAGAGCTAGAGAGGACTGATTTGCCGAAGGCTTCTTATTCTTATGAAAACTATTGCAGTGGGTTAATAGTTTGCTAAAAATTTACCCTGTGGTCATAGCTGGATGATATTTGTTGTCATGGTTACCCGTAAAGAGCATGCTTTTGACCTACAACCACTTGAAACTGAATTGTGACGCTGATTTTCTCCACAATAGTTTTGCGATTTTGATTGCATTATATCTGTATTTTTTTCTATACATTTAGACTTGTTACTTTATGTTGAGAACCTAATTGTATTGTGATGTCATGATCATGACCATTGTGAACCAGAGAAGTATAGGATACAGTCTGAATTTGGTCCCTGTAACCATGACTACAATTCTGAGATTGCATCTGTCCAATCCTTTGGGGTTTGTCCGTTCGACAGTGGACATCCTGCAGTCACTCTTGCATGGTCACTGAAGTTCATGGTTACATGTAAGGAAGCATGCTTCTGATTCTTCTTCATGATGATGCAATTTCAAAGGAGAGATATGGAGATCTAAAACTACAACAATGAAACTGACAGAGAAGTATCGACCTTTAAAGGTTCTGAAAACCTCTGGGAGTTTTCTGAAAGGGAAATCAGTTTTCTTGTTTCTGAAAGGAAGATTCTGAAAGAGAATGTTGTAATTGTCTCAAAAAGCTTACAATTGATTTGATTAATAATTCCCACATAATTGCTTTCAGGCTATCTGAATGCATGACTGCAGTCACTAGTGAAATAATTCCCATCTTTTCCAGTTTATTTCAGCATTTGAGTGCCAAGATTATGCTACACCTCACAGAAATGGTATACAGCCATCATTTGCAACCTCTCATACTCAACGGAAATGTCTGGCATCTCCGTCAAGGGCAAGTGATCAGAACACTATTGAATCTGGTCAACTAGGTTTTGTCCCTGTATGTCTTTCCTGTACCATGTCACCATCAAGAAGACATTGTATCAGATCCACAACCCTTGCTGTGATCCTTAAGTCTTCAGATTAAAAGCAGCAGGAGGCTGCTGAATGTCTAACTCATTCCAGCGAGTTGCTTATCTGTACTATTTTAACTTACTCTATAACTGAAGTGGAGGCAGACTCTTATGTGTTTTTTTTTTTTTTTTTTTTTTTTTACACTGGTGACCCTGTAAGTAAGAGATCAGTTTTTTTTTGCTCCTCAGGAGACTGATCTCCTGCTGTTAAATGCAACTGGTTGAAATGCTGGTGCTATCAGAACATCTCTGGAGATATAATGGAGCTCTAAGCCTGGAGCTCTAGATCTGCTGATTCTGTTGTTACTGTAAGGTAATAGTTGTCAGAGAGTAAGAATTAAATACATGTGAAACAATGAATAGGGCCAACAATATATAATAAATGTAAATTTAAAAAATAGAATAACTTGCATTGTAGGCAGAATATTGCTGGTTACTTGAATGCTTTTGTTCCACCAACAAAAGTAGTTCCAAGCAAAACCTTAGCAGAATTAAGTCAAATTACATTTTTTATTTTATTTATTTATTTATTTTTAAATAGAACAATTTGATTTTAGATTTTCTGATAACATGAGTGGTGTTTTGGTGCCTGGTTGCTAGACCACCTCAAATCTTTATTTTGATTGCTTGAGTAATATATACTCTTATGAACAAGCTGCCTGATTTCAGATTGGCTGTTGTTCATGTGCATTGCACAAATAGTGCGGGATGAATTCCACATCAAAAAATTACATTTAGGTTTAAGGTTTAAATCAAATGAGCAGTAGTTCATAAGCTCCACTAATGATGGTGTGCATTTTAGATATTTCCAGCCGGTGCAAAATTAATTCATTGGGAAATTGTCTGGAAATTTCCTGTGATTAGTGAGGTACATAGTTTGCCTGAGCTACTCTCGTGGTTTGTTTGCATTCTCCTATGTGGCTCTTTAAGCTTTGAACAAACATGAGCTGTGTCCCAATTCAGGGGCTGCGCACTTTGAATTGCATGAAAGGGGTGGGACTTTGGAGTGGAGGAAAGTCTAACTGAGGTGTAGGGTTGCCAGGTCTGTGCAACAAAACCATACCAAAAGTAGCGTTATCACAGCACAAGAGTAAAAGTATCCCGATCCCAGACGTGGCAACAATGAGCCGAGCGTTGTTACATGGCTAGCGGCTGTGTGACAGACAGCTGACAGTTGACGTTTGTGTGTGCATTTTAAAGTTTTATGACTTTCTATTGGGTTTTGACATGCTTCACTGCCGGCGGCGACGGGACACTGGACCATATAAACAGGTAAAATATGTATGGTTAGTTTTACTATGTAAAAACTACGTAATACTATGTATAAACTATGTAATGTTAGTTTTATATCGTTAGCAACTATTAGTTAACCTTGTTTGTTTTTTATGTTAAATGAAACATTAACTGTGAAAATATATACATTCATATTTATACATTTACTCTGTATTTAAGCTGTATTTAAGTCTAAATTTAAAGTACAGTACTTTAGGATTTTATTCAACTGCACTCCATCTCAGAGACAAATATTGTATTTATGAAAAACTGACGTTTTGGACATCATGGATATTACAGTTTGATTTAGATATTACATATTGGTGAAACTGGGGGATTACTTACATTTATATGTAAATTCACACAGAACTCCTGTTGTCACTGGCGCGCAATGAATTATGGGATAGGGTAGACCGCAAAGTGTCTTGAGATGGACGCTTCATTCCACGGGGAAACGGAGAGGGTGCATCTGAAGTCGCTTTCGAATTACGTCAGCCCTCCTCGCGCCACGGTGACGCAATCGCACTTCAAAGGCCGCTTTTTTTTTTTTTTTTCTCAAGAAGAGAATATAGTGCATAAAATTGGTAGGCCTACATTAAAATGTGTCGATATAAAACATTTTTAAAATGTCACTTTGTCAATGAAACAGCCTAATTTCTGTACAGCTTATTTTTGTGATGTAAGTTAAAAATGAAATGCGTAAGTTGTATACATTATTTTTGTAATGTAATTTATTTGTAAATGAGCCGGAGTAATTTCTGTAAAAATTTTTATGTATGTTGAAGTGGAGGTATGGTGGCCACGGTGCAAGATATCAAAAAGGAATCGATTGCCAGCAAGTCTTGCCTAGAAGAGCTTCAGGAGAAGTTATCTCTGTATGAAGACAAGTCCAGACAAAATAATCTAAGGTTGGTGGGCCTGCGCGAAAGAGCTGAAGGAGGGAATGCAATCCAGTTCTTGCAGACCCATATTCCGAAGTGGATACCGGCCCTACAAAACCGCACACTTTGATCTTTAAGCTCCTCCGCTACAACGACCGACAAACAATCCTGCAGTGAGATTGAAACTTGTCATCGCTGAGTTACGAAGGGGGCAACTTACGGTTCTTTCCAGACTTCAGCAAGGGAACATCTCAAAAAAGGAAAGCCATGGCTGATGGAAGGAAACAGCATCCAACAACTAGGCATTGAGTCATTCCTGATCTACCCTGCGCTAGTCAAAGTGCAAATCGCCAGGAGCAGTTGCTTTTCAAATCCCCGGGAGCAGGGCCGGCCCAAGGCATGAGCGAACTAAGCGGCTGCTTTGGGCCCCCGTGGCCACCAGGCTGCCCCCAAGAGCATATGAAATGTCAGCTTGATTTTTACAGCTCACAATCAGTTGCAGTTCTAGTGGCTCTGTCCCAATAATACTGTACAACTCGACGTACATTCGCATCATTAGGGCTGTACGATGCATCGTTTTAGCGTCGCAGGAATTGCAAAGTTTAACCAAAGTTGCACGTGTTTTGGTCCTGTTACACGGAGCCGCGCAGACGCACGTGACCACCGAGTTGTGTTCACTTTCGCATCTATTTGTGCTTGAACGGACATATACACAGAATAATGTCAAAATGTCCTTGTAAACACTGTTGCTTATGGCTTAGGTAACCCAAACAAAGAAAATGGATATGTATCATTAAAAAGGATCTGCGCATTCGGTCTAAAAGTCACAGCAGGCTTTCTGCTTTCTGTGTCATGAATGTTAACAAACAACAAAATACAAAGAGAAAATCACTTTTGCAGCTTTAGCACAGTGTTACAGAACACAGACTCACAACATCGTAGAAATGAATATGAGGCTTTAATGATCGTGAAAGTAATCATATGAGAGAAAATCGTATGCTTGTCTTTTTGTTCCATGCATGCAGGTGTGACACCCTGTATGTGTAGTCACAGGAATAATTAGTTTTTTTTTTTTTGTTTTTTTTGTGCCATCTATTTGATTATTTTTTATTTATAATATTGTTTCAATTGTTGTTTTTATGCCTAATGGTGATGTGTAGTACTGTCAGTAGGACAGTAGGGGGAGACGCTGTGCTGACTGTGTGGTTAACGGTGAGTCGCGGAGAAGAGGCCATTACAAGAGCAACTCCATGATGGAAAGCAGCACAACTGTGTCTCTCTTTGTTTATTTTTAAACAGAAAACTTACCGCAGCGCCGCCAGTCGGATGGTGGGTGTGCTACACAGGTCTTAAAGTGACAGCAGCCTAATAGTAAACATGCTGCCGCTTGTCCTTAAAGGGATAGTTCACCCAAAAATGAAAAATTCTGTCATTATTCACTCTTTCTCACGTTGTTCCAAACCTGTATTACTTTCTTTCTTCTGCTGAACATTTTGAGGAATGTGGGTAACCAAACAGTTGCTGGTTCCCATTAACTTCATAGAAAAAAAATACTATGGAAGTCACTGGTGACCAGCAACTGTTTAGTTACCCACTTTCTTCAAAATAATTTTATGTTCAATAGAGAAAACGGGAGGGGATGAAAATTAGTGGTTTACATATGCCTCTGCATCATGGAATAATTTAAAAATGTTTTTTTTTTCTCTGTTTAATCCCCTAATAAATATGATGCAGATTTCTTCCCATCCCTTACCAAATTCTTCCTTAGTTTTGCTGATTACAATTTGGTTGTTGGCATGGACGCTAATGCAGTTTGTAATCCCTTTATTGATAGATCTTTTTCTACTGTACTGATAGATCTTTTTCTACTGGATCAGGCTTCATAGTCGTTAAATGATCTCATCGTGGATAATGACCTGTGTGATATCTGGACTATACTTTTTACTCTGCACGTCAAAAATCATTTTCCAGTTTAGATTATATTTTAATTTCTAAATACTTACTCAATGTGTAAACCACACTGATATCCTACCCATTCTGATCTCCGATCACTCTACTGTAGTTTGTAATCTGTCTTCTCCGAATATACCACAAAGTCCAAAAAGATGGCATTTTAATACAACCCTTTTGCAAAACGAAGACTTTGTTAAACAGCTACGTTCCAATTTGACTTTGTTTCTTAAAGAAAACCCACGCTCATTTATTAATCCACTTATGGGAATCTTATGGGAAACAACTAAATGCTTTTTGAGAGGAAACAGTATTTATTTTGCTTCCTATATAAATAAATCCAGAGTAAAAGAAATAATACACCTTGAGGGCCAGATTAAATTATTAGAGAAGGATCCTAAAAAAACCTTTATGGAAGAGTAGGATTTTAGGGAATTCAAGAATTGATTATAAGGCAATTTTACTAAAAAAGGGGAGAATTTCCCATACACCACACTAAACAAAACTACTATTTTAATGGAGAACGGCCAAGTAAATTAATGGCTTTAAGGTTGAAGCACAATGAGGCTCTGTCCTCAGTAACAGCCATTGAGGATAGTGCAGGCAACCTTCTTACAGCTCCGGGTGAGGTGAACTGTATATTTAAAGAATTTTACAAGCATCTCTACAGATCAGAGGTGGGAATGGACGAACAACCGGGTATTGAATTTCTGTCAAAGGCACCTGGTCTGGATGTTTTAGCCCCGGAGCTGTATTTGGTGCTTTAGGATCTAATTGGACCACTCCTTCTCGACTCTATAAATTTTGCGATAGATACAGGTCATTTCCACAGAGATCTCTCTGGTTCTGAAAAAAGGAAAGAACCCCATTTGCTGTTCAAGCTACAGGCCGATTTCATTAATTGATGTGGATGCCAAGGTATACGCTAAAATTCTAGCCCATCGCTTAGGAACAGTTGCCAGCTCCCTAATTTCCCATGACCAGACAGGACTTCTTACGGGATGTTTTGCTATGGATAACGTAAGACACCTTCTGAATTTCTTGACTCATCTGACCTGGCTAATGAACAATGCGCTGTCCTCTCACTAGACACCAAGAAAGCCTTCGACCGGGTTGAGTGGAGATACCTATGGTCTGTCTTAACTCGTTTCGGTTTTGGCTCTTGCTTTATCCACATGATCCAGACTCTCTATACTAACTCTTCTGCATGGGTATCTACAGGTTTATGCTGCTCAACTGCTTTTCGGTTGAATAGAGGAACAAGACAGGGTTGCCCATAATTGCCATTGCTATTTGCAATCTCATTAGAGCGCAGGCAATTCGTCAGGATCACATAATCTCCCCTATCACTATAGGCGGTTCCAAACATTATATTATTTCTCTTTTTGCGGATGATATCTTGCTGTATATGTCTAACCTTTCCACTTCTCTATCTCATTGTCTTAAAATATGTAAACATATTTAGCAATGTCAGTGGTTAATTAACCTGGAAAAATCTGTATTAATGCCCCTGTCAGCATGGGCTGATACTGCATTAGTGTCCACCTTGATTCCAATTAGTAAGACTTTTAAATATTTAGGAATTCAGATCTTTCCTACACTGCAGGCTACTGTCAAGCAAAATTATATCTCTTTATTTACTGCTATCAGACAAGACCTACAGAGATAGGATGCTCTTCTAGTTTCACTACAAGGCAGGATCACAATCATCAAAATGAATATCCTTCCTAGACTTTTATTTTTGTTTTCCATGATCCCTGTTTCTCCTTATAGAACTTTTTTTTAAAGAAATGAACTCCTTTATTACAAAATTCATTTGGAACAAAAAACACCCAAGAATTAAACTCAAAATGCTACAGAGAAGGCCCGACAAAGGAGGTTTAGCACCTCCTGCACTCTCTCAAGATTTGGTTAGAGACTGACACAAAGATTGCTTGGCATGATATGGAAGCATTGGCTGTGCTTCCACATCGGCTACAGGATGTGTTATTTACAGGTTTACCAAAGAAAGCCCAGAAGTTTGGAAATACAATCGTGGGTAATTCTCTTAAAATTTGGCGCGATGTCTGCAATTTTATGAGAACTTCTATTAAGTTTACAACTGAATCCTCGATTTGGCATAATCATCACTTACAATCTGGTAACAAACCTTTTGTTTTAAAGCCGTGGTCTGATCAAGGTGTACATGTTCTGGGTGGTACTGTATATTCAACGATCACGGCTTAAGGTCCTGGACAGCAACATGCCCAGTGAATTATGGGTGTTGAAGTTTTCCTACCTATTTGGCAAAAGAGAAAGCAACAGCCTTTTTTTCTCTGTTTTCTCTTGTCAGGTAGCATCTATTTCAATTCTTTCCACTAGAGTTGTCAAAAGTACCGACTTCTTACCTAGTCGGTACTGAAATTTTAAAAATGTGATGCTTTGAGCACTGTTGTTTGAGCACTGAGCAGATTCGTAAACCCCTCTTATTGGCCAATGTGTTCACGTCTCATCGGATATGTCTATGATTGGCTTCAATGATCAACGCTGTAAAAACGTTGTAATTTGTCCTCAATGAAGCTCTTCACCAAGCGCTTACACAGATACACACGGGAGCGTTTGAAAGCAGACGTCTTTCACGGACCAGTCTGCTGATAGATGCCTGCTTTCAAACGCTCCCACTCCGTTTTCAAAAGCTTTCAAATTCAAACACTTCCGTGTGATTTCAAATGCTGCCATGCATTGATCATTGTAGCCAATCACAGATATATCTGATGAGCACGTCAACACTGGCCAATCAGAGGTGGTTACGAATCTGCTTAACAGCGCTCAAAGCATCACATTTTTAAAATTTCAGTACCAATAGGTACCGAAGTTGGTACTTTTGACAACTCTTTCCACCTTTCTACTGTATAGGCAGCCAAGTTTTGTCAGTTGCAGCCAATGTGATCTATTGTTCTCAAAGTTTAAGAGACTCTGAAACACTGGCCTTTGCACTTGATCTTCTCACAGATTGTAAACAACCTGTCAGAACACAGAAAAACAGATCACTCAATACAAGTTTGTCCTTGTAGCATATACTGAATAATTCAGTGGTAGGCCAATCTGAGACCGGTAATTGTAGTTTACTGTGACAATCCTCTATGGATCACCCATTTTCCATATAAAGTGTACAAACCTAGGTTTTTATTTAATTATTTATTTATTTTATTTTTTCGCTTCAGTTGTAAGGCCACTGAATTAGAACACTAAAGTTGCTTGTTTGTTTTTTAAACATGGACCAGCTTCCTGTGAAATAATTGCTTTTCAGACACCTATAAGAGAAACAGACTGTAATTTATCATTGATAGAGGAAGGACTGTGTAATGCAGGTTCTCATGACTTGAATTCATGACCTGAATTGCTTTATATAAACAATTATTTGTCTTTAGAGATGTATATCTCCACTTTTGGTCATTTATTCTGAGTGTTTATGAAAATTTTAATTTGAATATTTCATGGGGAAAAATCTTCTGTGGAACATAAATATAAAATATATTTTAGAAAGTTTCAACTGTATTTACTGAATGGAAAGAGAGGGAAAAAACAACAACACTGAGACAATTTTCGAAATATCTGTCTGTGTGTGTGTGTGTGTGTGTGTGTGTGTGTGTGTGTTCAGCAAAAGAAAGTAAGAAGTCATTAAGGTTTGGAAAGACATGATGGTGAGTAAATAATGAAAGAATTGTCATTTTTGGGTGAACCATCCCTTTAAGTCTAAGATGTTTTGTAGTATCAGTTGCTTTATATAATGCTTGTAAAAACCCTGCATTTTTATGTTCTTTGTATAATAGCTTTTAACCCTCATCAATTAAAAGGTATCCACACTGAGCAGTTTCTAGTGCCACAACTTTATCAAATGTGTGGGATAATAGAAGAGAACTTGGCCTTGTCCTTTGCTGCTCTTTACATTATGCAAGCTCCTAAGATAAACCGAGATAATTAATTTACTCTGGATCATATAATGAACTTCTAATGTTTATTCAAACAGTTACGTGAGGGGCTTTTTAGTTCTTTAATGCATAAGCCTTTGTGTTAGATGCATGTAAAATAAAGGGAACTGTTTGCAATGCCATAAAGAGATAATGACATGAACACATTTAAAAAAGTAATTCAGTGACATAATTTAAAGGTGCCATGACATGGACTTCCCACAATATCCAAACAAACCGTTTTTGGAGCTTAATTAAATAAACGTTTTATTTATAATGAGAAGGACATTTTAAGCTTTGAAACTTGCAGGATGTTTTAATGGTACAAAGACCTCTTATATGTTAAAAGATCAAGGCATATATGATTTCTTATGCCACAACTCCTTTAAAGGAATAGTTCGCTTAAAAAATTAATCATATAGGCCAGTGGTCTCAAACTCAGTTCCTGGAGGGCCACAGCCCTGCAGAGTTTAGCTCCAACCAGCTCCAATTCACACCTGCTTGGAAGTTTCTAGTAATCGTGAAGACCTTGATTAGCTGGAATAGGTGTGTTTGATTAGGGTTGGAGCAAAACTGTGCAGAGCTGTGGCCCTCCAGGAATTGAGTTTGAGACCACTGATATAGGCCTACTCACCTTCAAGTTGTTCCACCCCTGTATCCACTGAACACACACACACATGTTGGGTTTTCATGTTTTATGGGGACTTTCTATTGACATAATAATTTTTATACTGTACAAACTGTATATTCTATCCCTTAACCCTAATCCTACCCCTAAATGTTTACGTTGTAATACCCATGCCATTATACACATTTGTGTCTTCATAAACCATATATACAAGAACACACACACACACACATATTCACTGCTGTTTTCCATACAATAATCATGTCCAATTCTATTTAAAACATGGCCATATCTGCATATAACCATCATCAATACTGCATGATTGGATTGCATCTGTTCAAATCAATGTTTGCGCATGCTTGTGTGTACATTCATTTGCTTGTTTAAATATGTGCCAGCTAGAGATCAAATGTATAAAAATTTAAAAATACAGAAATACAGTATAAGTATAAAAATCATTATGTCTATGGAATGTCTCCATAAAACATAGAAACCCAACAGTGTGTGTGTGTGTGTGTGTGTGTGTGTGTGTGTGTTTTCTATGCTCTAAAACTTTCTAAAACTCCCATTTTTCTTCACTTCTAAATCTTGTTAGAGGATTTTGTTGTTGTTTTATTGTTGGTGGTGGGATTTTGCAAGTTGCCTACATTAAAGGATTAGTTCACTTTCAAATAAAATTTTCCTGATAATTTACTCACCCCCATGTCATCCAAGATGTTCATGTCTTTCTTTCTTCAGTTGAAAAGAAATTAAGGTTTTTGATGAAAACATTCCAGGATTATTCTCCTTATAGTGGACTTCAATGGCCTCCAAACGGTTGAAGGTCAAAATTATAGTTTCAGTGCAGCTTCAAAGAGCTTTAAACGATACCAGATGAGGAATAAGGGTCTTATCTAGTGAAACGATCAGTCATTTTCGAAAAAAATTTATATGCTTTATATAAACAAATGACCGCCTTCCAAGTGCTTCCGCCAAAACCGTACTTTCGTATTCTTCAAAAAGCTTACGCTGTACATCCTATGCCTTCCCTATTCTACTTACGGAACAAACACAGTGGCAGTTACATTTTTTCCGTAAGTAGAATAGGGAAGGCGTTTACATTTTTTTCGAAAATGACCGATTGTTTCGCTAGATAAGACCCTTATTCCTCGTCTGGTATCGTTTAAAGCCCTTTGAAGCTGCACTGAAACTATAATTTTGACCTTCAACCGTTTGGAGGCCATTGAAGTCCATTATAAGGAGAATAATCCTGGAATGTTTTCATCAAAAACCTTAATTTCTTTTCGACTGAAGAAAGAAAGACATGAACATTTTGGATGACATGTGGGTGAGTAAATTATCAGGAAAATTTTGTATGAAAGTGAACTAATTCTTTAAGGGAAATACGGAATTATCTGTCAATGTTCTTAAAGGGGACCTATTATTCTTCTTTTTACAAGATGTAATTTAAGCCTTGGGTGTCACTAGAATGTGTCTGTGAAGTTTCAGCTCAAAATACATCACAGATCATTTATTATACCATGTTGTAAATACCCATTTTGAGTGCTAGTAAAAACATGCTGTTTTCGTGCATGTGTCTTTAAATGCAAATGAGCTGCTGCTCCCCACCCCCCTATCCAGAATAGCGCTTCCTTCATTCACGGCTCCTGCTTGCATCGGATACTCTTGCTAAATAGTAACAAAACATCTGCTTGGTTTTGATTATCATCTATATCGTAATCACGCTCAGTGACATTGCACTTCTTTATCATGTTTATTATTTGCATGCGTTTTAAAGCTATATCAGTTTAAATGTATAATTTATCGTTTTCTGAGCGCACACATCTGAAGCACACACACAGAAAGATGGTTGTCAGATGGCTCATCCCATGATTAAACTAACTTGTCTTTCATGTCTTATTGTGTTCAAACTGTCAAATACACAAAAGGTTATGTCAAAAACACACAAAGTTAACAAACACAGTCGGTTATGTCTGTGAACATAAACAGCAGGGACAGAAATCACGTGCAGAAATCTGTGCTGCATTTCCTTCAAAAACAAAACTAATGCACTGCGTCTTCAGCAGCTCAGATGTTGGGAGTAAATGAAGACTGTTATGTTCACTCTTACATCCAACAACAAAACACCTCATCGCTTATGAGACAATCTTGTCGCTACAGCTGCTCCGGCATCGAGACAATAGCGGTCTGCGTACAACTCACTCAGGACGGGGTCTGTGCTAATACTGCAGTGACCATCAGATGTCGTGGCCTGTACAAAGTGACATCCCTTTGTACAGAATCTTCAAACGGCTTGTTCTGAGACACTGCTTATGATTTATGGGGATTAAAAAAGGAGTGGGTGTATTTTTCATTATAGGGTGGTTTTGTACACACACTGCCAAAACACATTTATGTTCAAACACCATATAAAAGTGAATTTTGCATAATAGGTCCCCTTTAAGGTTTAATTAAAAGTTAACAAAACGTCTGGTGTCGGCCTGAGGAGATCGGCTTCCCTAGATGAGTCTTGCCTTCTGTTAAGGTTTCTTTTTCTTCTGCTTAAACCTCCTATGGATTTCTTTCCTGCCATGGTTTCCTTTGACTGGTCACTGAGCGGGGGTTGTAAGGCACCTTTTTTATTATTATTATTATTTTCTTTTCTATTTTCTGTAATGCTGTTTTGGAACAATGTGTATTGTAAAAAATGCTGCACAAACAAATTTGAAACTGAAAATGGATTGGGACTAGGGTCTATCAAGCTCCAAATAGACAAAAAAGAACCATAAAAGCATCATAGTCCAAACTCGTGTGCTATATATCAAGACAAATGATACAGTAGCTTTGTGTGAGGAACAGATCGAAATGTAAGTTATTCATTTCTGACAGCCGTGGTCACCATTCACATTCAGTGTATTGAAAAGAGCGTCATAGACATTCTGCTATAAATAACCCCTTTTTAATGTAAGAAAGAAGATCATTAAGGTTTCAAAAGACATGAAGGAGAGTAAATAATGACAGAACTACACCTTTAACTTGTCTCTGATTCCTTTGTTGTCGTAGCCTGAATAAAGCTCTTGAGGCTTCAAAGATGAGATAGTAGAATAGAATGAGAATCAGATGTAATGTCTTTTTTCAGAACTGAACAATAACTGTGCTTATGGTCATCTGTCCTGTGTCTTAATGTAATATTTCTTCTGCCCCAATTAAAAGCATTTAGTGAAAGACACAATGTCTTATTACTCTTGTTTTTACCATTTTGCGCATACAAGAGAGGATTTGTTATGCACTAAATTCTTCTTTCATCTAATTCCACAACCAATTACTCTGTCAAGGTTTTAATAATCTCATGAGAGATCAGTGGAGCAGCCTGCAGAGGAAATGTTTGATGGATGTCATGGCCGCTTACTCCTGCAGCTATTCGGCAGAACAAACGGTCCAAGTCCAAGGCCAAGATTTCAGAGCGCTGGTTTCTTTGTTGTCTAAATGACCACATCCAGAACTCTAACAGGCTTTGACACTCTGCAACCAAGTGGGACTAAAGCAAGAGATAAGCCTGTTCATGCTGGATTTAGACTATAGAAAGGGAATTTCAGAGGTAAAATATAACGCACACTTCAGGCTTCATGTGCCCAAAACATATTCAGATTGCTGTTTAAAAGAAAAGATGCAATCAGTTCTGAATGAATAAAACTTTTGTTCGATTTCCGTAATACCTGGAGTGTTTCTTCATTCTTGGAAGTGTACTGGATTGTAATCATTTGAATGCAACTTTTGGCATACAAAGACTTTAACAGTAGATTTCAAAGGTGATTGAGCACAAAAAAACCAATGGGGACTCTGACATAAATGACAACCTCACTGACAACATTTTACAATAAGTAAGCGTGTCTCTTTCATTCTTTTGTGATCTCTTTTGATTTCAGCTCTATAGTTTTTGTACAGTGGCAACACTGGTTAACATGGATTTAACAGAACAACAACTCCATCTTAGACATGGCTGAGAATGTTTTGCAGTGTCATGCGGGTGCAAAGCTCTTAGCTCATTAAGACAAATTCATGCAATTCATTCATTCATTCATCTGCTTTTGACATCCTTCCTGCAAACACTCAAAAACCTAGAACTAGGCTTTTATGTCGATTCATCTTTCAGTGTTTGCCTATTCAGTTATCTTATTTAAAGGGTTAGTTCACCCAAAAATGAAATTTCTGTCGTTAATTACTCACCCTCATGTTGTCCCAGACCCGTAAGACCTTCATTTTTCCTCAGAACACAAATTAAGATATTTTTGATGAAATCCGAGGGTATGTGATCCACAAATTAGCAGCAATGACACTGCATCTTTTGAGGTCCAGAAGTGTATTAAAAGACATATTTAAAACAGTTCATGTGACTACAGTGGTTCAACCTTAATATTATAAAGCAACAAGAATACTTTTTGTGCGCCAAAAATAACAAAATAGCGACTTTATTCAACAATATCTAGCGATGAGCAATTTCAAAACACTGCTTCATGATGCTTTGAAGCTTTACAAATCTTTTGTTTCGAATCAGTGGTTCGGAGCCCCAAAGTCACGTGATTTCAGTAAACGAGGCTTCGTTATGTCATAAGTCTTTTGAAATTTCATTGGTTCACATGACTTTGGCAGTTTGATACATGCTCCGAACTACTGAATCGAAACAAAATATTCATAAAGCTTCGAAGCTTCATGAAGCAGTGCTTTGAAATCGCCTATCACGAGATATTGTTGAAAAAGTCGTTATTTTGTTTTGTTTTTGCGCAGAAAAAGTATTCTTGTGGCTTTGTAATATTAAGGTTGAACCACTGTAGTCACATGAACTGTTTTAAATATGTCTTTTAATACACTTCTGGACCTCAAAAGATGCAGTGTCATTGCTGCTAATTTGTGGATCACATACCCTCAGATTTCATTAAAAAATATCTTAATTTGTGTTCTGAGGACAAACGAAGGTCTTACGGATTTAGGACAACATGAGGGTGAGTAATTAATGACAGAAATTTTATTTTTGGGTGAACTAACCCTTTAATACCAAAATTCATCTTTTTACAAGAGTCAGTGACAATTATGTGTTTAAGAGAAAGGAAAACGTTTTGAAAGCTATTTAAAGTGCTGTTGAAAAATTGGTTTAGAGAATGGATGGATGGATGGATGGATGGATCACATGACATGACAACTAACTTTACCTTGTCATAAAAAGGTCAAATTCTTTGATTGACCTGATCCTGGCTATCGTTATCTTTTTAATGCTGTTCAATTCCCTGATGTTGGTCTCACCACATGACTTTGACAGAAAAGTTTTTCAAATATTTATTTTTTAGATAAACTTCTTCACTGTTTTTATTTTCTTCTAAGCCGTAAAATTAAAGAACTTACTCAAACCACTTACTTTTTTTTTTGTCAAGAATTTCATCCTTTTAATACGATTTTTTTTTTCCAACATGATTTTAGAAGTTGTATCACCTTGACATTTTTTTTACTTTATGCCCCCAAAATTCAGAATTTTATTTCAGAAATTAAAAACATGCTTATAATAGATGATGTGAATTCAAGTCATGAATGGCATTTTTAATGTATTAACATAAGAAATTGGATCCAGACAAAAATGAGCATCACATTAGTGACACTCAGCACACAGATGCAAATGAAGAATAGACTTGTATTCAAGCCCTTTCACATTGATTTATTACCCTGAGCACATGATGTTTGTTTTACATGGTTCTGAAACTCACAAGCCTTGGACTCCATTCTGACAAATAACAACGATCACTGAAAACAAACGTAACAATATAAGTACAGTCATTTTGTTTTATTCACTTTCCTCAATTTTAAAACGTTGCCACAATAACAGGTCCGTAAGATTGATGTCCTTTTCAACAGTGTCATCGTTTTGGCCAACATTGTTTTGCACATGATGAATATGCTACACATGCAGTTAAGGTCAGTGACTGGATCATGACAAATGTCTTGCCTCAATGGCACTCAAGAGTTGTGACCACATCACGTCTACATCACTAATACATTACATTAAAATCGTAAGTATGATGAGTCATTTCTCAAGTTCCTCATCGGTGACCTAAATGAATTCATCATCCACCCTAACCTCCTATTCATATTCTGATTTGACTCTTTGTGACAGTTTTCGTCTCGCTACTTGGAACATCGTATTCACACATCACTAGATTTGCACCAGTGCTATGCATTCATTGGGAACTGAAAGCACAGCAGGTTGAATCATTGCCAGAATTGTTCTGTCTCCAGCGACGTCAGAGGCACTGCTGGAACAAGGCCCTAGGCCAGGCAATGCCTGATTACATTACCAAGAGCAGATCTCTGCTCCCTCATTGGTTACAGCAGAAAAGACAGCAGAAAGTTCAGTGTGAATAGATCCGTGATGAATCAAATGGCAGTTTGATCAGACACGTCTTGCTTTTCATTGAAACGCTGTATACTTCAAGACACAAAAGTCTGGAGGCTTATGGCAGGTATCTTGCACCTATAAAGAATAATCTGCATCATTTTATCCCATTCAGCCATTCAGGAAAAGGAAACGGTGACAGAATCAGTGATGAGGGGTGTCAAGACGTCAACTCAAAATTAAACCCAAAAAGCATAAAGACATTGCGATATTTTTACATCATGCACCAGTGAAGGACGTTTAAAGCCATGTTTGGTGCAATGATGTACACTGCAAAAATGATTTTCTTTCTTAGTATTTTTCTTATTTTCCAGTACAAATATCTAAACATTCTTAAATGTTTAGGGGGGGAGTATGTAAATTAAGGGAGTTTATGCTTAAAACAACAAAAAAATTCTGCCAGTGGGATCAGAAAAATAATCTTGTTTTCCCTTTGAATTATTTTTTTTCTGACCCCATTTTCTTGTTTTAAGCATAAACTCACTTAATTTTGATACATTTTGCAGAAAACAAGCCTTAATATCTTATGTCATTTTAAGAATATTTAGACATTTGTACTGGAAAACAAAAATTTTTTTTTTTTTTTTTTTTTGCAGTGTAAAAAGAAAAGAAAAATCAAATCAAAAAAGCAATTGAGTTACACTGCTTTATTAATCTACACCAAAGCATGATGGCATCTCCACAATATAAACAACACTCTGATGGACAAACTGCTTTTAGTCCATATCCAAAAGGTAACCCTGAACACAGATTGCTTTACTCCTTGTTGCAAAGTGCATTTATAAAATCAAAATGAGTCAGTCACAATCACTTTTGAAACAGTTGCACACACTATTAGCATGTAGCCAACACTAATATAACAAGATTCACGAAGCCTTAAATATCAACAGTTTACAGCATTGCTTTTGCAAATACATCATTAGAAATACACAAATTAAGTTTCACAGTAAGTACTCTGTTCTTCATAAACAGCATGTTCATGTTCAGTAAACAGTAAAAGAAAAATAAATGTTTCTTCAAGAAATGTGTCCATGTCAAATCTTGCAATAACGTGTGACAGACCTGGAGAGTCCATAAAGTCAGAGTCACCTTGTAATCACAGACATCTTTTTCTTTATGTATTCTGTCTGTTTCTATCACATTCCTTCGGCTAATTTTCGATCTCACATTACAGCGGTGTTGCTGCCTTAATCATGTTGAGATTACATTGGTTTATGTAGTGTCTGCTGTCAAGAAGAGGGCAGAATTAACATACTCATCTCCCATCTGCTATGATAATCACAAAAACACAGCTCTGACTGCCGATAGATTTAATCTACTGCCGACAACAGACTGTAGAATTACTTGAGGACAAATCCTCTGTATGTAGGTATTTTTGGATGTCTTTAATGGTTCAAATAAGTAATCCAACAAACTCCTGTCACAATATTTGAATGAAAATAGTCTAGGAAAAGGAAATGTTTTGCTCTGTTTGAGGGTGAGAAAAGATGTTTCTGCTAACATTCACACTGAATGTAGGACATTCATTCAGGGTGAAGGTAAAAAAAAGAGAATGAAATAAAAATGGAATAAACACTATTCTGGAACTTCACCAAAGCAAACTGGAGTGGGTATGCAAATATGACAGAGATACAAAATAAGTAAAAAGTCTTACTACAACTTTCAGAACATCCTTCCCAGTTTGAAAAATAGATATATTTATTAATACTTACTTGATAAAAAGATTTATTGAAACTGATCTGCAAAAACAGCCCATCTGTCCTTCTAAATCATGGTGAATAACAAGTACAAAGTAGGAGAGACAGAAACAATTATTCCTAAACCTTGTGCTTGTCCTGGCTTTTGCTCTGTATATCCTTCTGAATGATCTTAACAGAGAGCTGAGGTTTATCTTAAAAGAGATTTCAGTCTGACTTTAACAGTCTCACTACAGATTGTTTTGTGAAGCTGTCACAAGATAATGTAGACCGAAGGATGGGGTAGTTAAAAACTAAACTTGAAAACCCTGACAGGAAACCCACAAGTAGGTAGTGTTATTCAATATACAAAAAGAGAGAGTGGAAAATAGTAATGAATAACTAAATGATGTCTAGTTTTGGCACAGATGACAAACATGGGGAGAAAGGAAAGTATGCTTGAAGAATAAATTAGCTGTAGGCCAGTGAATCACAGTGTTACGTACATCCAGACTCATGAGCATCAAATATTCTTGATGCCCATACAAAGCCTACTTCTGTCTATGTAAAACAATTTAACAAACAGTCAGTCAACACTGATGAACAAGGTTACTACATGTTCTGTACGGTAAACAATCAGATAAATCTCCATCAAGGCTCATTTTTTTTTACCTTGTTTTGGCACGAGTTAAAAAATTATGGTCCATTGTCTCAAAAAAAAAAAAAGAAAAAAAAAAAATAATAAAAAAAAAACCTCCCACTGAAAATCATTCCAGCATTTAGAGGGATTTGTCACAAATGAGGTATGTTTAATTTTAGTATTACGATGCAAGTGCTGTGCCTTAAATCCCATATTGTAATCCAGAAACAATTAACGATTCTGGATTATGGCAGTTCTGATACTTTCAGATTGCATATAAAATTAAATAAATAAAATGATTTACTGTAAAATCCCAGATGTTTACATCAGTATACAGTCAAAATGATTATGTGCATATATACATAATTTTACAATAATCTTATTTTTTTTTAACTGAATTTATCTTTACAAATTGCAATGTTTACAAGACTACAGTTGATAAACTGCCAAATGTGCCAGAAAGTACATTCATGTTAGCAGCAAATGACCGTTAAAAAAAAAGAAAGTAAGTAAAATCCATTTTATACACAATTATATAATGTTAACAATGTAATTTTAAAAATGTTTTATTAAATAATAGTCTTCAATTTGAGATGTAATGAGCCTATTAGGTAGCCTACATCATTGTCATTTAAAAAACACCGCCACGTTATTATTCATCTCTATGAAACCCTTAAAGAGAAGCTCCTTCCATACTGCATTCAGACACTTTCTCTAAATCTTCCATCACTAAGTCTTGCTCGTTGACGTGGTTCATCCTCCTCGAGCTGTTGTTCTCCAGGCTATTAAGAGAGATGGGCTCTGTGGAGGGCTGCAGGTTTACCGGCTGCACAGAATTACCCTGCAACCTGTGAGAATAGGTCCGATGTTGACCACCGACAGGACACAGGCCGAACTTAAAGATGGCTTGAAATCCACGGCGGAAGTTCTCGTTGAAGAACCCGTAAATTATCGGGTTGACACTGCTGTTGAAAAAGGCTAGCCAGTGGGCAAAAGGGTAGATGTAGATGTTAATAATCCTGTACTGGTGTTCAGTAAGTTTAACATAGTCTGTTAGCATCATCAGCGTCCACAGAGGCAACCAGGACAAAATGAAGAGCAAGGCCACGACGAGGAGCATTTTGATCACTCTTTGTTTTTTCTTCGACACAGAGTGACGGTTATCGTGGCCAGGTTTGGCCCCCGCCGGCATAGCCGTTTTAAACAGAGTGATCCCAATCCTTGCATACATGATCACTATGAGGGACAGAGGAGCTAGGTAAATGTTGGCAAACAGGACAGTTGTGTAGATCTTCCTCATCTCCTGGTTGGGCCAGTTTTCCCTGCACCAGTAGAAAGGGCTCGTTCGGTTACCATCTCCCAGGAACACGCGAATGGTTTGTTCCTTAGTCACCTGAAGCATGACGCCAGAGGGGCACATGATGGAGACTGCCAGGACCCAGATTATCACAATAATGAGGGTGGCTGTTGATATTGTCAGTTTTTGCTTGAAGGGATACACGATACATCTGAATCTGCAAAAGACAACAACAGGCAGCAGGTTAAGCATTTAACTGCTCTATGAAGAAACAGCTGTTTTAAACAAAGGTGTTTAATAAATGTTTTATCTTGTTATGCAGTCACACTGAACACTAATGACTGAGGCTATAGTTTCTTCTATCCAGTATATTTGGTGATGAACAGGATGACAGAATTTCAAAAGATGTTTTGCTCTCATTTCCTGTTCTCTCAAATTAATACGTCTTGGTTAATAGTACTTTCTGAATCATTTTGACCTGAAAAAGGTTTCTACAGCCCAGAATGTTTGTTTCACTACAGATTTTTAGTATGATTGACTACAATAACCCATTTATAGTTGTCTCTGCTCCACTATTTAACTAACAAAAGCCCATTTCCACCATGGAATAAAAAATATACAAATGTTAATTGTAATTTATTTCTGTCAGGATCACTATCGTCAAAGATAACTGGCAGTTAGCATACAGTTTGAATTGGCGGTATGGTTCTGTTCTGGGCAAAAACTCCCTGCCCATCCATGCAGCCTAGCATGGATAAGAGCAGGGAGAGCAGCGATAACCCCCCTTAGGGTAAACAGAACAGAACCAAGTATTGCAATATCATTAATTTTCTTAATGACAATAATTAATGTAACAACGTAATTGAAGAATGAGTTTGATCAAAAGAAATATCAGAAGGGCAAGTTCTCTACATTCTCGCCTAAAAAACTCTTAACTACATTTCGTCAGATAACAACAGTAGTATTTATAAAAAATATGGTAAATTCGCTTGACTGCCATGACAGTCGCCGCAAGTGGAGTGATACAAGCGTTGAAATGGTACCAGTGCTGATACTGGGAGAATGCAAGTCTGCATTTTATAGTCATACACTTTCCAGGACTTTTACACTGGGCGAGAAGACTGTGCTGAATTCGGTTAAATGCATGGAAATTTATATTCAGGAAATTTATATTCAGTTCATTACATTTAGTAGACTGTATAAGTAAAATAAGCATTTTATAAAGCTTATTGGCATTTTAAAGCATATTTTCATTCAACCTCACTACAACTAGGATTCCCATCTAACATAAATCAATATTTACATAATCTAATAATAATAAGTAATTTCTCTTCCTCAGGTCCAGCATTGCCCCTCTAAATCAAGAGGTCAGCCTAATAGTGTTAATTAGCATAAAAAAAAAATACACTCCACTTAAAGAAAGGTTCAAAACAAAGAATAAATACTAATTTAATGCTTTAGAGATGCACTTTTGTGAAGACCACTCTTTAAAAAGACACTTTCTTAAAAGAAACAAAACAAAATGAGATATATTAACAATATCTCTAATGTGGAAAAGTAACTGATGTGGAAACTTTGTACAAAAGCTCAAAACAATTCTTGAATGTGACAGCATTTAAAAAACTGATAATTTACAGCAATCTTCTTGGTGCACCCAAGCTTTATGCACCTAGTGACTGTCATTGTAAACTATTATTATCTGCAGAATAGACAACAAAACTATCTAAATAAATACTGGGTAGGATACAAATCAATCTACACTACAAATGTACTACAAAAAGTAAGTACACAGTATTCAGTGCCTAAATGCCTGCCTTCCAGGCTCTTCTAGTGATATGTGGGAGTACCTTCCATGAATACCTTATATACAGCATACAACACACCCTCCTCTGCAGATCTGGAACATTTACATATATTTTCTATGCCATACCAAATGTACTTCTGCATGCTGTGCCAGAAAGCACACCCTACTGTTAGTTTGTTAGATTGTTATACGCAGTGCACTCTGTTTATGGCGCATAAGTATATGCTTCAATGCAGTATTACCCATATTGCAATACCATTATTTTGTGCTACAGTGCTAGTTGATTTAAAAACCATAATTATGCAGATTGGTTTTGAATAACTGACTTTTTAACCTTCAAAGAAATCAATTCTGACTAGTTTCATATTTACATGTGAGGCACAATGGCCATGAAATCAATTTTATTTTGATAGGGCCAGTGATTTATTCAATACATCTTTACGTTTACAAACCTGATTCCAAAAAAGTTGGGACACTGTACAAATTGTGATTAAAAAAGGAATGCAGTGATGTGGAAGTTTCAAATTTCAATATTTTATTCAGAATACAACATAGATGACATATCAAATATTTAAACTGAGAAAATATATCATTTTAAGGGAAAAATAAGTTCAACTTATCAACACATCTCAAAAAAGTTGGGACAAGGCCATGTTTACCACTGTGTGGCATCCCCTCTTCTTTTTATAACAGTCTGCAAACGTCTGGGGACTGAGGAGACAAGTTGCTCAAGTTTAGGAATGCTCAAGTTTTGTCCCATTCTTGTCTAATACAGGCTTCTAGTTGCTCAACTGTCTTAGGTCTTCTTTGTCGCATCTTCCTCTTTATTATGCGCCAAATGTTTTCTATGGGTGAAAGATCTGGACTGCAGGCTGGCCATTTCAGTACCCGGATCCTTCTTCTACGCAGCCATGATGTTGTAATTGATGCAGTATGTGGTCTGGCATTGTCATGTTGGAAAATGCAAGGTCTTCCCTGAAAGAGGGAAGGGAGCATACGTTGTTCTAGAACTTGGATATACCTTTCAGCATTGATGGTGCCTTTCCAGATGTGTAAGCTGCCCATGCCACACACACTCATGCAACCCCATACCATCAGAGATGCAGGCTTCTGAAATGAGCGCTGATAACAACTTGGGTTGTCCTTGTCCTCTTTAGTCCGGATGACATGGCGTCCCAATTTTCCAAAAAGAACTTCAAATTTTGATTTGTCTGACCACAGAACAGTTTTCCACTTTGCCACAGTCCATTTTAAATGAGCCTTGGCCCAGAGAAAACGCCTGCGCTTCTGGATCATGTTTAGATATGGCTTCTTTATTGACCTATAGAGTTTTAGCCGGCAACGGCGAATGGCAAGGTGGATTGTGTTCACCGACAATGTTTTCTGGAAGTATTCCTGAGCCCCTGTTGTGATTTCCATTACAGTAGCATTCCTGTATGTGATGCAGTGCCGTCTAAGGGCCCGAAGATCACGGGCATCCAGTATGGTTTTCCGGCCTTGACCCTTACGCACAGAGATTGTTCCAGATTCTCTGAATCTTTGGATGATATTATGCACTGTAGATGATGATAACTTCAAACTCGTTGCAATTTTTCTCTGAGAAACTCCTTTCTGATATTGCTCCACTATTTTTCGCCTGCAGCATTGGGGGAATTGGTGATCCTCTGCCCATCTTGACTTCTGAGAGACACTGCCACTCTGAGAGGCTCTTTTTATACCCAATCATGTTGCCAATTGACCTAATAAGTTGCAAGTTGGTCCTCCAGCTGTTGCTTATATGTACATTTAACTTTTCCGGCCTCTTATTGCTACCTGTCCCAACTTTTTGGAATGTGTAGCTCTCATGAAATCTAAAATGAGCCAATATTTGGCATGACATTTAAAATGTCTTACTTTCAACATTTGATATGTTATCTATATTCTATTGCGAATAAAATATAAGTTTATGAGATTTGTAAATTATTGCATTCCTTTTTTATTCACAATTTGTACAGTGTCCCAACTTTTTTGGAATCGGGTTTGTACATTTCATAGTAATGGTCAGAATAAAAACATGAAAACTGAGGTCAGACTAGACTAGAGTTTGCTTTAATGGCAGTATAATTGATTTTATGCACTACTTAGTAATGGATGTATTTGAAGCAGTACTACATGCAGCCAATTTACAGCCAATACAACTCTGGTATATTATGAAGTATGTTATAATGCCTTATTGTCTATAAATAGATATCTACACTATACTGATAGCCAGAACAATCAGTTTCAAACGATGCTACTCACTATGCTGCAGTGGAGTAATCATATAGACAGGAAACATACACTGTAAGTGTAAAACATGACCTCAGATGACTACTTAACACGTAATTAAATGTGATTCCATGTGTAAAAATGTAAGAGGAGATCAGGGTTAATATAACACTCTGATTCACCGTCTGGTATTTTTAAGCAGGAACAGATGCACTACAGCAACAACACACACACACACACACACACACACACATAAACAGACACTCAATCCAACAGTGATTGTTTTCATTTCACTGCTTTCCCCAAAGGCCCCATGTCGTGATGATATAACAATGACATCAGGTGGGCATGGAATCTCAGCTGTCCAATCTAAAGGAACAGAACCAATCCAAGAACAGTCTGGCCCTTCCAGTGGACTAAGACACAACACAGAATGCCATGGTGCTTGTCCTTATCAGATTCACCAAATATCAAGCTATATCATTATGTGCCACTCATTATGTGCAGGTTCATTCAGTGAGACTTTCATGATCAACAAAAAGGTAAATACAGTTGAGCTCGAATGTTTACATACCCCATTTGCATAAAATGTCAATCGTTTTAACAAAATAAGAAGGATCATAAAAATTGCATGTTATTTTTTATTTAGTACTGTCCTGAATAAGCTATTTCACATAACAGATAGTCATATAGTCCACAAGACAAAAAAATAGCTGAATTTATAAATATGAACCAGTTCAAAAGTTTACATTCCCGTGATTCCTAATACTGTGTGTCATTACCTGGATGATCCACAACTGTTTGTTTGTTTTGTGATGGTTGTTCATGAGTCCCTTGTTTGTCCTGAGCAGGTAAACTGAGCTCTGTTCTTCAGAAAAATCCTTCAGGTCCTGCAGATTTTACAGCATCTTCTGCATATTTGAACCCTTTCCAGCAGTGACTGTATGATTTTGAGGTCAATCTTTTCACACTGAGGACAACTGAGGGACTCAAACACAACTATTAAAAAAGGTTCAAACATTCACTGATGCTCCAGAAGGAAACACAATGCATTAAGAACCGGGGATGTAAACTTTTTGAATTGGATAAACAGGATAAATAGTACTTTTTTTGTCTTCTGGGAAACATGTAAGCATCTTCTGTAGCTTCCGAAGGGCAGTACTAAATGAAAAAATATGATCTTTAAACAAAATAAGAAAAACTTGCACATCATCTTCTTGACTCTTAATGCATCGCATTTCCCCAGTCCCCAGCCAGGATGGTGGACCACGGTGGTGGCGCTGGAGGGAAGAGCCATGGTGGTGACGGCTTCTGCGCCATCTTGGGGACGAACGGAGGCGACGTCGATGACGGAGGAGGAACCCACGGCGCAGATGGAGGGCTGATGGACTGGATTGATGCCAACGACCCAGATGACCGCGACGTAGCCGCAGCGACGACCCCCCGAGATGGATGCAGGGATCCGGAGGGCTGAGGTGTAGCTGGAGCGACCGAGGGTGAAGGCGAAGCCTGAGGGAGGGCGGAGCTAGCCAGAGCAGTAGGGGTGGAGGGCCGGAGAGCAACGGACGGCCCGCAAGTCCGTGGCGCAGGTGACGCAACGTTCAGCCCGGGTGAAGCCGACGGTCCAAGGAAGCTGCATGAAGCCAAAGGCTCGAAGGTCCCAGCAGATGTCGAGGGAGGGAGAAGCGCAGGTGGAGGAGTCAGGGCGACGGGTCGAGGTGGAGAGACGAGGACAAAAGCTGGAGGCGGAGCCACGGGAACCTCACGCCCAGAAGGAGGTGGCTCACAGTAGGCCCGTGATGTAACCACGTCAGTGAGAGGAGATAACGGTGGTACAGTGGGGCTGATGGGGGACAGCTCGGACAGGACTGCAGAAGTGGTTGGGGTCTGGGAAGAAGGCTGGGACGACAAGCTGACCGAAACATCTAGGAGAGGATGTGGGAGAGGGAGACTGGGTGGGACCAGTGAGTACAGTATAAAATGGTTAGGCAGATGAGGAGTTGAGTTGATGTTGGTAAACTCACTCTCAGTGACGGGCGGGTGGGCGGGGTTTCTGACCAGCCCTTTGTCTCCGACACCTACTCCCTCGGCGCTGGATGGGACTGCCGACTCGGACCTCTTCTCAGATGAATATTCCTCAGGCTCCGGAGTGATGTCATGCTTGGCTGCTCCTCCTGGCACGGGCTCTGACGTCACGGCGGAGTCGTTCACTCCATCTGCGGTGGGTCTCTGACTGGGAACTGCGCTAGGCTGGGCTCTGGATCGGTGCCGTTTGCTCTCCAGACACCTCAAAAAGGTTTCCCTCCAGTTCGGAGGTGTCTGTGAGGTTGCTGGGGCTGTGGAAATTCGCCCCGATCCAGAACAAGGTTTTCAGGGTTGCATCCTCCAGCTGGCTGGTGACGGCAAGGTGGAAAAACAGGGACGTGAAGGACAGAAAATCGTGGCTCAGGTGATGAATCTTTCCCATTCATCCATGGGAGGTCCGGTCTTCTGTAACGCGTTGCTTGTGTAGGAAACACACGACGAAGAAGATACATTCAAATAAGTCTTTACTTGGCAATCCAACGGGAGATACAGGAACAGGCAGGAACAGGCAGGAACACAACACAACACAATAGACATACGAGACCGGACACTGTGAGGATGAGGATGGTGACTGCTTATCTAGGGAGTGCTGATGAGAGGTGATGACTTGCAGGTGCCGGTGATTGGAGATCGTGTGCAGGTGAGGAACGGGAGGGACGCTTGGAAATGTAGTGCCGGTGCTGGTGACTGAGCTGATGACTGTGACAGCAGAAGATGCTGGAAAACCAAAGAATTTGCAGGACCTGGAGGATTTTTCTGAAGAACAGAGCTCAGTTTAACTGCTCAGGACAAACAAAGGACTCAAGAACAACCACCACAAAAACAAACAAACAGTCGTGGATCATCCAGGTAACGACACACAGTATTACTAATCAAGGGTATGTAAACTTTTTAACTGGGTCATTTTTACAAATTCAGATATTTTTGTCTTAATGTAAACAACTGTTATGTGAAATAGCTTATTCAAGACAGTACTAAAAAGAAAATAACATGCAATTTTTATGATCCTTCTTATTTTGTTAAAACGATTAACATTTTTGTAGATTCTGCAAGGGGTATGTAAACTTCCGCACTCAACTGTATCTTACCTACAGCCCAATTAATTTTAAAATCAACAGGCATCATTCATGAAACACTTGAGCTGAATTTTTGTGTAAATCTTTTAAAAATTTAAGTAAAAATGATTTTATGAACGACATAACCTTTTTTTGATCATGTTTTAAAAATGAGGCCAAATGTTAACATATGCCTTTAAATCAGTAATTCAAACAGGGGGTTTTAGCAAACTTCCAAGAGGGCAGCAGGATATCTTAAAAGTATCTAAATGAAGACAATATTATTAATATATCCAAAGAATTTAACACTATTCTTGTGGTGCTATAAAATGCTAAATAAAAAAAACATACACACATAAAATCACAAATTACAAAATGATTCATATATTTTTGTTTTTTTAATTTAATACATCAAAGCACAAAAAAGTTTGAAAACAAGCAGCTTTGTCATAATTACAGTAGAAATACCAGAAATATCTTAGCCTTTATATGGGGCGCCTTATTATGTTAGATAACAAGGGGCCTTTGAGTTACAAAGGTTAAGAAACCATTGCTTTAAATATTCAAGCTCAAATGCTATTTAAATATTTTTGAAATAGCAACTGTCATTCTATGTCATATGATCTTTTGACATTGCATCATTAATGTCTGAGCTGAGGGAGAAGGTGATATTACCATGACATTACCTGTCAACCGCTATGGCAACCAAGGTGAAAACAGAGGCTGAGACTGATATGCCCTGGACCATACCGCTCATTTTGCAGACCATGCTTCCAAATGGCCAACCTGGGGAGAAAAGTGAGATCACATACTAAGAGATGATCCTGGCTAAATTGTACAGGCAGATACACACTAATTGGATGACATTAATGTCTGTTAAAATTGTAAATGTGTCCCATTATGTATGCACTGCTGAACTTTCATAGCATTTACAATGATGTAGTTCATCATGTTGTGTGTCATTTGACATGCATCTTGCACACATTGAGTCACCCAAGCAGCTGGTGCAATACATTTCATGTACAATGGATGGTATTTTGCATATTGACAAAATGGCACTTTATGTAGGACCACCTTTGAAAAATAGAGATATTAGAAATTCCTTTTTTACTGAGATTATAATTAACATTTGCCTGGAGACTTTGACTGATTGAAAAACCTTATAAAAAAATCTAAGTCATGGTTAACTATACTGAATATCAGTTCAGTTTATTTGGCCAGATTTGACTTTAAACCCCAGTCAGAAATGAGCTGAATTACAATTAACGCACTGCTGTGGGCCAGAACAACAAGATGCCTTCGAATTTGCCTTGGTATACAGCATGTGGGTCAGTTGCTATCACACTTACCATCTGGTGGGATTTGATTTATTTTGTGTATGATTGGAGGAGGTGAATTGGCTTAGGGAAAGGCTTAAGAATATTTCACTGTGGGGGTGGGGGTGTCTGTGTAGGAGAATTTGCTTCTAAAATATTTATAAAAACACAGAATTCAGAATTTGAGTTTTGTAGCTTTTAGTCCATGTGTCATTTATCTATCTTTGAGATCATCTACTGTATGGTCATAGCCCTTGTGAAAAAGAAGTACACTTTATCATGCTTTTAAAAAGAGTACTTATTAAGGAAATAATACTTTAAAAGAATATACCTAAGTGCTGAATACTTAATTGCATGTTATTTACAACAAAATGAACAGGTATTATAATTTAAATTAATATTAAATGCAGTTAGTTGGGCTTAAGAGTGTTTTTTGACCCTGTTAATTAGGACTTTAGAACATTAGGAATATGATGATTTCATAATTGCTTCTATTGTATTTGAAATACAGTTAAAGTGTACTGCTGAATGTACTGACAAGCATTTTTGCAAACTATACTTTAATGTAATTTTTATTGAAACTTCATGTATTTAAATAAATTTGTAATTGCACATTTGTACCCAGGTGAAAAAAGTACACTTCTAAAATGTACTTAAAGTGTTCTATTTTCGCACACTAATTTTGTACTTAATATACTAAAAATTCTTCTTTAGTACTTCTTAAGATAATCTTAAGAACATTTAAGTGTACTCAACAGTGCTATTTTGAGACACCATGACATACAAACTAAAATGCTTTTAACATACTATCTATGGATTTAAAAAAAATGTATTTAATTACTTGTTGTATTTAGTCTTACTAAAGAAGAATTTTTAGTATATTAAGTACAAAATTAGTGCACGAAAATAGAGCACTTCAAGTACATTATAGAAGTGTACTTTTTTTCACCTGGGTAATGATGAAGCTGCAATTTAATACATTAAAAATATGAAGAGTTTAGTTCCAAAATGCTATAAATCCATTTTGATTAATTTGAGTAAAAATGTGTTTTCTTTACAAAGAAAGTGGCAAGATGAAAACCACTATTTTCTGTTTCAAACTTTCACATAGCATCTTTATGTTATAATAACATTAAAAATTGAAATCCAGATTTTGATTTTCAAAGATTTATTATAAAAATGTCTCGGTTACGTATGTAACCCTTGTTCCCTGAAGGAGGGAACGGAGACGTACGTCAGTAGTGACTGACGAATTGGGATATCGCTAGAGAGCCCTATCAGCTTCGAGTGAACTACAACAGGCCAATGGAGTTGGCGTGCGATATTTGCATAATGCGCACCGCCCCCGCCAGGTGGTATAAATAGGGGAGCAGATGCCATCGCACTCTGTTTTTCGCTGAGAAGACAATCTAGTCCGCACTACAGTGAGGGTACAGCAACTGTGGCGACGGGACGTACGTCTCCGTTCCCTCCTTCAGAGAACGAGGGTTACATACATAACCTAGACGTTCCCTTTCAGTCGGTCATGTTCGACGTACGTCAGTAGTGACCGACGAATTGGGATCCCAAATAAAGCGCCACAGTATGAACTCCTTCCAGTGCCCAGCGCAAGCTCTAGCCACCCGGCGCACCAGTGGGACGGGGAAGGGGGCGAGCTTACGCTGAGAGAGTCTACTGCTGTTCCGAAATACCCACTAAGTAAACTAGACTACACTGGGGAAGCGAACCCGTAGGGGACGCTGCGGAGACCACTACCCACCCGTAGGGGAGGAATTTACGTGGAGAGTACACATATGGACTGGCCGCGGGCAGTACGCATATGGAGTCCCTGGGATGGCTCCACCTGGGTAGGGGGAGACTCATCTGACAGGTGACAGCAGAGCTGGCTCTGCTAAGGGAAAGACACGGGCTCGCCGTAGGGAGTTGACCGTGGACAAATACACACATGGGACCACTCACGAGGAGGGGTCACGATATGTGGAACCCAGCCAAACGTCAACGTCGGTGACGGAGGTTTGGCCTGGCATTAGACACTCCGCAATGTCCGAGCCGAAGGGGGAGGCAGAGGAACTCGACAGGGTTTGCCAAGTGGGGAACTTGACTGGAGTAAAAAGGATGCACGTATCCGGCCCAGGGGGCGGGAGTGGCATTGCTAGATGGGGGCTCTGCGCGTCTACCGGCTGGTGGAAGCGAGTACACAGGAAGATACCGGTTCTACATGAAGGCTATAGAATCTAGCGAACGTGTTAGATGTCGCCCAGCCCGCAGCTCTACAGATAACTGTCAGCGAGGCGTCGTGCGCCAGCGCCCAGGAAGAGGCCACTCCTCTGGTGGAGTGGGCTCTCAACCTGAGCGGGCAAGGCACGCCCTGGGATTCATACGCCAGGGCGATGGCGTCCACTATCCAGTGGGCCATCCTCTGCTTGGAGACAGCCTTTCCCTTCTGCTGGCCTCCGTAACAGACAAAGAGCTGATCTGAGGTCCTGAAGCTTCGTGCAAAGCTAGGGCTGGGTCTGCCTCCTCCGAAGGCAGCGCTTGCAGGTTCACTACCTGACCTCGAAAGGGAGTGGTAGGAACCTTGGGCACATATCCGGGCCGGGGTCTCAGGATAACGTGAGAGTCACCGGGCCCGAATTCCAGGCACGATTCGTCAACCGAAAATGCGTGCAGGTCCCCTACCCTCTTGAGCGAGGCCAATGCAACCAGGAGGACAGTTTTTAGGGACAGTACTTTTAACTCAACTAATGGCAAAGGATCAAAGGGACGACCCCGGAGCGATGTAAGAACCAGAATCAGATCCCAAGAGGGTACAGAGGGGAGCCGGGGAGGATTCAGTCCCTCGAGAACCTGGCGATCAGATCGTGCTTCCCTAGCGATTTACCATCAACTGCATAGTGGAAGCGGTGAGAAGAGCACCATTCGACGAACAGGTTCCACTTCAGCGCATAGAGGTTCCTCGTAGAAGGAGCTCTAGCGGAAGTGATAGTGTCTGCGACCGCTTGTGGGAGATCACTCAGAACCTCCGCGTCCCGTCCAGGGACCACACATGGAGTTTCCACAGGTCGGGACGCGGTTGCCAGAGGGTGGCCCGTCTCTGAGTCAGGAGGTCCTTCCTCAGAGGAATGGGCCAGGGAGGTGCTGTCGCGAGGAGCGTGAGGTCCGAGAACCAGGTCCGAGTGGGCCAGTATGGAGCCACTAACAAGACCTGCTCCTCGTCCTCCCTGACTTTGCACAGGAGCTGTGTGAGAAGGCTCACTGGGGGAAATGCATATTTGCGTAGGCCCCGGGGCCAGCTGATTATCAGGGCATCCGTGCCGAGCTTGCCGCCGATCAGGGAATAGAACAACTGGCAGTGGGCAGTCTCCGGGGAGGCGAACAGATCTATCTGTGCCTCGCCGAAGCGCTGCCAGATCAGCTGGACCACCTGGGGATGGAGTCTCCATTCGCCGGGAAGCGGAGGCTGCCGTGAGAGCTCGTCGGCTGCACGGTTGAGCACGCCTGGGACGTGAATGGCACGAAGCGACCTCAGATGCTTCTGACTCCACAGCAAGAAATGGCGGGCGAGTTGCGACATACGGCGGGAGCGTAGACCACCCTGATGGTTGATGTACGCAACGGCCGCAGTGCTGTCCGAGCGGACCAGTACGTGCTTGTCTGTCAACAGCTCCTGGAAGCGGCCCAGTGCAAGATGTACTGCTAGCAACTCGAGGCAATTGATATGCCAATGCAGTTGGGGCCCCGTCCACAGACCCGAAGCTGCATGCCCGTTGTACGTGGCTCCCCACCCCGTGGCGGAGGCATCTGTGTGGACCACAGCATGCCTGGACACTTGTTCGAGGGGAACTCCTGCCCACAGGAACGAAGGGTCCGACCACTTGGTGAGGGTGCGACGGCAGTTCGGTGTCACGGGGACACGGAACGTACTGCGCTGCTACGCCCATCTCGGGACCCGGCCGCTGAGCCAGTGTTGAAGCGGCCTCACATGAAGCAATCCGAGAGGCGTGACTGCGGCTGCGGATGCCATATGCCCCAGGAGCCTCTGAAAGAGTTTCAGTGGGGCCGCTGTCCTGCGCTTGAGCGTACTCAGGCAGGTCAACACTGACTGGACGCGCTCCTCGGTGAGGCGCGCAGTCCGGGCGACCGAATCCAGTTCCATACCGAGATAAGAGATCCAGCGGTTCATTGTACCGAAGAAGGACGGTGGGCTACGGCCAATCCTGGATCTGCGTGTCCGCTGGGTACCGCTGGACACAATTGCATCGCAACAGACCTCTGGACTGGGGCAATCCGCGTATATCCCCTAGCCTCCCCGCCATCCAGGTTGGTGAAGGCGGATGAGGGACCAGGTCTCGCATGAACGCTACAGGGCGTCCGCCAGGACCTGGTCACCTCATCATGCACCTCCGGGAAGAATGGCATCTCGGGGCGGGGCGCTGGAGACCAGCGCGGGCCGCCCCGAGGTACCAATCATCGAGCCGAGAAGGTTCGGGACACGGTGGAGGGAAAGCATAGCCGTCAACTCGGGATCAGGCTCGGACAACGCTACGGTCCCGGAGGGAGGTAACGCAGCCGAGTCCTCATCTCCCGAGGACTCTTGCTCACCTTCTGATGCCGCGATCGACATGCGGTCATCCGCCAGTGCGCCGAAGGAAACGGCTGGTCGCTCCGTAGAGGGACCAGCGCACTCGATCAGCAACACCACCGGTTGCAGTGAGGTGGAGGGGACATGGGCCCGCGGAGCGGCGCTCGCCGGGTAAGCCCTGACCGTGATCCTCAGATCACCCTGCCTACACGCCAATGCACCGTCACCCCGGCCGAAGCCAGAGGAAACGGCGGAACGGGGCATAGGGGAGGGGACCCCCACTCCCTGAGAACTAAGGAACGAGAGTCTCGATCTCAGCACTGCAATAGTCATGTTCCCACAGTGAGAACATGAACTATCCACAAAAGCAGCTTCAGCGTGCTGAACGCCCAGGCATGTGATGCAGCGATTGTGGCCGTCAGCGGGGACCAATGAACGACCGCATCCAGTAACGCACAGACGAAATGACATCTTGAAAAAGACGCAGGGTTCATCTGTGAAGCTCTTTTAGGAGGGGAAAATTCAGCTCTCTTGTGCTGAAGCACACAGGAAGTGTCACGATGTGTTCGGGTACACCACTCCCCAAACACAACGGAGGAACCGGCCCAAATCGCAACAGACAACAAGCTGGGTTTGGAAATTTATGCTGTCACAACAGCAGTTGAGAGCTTTAAGCTCAGGCTCCCCGGGAAGCTCGTGACCTCGCTGAAGTGCCGTCACACCAACACAAGATGCAATCTTCCTTTCTCAGGCTTGAAGAATTCACTCTTAGTCTGAAAGCTGGAACACAACTAGATGGCTCCAAAGCGAAAGACAGAGTGCGATGGCATCTGCTCCCCTATTTATACCACCTCAATCCGACGGCGCCCGGGGACAGGCCATCTCGGTCGGATAGGAAAAGCAGCATGTAACCCCTGGATCTTTAGACGTGCAACTCCGTTTTGGGACTTAGAAAATTTTTCGAGGAGCGACTTTGCGCACCTCCGGGCGGGTGCCTGCTCACCCGTTTCTAGTTTCGCTCCACCACCATACAGTTTGGTATATGCCCTACGCTCCTTCTACGATGCCCAGGACGGCGCATCGTCTCCGGCCTGGCTTCTGGGAGTTCCCCAAGCTCCCAGAACCACCACCATACAGTTTGGTATATGCCCTCCGTTCCTTCCACGATGCCCAGGACGGCGCATCGTCTCCGGCCTCGCTTCTGGGAGTTACCCAAGCTCCCAGAACCACCACCATACAGTTTGGTATATGCCCTCCGTTCCTTCCACGATGCCCAGGACGGCGCATCGTCTCCGGCCTCGTCCCTGGAGGTGAGACCATCCTCCGGGCGGGGGTGAGTGCACACCAAAAGACTTAGTGCAATTTTCGAGCACGGACTCGTTTTTTTGACAAAGTCCGAGAGAGCACATTCTCCCCAGTACCGCGATGGCCTCGTTTCGACGCTTCTGCGCTAGACTCGAGTTCCAGACCGGGGCTCAATCCGACGGCGCCCGGGGACAGGCCATCTCGGTCGGATAGGAAAAGCAGCATGTAACCCCTGGATCTTTAGACGTGCAACTCCGTTTTGGGACTTAGAAAATTTTTCGAGGAGCGACTTTGCGCACCTCCGGGCGGGTTGGTGCTCACCCGTTTCTAGTTTCGCACCACCACCACACAGTTTGGTATACGCCCTCCGTTCCTTCCACGATGCCCAGGACGGCGCATCGTCTCCGGCCTCGTCCCTGGAGGTGAGACCATCCTCCGGGCGGGGGTGAGTGCACACCAAAAGACTTAGTGCAATTTTCGAGCACGGACTCGTTTTTTTGACAAAGTCCGAGAGAGCACATTCTCCCCAGTACCGCGATGGCCTCGTTTCGACGCTTCTGCGCTAGACTCGAGTTCCAGACCGGGGCTCAATCCGACGGCGCCCGGGGACAGGCCATCTCGGTCGGATAGGAAAAGCAGCATGTAACCCCTGGATCTTTAGACGTGCAACTCCGTTTTGGGACTTAGAAAATTTTTCGAGGAGCGACTTTGCGCACCTCCGGGCGGGTTGGTGCTCACCCGTTTCTAGTTTCGCACCACCACCACACAGTTTGGTATACGCCCTCCGTTCCTTCCACGATGCCCAGGACGGCGCATCGTCTCCGGCCTGGCTTCTGGGAGTTCCCCAAGCTCCCAGAACCACCACCATACAGTTTGGTATATGCCCTACGCTCCTTCTACGATGCCCAGGACGGCGCATCGTCTCCGGCCTCGTCCCTGGAGGTGAGCCCATCCTCCGGGCGGGTGCCTGCTCACCCGTTTCTAGTTTCGCTCCACCACCATACAGTTTGGTATATGCCCTACGCTCCTTCTACGATGCCCAGGACGGCGCATCGTCTCCGGCCTCGTCCCTGGAGGTGAGCCCATCCTCCACCATACAGTTTGGTATATGCCCTACGCTCCTTCTACGATGCCCAGGACGGCGCATCGTCTCCGGCCTCGTCCCTGGAGGTGAGCCCATCCTCCACCATACAGTTTGGTATATGCCCTACGCTCCTTCTACGATGCCCAGGACGGCGCATCGTCTCCGGCCTGGCTTCTGGGAGTTACCCAAGCTCCCAGAACCACCACCGTACAGTTTGGTATATGCCCTCCGACTCCTTCTACGATGCCCAGGACGGCGCATCGTCTCCGGCCTCGTCTCGCAACACGAGCCCCCCTGGAGGTAGGCCGATCCTCCGGAGAAGGCTGCCCCACGAAGGGGCTCCTTTCCCGGCCTCCCGACGCCGCCCAGGGCCGGGCCACCCACCTCGGTGCCCAGGGCCGGGCCACCCACCTCGGTGCCCAGGGCCGGGCCACCCACCTCGGTCCCCAGGGCCGGGCCACCCACCTCGGACGCCCTGGAGGATATGACGCGCAACTCCTTTTTCGTCCGATCGGTACCTCCTCCGGGCGGGTGCGCACCCCCCCGTCTCTAGTGGAAGAGGCCCGTTTTTTGGCAAAGTCCGTGGGAGCTCGTTCTCCCCAGTACCCCGATGGCCTGAAATTCCCGGTCCTGCGCTGGACTCGACTTCCAGACCGGGGCTCAATCCGACGGCGCCCGCCGACCGGGCACCTCGCTCGGGTCGGGCCGGCGGCGCGGGCGGCCTGGAGGAAGTGACCCTCAACTCGTTTTTCATACTTTGAAAAATACACGGCGCCGAGCCGCCTCCTCCGGGCGGGTTGGTGCGCACCCGTTTCTAGTGGCGGGGGCGGTGAGCATTATGCAAATATCACACGCCAACTCCATTGGCCTGTTGTAGTTCACTCGAAGCTGATAGGGCTCTCTAGCGATATCCCAATTCATCGGTCACTACTGACGTACGTCGATCGTGACTGACTGAAAGGGAACTGATTATTTTTCCCCAAAATGCAATAAATCCATGACACGTTTTTTTTTTTCCAAAATGCAATTAATCCATTGAATCAATATAAAAGTTATTTTTCATATTGAAACTGTTGAAAATACACAACAAAGTAAGTTGATCCACATATATGACAGCCTCTGAACTTGGTCAATACTAATCTTATATACAGGCACTGGACTAAAATTACATTCAGTCTTCGCTCCAAAATGAATTCAATAGGTCATCTTGTTAATGCTATAAATTGTCTGTTTGTCATTACCGATTAAAGAGTATCTGGCGCCACCACAAGGTTAAAATAAAAACAACACATTTGCCGAGTACATTGGAATTTACTGCAACTACCCAGGGGCGTCACTATACTGCAAACATTCAAATAGCAATCATGTTATGTTTTTTTTTTTTTTTTTTTTCTATCAGATGTTTAGAATCAAAAGCAATGCCAGATTCGAGAATTAATCATTCTTGGTCAAACAGCTTTTAAAAACTGTTCATGATTCAGTTTTGGGGACCGTGACAGAAGTTTGATGCTGTCGTGGAACAAGCAACAGCGGCATTTTTTCTCCTCCTGATTGCCTCATCTTACGGAGCCCCAGACATGACATGCAGGAAAAAAATAGTAGGCTAAATCGTGCGCACGATTTACTATTTCGTTCCCTCGATTTACTAAAACGTGCGCACGATTTACTATTTCGTTCCCTCGATTTATAAATCATGCGCATGATTTATAAACCAAGGGAACGGAATAGTAAGTCGTGCGCACGATTAAATTTTTTTTCTTGCATGTCATGTGCGGGGCTCCGTATCTTCTTAATCTCCTCACGTAAATGATTAGATTTCGATGGCTTACGTTTCTTCCCCACCACAGAAACCACCACATGTTCATCAATGCCGTCAAAATGATTAATTTTTCTGTTTTCTGCCATTACTGTTTACAATGCGTGGATTAGTGCGCTGTGATTGGTTGAGCGGATATATCACATTCTGAAAAGGGAGACTGGCGTTTGCCGCAGTTTGGAAAGAAAGGGAGAAAACATGAAAGAATAATGCAGATATCGCATTTTGAGTAAAATTTAAAATTGACTTTTCAATACCAACCAGACACAATATTGCTTTTGGCAAGAACTCTTTTTTTTTTTTTTTTTTTTTAAATGGCGTTTATCTCGTTTTGGAACCAAACTCTTCATATATTAACTTTCAATGTATTATCAAATAGCACACTACAGTTAAAACTAAAATGAAGATATTTACATGTGCTTTGGTATGTTAGTTAACATCAAAAGTCTACTTATTTAAAGCATGACAAAAGGTGTTTAAAATATAATGATTTAAAATGTTCTTAAATGTAGTAAAACGTGATGAAAACATGAACAATAAAATGGAACATGAACATTTACATAAATTGGATTAAAAAACAAGCGAGGACTTTGTCTCGTCTTTTCAGAACACACAACTGATGCTAGTGAACTACTAAAAATAGACACATTTCAGTTTAGGAGATATACACATTTAAAATGTGTTTCTTATCTAGGAAAACTAAGAAAAGCAGTACCAAACAGAGCGCCCCTCCCCAAAGCATACCATCCAAACCTCCCAAACGAAAGGGATGAAAATGTAGGAACCCTAAGAAACCTTTACGAATCTGAACAAGAGAAACAATTGTACTTCCTCTGAGTTTTGGGTGACTAATATGAAATGTTTTTTTTGACAAATTTAATATTTTTACTGACCCTATTTGTTGAGTGCTTCCTCACAGACATACAGAAAACGACAAGATGCTGTTTTCACCCATTGACAGCAAAAGCATAAAATTAAATTAAAAAAATAAAATAAAAAATTGTTGTTTAACCAAGGGGTTTTGTTAATTTCTAATAAGGTCTTTAAAATAACAACAGTGCTAATTTAATGACTGTACACAGTTTGGTTGTAACAAAAGTCTAATGTTAACTGCATTTTACTCTGAATAAATAAACATCTAATTATAATTCAGTACTTTGGATAGAAAGAAAAGCATTCATTTTATCCCACCAGGGCTTACTTACAGAAATAGTCACATTGTATTCAATGTATAATTTATTATATAGGAAAGTATGAAGCTCATGAAATGTCCCTTACACTGAATTACTGTCAGTCTATACTGATGCTATAGGAATGCCTTCAGTGTGTGCTGGTGTCTGAAGCACATGTGAAATCATGCCATGCCAATAATTGTCTGAAGAAGCCGTGCAGGCATGCTTGAAGTATGGCTTCTGGGGTCGAATCCACGTTCAAACTGTAAGCCGTATGAATGTCCGGTAAGGACCAGCCTGCAGCGACACAGACCTCTTATCTGAGTGTCTTAGAACAGGTGCCTTGGTGTCTTAAGGCAAAGCCATTCCACACGCCTCATAGGCAAAGTGAAAAATGCTAAAGAAGGATTACCCCAGAAGGACCTGAGATCCTGGGCCCTCATTTATCAACAGTGCGTAGAAAAGGTTCTATATTTTGTCCTACAAATAAAATTTAGAATGTGCCTAAGTACAAGAAAATCTGTATTTATCAAATGTGCGCACACAGTTCTTACGCACATTAGTAAGCAATCATTGTTGATAAATCCCACATGTGCGTAAGTACCCTGCTCGTTCACGTTCACGGTCATTAGCATTTGGAAACGCCTCCAATTAACCATATATGGTGACAACACTTCCCTTTAAAAATCACGTGATTGTATTTTTTTCTCACCGCAATAATGACAGAGAGGATTCTGTGCTCTAGCCAAGCAGATCAGCACGATCTTGGAAAACGCGCTCTCTGCTAAGTCTTCCAATAACGCAAGATAAGCCATTGCACTGGGACAAACATTTTTCACAGCTGTCTTTTATAGGGTTTGACACCAATTACGCATCATGTTTAAAACTAGACAAATTTTAAATTGAGTGTATAATTAAAGGAAACACAGGACATATGTGGATTTCTTACTGTGACACTCTTAAATGCTTTTTATGTGTAGTGTCGCTATTCTACCACTAGATTCTCTGCGTAAGTATGCTCAGAGGTGTGCTTATATTTACACACATTTCTACGTATAAGTACAAGTTGGTAAATCACACACTTTGCGTGAAACTGTTCTTACGCACTCATTACGCACAAATCTGTCCGTACGCACCATTGATAAATGAGGGCCCTGGGGTTGAATCTATATGATTGTGTACAGAGAGGACCAGCCTGCCGCAGCACAAAACATCTCGTAAAGTCCCACCTTAGCTAGCACCTAAGAAGAAGCACACTCCTAGTGTGGTGTGCTTGATGCCTAGAGGCAAAGCATGCTGTGAGAAATGACCAAAGGGTAAGGTGATTTTGCATGTACCTTATGGAAGGATTAACCTCAGAAGGACCTGAGATCCTGGGGTTGAATCCATATCCAAACTGTAGAACCTTATGAATGTTTGTGGAAAGGACCAGCCTGCCACAGCACAAATATCTTGTAAAGGTGCTTAGCTTAGCTAGCACCTTAGAGGCCACACTCCTAGTGGAGTGGGCTTTAGCGCCTAGAGGTAAAGCCACACCGCAAGTGAGAGGGCCTGCAAATCTCTTTCTCTTTTAAGCAAAGTTAACACCAGTGACAGAGCCAAATTGAGAGTCAGAAATTATTCTGAGGCTGACTCCAAGGGCCCAAATGGAGCCTCCAATAAACCTTCCAGAACTACAACAAGATTCCAAGAAGGAACTCACGGTCTGCAGATAGGTGTCAGCCATCTGTCACCACACAGAAAATTAGATACTTCCCTGAAATGAGATGCTTCCCTGAATAAGGGGCTGAAATGCAGCCCACCCTGGGACTAGCCCTGGTAGCTCCTCAGATATATGAGAGAGTGTTTCCATTCTAGAAATACAGTCCTCATACTTTAAACAATTATATGCCATATAAATGACACCCTCCCAAAGACTGTTGGCTGGATAGCCATCCAAAACCACACCTCAGCTTGTGAAGGAGGTGTCCATTGTGATAATCATGTGACTCCCACAAATAAAGGGCATGGAGCATCTGCGCATAACCCTTACGGCTTGCAGAGGGTCTCATATCTGGAATCCAGAATATATAGGAGACTATCCCAGTGTTGTCCGCCAGACCAACACGTGGTTGTCCTTCAAGGCCGCACCCCAACCGTGAGGGGGATATAAGCCATGGTGGACTTGCGACAGTGACATGCCCCAAATGTGGGACGTTAGGCAACACCAGGGTCTTCCACAGAGAAAGGGCACGAATGCATCTGCACATAACCCTTATGACTAGCAGAGAGTTGCCCAAGGGGAAGAAAAAATGTATGGCTGCATATCCTGGCCTAACCTGGTGTTGCCATAAAGGCAAGGACTGATTCATACATGCAGGAAGCAACACGCCTGCATTGTGATTGAATTCCCATAATACCCCCAGAAAAGTTGTTCTTTTAACTGGAGAAAGCATACCTTTCTGAAAGTTCAATGTTATACCTAAACAATGTCGAATCACAAACTTATTGAAGGTGCAAGGTGATAAGGGTTAGGCCGATGATTCCATACTTGAAGGCTTTGCCCCCAAATCAATCCCGCCAAAGTCCGAACTAGTTGCGAGGGGAGTGCCCAACACTGTCCAGGGGGGCCGAAAACCCAAACAACCTATAATGTCCCAATACCCTCTGTAAGAGGTGGGCGCCACACTCCGGCAGCAGTGCTAAGCAGACAAAGGGTGAAAAAGCCAGCTGGAGACTGCTGCTCCCCGAAACACTGAAGAGACGGGGTTAGCAAAACAACCATCAGGAGAGAATAGCCACGTATCAGCTTGATTTTCTTAAACTGAAACTCCCGATAGTGAACGTATGTACACGTCGGGACATTTCATACACAGATCGCTCTTAAACTGTTTGCTTGTTACTAACTTCACAGGTTCAAAATTAATTAGATAGAGTAAAATAGTGTATTTGGCGTACTCTCCGAGGGTAGGAATTTGGCCCGAACCCAGAGTACTTCCCCCGTATCCTTGGCTGGGTTAGGAACCAGACAATAGTGAGGAGTCAACAGTGTCCTCCAACCGATTTAATTTTGACTTCCAACTTTTTAAAAATACATCACTTAGTGATAACATCTATCTTATCTACTTCCAAAACAACAGGGAAAGATTATTACAGAGATTTTTTTTTTTTTTTTGGGGCCATGGAGGTCTCAGCGAATAAGCTGCAGCTATTGGCAGTGTCCACAAATGACTGGAAAAAAAATCTTGAAATGTTTTTTGCACAAGTGCTCTCACTAAATGAAAGCGGATTGTATGAAATGTTGATTATAAATGAGCAGTAGTTTTATCACATCTGTCATGAGCTGACAGAGATGCAGTATAATGCCATGGGTCATCAAAAAGGCTTTTTTCCACATTAAGGGCCAGATTTACTAACAGCTTGCGCCAGCGCAAACCCTCTTTAATTAAAAACTACTGTCGGGAATTACTACAGACACGCAGTGCAAAATTAGCGCTGAAAAAGCATGGACTGAGTACTTCTTGCGGCTGACCTTATTGCATATGCATTTGTAGGAGTTTCCCTTTCGGACACTAAATTTATGGGAGGAGAGTATTTAAATGAATCACACAACGCAATTTACTAATGTTTGCGCTAAAAAATTTACTGGTATTTGCGTACAAAATAAACCCCATCTTGCGACATGGCTGCAATTGTGTCTGCTAGGAGGAGACACCACAGAGAACAGAGAGCGTGTGGCAGAAGGGAGAAAATATTTTCCACTCGCATTAATTTCTTTGGAATCCCAGAGGAAGACGTTATCCGAACATATCATTTGCCAAGCCATGTTGGCCTAATATATATATATATATATATGTGTGTGTGTGTGTGTGTGTACGCGTTTGTCCGATTACATGTAACAAGTTGCGCCTGTGTCAACCCGCACCTAATGAGCATCAGCTCTGCTTATTTGCGACGCAATGCTAATTTGCACTGCTCTTGGTAGATTGCATTGGTCATTATATCTGCGTCTGTGTTCTTTAATTTGTGCGTCAGCAGTAGATCGTGCGCAAAACTTGCTACTCCCAATGCCACATTTGTGGAATTGCCCCGTTTAGTAAATCTGGCCCTAAGCATTTTAGAATGTCCCCAAAACACTTTTCCTTTCAAAGGATCTCAACGCCACCGTCTGTGTGACGTAATTTTCATCATCAAGAGGATCAGCGGACGTCCACACACAACAGCACGTGCGAGTGATTGGTGCGCTCGAAAACAAAGTCCACTAGCTAATATGCATTCATTTCAATGATTTCTCACTAAGAAAGCTCTGCTCCCAGCTGGTGCTCTTCATGTGTGAAGACAGTCAGGCCACTGAGCCTCGTGACTAAAGCCTCACGCTTACAGAGGCAGCCATGGGGATCTCAGAGGGAGCTGTTTGAGGAGCTTGAGGGAGTTCCCCTCACTTCTCCTGCTAGCTCTGCTGCCCTTATTCCAGAAGCGGAAGTCCGCTCTGCGACTTCTTCCGCGGAAAAAAAGGACTCATTGCTCGCTTATTATTCTGACAATATATAAAGTGTGGTGTTAGTATAGAACCCTGAATATGATGAGTTAGTGGAGCTTATAGCTGATTAATACTTCTGCATGCATAGCCTACAGCGTAGCCTGATGTGCACCTCTTCAAAAATGTTACAACGTGTAAATTCTAAGCGGACCACAAGCGCTGTGATTGGAAGAGTGAGCATTTTCAACTTCCATACGAATGAAAAAACGCTCTATTTTAGGGGACACACGCCATCAAACTGCAACATAAGTCATTGCCTATTTGCCGCCATCACTGCTGAAGCTTCTCTGACAACATACGTGACAAGCTGCGTCTTCTTCGGTTTTTGCCTTGATACTCAACATGACTGCGGACACTGCCTACTAGCGGTCTGCATACACGTTGATGCGGACAACAACACAGAAGTATAAATGAAAACAGACGGATAGCCTATGGCGCAGAGGCTCCAGCGTAGGTCTGATGTAGAAGTATAAATCAGCCTTATGAATCGTACCACAGCCCAAGTGAGTTTGGAATGGTCTGGCTTAAAACACGAGACCGCAGACAGTCGTTTAGACTAGCAATATCTGCAGAGTCATAAGTGCACAGCTCCGGTGAGCCTTCCATTTCTTCCATACCTGCACACTGAGGTGTCAGGTTTGAGGAGACTTCCATACTGTACTTGCATGGCTCATTCAGATTCGAATTATTAGAATGTAGAGGGACTGAGTCAGTGGGGTTATGGGAGGATGCCTCGAGTAGAGAGGAATTTAGCAAATTACCTTTCCCCTTAGATTTTTACTTAGACCCAATTTTAGAGGAAAATAAATCTCTTCCCTCCCCCTCCAAGGAGGGTGCTGGGGTACAGAAGGTTGTTACAAGAGGAGAATAAACTAGGGGTTAGCTGGCTTTAGGTTGAGTCGGCACTGTGGTGTTTGGCTCCCCTTAATATATATATATATATAAAAACGGAAGTAGAGCTTCTGAAGAGCTTCTGAAGATATATAAATATATTAAGGGGAGACATTTGAGATATTAAGGGACAGACATTTGAGATAACTATCTATGTATATGTCATACTCTCTTCTCTGTCACCTTCTCCAAGTAACTGGGTATTAACGGCTCACCGAAGTGCCTTGCCTTGTTGACGTAATTTCCACTGAAACAGTTTGTGACACTAACGTGAAACCAGACTTTATTCGCCCCAGTGGAATACATATTTACACTGTCTGAATCGTTCTCTATCCCCTATATTGCGCACTATGTGCCATTCACCATGTAGACAACAGGAAATGTGTGAACAAATGACAGATTTTAGCCGCGCAACTTCAGTGTCTATTTATAATGTAGGTGGCGGGACGCCTTAGATTTAAGAGCATTTGATTGAACAGAAAATCTGATGAGAAGCTGAAGTGCAGCATGATATCATCAAAATCATTGATCCATATTGGCAGAAGTGAGAAACTGTAAATTTTGAATGCTTATATTTTCTAAATGCGAATTTTGTCATTGTTTTGGAGCACATTAGGATATAGATAACAGTAAGGCTAACATATTCACCCCCAATTATGGTGAGAATGTTAGATGTGGTCTGGTAGTTCTGCTCTAAGGGGTTTTGACTCTTCTGGAGCATGGCTTGGACTAGTTGGAACTCCAGTTTGAGTATAGCACTTCAGGGCTTTTTCTAATGTCACTTATGCAAGCAATGTGGTGCAATGTGTGCAAGGTGTGTATCAGCATCAGCTGACGCGGTGTCGAGTTCCCTCGAAAGAGAACTTCTAGGTTACGACTGTAACCATGGTTCCCTGAGAAGTGAACAAGAAGCTTTGTCAGGTTGCCATGCTTCGGACATGTCTGCGCATCTTCCTTCAGACAATTTGAAGCTGATGACGTGTTTTCAGGTGCCCTTCTTATGGGGCGCACCTTGCAACGTCATCGCACTGCGTCGGCCACGAATGGTGTGTTGGTATACGTGCCTCAGACACCAGGTTCCGCGGGACACGTCCCTAAAGTGTCAACAGACGAGGCGTCTCATTCCCTTCTCATGGAACCATAGTTACAGTCGTAACCTAGATATTGTCAAAGAACGCATCACGCACTCATAACCTCATCAATAGTAAACAGGCTGCTGACTGCTGTAGGATGCGCATAAGTGAGAGGTATGGCAGTGGAGATCACGCATGCTCTCTTTCCACCTTTTTCCAAAAAAGTCTTCTGCATTTTAGATTATGGGAAGCACTACTGGTTTGGGGAAGTTCCACTCAAAAAGACTGAAACAAATCATTTCAAATCATAAGGTTGCACCACAAATAATCTTTAACTGTTTGATTGAATGAGCTGTAAAATTTCCTTCATGTTCTATTTTCAAACATCAGGAGAGTAACGTAACTCATATTTCAATGTGACATGCTATAACAAGAATATTTATAGCATGAGCTCTTTTCAGTCAATGCATTCCTTTCTTTTTTCCTTTTTTTCCCTTTGTATTAAATGCTGAGTTCTTGACTGAATTGATGCTTGAAGGATATGCCTCCACGGCATGATTAACAGCAGTTGGCGCCATCTACAGTACTGATGTGTTTAAAGGTTTCTACGAGTGATTTAATTTGACTAGAGTCACAAAACCGATTACTCTCTGCCTATCCAATCCTGTTGATGCATAAAAATAACATTAAAACAAACATGTAATGACCACAAATGGAGAGAAAATAGTGGATGTACTCAATGTACTCAAGTAAAAGTACATAATTTTTTTTAACTACTTATAAAGTACAATTGCAGACAAAAACTATTTAATTACAGTAATGTGAGTATTTGTAATTCATTACTTCACATACCTGGTAGCCACAAATGTACTCTACTCCCAACTGAGTCCCAATCTGAAGTATAGTGAACTCTAATTTTGCAAATGATTTTGTCTCTATGGAAACACACATTTCCTCTACCACTAAGCAGAGTTCCAAAGAAAAACTGTGCTTTCTTAGAATCCCATTTGTTTCTCTTTCAATGTATAGTTCTACCTATAACAATAAAATAGCACTAAAAGGATTTGCATGAATTTGTCAGCCTTGTCTCGTGAAAAAAAAAAAAAAAAAAAACTATTTTACATTTTGGCAAATTGGTAGCAAATTTGTATGAATTGAAAGGATTTGAGTAAGTAAGAAATCAGTAAGAAAACATATGATATTTATAAAAAAAAAATAAGCATGTAAACCTCTAAAATTAACCATCAGTGGGCCATAAGCATATTGCATTAACACATACGAGTAAGACACCAATTCATACATAAACATAAAATAACTTTTGTATGAACCCTAGATAGTATATCAGTTATTAATACGGCAATTATGGTCCAGCTGTGTTATACAAAATAAAAGAATGAAAAAAAAAAAAAAAACATTTTCCATTAAACATTTTAGAATCATTTAAAAGAAGTAAAAATAGCTAATCATAAAAATGCTGGAACCACAATTGCATACTGAATAAAAATGTGTGAGACATGTTTATAGTTCTTGTATGCAACACTCTTGGCAGTGAGTGAATATAGCAGCTATGTTGTTACACATAACATCAAGTGTATGACACCTGAGGTCATTTCATTTTGTATTGAAGGTAAATTGCCACCTCAACTTAACTCATATACACTCAAATTCCTGGACACTTTACATAAATGTAATGTTCACATAAATATAGTGGCAGACAGTACATGACAGGAGTATAGGTTGTCAATTATAATTTGGTATTATCCATTCGCTTCTAATTAAGTAACGTTATGGTTACTTACTTTCATACTCGCCAGAGAAATTAGCAATTTGCCTGGACAAAAAAAAATATCTGCATAACTAGCAATAATCTCATAATCAAGATGGCATGCCATTTTGTTTTAGATTCAGAGCTAGTAGGAGAGCTTCTTTCGGCTGTTTCAGAATAGCTCATAAACACATCTGCAAGATATATATGTAAATGCAGTTCAAGCAATGGCACAGTCTGTTTGAAATAAACTTCTGGTGAAAATTCTGGTCTGGCTTGTCAGGAATAGCTGTTCATACTGGTCCTATCTTAACTATGAAAATCTCTCATTCTAAAGGTGAACAGCATCCTCTACTGCCAAACACAACATGAACTCAGCCTTCAGGCTACTAGAATAGATGGTCATTTTTCTGGTCACAACAGCCCTAAGAAGATTCATAAATGTCAGTTGAAAATTCATTCAAGCATGCAATAAACCTAAGCTGGAACAAGGGACTTTAAGGAATATGCAAATAATTACATAATTATATTGTTCCTGGCATTGCACTGACCTGTAATAATGTTGTCAAGAAGAGTTGTGGGCATGCAGAAAATCCCAACAAGAAGGTCACTGATGGCGAGGTTGAGGATGAAAAGGTTGGTGACAGTGCGCATGTTTTTGCTCCGTAACACAATGAAGCACACCACTCCGTTTCCAACCATGCAGACCAGGAATATGAGCAGGTAAGACACTATAAAGACTGCTGCTACTGATGGCTGATGCAGGTAATATCCAACATATGTAATGTTGTTCTGAGGTAAGAATAATTCACTGGAGCCGTTGAGAAAAGTCCGGTTACCATCATCCACAAGGGTAATGTTCAGGTCCAATGTTTCATTCATTTTAGATCTAAGGATAATAGAATAGAGTTGAGAGATGGGCTTTATTCCCTCTGTTCTCCTCAATCAACATCAAGACTTTGTCTTTCTGGTATTGTCTTTCCCTTTTTCACTTTCAAACTCTCTTGCATGCAGCTGCTACTGAACAAATCTGTTTATCTACTTATCTCTCTGACTTCCAGCTGTGCAATTAACTATGCATATTGTAAGCGATTGATTAATGACAAATAACGCCCTACCATTAGCCTACTTTTTATAAAGTGGCTTACAGTTATCTACACTGCAATCACGTCTGTCTCTGTAATCACTCAAAAACTATAAAATTGTAGACACATCAACTAAATGAGATGACTTTGAGCCTGGGTCAATGTAATCTGAATTATTTTATCAGCTACTTAATTTGTATTAGGAGTTCATTTGTGTTGCACACAACTAAGAGATCATCTAGCTGTGAGATACTGTCTGATCAAGTCATCATCGATCAATGCTGCCTGCCACTCACATTGTTTTATATGGCATGTAACTACAGTTTCTTTTCCTTTTCCATTTTAATAATAATAATAAAAAAAAATTAAAAAAAAAAAAAATCATAAATCTTACAGATGATAAATACTATAAAATTGAATACAGGTAAACATACCTTTAAAGTGCTAATAACAGACAGTTTTATAAGAAAACCATTCCTCATTAAATCTACCAGAAAATTACAATGGGAGTACTTATACTGATACAGTATGGGTTTCACAGTAAAGTACTTGTTAATAGTCTACTAAAATGCACAGCAGCGAAAAGAGCTAGTCTATTAATATATACACTGATATTATGCATTTCATTTTGACTACAACAACATTGCACATTGTGTCATTAACACTTGTTTGTTTATATATTAACAAAATACACACACATACAAACACAGAGTGCTTCTTTTAGCCGTCCATAAAATATCAGTCTTTCTTACCTTTTTGTATATACCCAGTTTTCCCAAAGTACTACCTGTTCCCAGGTAAAAACGAACACCTCCTTGTTCGCCTGGTGCTTCACGGAGAGACATAAGTAGCCTTTGGAAAGCTTTTCAAATGAGTAACAACCAAATTATTGTTTACAAACGAATTTCATTTCCTCTTAAAGTGAACTCCGACATATTACGTGCCATAATTTGAAGTTTCAACAAGTTTCCCAAACGAAGCGAAGCTGCTGGTGTCAGTTCCACACTCTTCAGCGGACTGTCAGTGAACAATGCGCAGGCACGAGAGAGAGGGGGGGAGAGAGAATTAAGACTGGCGGAGTGATGATGCGCTTTTAAACGTCACAGCGCGCATGGGGATGGACACAGCGCTGAATTGTGCTTTGGGCGCTACTTGCGTCCAGTGTGATGATAGTTTCAGCTCCGGACTACAGCACACTCAAAACATCACCACCAAAAGGTAAACAGTTAAGCACACATTGTTTTTATTATTTATTTTGCACTGTGACCTTTTGCATTGAAGCTGTGATTTGCTATATATTTAATCTAGCCGCGGTGTTTGGCGCAATCGATTTTAATTTAATTTACAATTGTGTCATGCTTTTCAAGGTTCTATATAATCATGCTATCTCCATTCTGGGATCGTATTTATATTGACATAAGTATGTGTAGCAATAGGGGGCACCATTCACTAGTGTTTGTGAACAGGGCACCTATTCTCACAGGTTCCCTCAATTAAAGGGATGGTTGACACAAAAATGCAAATTCTGTCATTATTTACTCACCCTTATGTTGTCCCAAACCTGTATGAATTCCATTATTCCATGGGTCACAAAAAAAAAAAAAAAAAAAGATGCTTAGTAGAATGTTAGTGACTGACAGCTTCAGTCTCCATTCACTTTCACTGGATCTGTTTCCATATAATGAAAGTGAATTGTGACTAACTGCCTAACATCTGATTTTGTGTTCGGTTTGGGGTGCAGGTCGTTGGCCTACAGGTTTGGAACAATGTGAAGGAGAATTTTCACTTTTGAGTGAATTAATTGTTTTAAAGTCTACATGAAACAGAAGTTGCGATAATCTTTTCTTCCCTGACCTATATGAAAAGGCAAATAAATAAATAAACTAAATAATAACAACAACAACAACAACAACAACACAATTGGATTGGTTCATTGACTGGATCATTGGATTGTTGTGGTTTGCTTTGCTGTGATCTCATGTGAGTGACAGGTTGTCCCTCCCTCTCACTGAAAAACGCCATCTGAGAAGATAAGAAATGTTGCTCTAAGAGGGAGGGGAAGTTATTTTGATTAAATGTTACAAGAGCACATGAAATACAATAAAAATAATAATAATAATGTGCAGGAATATATAATTTATAATAAATACTTTTTTTATTCTAAAAAAAAATAAGAATTATCAATTTTGATTTCACAGTGACTTTAAGGGAAAATGTAATAATATTTACAATAATAGTTCTTAGTGAATGGAGGGATAGAATGTTAAAGATATAAATATTGGACAAAACAGTTCTACATAATTCACAGTCTGTAAGGAATTGATCTGGAGAGTTGTGAGAGTCTGAGATTCATACTAAATGAAAAACTGGTATTAACTTTTATTCTCATTTAGACTACCGTCATAGCCTTATGTGTCATAGCCTTTAATTTGTCCAAATAAATAAATGGTTTAGCCATGTTAACATGTCCACTTGTAACTATGGTATTTTTGCAAAATGCAGATTCATACCAAATATTCTAAAAGTGTGTCAGTGAGTGAGTAAGTGAGTGAGTGAGTGAATACACTTCCATTATACTGTATATACAACATAAATCTCATTCTCTATATTCCTTCTAAGTAAGATTTATGATTTATCTGGTTGCAAATGAAAGTTCGGGAGGTGCATGTTCAAAGTCAATCCCAAAGGATATACTGTACCAATGTTTGCCTCACTGCACTAATATGATAATGTGATAAAAAGGTAAAGATCATATATTGTTTATAAAGATTCTGTTTGGTTTTATGTTCTCTGTACCAGTGGAACAGTCTCAGTGGAATGGTGAGTCATTTAAAGGCATGTGTGTGGTAATACCTAAATTGAAGAAGTGGGGCTCATTTTTAGTGCCATTTTCTTCAGTGGCCAAATAAAGGCTTATATTACATGCAGGTGTGTTTAAATAAATGAACATACAATGTGTGTAGAATTATTAGGCAAGTTGATTTTCTGATCATATTTTTTTTTCCAAGCACATTTTGCCTGTAAAAGAAAACCTGCCTAATAATTATGCACACCTGAATATAAGGCTTTTTTTTTTAATTTCCAGCCTTCATGAACAATTATATATCACTTATAAACAATAAAATACAAAATTAATAGTAGTTATTAAGATTGATGTGGTTTGGAATTGGTAAAATATGCTTGGGTAAAAAAATATGATCAGAAAATCAACTTGCCTAATAATTCTGCACACAGTGTATTCTGCACACTGGACCATTTTGTGGGGAAATAGGAGAGATAAGCAGAGTTTAGGTTCTGCAAAGAGTCAGCTTATCTTTTCTGATGAAGTGGTGTGTATGGTCATGCATCTCAAAGAGGTTAGAGTAACAGTTTAACTGAGTGTGAAATGAAGCCACGATTGGAGATTTAAAAACCTTCATGTAACCTTGATGGACTTCATGTTTTGTGAAAAGCTGAACAATAGAAAATTGCAAGCATGTTAATTTTTTTTCTACAATAAATTATGAATGTGTGTGGTGAATCCATCTGAGGCTGCTGATTGTTTGATATGGTTTGTCACAGTGTTACAAAATTATGCAAAAATTGCAGCTATGAACCATGCACACATGAAAAGATACTTGAGGGACCACTGGGGTTCTTCAGAACCCTGTGGAGAGCCTAAACGTGGAGAACCTTTAGGCATTCCTTTTGTCTGAGAAAGTAAGGATTCATCTAGTAACCCCATCATAAAAGCAAAGGTTTGAATCACAAATGCATACTGAAGTTCTTTGAGTGCACAGTAGGATAACTGTTCTACCTTCAAAGGATACCTCTCTAGAGGATTCTATACCCATAATGTGTACAGAAATGTATTATCTTTTTTTCTATGTTCAATAGGATATGCATCAACACATGACTGACAACTGCTTAGTGAGTTTCCCCAACAGTGCTTTGAATTCTGCTAGTGCCAGTCTTTTGTAATGAGGCATATGTCCACTGATGTTCTATATTTGTGGGTGTGCATGATAAGCTGTTTAAGCGCATTAATGTGTATAATGTGTAAAGTGCATTCTATATATAGAAAATACGCTGTGCATTGAACAGTTGTGTGTATCATAAATTATTCATTTTCTAGTTCCTTGTGAGACAGACAGGGATTAAATTGGGAATCGAAGAGCTTGGAAGCCCCTTTTAGGCAGGTGGTATAAGATGAATTAAAAACACAGTTCATTAACAATTGCATGAAACGAGAACATCATTCTGCCTGCCAGCAAACTAGGGTGGTGGAGATCAGTAATCTTGTGTACATGGATAATATGTCCTTCAGATAGGCTGATACTACCTAATTCATCCTGCATTTGATATACCTACTATAATGAATAATTGAAAAATAAATAAATCAATAAATTATGAAAAATAACTTACAAACTTACTTGACTCAATATGATGTTCACCAATTTTTGAACATGATATTGACAAGTACAGTCGAATTACTGGAAATCCTATTATGAGTAACCCTGTGTGACAAAATAGATTAATTGGCTTATTATATTTTAAAATGTTCTAAAGGCCATCTCCACAGGACTTGATATTTACACTCTCTAGAAAAAGGCATAATTAATTTATTGAACTTCAAATGAAATTTGATCGTCACAGGCTAATTGAGAGGAAACACTGACGGTCATTCACCAATGTACAGTATGCTGATGAGAAATGGAGCAGCTGAATGTCCTGAATGTAGAATGCACACAACTGCAGATTTTCACACAAACGGGAATGACAAAAGTCTGAAAAGAGAACATGAAAAGAGACATTAAGGATGGCTAGTCACCAGTGTGTGTCTGGACACCATAGCTTTTCCAGAAAGACCACTGCTTCACTAAAAAGCATATGTTGTGTGCAGATGCATTCAATACTGATGCACCTGCACTGACTAGATGCACCTAGTCTCTTTGGAATTATGTTCTTGCCATTTGTTGCTTTTTTAAAATCATGTGTTAGCATGCTAATTGTCAGACCTCTTTTATAGCTGAAATAGTTCTAAGTCAACCTAAAGTGGCAGAATCTGCATTTGGTCTTAGAGACTATATTTCAAAGTTATCTTTTGTGCTTCCATTGTTTTGCAAAACATGTTTAATTGCTTTATATGTCTGTCGGAGTTTAGAAAAACAGGGATAGAGCATCACTTTGTTATGAATCCCAATCTAAGAAACATCAACACTGTTATTGAACTGAACTAAATCAATATTAAACTGACTCGAGCTGAATAACAAACAAATATTTGACAGCCCCCCTGTGAAAGACCCCTGCACAATGGTGATACAACACCACCAAAAATTACATTTTTTTCTATTGCATTTTGTTGCACTGTATCAATTACCATTCTGCATCACACTGCCAAACCTCACACACACACACCATTTGTACACCATAACTGAGCTATTTAACATATTCATTATTCCCCTAAAAGTTTTCCAAAAGCCTGCATGCTCACAACCCTGTTGCATTTTCCTGGTGTCTGAACCTACAACTGAGTGTATAAACATGTAGGAATCCCAGTGTGGTGGTTACAAATGGAAAAAAAAACAGTCTGTATTTTGACTATTGAATTTTATCTCATAAAAGTCACTAACTTCCAACCATCAATTCATCAAGCAGGGGATGAATCACATTATCCGTGGAAGTCAAGGTCAACCACTCAAGCTAAGTAATAGTACGGTATATTGAGATGATGCAAGGTTACATTGTTATTACTAGCACATAATCATGTTTTTATGTGTTATTGTTGAATTAATTTAGAGTATTATGCAGTGTGTCACAAAGCAAGTTTTTAGGACTGTTGCATAAAAATATTTCTGGCAGGCCTGTGGCCTAGTTGTTAGAACACACACTCTAACATGCTCTATGTGAGAGATGTAGATTTAAATCTAATATCTTAGTCCCACTCTTAATTCACAACACTTAAAACACATAAACAATCAGTACAAATGTCAAAACACCTAAAATCTAATAAAAACAATTCTGTGCTTATTTTCTTCACCATTATGGAGCAATTATATCCCATTTTAATATCCTACCCTTACCATAAAAATGGCTGTTTTTGCTCATGACATCATGTATCTGAGCATCTGGCATCTGCATTGAACTGAGTTGAAGAAGTTGAGCCAAATGTGTTTACTTTTTAAGATATACAGTATTTCAGATCAGTAATATACTGGACCCTTCTATTACTGTCACGGTCACCATCTCTCTCACCTTCCCCGGACTTCATTTCCCATTATTTCTCCTTCTGCTCACCTGCTCTCACTCAGCAATCACCCGCACCTGATCATCATCACCTCATCACACAAGCAGCATTTAAGCACACACTTTTTCTGGTCTCGTTTGTAGAAGGACTCACTTACCTGCTCTACTTCCCTTCATGTATTGTTGCTGCATCGTCTCTCTCCTGATCCTCCGTGTCTCCAGCGTCTCCATTTCCCGGACTCCTTCCATGCTCCACCATCATCACTGAAGTGTGTGCTCGGCTGTTCACGTCCACAACCTCCTCAAATCACCTACAATACAAAGAACTGTCAGTATTACCATTCATTATTGCATTGCTGCTTCGAACGGATATACTCACCTGCCTGTTTGCTTTACCTGCCACATCTAATAAACACTCATATTCATTTCTACATTGTTGTGAGTCTGTGTTCCATAACAAAAGACCAGACCAACTTACTGATTGAATATGAGCACCGTTTCATTTGGTCCTGCCAACCTGCTTCTCTCCATGACCCAAGAGGGCCACCCAATCGAGTTCTATGTCGAGGAGTTTCTCCAGCTCGCTCTCCATGAATGACAGTACGCTAAAGACAATCTTCTGGAGTGGTTTGGATGATGGCCAGCTCTTCCTCCAAGCATCAGCAGCCACAACCCCAGGTACCCTGGCACAATATCTCGATCATGTACTATGGCTTGCTGGTTCATCCTTCACAGTTGGCAAGGTTGTTTCCATTGAGCCACCACACACCACAGAACTCCTTCCAAGTCCCTTGTCATCATCACTCCTCAAACAAGACCCATGTCGAAAACACTTGGCCACGCCAGCTCATCCCAAACCTTCCACTGACTCTGCTCCAGTGATCGTCAAGACCGCATATTTAACATCTCCAGCCTTTCCCCGGGCCCGAAAATCTGTGTCCAACAGTGCGGACCTGATGGCAAAGTCAGCGGACCCCACCATCACTTCTACCAGAGCAGCTCTAAGGAATTTCTTCATTCCTCAGTCTGCAAGTCCAGAATCCATATATATATATATATATATATATATATATATATATATATATATATATATATATATATATATATGAAGAGTTTGGTTCCAAAATGCAATAAGCGCCATTTTCAAAAAAAAAATGAGTTTCCACCAAAATCAGTATTGCATCTGCTCGGTATTGAAAAGTCATTCATTAATTTTGCGCAAAATGCGATATCCGTCGTGTTATTCTGTCATGTTTTCTCCCTTTCTTTCCAAAACGCGACAAACGCCAGTCTCCTTTCTCTGCAGAATGCGATATATCCACTCAACCAGTCACAGCGCACCATTCCACGCACTGTAAACAGTAATGGCGGCGCTCTGAATACACCCGGCATTCTAGTTTTCCTTATCTGCTTTGTACTTTGTGATCAACAAAAACAGAAAAATGAATAATTTTGACAGCACTGATGAACCTGTGTGTAAAATAATCTGTTTTTATAATAAACATTTTAAAATCAAAATGTAGATTTTAATTTTTGATGTTTTTATAACCAAAAGATGCTATGTGAAAGTTTGAAACAGAAAATAGTGGTTTTCATCTTGCCACTTTCTTGGTAAAGAAAACACGTTTTTACTCAAATTAATCAAAATGGAGTTATAGCATTTTGGAACCAAACTCTTCATATATATATTTTATATATATATATATATATATATATATATATATATATATATATATATATAACAAAGGAAGGAAACATAATGAGCAACTCAACTATAATCAGGTGTGTAACTCAAATCAGTAACCAAGGCAAAAAAAAAAAAAAAAAAAAAAAAGGAAATCAGACAGACAGGCAAAAACCAAAACTAAAGCAAACAAACCAAACATAACCCTGACATTCCCCATGGTGGAGTAGATAGAGGGAGGAGCCATGAGGAAGACTTGGCAGGGATGACAGGGTGAAATGAAGGAGACAGCTCACAGAGACAGAGCTTGTGGAAGAGCCAAAGAGCAGAAGGGACTGGATGACACAGCAGGTTCTGGAGACCAAGGTGAAGCTGAATGGATGAGTAGCTGAGGTGAAGCCAAGGTATCGGAGGACTGAGGCAGAGCCAGTGTGCCTGAGGACTGAGGTGATGCTGGAGGGAAGGAGTCCAAAGGGTGGAGATACGACTCAACGTTAGAAGACAGATGGAATTGAAAGACATCAATGACATGTTGCTGGGCGACGAAAAAAGCTAGGTGCAGCACGACAGAACAGGCATGGTACTGGGTGACGAAACAGACATGGTGCTGGATGACAAAACTTCACACTCCTCACTGCCCATAGTAGATTCAGAAAACATTGTTTTTTTACTGCTGCTTCTGAGGTACAAGTGGGGATCCGTTTAAATCCCTCTTACTCCACAAGTCCATCCTTTGGGACTGACGATGTTGCCAGCTCACATACTTGGTCAGACTTTTTGTTGGGATCTGGCTCTGGTTCCTGGTGCCCCATGCAGCGTTGGACTGGTTTCACACTCAAACTGATTCTATCAAACCCTGGTGCATTTGCGTTCATCTTACGTCATCACAGACGTGCAAGGCGACTGACAGAAAACAGAACGCGGGGCAATAAATTGTGTTTTTTATTAATGTGGTGCTATTATGCGCAGCAGATTAAACTACACCTGTGTTTACTGTATGTGCGCCGCATGTCGATGGTTTTCCACTGTTTGCAAGCAGCCTGTTTTGAGGAGACAGCTGATTGCCATTCATTTGCCACTCTGATGCACTCGCAAAGCGCGAATACACTGCAGGCTCACTCCTGCTCGAATCCAAGGTAAATCATCAACACTATCATCTCTTACATGTGTTTTATTTAAGCAAATACATTACAATCGGTGAAAACACATGCGCAGGTTACTTTATTTCCTGAACAAGTGTGCACCCGAGTCCGTGTTGCTTTCATATTCACGCAATATTCACGAGTGCAACCGAACTCAGACCACCTCCTTCAGGTAGTCTCGGGTTCGGTATCCTGGTGCGCACCCAGGTTTGCATGACAGCTTTCACATTAGCAATTTTTCATGTGAACCACACTCCATTTCGAACTAAACTGCCAGTGTGAAAGCCCCCTCTGTTTACAGTGGCTGGCCAGTGTGAAAGCCCCCTCCGTTTACAGTGGCTGGCTGGGCTCTTGCGAAGAAGGATAGTGTAGGGGGATCCACACTGGAATAATACCCAGTCAATATATTTCTGGAACTTCCCCAGAGGACCGTCTCTGGGCAGGCATGCACGAGATGAAGATTCAAACCCGCCCAGAAAAAAACATGGCGAAAGAAACACTCTCTCAGAGAGTGCGCACCTATATAATGAAATAAGTTTCTTTCACTGCTAATTGCGAATTGCGAACAGTTTAGTATCACCTGTTTCTAAATCACAGTGCTTAAAAACACATGGAAACGACAAGCTTTCGTGACCTCACACCACAGCAGTGTCACATGAGTGTAGAGACAATAGTCCAGAATCTCTACCGGTTGACAAATTTCTACCGGTGTCACGTCTAGTTTTGATTTTGTTTCATGTTCATGTTTTATTTTGAAGTTTAGTCATATCTTAGTGTTATTTTGTCATTGCTTTGTTTTCATATTTGCCATGTGCTCCCTTTTGCCATGTGTTTCCTTGTTTGTGTCATGTGATCCTGCCATGTGACTGTGTGAAGGACAGTTGTCATTAGTTTATCATTTGATTGACATGCAAGGAACAGCCATAATGTTCTTTACCAAATGTGTCGCCCTGAATGAACATCTATGCACTGCAAGTCTTAGCCTTGTTGGTCATAATTTGTGTGTTATTTGTGTTTTTTCTGCAGTTAATTTCAGATTTCTCTTTTGTTTTACCTTGTGCGGGTCTTCTGAATTTCAAGCCAGGGCTATTAGAATGGAAGAGAACAAATTGGATCCTAAGGTTAGGTTCAGACTGTCAATCCGATTTTTGTGCATATCCGATTGAAATCCGATCAGATTTAACAATTAAGAATGGCCAAAAATCACATGAAATGTGATTTTTACATATCTGTTTCGAGCTACATTCATATGTGGTTTGATATCCTATTCAAATCACATTTCTGGAAATCAGAAGATTGCTCTGATCGTATTTCAGGTGGTTTATGTGATTTGCCACGTAAAACATAAACATCAGACATTGTTGTAGGAAACATGTGCAAGCCGAGGCAGAGCCGCAGTGAAAAGTGTCCGAGGTGAAGCCAAGGTGCCTGAGGACTGAGGTGAAGCCAATGGGGCCAAGGACCAAGGTGTAGCCAGAGGGAAGATGGAGTCAGATGGAGCCGAAAGGGTGGAGAGACAGAGCTCAGCGGACAGCTCGAAAGTCTGTGGCGCAGGCAGGGTGATGTCTGACCAAGGCAGAGTCAAAAGGATGAGGAAGCCCTGTGGAGCGTAAGGACGCTGGTATCTGGTGGGGCCAAGAGAGAAAAGCTAAGGCATAGCAGACAGGGCTGAGATGGAGTGAAGGGGATCAATGGCTGGAGGCAGAGCTGGGGGATTCACTTGCCTAGGTAAAGCTGGAGACCTGAAGATTCGAGGCAAATCCACACAACAGAGTGGCATTATAGGAGAAGCCGAGGGGCAGAAAGGAACCAGCTGACTTTTGAAGAGGAGCCAGAAGAGGGAGGCGGGGCAAGAACTCTGAAGACACAGGAGACTTTGAGCTGGGCGGAACCAGCGGGGATGCAGGAGACTTTGACCTGGACGTGACCAGCGGGAATGGGATATTAAGGTAAGCATCTCTTCCATTTCAAAATGATATGCAAAAGCCAGCTGCTGCTCTCTTTCAGTGGCGGGAATGTGGGTGGGGTCTCCATTCCCTCGAACTCACCTAGCAGTCCAACAGTAGCATAGAATGTTGCCCACACTTGTTGCTCACACACGTGGTCAGACTCTCTTGGGGGCTCGGGCTCTGGAGCAATGGTAGGCTCAGTCCTCAAGTCTGGCTCATTCATCGTGGTAGGCTCACTCTCTCCATCTGCAGTGGGCTCTGGCTTCGTACCCATGCAGTGAGGTGATGGCTGGGTGGGCTCTGGATCCGAAGTGGGGCTGATGCTTTTGTCCTCAGTGGGGCAGATCGTGAATGCTGATCCATTATTCACTAGTACCCACTCAACAAACGCAATAGTTCGTTGAGCTTGTCAGATCTAAAAAGTCCCGATTGTGGTCCTCCAGAGAGTGTCCCTTGGAGATTGGAGAGCAGATGACTCTTTGTGATTTTTGAATCGCTCTCGCAGTACTTCGATGTCATACGCCGATCAGTGTGCGCAGCACTGATGCATCTCGAACAAGCCTTATGTCATCAACTCTGTCATCATCGTTTACTTTTTTACTTTAATGTACCAAAGTTGCCCATCTCTTGAATACTGAGTTTTGATGAATTTCACAGAATATTTCTGTAAATAGATTCAAGTTAAGCTTTGTCACAGCTAACCCTGTATAAGCTTTATCCTAATCCTTTTTAAAAAGTCAATTTCAGGTGTGTAGATAAAGGAAAATATTGTGTATAACCTGAAGGCTTGACTCACATCTGTTGATTAGATACCTGAAAACTATTAAATAGACTGCCATGAACCATAAAATAAATTTAATTGCAGCAGTAGAGCATATTAAAAGGTCATTAGTTATGTGTGTATTTAACAACACTGACTTCAATCTCTACAGCAAATGCCACTTCTTATGAATTAGCTAGGGATATTTTGAGCTGTTAGTTTGTTAGAGTGCTGTTCTACCAAAACAAAATACAAGTGGTCCTATCAGGTTGGCAGCAATGTGCCACAAAGATTCTGAGAAAATGCTGCTACAACTCTAAACTTTTAGATTATTTTTGAATAATAACTGTTGCCCATGGTAACGCTATATAACTCACCATTATTTGTGTTCTGTCTCTGTGTTCTCTGTTCTGTAAAAGAAATAATTGGTAGGCAAGCAGCTAGTTAGGGTAAGTTAGGGTGTTACCCGGACATATATGTATGATAAACAGACAGGGAGTAAAGCGTTGTTATGCTGCTCCCCTTGTTCTGTTTCATGCTTCCCTTTAACATAACATGGTGTCAGAATGTAATGTAGACCTGTGAAAGGAAAAGTGGTGAATAGTTACGATGTAGTTACGATGTACGATGTGTGAGAGGCACATACCAGCAGCTGACCATACGCTAGCCATGTTGGCAGGGACTAAAGTTTGAGGCCACGTCAGGGTTTTGGCAAATTCCTTTGACAGAGGAAAGTTCCCTTCTGACTTTTATCACACCATTTGGCCAGTATGCCTTTAACCGTTTATCTTTTGCAGTCTCTTCAGCCCCAGAACACTTCCAGTGTAGTGGGGTAGTGTGTTATGCAGATGATATTTTGGTGAGTAGAGACCCTAAAATATGCCTTGTGTTTTGAAATAATGCATTTAAATGGTATTCTTTTCATCTTTTTGTTTATTTCAATATGTGATGTAACTACATGTACCAGCATTCTTTATTATTTACTGTTTCCTCTACACAAATGAGATGTTCTGTTGAACTGAATTGTATTAATGCTGACCAAACAGCACCGAGTTTCTTTAAAGCTTAGGAACACAAGTTACATTATGTTACGATATAGAGATGACAGGAAGAAGATTGCACATGGCAAAAAGCGTTTGTAGCATTTTTCCGTTCTGCTGAAATTGAGCGTCATTCTTGGAGACTTCGCTACTTGTAGTACAGGGCCCAAAGTAATAAGGCAGAGCTTTCATCCACTCGGTTTTGTTTGTTTAAAGTGTGAGATATACTTCCGCATTGTTATTTTGGATCATTTCAACATATTCCACCATTAAGTTGCTTAATCTGCTTACAGTGCATTAGCTGTGGGATATTGTGTCAGGGAAATTCGCATCAAGGACGAAAGCTGCATCATTGAGGTCATAAGAAGTTCTTCTAGAAACACTTCTTAAAAGGGTGTCATATTGGTGACAAATTCATAAATTTGTTATTCTTTATTTTTGTTATTATTATTTTGCTTAATTATTCCCTGGTGGAGGCACCGTGCACTTATTAATAATTGATTAATTAATTAATTCATTAATTATTAATAGTACATTTTGGGAACTAAAAAAAAAAAAAAAAAAAAAAAAAAACTCCAGTCAATTCACCATTCAACTGCCAGGAATCCAGTCTTTGGTTAAGAAAATCTGCCCATAACGTCAAAAAAGGGGTTACATGTATATGGGAAAAGCCTACAGCAACAATGAAAAACTGCATTAGGTTCTGAGCAGATTTAAAGTGAAAGGATCAATACTGAATGAGAAATACATTTTTTGCCAAGGTCAAGATAATGTCTGTGGGACACAGTTATACCTCAGATCAAATCGCACCTGACCCTATCAAGTTGAGGGCTATACTAGACATGCCTCAGCCTAGCTGCAGATCTAAGGAGGGTCATGGGTATAACAATCTACCTGGCCAAAGTTATGCCACACCTGGCTTCATTCACGTGCCCAAAAAGATCTGTTGGCAATGAATGGTGTTGGAATACACCACAGCAAGAGGCCTTTCAGAAACTGAAGAGGGAGCTCAGTTCAAAGCCAGTGTTAGCTCAATACTCACACATGAGACTAGACTGTCAGCAGATGATTCATTGTTTGGGTTAGAAGGAGTGCTGACCCAAAAACAACCAGAGAATGGACTATGGAAGCCAGTGGTGTACATTTACTGAGGGTTTTCAGAAGCAGAAAAACACTATGCCCAGATTGGGAAGGAAGCTTTAGCAGCTATGTGGGCATGCTTCACACTTGAAACATATCACAAGCCTCTAGTCTTTTTGATGAGTACCAAAGCATTAGACCAACTCCCTCCTTAGGTCTTAAGATTTCATCTAAGACTGATGCATTTTGATAATGATATAATCCATGTTCCTGGAAAGCAGCTGATGAAGGCAGATGTACTGTCACAAACAGGGTTCTTGCAGGTTTCAGTAAGTCAAATTTAAGACCTTTTTAAGACATTTTAAGACCATAAAGATTGAAATTTAAGATCTACACGATGCATTACCAAAAAAAAAATCAGATAATCCATGTTAGATAGATAGATACTTACCTCGGGATAGATAGATAGATAGATAGATAGATAGATAGATAGATAGATAGAGAGATATTCTAATTATCTATCTATCTATCTATCTATCTATCTATCTATCTGTCTATCTAACATGGATGATCTGATGTATGCGTGCGTGTGCGTGTGTGTGTGTGTGTGTGTGTGAGTGAGAGTGAGAGTGAGAGTGAGAGTGAGAGAGAGAGAGATAGTGAGCGAGTGAGTGAGTGAGTGAGTGAGTGAGTGAGTGTGGAAGAGATTCACTGTTGCTATCAAATGAGTGGTGTTTAGTCACCGTGTGTAACCTTAGTATCCAAAGCACCTCGGCTTTCGACGTGTTAGTCGATCCAAAAGTACCCCGAAGGTCGTTCGACGGAACTGCGATGTGTGTGAATTGAATATTGTTTTTGCAAAGTTTGCAGCGAGCCTCGTACCTGGAGCTGGGTACCGCTTGTAACCAACAGCGGAAATCACTGTGATCTAGCAATGTCTCGTTGAAAGTACACTTTCCCATTTTCCACACGTAGCCGAACTTTAACAAACTCTGAGGAGACGCAGACGTATTTCGCGGGCAGGTATTGCATTTATCACGGGATTTGTAGTTTTATCACGGGATTTGTAGTTTTATCACCGCGTACATACCAACACCAATATCCCCCAGAAAGAACTACAACATACCGAACCAACGTTCTGAGGGCAGCGTTCTGCTGGTTTTGTTACAATTGTAGCAAAGACTCTAGAGCTCCGCTTTGTAGGCTACGATACTTTTTTTGCTACTTCGTAATGACTTTCAGCGGCCAGCGTTTCTGGAAATGAATGAGGGTAAAACCTTTTTTAGACCTGACTAAATGAAATTTAAGACCTCGGATGAAAATCTGGCCGTTTTTAAGAAGTTTTAAGGCCTTAAATTTAAAGTTCAGAATTTTAGACTTTTTAAGACCCCGCAGGAACCCTGTTTTTAAGACATTTTAAGACCATAAAGATTGAAATTTAAGACCTATTTCTTTTTTTTACCAAAAAAAAAAAAAAAAATACTCAAATCAAAGAAATTCTGAAAAAATCATTTTATTTCAATGAATTCAGTCATTGAAAAAGCATTAATTTAATTTACAGTTAAAGCAATCACATTAGTAACCTTCCACACCCAACAACGTGCCAAATGCCCAAAACCTTAGGCCCAAAATGAAAATAGGCTAAAACAAACTTGCCCTCAAGTAGAATAGATTTCATCTCATATTTATTTACATTACAAAACAGCATATTAATAGCCTAATAGAGATTGAACAGGCTACTCCAACCCATGTAACAACCCATGTAACACACACACACACACATCAGATAATCCATCCGATTCTGATCAAGAAAGATGCGTTGAAAATCCCCATTCAATGGAGGCCTGCCCATGTGAAAGAAGGAGCAACCTCTGGCAAAAATCCCAAGCAGCAGGATAGGGACGGCTTAACCTCTCATGCAGGAAGGTGTCTAGTCAGTTCTCAAATGGCTGGAAGGTGAGAAGTTCTTCGTTCCTTGCCTCAACGGACAGGAAAGACTCAAACTGTTGGACAATGGTATCCCCTAAAACAAAGTGAGTGATACAAGAAAAGTCAAATATGCATATAGATAAATCACAGCACTTAAGACTCAAACTGACTCTTAACCTATGTAATGTCTTCAATAACAACAAAAGCCTGTGTAAAATGATGGGACTTATTCAATACATATGAGCCACTGCACACAGAACAGGTGCAGGACCATTAGAAGAGGGAATAACAAAAGCAAGATGTCCATGCTAAACCAATACCCTAATAGGAAAAGAGAAAAGGGCCAAATGGGGGACCAAATGTCTGCCACATAGAGAGAGTGCTCGAAACACAGTCATAAAAATTCAGAGTATAGTTGAGCATGATACTCAAACTTTGGTTCATAACCCCTTCCAAATCTATTCCTACCAGCAGATACACCTCCTGTCAGCTGCTTGTCCTTCAGAAATGTCTGTATGAGACATTTCATTTCAGTCTTGCTTTTGTCTGGGTCCCTGAACATGAGAGACGGGTCCAGACACTCCATCTGCCTAACTGTTGCATATTTCAAGGGGCTCTTCTCCTGAACTTTCCTCACGATGTTTGAGAGTCCCTGCATGCAATCCCTCCTAAACTTAAGGACCCTTAGCTCTGCACTTTTACTGTTCTGGACAGGGGAATGTACAAATAAAAAAAAATACATGTCAGTAGTATCAAAAGTTTAATTTGAAAAGTCCACATGATTGGGCAATCATGAGACTTCATGCAATGAGGTCATATGACTTCTTAGTGTATTAGCCTAATGGCAAAGTTTCTTCCTGTTGCACGCTTTACAACTGACATGTTTGGAGTATGTTAAACGAAATGACACTTGCTGCCTGCATATTGATCATTATTTCCAAAACCTTAAGAAGAATCATGACAATACCTTGAGAGCTGCCTCAGCACCCAAGCCGATGTCAACCTTCTGTGGGAGGAGGAGCAAGTTCTTGTCAGACAGGTCCAGTGTGGTAAGCTGAAGGGCAGTGATGTCTTGCAGGACCTCTCTTTTAACAAAGCACCTCAGTAGACTCTGTCAGAAGACAAATGAAGTAACAATAACAATAACAGAGTTGAAAGGGTTTCATTCAATTAACAAAGCAATTAACGTTCACTTGCTCTAGAGGAGACTGGCCCTAAAATACTTCACATGTAGGCCTAACAGTGTGACAAATACTTTGATTAACTTGGATAAAATCAATCGCCAGAGATGAATAAATAAACAAATAGAATGTATGCTGAGAGATTTATGGCAACAAGTGATACAACGCATATACTGTAAATAATTACCTTAATCAACTCAGCCAAGTCTTTGCCAAAGAAAGGCATCACAGGTTCGTCTGTTTGGTACTTCCTCATGAATGGATCAAAGGTCCTGGCCACTGTCATGAAGAAGTGCATCCTCGTTATTGTTAAAGGATCATTGTGGGCTGCTTCAATGGTGTCAAATGATGCCGTCTTGGGGTTTGGCAGCTCTTTTCTGCACATAGCATCCAGGTATAGCTTGAGAGATGGCCAGACCGCCAGAGCCCTCTCAATAACAGGAAGATTTTCCAGCCACCGATGGCTGCAGAATGGCTGAGGGAAAACTGTGGATTTGGTGACTCTTACGTAGTCCTCCCTTCTCGCTGGAATATGGTGGAATAATGTGTGTATTGCCTTTAATATCTTGTCCACATGCCACATCGAAAAGCCAGCCTTGAAGGCATTATGCAGTGTGTGGAGCCCACAGCTGCCTACGAACACCAGATGTGCACCCCCGTAGTTCTCAGCATGGTCCAGCTGGAGGAGCTCTAAAAACTTGAAGTTCACATTAGGCCCATCCATAGAGACTGACATCAGCCTGCTGCGGTCCAATAGATCCAAAAACTCCTTATGTATTGAAAATAAGGAGTAATAAAAAGACAGATATACATCATTAAAGCAACCACCCCCCACCCCACCCCACCCCACCCCACCCCACACACACACACACACACACCGTCATTGTGCATTTAACTGTCTATATGTTTGACTACAAGCCTTTCTTCATGTATCTCTGTAGGTGTGTAGAACTATGACTGCTAATGTGGCCTAAACTGTATGTGAACCTACATTCCCTATCTCTCGATTGCCAAATTTTTGTTTGAGACAATAAAGGCTAATCTAATCTGAACTGATAAAATAAATTAAACCATATACAATGTTAGGTTACTTTTTCTATGTAGGCTACAGCTTCAAATGTATAGACAGACATCACTTTCTACATGTATTGTTTCCTTAGTCTCAAAATTGATAAGTAAAAGAATAGCCCATTCAACTTACACTTACTTTGACGTGTTTCAGTAGGTCCCGCGCTGTCCCATGTCCCATGAACTGTGAGCCCAGGTACCTCGACTTAATTCCATCGTTCCAGAAATGAACGTGGACGTCAAGTTGCTTGGTCTTGGTGGTCTGATTCAGGCTTTCGTTGAACATTACGACATACGGCCCGGTAAGAGTACAAATCAATTCCCTCTTTATAAACTCCCCCAATCCAAATCTCACCACATAAGCGATCTTGTTAGAGAATTCTCTAGTAGCTGCATTTTGGATTATTTGTAGCATGTTTATTGAGGATGCAGGACAACCAGCTAGTAATGCATTACAGTAATCTAGACATCATGAATGCATGAACTAACTTTTCTGCATCAAAAACAGATAACATATTCCATAGCTTAGCGATGTTTCTGAGGTGGAAGAAGGCTGTTTTCGTAGCATATGAAATATGATTTTCGAAGGACAAATTGCTGTCTAATGTAACACCCAGATGTTTAAATGTAAAGAGAATGAAGTTACAGTACATCCTTCTAAATGCAAATTGTAGTCTAAGAGATCCTGTCTACAGGTTTTTGGTCCAATTTGGTCCAATAAGTAATTCTAAAGACCTCTAAACAAGTTTGTCTCCATTTGCGCTCTAGATTACGAGTTTCTTTCTCGATAGCATGAGTAATACTGTTGTACCATGGTGCAGTATTTTTCTCTCTAACCTTTTTTAATCTGATGGGTGCAACATAAGTCTTGTTTTAAATAAACACTAACTGAGATGGAAAAAAATTAACTGATGATAACTTCTGAAGATTTTAGAATTTTGGCACAATTTTTTTCTCTCTATATAGTGTTGATTTGGCAACTAGTAAATAAGTTTATTCATGCTTTTAAACCATGTGTGTTACAACTAGCTCCGCTCTCTCCTACAGAAGCAAATCTTTGTACACAGCTAGTGCCTTTTAGAGCTCTGCAGCTTATTTTTTAATTGCTTTTGTTATTCATTTAATAACAATGACATATATATATATATATATATATATATATATATAATATGCTTTTGTGTGTATATGTAAAATACAACAGCCTTAAGTGCATTTACATGCACCCACATAATGTGATTATAATGGGATTACAAAAATATTTGTAAAATATTTGCAAAATTTGTTCTAAATGCGAACTCCTATCACTGCTTGGCCACCTAAACTTCGCAATGTGCATCATTCCACAAGGCTGCCCTTTCATTTCGTATCTACCCTGACTCGCGTCTTTGGTTCACGTGCTAGAGGACCTCATTTCACTCAGGCGTGCTGCGACAAACTCAGGTTATGGATAACATTCCTAAATCAGTGGAACGGCCTATCTTTTTCTATAACAATCTCTTTTCTTCCCCCATCAATATCCAAGTTTTCACAGATGCAGCCCCCTCAATCGGCTTCTGGAATTTTATCAAGGATGCTGGTTCAGGTCTCCATAGCCACCACAGCTCCAAGACACACCACAGTCCTTAGCACTGTTTGAGCTTTTCTCTCGTGATAGTGGCTTTCCTGTGGGGGAAAGAATGGACTGCTAGCAGCATCTTAGTGCATTGTGACAATGAGGCAACAGTTCAGTGCATTAATAAAGATTGTTCTCAATCACCCGCTCTGATGCCACTTCTAAGACGTCTCATCTGGATCTCAGCGTGCGATCACTTTATCATTATCAAAATCAAATTGCTGACTCTGTCTCATTTTGTTTCAGAAATTCAGGACATTTGCTCCAGAGGCGGACCAATTCCCAAGTTCCTCACTGTTCAGACCTGATATTCCCATAAACCACCTGCTAAAACCCCTTCTCGATGCATCACTTGACACCATCTTCCAAGCAGTTTACCCCAGAACCATCCAATCCTACGTGACAGCATGGATATGTTTTAAAGCATTCCACTTCTCATATAACATGCAGTTCCCCAATTTTTCTCTCCTTTCGATCACCTTATTTGTCTCCTATCTCAACAGCATTAAGGGCCTCCAAGTCAGGTCCATCAAAGGCTACCTGACCGGCATCCAATTTTTCCACAAGTTGATTTATGGCGCTCCCTCCCCAGAGATAAATAATTCACAAACCCCCTTCCTGATCTCATCGGAGGCTGAGTGGGCCCCCTCATTTAGTCATTCCAAATCACGCGCTCCCCGTTCATTGGCCAGTGGGGCCGTCCACCCTGCGCTGTGAGCTCCCATCGAAGGCGGCACAGCCGGTAGGGCTTTACCCATCCGATGCCGTGAGTCTTGATCTCCTGTCAGATGTTGCGAGAGCCCTCCCGATCAGTCGTTCCCAATTTTGGCTGGTCCTTATTCGGCCAGAAGGGCCCATCCGCGACCAGGCTTCTTCTCGAAATGCCAGCCCACCAATTCTCTGCACATTTTAGGGGGCTCTTTAGTCTGGCAGCTGTCCTTTGCTCTTTTGCTTTTGGGGGAGTACTCTGGGTTTGGGCCAAAATCCCATGCTCGGAGCTCTCCCTCCAGACAGCACGCCAAATACGCATAGTCTTTACTCTACTTAATTATATGTAAGTGTGAACTTGTGAAGTACATGGATGCTGTGTGTTGTTCACACAACTTCATGAATGAACTCCGTGACATTATTCTGAAGTTTTTGCTTCACCAAATCGCTAAACTCTGTCAACACAACTCGCTGCGCAGTCTCTGCTCCATATCTTCATCCAGACGGTGCGAAGAACGCGATGGCAGCGTAGGCAAACCCGGCATTGCGATGTTCATCATGGCGCTGAATAATATCCAGTACATCTATAAAAATGTATTTTAAAACAATAGCCGGTAACATGCATAACCTGTATGCCTATCTGAGTGTGGTATAACCATACTTATTAGTGAATAATCAGAGTAATGAAAATTGCATGTAAACCGGAGTGAAGAGTTCTGTTCATGTCATGTAAACATCTTACTGTGATTTAAGACCTTACTCTGATTGAGAAATAATCGCATTAGTGGGTCTCAATGGCCATATGTACAAAGGTTTATTGTGCCTATATGTACAAAGGTTGAGACGGAGACAATGGCTTTCTGCACAGTGTTTTTGAGATTTGTTTCAAAAGTTTTGAGCAGCAGATGCCATTATGATGATAATATAATTAATAGAAAAATAGGAGAAAAGATATGTAATACAGATGTGAAAAAAATGGTATATGATTAAAAAAAAGCAGAGCTGTTTCATCTCTTTCAGACGGCAATGAGATATCAACACCTTTCCTAATAATCCTTTCCTGGACTCCAGGAGTCATGAAAATGTAAATGAGAATGAAAAGGGGTATAAACAGCCAGATGATCTTGCATGAGGGTGGGTGATGTACTATGCCAAGGTGTCAACCTGCCATCTGGCCTTGATCACAGCAACCTGAGTTAGATTTAACAGTTGCTTCTCTTTGAAACTGCTGTTATGAACAAAATAATCTCAGGCTCTGTACGCATTCTGATAATTTGTTATTGCTATTTTACACATAATAGGTAGTTTAGTTTAAATGTTCTACTTTACTAGTCCCACTTACATTCAACCTATGCAAAGATCAGCACATCACTGCATCACATGTAAATGGTTTAGCTTATACAAGGATCATGCCTTGCCAAAACTTTACGCTCTACTTCACCTAGAATACTCAGGAAGTTAATACAAATACACATTGTTCAACCCATCAGGCCCTCGGTGAAAGATAAAAGCATTTTTTGGCAAATGCACAATACAATGATGAAAGAAAGCTTAAAAATCTGCATAAATATGACTTAAAATTTGAGCATTATTTATATATATACACAGTATGTGTATTATGTAATATTTCCCCCATTAAACATGATGAGCAGTGATAGATATGCAGACAGAACACATCTAAAGCATTAGGTTGGCTGAATTTCTGATAATATCTGACACAGCATGTTTGTTTTTGCATGGTGCTCCATCAGTCTGAAACATTAAGGGGATTAGGCTTAATTTTCCCATTAAAATTTCAGAGCTCAAAACTCCTTGGTATCCAATATATTCTATTACTGCATAAACAAGGAAACTTTTTTGTTTGTCAATTATGACAGTTTTATCCTGCATTAAAGCTCATAATCTGTCCACCTTCTTATGAACAATATTTATGTCTACTTTAGGTTTAAATGACTTTAAAAAAAAAAAAAAAAAAAAAAAATTTAAATTATACAGCAATCCAGTCATTATTGTGAAATAAACCTGATAGTGTGATCAATCTTGCCATAATGCTGAAAGTCAGGGGTGTATTTTGCAATAATGACTAGCTGACTGTACATTATTCTGCACTGTACATTATTCAGTACAGTAAATAATTAAATAAATGGACATGAAATATTGATTTGGTTTAAAATTATTTATATGAAAAAAATACAGTGCTACAAGGGACATGAAACTTGCACACCATAAGAGATTGGTTGCCATTGTTGTTTACAATGGTGAAATATAGTTTAGCAGCCATTATATAAAAATATTTGACTATAGAATGCAGAGACTGACCAATCAGAATTTCATATTCCTGAAAGTTAGAATCACCCAGTGTTCCAATGAGCAGTGTATCTGTAACAATACACCAATATTGATGAACCCAGAAGCAGGAGTTTTTTTCAGTAAAGCCTCTTTTACACAGAGATTCTAGAAAATACCCCGATACTGGGACTGTTTGATTTTGGTTCATTCACACTGCCAATGATTTTCTGGAATTTGTGCATGCGTTCACAAACATCCCGTAAAGATCTCGTAAAAACACATAACATCGATGTGACGTGTAATGTCTCATCTGTGTCTTAGTTTGCTTATGATCTGTGAATTCTCTGTCATGAAACCACGCTTGTGCATTTTTCTTCTGATTCCGTTCCATAATCTGGTGAACGATCTCAGCTTTAGCCTCATCACTACGACACACCCCTTATGGCATCGATTATGGCTTTTGTTCACACAGAAGGCACTCTGGCAATTTTATGGCAATTTTCTGGGCTGTGTGAAAGGGGCTTAAGGAATTGAGGAAACTGGCGAGTAACACAGGGCGAGTATTCAGGTAAGTTCTCAAACAGTCTTTTCCAGTTCATAGGTATATTAACAGCAGATGATCAAAAGATTGTTACAGACATCCACAGGTTATAACAGTCACAGGAAAACAGGATCGGTGACAGTCTTTACATTAATAATCTTCTTAAACGTCGGGAAAATTAAATGTAAACGGATTCAGAAGGTGGCTCTGGGCCAGAGAGAGAATGCTTTTCTTGGTGTTGAGTCTCAACAGTTTGAAGATGAGCTAGGACGATATCTCGATGTCATAGTGCAAGCTCTCGAGACGGGGCCACTATCAGCAAATCGTCTATGTAATTCAAAATGCGGATGCCCTGGAGTCACAACGGAGGCAGCTCTGCATCCATGCATTTTGTATATGTGTGGGATAACAAGGCTAGACTGAATGGAAGAACCTGATATTAGTTGGCTTTGCACCCCGAAAGCGAACCTCAGGAACTTTCTGTGTTGTAGCAGAATTTCTGTGTGAAAATATGCGTCCTTGAGGTCGATCATGACAAACCCATCTTTGTACTGAATTTGAGACACAATCATTTTGACCATTGACATTTTGAACTTGAATCTTGTGAGTGAGTGATTCAGACCCTGCAGGTCTAGAATTGGACACAACCATCTTTGTGGAGATCAATGTTCTCAGGTCCATCTTTTTCTTAGGTGGCTGAGTGTGGCGAGCAGGTCCTCAATTTTTGCGAGGGGGAGCATGACTCACCACACTCTCTTTCTGCGCCTCTCTTTTTTGTGATGGACTGGGTTGGGACTGGGTGGCAGACAGGTCCAACTCTTCAGCACGGCGGGGGAGGAACATTACTAATGCTTCCTCATGTCATTTAGCCTCTTGGAAGCTATTGACGATGGTGTTCACTGAGTTACCAAATAGCCCCGAGGGCAACACGGGAGCATCAAGGAGAAAAATTCTATCTTTCTTCTTGATGCCAGTGAGGTTGCGCCACAGTCTCTCCATAGCGGCCATGGCACCCATGGAATGGCTGATGGCGTGGGCTGTTTGCTTGGTCACGTGAAGAGACAAATCTGTGGCTCGCACCGCTCAGCAAAAAGCTCTTTGCTTATGTTACCCTCACACATGCTCAGATCTTTAAGCAGGTCAGCCTGGTACACCTGCAACACCGCCATGGTGTGCAGGGCAGCACCAGCCTGACCCGCTGCCTGAAAAGCCTTCCATAGACAATGTTGTTCTGCATGGTCTGGAGGGACATAGGGGAGAGTGGGGTAAGATGAGCCATTTTTTACTTGTGTGGTCCTCAAGATAAGGGAAAATGAGTAGGTGGGTGTAAACTGACCATCTAACTGAATCTGAATCAAACCCATGTGAAATTTTAAAGATAATGTACCTATTATAAAATCTAATTTAATAATCAAATTTCCTTTTACAAATAGTCTTTGTAAAAATATTTTGCCGAATATTTATTTTTTAAAAGCTAAATTAAACAACATAAAACCAACCAAATGAAGTTGAAATTTCAGTATCTTTAATTGTTTGCATTTCTGAAACAATATGTTGAACATCAAAGTTGTAACCTTCATATAAACAGACTAAACAGAGAGTTTGTTGAGTAAAATTAAATAAAAACTAAATAAGAATGAATAAATGTCACTGAAACGTTTTAGTCAAAAGGTTCCTGACATGGTAGTTTTTCTGCAATGTCGACCATGTTAGGCCATTAGAGACTACAAAGATATATATGATTAAACATCCTCTGGTTCATATCAGAGAAGGATTTGGTGTACTTGTACATTATTCCTATCAAATAAACTCGAAAATAAAGATAAACTAAACCAGTTGTGTAATATTACATTGAAATGACACCAGTTTATACTTCAGATTTAACTTAAATTCAATGCCTTATGGTGGGGTAAGTTAAAACGCTGGCTCAGTTTACCCCACAGCATTTGGCTCACTTTGCCCCATAGCTGCCATTTTAGGAAAAGCTAGCTAGCTTACCAATTCAGAATAATATTTAGCTAAATGACTTGCATGGTTTTATACATTGCTAAATCACCAATATGCATCATACATATTCTTAGACCTGGACAAATTTGCTTTGATGTAACAGCCATTACATCTGTAATGTTAAAATTTTACTTTGACAAGCCCAAAACAGTTTTTAAAGTAAATAAGTGACTTCCACTCCTCCCATGTGCTTCTCCTTTTCACAGTCTGGCAGAAATGATGGGTGGTTCTCAAATATATGGTCACGTGACAGTAAAATGGTACGGTTGCCAAGATACAGGGGGTGGGTCAACTTACCCACTGGCTCATCTTACCCCACTCTCCCCTACAGGCTTTTTTAATGATGATGCTACCAGATAGCCTGTGAGCGTTTCTTCTACCTGAGGCATCATGTCCCCCTGTGCCTTTGCACCAACAATAGTCGAATAAATCGACGTCGAGGGCACAAAGACACAAGAGGAATAATATTCCATGACTTTTGCAGTTCGTTATGGAGATCTGGAAAAAAGGACGGGGAAGACCTGTCTCTTGCCCTTCACCTAAATCAACACCGAACCCCCAAGAATGTAATGTCGAGGATGTGCAGGCACGCTCTTGATCTCTGACATTTGCAAGCCTGGAGTGAACCACTTTGATAGGAGGGCTGATAAAGCGTGTCTTTCCCCCATACATTCAATACAGAACTCATGCGGATCATCATCCAAAATGGGCCATGAGCATGGCGGCATGCACTCTCTCGACATGATTCTCTTTTTTTCTACTCCTTTCCTTTCGTTAGAGAGAAAAAGAAAGAGAGTGAGAAAAAAAAGCTTTTTTTCTGCCTGCAAAAACTAACTCCTATCAAAGTGATAGTTTGAGAAGAAAGGTTTGTGTTGCACACACGGAAACAATGCGGTTCTGAAGATAAAGGAACCTGATGAGTCCACCTGTCACGCATCTATTTATAGCCTCTGACGTGCGCATTCCGATTTCGTCATTATCAGAGGTTATTTAAGCCAAATTCTTTGGCGTGTTTGCTACACGTGGTCACAACCAAAGGAGTTTCTGTCTAAAATAAAATTAAATAAATAAATAAATAAAAACTTTAAAAAGAGCAAATAAACGTGTAAAACTGAGTAAAAAACCTCTTCTACTGGGATAGAAAATGAAAGACAACTCATAAAACCAGTTTCTGCTTGTGGAAACACCTAACTGAAGTGACTGTGTACAAATCTAAAGAAAAAAAATGTAAATTTGTAATTAAATCATTGACACTGAAATCAGTGTGGCTGTCTAAATCATTACAAAAATAAATAAAGAAATAAACATCTGAACAGGATGCCGTATACGTCACGACTAATTGCATCGTGAGCCCTGTCCTGAAATGTCTTAAACATTCATTTACTGAGTAATTATAGACTATCTTTGTCCTTGTGGCAAGTATATTTAACTACAATATACACCCCATTGCAACATCTGCAGAACACACAAACCTTTTCAAAACATATTATTAGTGCTGTGTTGTGATTATAAGAGGAATGTTTAAGGGGAAAATGCTGGAAAGTAATGTACACTCATCTGGAAGATGGGTAAATTTGGTAGTTAAGATAGAAGATAATATTGTTATTTTAGGAAGCATTTTTGGGTGTAATAACAAAGCTGATAATCAAGCTTTGTTGCAGAGCTGTTGAAGAGGAGATAAGAGGAGATTTCAGGAATGTTGTTAATATTTTCTAATGCTAATTTGGTTTTCTGCCTTTATGTGCACATGAACTTTAATGATATCCCATTCTTAATCCGTAGGGTTTAATATGGAGTTGGCCCATCCTTTGCAGCGACAACAGCCTCAACTCTTCTGGAAAGGCTTTCCACAAGGTTTAGGAGTGTGTTTATGGGAATTTTTTACCATTCTTCTAGAAGTGCATTTGTGAGGTCAGGCAGTGATGTTGGCGAGAAGGCCTGGCTCACAGTCTCCACTCTAATTCATCCCAAAGGTGTTCTATCGGGTTGAGGTCAGGACTCTGTGCAGGCCAGTCAAGTTCCTCCACACCAAACTCGCTCATCCATGTCTTTATGGGCCTTGCTTTGTGCACTGGTGCCCAGTCATGTTGGAACAGAAAGGGGCCATCCCCAAACTGTTCCCACAAAGTTGGGTGCATGAAATTGTCCAAAATGTCTTGGTATGCTGAAGCAATAAGAGTTCCTTTCACTGGAACTGAGGGGCCAAGCCCAACCCTTGTAAAACAACCCCACACCATAATCCCCCCTCCACCAAACTTTACACTTGGCACAATGCTGTCAGGCAAGTACCGTTCTCCTGGCAACCGCCAAACCCAGACTCATCCATCGGATTGCCAGACAGAGAAGCACGCTTCGTCACTCCAGAGAACAAATTTCTTTATTGATCTAGTCACTTTAATTTTGCTCTCAGAATGCACCAGATTTATGCATTTAAATTTAAAATGTACAAAATTTTCCTCCGGGGGGGGGGGGGGGGGGGGGTGCCCCCAGACCCCCTAGAGGGACCGATGTCCACCCACTACAGTCTCATAAAATCCTGTGGGAAACACTGGATCACAGACCTCCAAACTTCAGGTGGCCTTCAGATTAGCTCAAGAACAGTGCATAGAGAGCTTCATGGAATGGATTTCCATGGCCGAGCAGCTGCATCCAAGCCTTACATCACCAAGTGCAATACAAAGCATCAGATGCAGTGGTGTAAAGCACACCGTCACTGGACTCTAGAGCAGTGGAGATGTGTTCTCTTGTAAACAATTTTTTGTTCTAATAGTAATTTATTTATTGGTAGGGCACAGTCCCGTACACAACTTATAGTAGGCTAAATGATAGTTCATAAGTGGTCAAACATGTAGAGTATACATTTAAACCATTAAAAATATGTAGCAAAAGAGGTTACCTTTGATTAATTAATTTATTTCTAGAATAATTAGTGGGGGCCTGTATCTATACATCTGCATTTGTGGAACTAATGGTCACTCTTTGATTTGTTAAACAATCCAGAATGCACTAAACACACTACTTCATTATAGAGAAAAATAACAAATGAATAAAAATATATAATCATAAGCTGACCAAAAAAAAAAAAAAAAAATACTAAAAAATATCTAGGTGACTATATAATTTAGCTGCAAAAAGTATGCTAGCCTAATTCTTGAAAAAAAACTTTGCACAGTAATTTTATAAAATCTAAATATGTTAATAAAAAGTTTAAAATTACTATTTGTATTCTCATGAAATGAAAAAAACTATTTATATTTGATTTATATTTATAAATGAATGTAAAGAATTATATGTATTTATAATAATCTAAGATTAAAATACATTTATTTTAAGTATTGTGCAACTTTTTAATGGGGCAACAAGATATGATAGATACGACAGAACAAAATAGGCTATTAATATTCTTTCAGTGTGCAAAACCATGATAATATGAAACGCTTCAAAACACAGCAGCACAAACCGCTTATGCGCATCCCGGGTGCAGAATGATGTGCTTAAAGCAATATTGAGTCACAGCGCGCAGTTGCGCTGCGCATTGAAAAGTTCACGGCACGAAGAGAATCCCTGTGTATATCTGCATCTAACAGTTTATTAATCATATGTTTCTTCTCACTTTTAAATTCCAATTATTGTGCATGTGACGCCAATTCATAGTCCTTGTGTTGTGCGATCGTGCAGACTGTTGTTACCGAACGCGATGTACTGTGCTGAACAGAGAATGATTGACAGCTGCAGCGGAGGGAAGACGAGTTTCCTTGAACTTAAACTTGATGTACATATTCTTCTGTCTCTCACATGAAGCTATGGAATGGCTTCAGATGACTTTGATATATACTTTGTATAAAAGAGCGCAATTATCAATCGCGACAGGCCTAATTTCCGTTTAATTTTGAGACTGTGGCGGGACAAATTAGAATGTGGCGGGCCACGTATACAGTGGGTACGGAAAGTATTCAGACCCCCTTAAATTTTTCACTCTTTGTTATATTGCAGCCATTTGCTAAAATCATTTAAGTTCATTTTTTTTCCTCATTAATGTACACACAGCACCCATATTGACAGAAAAACACAGAATTGTTGACATTTTTGCAGATTTATTAAAAAAGAAAAACTGAAATATCACATGGTCCTAAGTATTCAGACCCTTTGCTCAGTATTTAGTAGAAGCACTCTTTTGATCTAATACAGCCATGAGTCTTTTTGGGAAAGATGCAACAAGTTTTTCACACCTGGATTTGGGGATCCTCTCCAGTTCTGTCAGGTTGGATGGTAAACGTTGGTGGACAGCCATTTTTAGGTCTCTCCAGAGATGCTCAATTGGGTTTAAGTCAGGGCTCTGGCTGGGCCATTCAAGAACAGTCACGGAGTTGTTGTGAAGCCACTCCTTCGTTATTTTAGCTGTGTGCTTAGGGTCATTGTCTTGTTGGAAGGTAAACCTTCGGCCTAGTCTGAGGTCCTGAGAACTCTGGAGAAGGTTTTCGTCCAGGATATCCCTGTACTTGGCCGCATTCATCTTTCCCTCGATTGCAACCAGTCGTCCTGTCCCTGCAGCTGAAAAACACATGCTGCCACCACCATGCTTCACTGTTGGGACTGTATTGGACAGATGATGAGCAGTGCCTGGTTTTCTCCACACATACCGCTTAGAATTAAGGCCAAAAAGTTCTAACTTGGTCTCATCAGACCAGAGAATCTTATTTCTCACCATCTTTAGCAAACTCCATGCGGGCTTTCATGTGTCTTGCACTAAGGAGAGGCTTCCGTCGGGCCACTCAGCCATAAAGCCCTGACTGGTGGAGGGCTGCAGTGATGGTTGACTTTCTACAACTTTCTCCCATCTCCCAACTGCATCTCTGGAGCTCAGCCACAGTGATCTTTGGGTTCTTCTTTACCTCTCTCACCAAGGCTCTTCTCCCCCGATAGCTCAGTTTGGCCGGACGGCCAGCTCTAGGAAGGGTTCTGGTCGTCCCAAACATCTTCCATTTAAGGATTATGGAGGCCACTGTGCTCTTAGGAACCTTAAGTGCAGCAGAAATTTTTTTGTAACCTTGGCCAGATCTGTGCCTTGCCACAATTCTGTCTCTGAGCTCTTCAGTTAGTTCCTTTGACCTCATGATTCTCATTTGCTCTGACATGCACTGTGAGCTGTAAGGTCTTATGTAGACAGGTGTGTGGCTTTCCTAATCAAGTCCAATCAGTATAATCAAACACAGCTAGACTCAAATGAAGGTATAGAACCATCTCAAGGATGATCAGAAGAAATGGACAGCACCTGAGTTAAATATACAGCAAAGGGTCTGAATACTTAGGACCATGTGATATTTCAGTTTTTCTTTTTTAATAAATCTGCAAAAATGTCAACAATTCTGTGTTTTTCTGTCAATATGGGGTGCTGTGTGTACATTAATGAGGAAAAAAATGAACTTAAATGATTTTAGCAAATGGCTGCAATATAACAAAGAGTGAAAAATTTAAGGGGGTCTGAATACTTTCCGTACCCACTGTAGATCTATATCTGCATATAGATGAACATAGACAGGACGGGATAGGATGAAACACCCCCAAACAAGCAGATCTACTGCCAAGACATATGTACTGCTGCTGCTCCTAAGAGCCATGAGACTGCATGTTTCAATATCTATGTGTACCTGGGCTTGCTTTGCCAAATGGCTTAACTCTAGTGGCTTATGACTATGTGTGCCTGCTTTGCTGAATGGCTTAGCTCTAGTGACCAGGGCTTGACATTAACACCCACCAACCCGCCAAATGTGGGTGGATTTCAGCTGTGGCGGGTAAGACAGCCACTCCCACTAGCCACTTTGGCAGGTTGAATTTAATTTTAGCCTACATCCTAATCAAAGGTAGCCAATTTCGTCTTAGCACAAAATTACAATCTGATCACAATTCGTTATCGATTAACTTGCAGTTAGTGAAGGCGGGATAGGCGGAATCGCGCTGAATTACACACAACAGAAGCGCTCTCTTGTGTGTGCTCTCTCTCTGTCACATGCGCGATCAGTTCTCCTTGCTCCTGAATAGTCAAATACACGCACACACAGATGTCAAAATGTCCATAGTGTGGAGTATCTCGCGTGAATACACTCGGTTATGGCTTAAGTGTACGTAAACAGGTGGGTAAAAACTAGATATGTGTCAGTATATTACGTATATGCATTCAGCAGCCCAATTAAATACCTGTCTGTTATTAATGTTAATCAAACAACAAAAGATATTAAATAAATGTTAAATAAACCTACTGTATCTGAAAAAAAAGTTTAGGCTATTTAATTTACTATTGTATTTGTAATTTGCTAATTTGCTTCTTTGTTCTTTTTATATAGCCTAACAAAAATAACTTATACAATTATAAAATGTATCATATTATGGTCATATTACCCACCCCTTGCCCACCTATACCAGCTGATATACAGTACCATGTAGGCCTAGTCTTGATTTAGGTGGTCAATCTGCATTTGAAAGTTTTAAATCTAGCTAATCAAGTAAAATCAAGTAATTTTAGCATGTCAAAGTTAACTTTAATCATATAAAATGTAATTTCCACACAGCAAAATTGTGGCCAGTGAAAATGCTGAGTGGTTAGTAACTTTGGAAAACCACTAGCCACAGTGGCTGGTGAGCAAAAAAGTTAATGTCAAGCCCTGCTAGTGACCTATATGATTATATGTGCCTGAGCCTGCTTTGCCGAATGGCTTAGCTGTATTGACCTATATGGCTATGTGTGCCTGGGCTATACCACGCCGAATGGCTTTGCTCTAGAAACGTGCACTATGTGTTATTATTAACAATAGATATCACATTGCAAGCTGATAGAGATAGTAAAATCCAGCATCCACCTCAGCAGTATCATAATTTAAGTCATTTCATTAGTTATCTACCTAAACTAAATATAGCGAAATCTGTTAAGGCGCAAATGCTATTTCACTTAACCTTTCTCATATCCGCAACTTAAGACGGCATATCCTCACAACAGTTACATACAATAGACCACTTACTCCTAAATAACATAATGTAAACCCCCCACAAACCACCGAGCAATATTATGATTTAGTGTCATTTGATAATCGTCATTGCCAAAATCCTCTATTCTCGTATTTGTAAATGTGAAGTCATTTGCTATGACTCTAACAATGTTTAACTGACCAGCCCGAACGCACACAATTGTTGAAAACATCACCCTTGGAAAAAAAGTGTTGTTGGAAGTTGGGCAAATGAAGTGAGCCCGGGTTAAATATCTGAGAAGTCCATTTCACTGAACATTTTCTCACAGTAATCTTATGTAAACTGCTGCTGCTGATGTATAACTTAACACATATGGTTGTATTTTACTGCTAAATCGAATGCAAGATTCTAAATACCCTTCTTAAGGCATCATTTGATGTTTCATATCAATTAAAGAAAAGGTATGTTTAGATGTGAATGCCCAGCTTGCAAATACAAAAAGCGACAGCCTATTTCACTTTTAAGAGTTCAGCAAAGCTCTGTATCCTTACTGATGCTTTAATGCCGATGCTGTGACGTCTCCACCATAAGATTAGCAGGGTACCGTGAAACATGTAGATTTACAAGTCATTAATTTACAATATTTTTATAGAAATCAAAATATTTTGACTAATATTTCTATTATATCTATATGTCTGAGTTACATTGATGATGCACAACTACTTTGGTATATTATATCTCTGTCTCATGCAATATGTCAATCAATGCAATTTGAGAAATACATGGAAACTGCCTTGCATACTATAGGTAAGTTGAAATGATAATTACATTCTATGTGACACTAGTGTAGTTCACTAACAAGCTGATGATAATATATCCAACATTAGCATGAATGGCTGTTCATCCTGTAGTATGAAAAGTATATGCCCAATATAATTCTGCCGAATACTGCTCATGTACTTTGTATTTAAATAAGGTAAATACATTGTTTGCATTTTAAATAATGATAATGTTTACATTGCATGATCGACTCATTAGCAGACACATGATTCAGCTCACTCAATTTAGCAGACACACAGTGTTGTCTTAACCGCAGCGTCTGCTAGCTTTCTATTGCTGTTGATATTCCTAACATTGCAATATGAATTGTTATGCTACTGCTGCTGCTGTACAAAATACTAGGAATTGATGTAACTCTGTTAGAAATGCGAATACAAAAGCAACAGTCTATTTAACCCTCTGGAGTCTGAGACTGTTTTGGGGCCCTGGAGAAGTTTTGACATGCCCTGACATTTGTGTTTTTTTCAGTTGTTCATAAACATATTAATGAAAAAGGTGTCATGACACTGTATTCAGCACGAACTAGGCTACCATAATATGTGAGGAACATGTATGTACATGTTTGTATTAACGAATAACGTTTATGCATGATTATTGAAAAAACAAAAAACTTAAGTCACTGAAATAAGGCCACAAAACAAATATTAAATATGTGTTCACAAGACTTCCGGGTATTGGAGGTTGTAGACTAGAATTTTTGCTTCAAAATGATGTAAAAATTATCCTGCCTACTCGTTCATATAAAACAATATATTGATTTAAATTTTGTAAGACACTTTTTGTCAAGACACACAGAATGTTGTGAATCTTCATGAATAATGCTGTGATTCACACCTGAGAAGACAAAGACCCACATAATGAGCCACATAATGCCCAGCATAATGAGCCCTTTCAGTCAGGTAGGCTATGTGAGAAAACCCTCTGTGAGCATGCTGATAACAGGATCGTATTAGCTATTGTATTAACGTTAATATAATGTCCACTCTTGACAGAAAACATGATTTTTGTGATCTCATGCATGCCCATATTATTGCACATCATGTGAAGAAAATTTTGTATAGGCCTATTATAGTTTAAATTACAGTACCAGTCAAAAGATTGGACGCATTACTATTATAATGTTTTTAAAAGAAGTCTCATGCTCATCATGCCATATATCGAAAATACAGAAAAAACAGCAATGCTGTGAAATATTATTACAATTTAAAATAATGGTTTTCTATTTTAATATACTTTAAAATATATGTATTCTGTGATGCAAAGTGTCTGAACATTCATGTTAGCTCTATGGCATTTCATATAGGCTATTATATTTGTTATATTATAGATCCTAAATGTTAATGTGCAGTTGACAAACTATACATCATTAAAAAGATCTAAGACTCAAGCTTCACATTTTGACCTCTGTTTTACTCTTAAAATATTATAGTGACCGTAATTTCTAAATATGCTTCAGGAGTTATGAATATGAAAAAGTCGTTACCTTTTCATTGAAATATTCATTGATAAAAAAAACTCCTATATGTTCGTCCTGCAAACACTTGACAAAACAACATCCATCAGGGCTTTTAGCTTAAAAGCATGCACATTTGGATAAATATTGATGGATTCTCATATGTTTGTCAAGTAATATTTATTCAATATTTATTGTCATCACTATGAGCACTGGATACTCTGATGTACTGTGTTTTCAATTCATACTTGCAGCCGGAGGGCGCTCTGTGCACATTTAGTCCATAAATGACTCGTTATGAAGAACAGGCATACCATGTGACATTCCAGGAACTAACAGAGGTTTCCAGAGATCGCTATAACCATGGCTATAACATGCAGATAGACACATACGATAAGTATGTGTCTATAACTAAGTTACAGTTCATTTTCTGAGAACTATCAGATTGGACTTCGTTCAGAGGGAGACGACAGATCACGCATCATGTTAGTTTTCTTTATTTTGCAAAAAGCACCATTTTGTTTTTACTCTGAGTGAACACAAATAAAAGAAGACATTCTATAGTTTCAATTGATATATTACTTCTGTCTCTATGACAAAAAATGACGGAGTATTTAAGTTGATTTTGCTGCTATGTGAAAAAAATTCTGCAAAACGCGCCTGCGTGTTAAAAATTCTGCAAAACGCGCCTGCGCGCCTGCGCCTCCAGAGTGTTAATAGAATCAATTTATAATTTATACAGAAAATTCTATGTAGTGTCATACTTGAATGCTACTGTACAGCTGTGAGCTGCCAGTGTTAATCTTTATATATTTATTTTATATTATACAATATGCTAGGAATTTTTCATGCCATCAGAACCGAACTGAACCAAAAACCATGGTTAAAAAACCAAGGTATGTATTGAACCGTGGGCTAACTGTATTGTTGCATCTCTAGTCAGAACGCTGACTCAGTTTCAAAAATATCAAAAAATATCTTAATTTGTGTTTCAAAGATGAACAAAAGTCTTGTGAGTTTGGAACAACATGAGGGTGAGTAATTCGTGTGGAATGTGCTCTGAGAGGCAGAGGTGAAGGCAGCCCGTGCACCTCATAAGCCATAGAAATAGCCTCGACAATCCACATGCTTATGGTTGGTTTGGTAGCCAAGCAGCTCTTCTTAGGGGCCCCAAAGCATACCAGCAACTGATTAGTCTTTCTCCATTGAGAAGTCTTTCTCACATACACCTCTAGAACCCTAAAAGGGCAGATTAACTGTAGCTTCTCACAATCAGTCAACACATGGGGAGGATGAAAAGCCTGAAGGACTACAGACTGGGCCACATTAGTTGGTACTTTAGGTACATAACCCAGCCTCAGGTGCAAGATAGCTTTGATGCCACCCGGAGCAAACTCCAGACAGGAGGGGGCAACTGACAGGGCTTGTAAGTCCCCAACTTTCTAAAGGGATGTGATCTCTAACACAAAAAATGCCATCTTTAGCACAATACATTTGTCAGATGCCGTGTCCAACGAAGGGTGCCAAGGATAACCTTTCCAAAACTACAGTCAGATCCCAGGCTGGAACTCTGACTTGAGCCGTAGGCCTCATCCTCAGGGTACCATGGAGGAAACGAGTCACAAGATGGTACCTCCCCAGAGATCCACCATCTAATGGTGCATGGATGGCAGATATGGCCGCCACATACACTTTAAATGTGGATGGTGAAAGAGAAACAGTCAGAGAAATGGTCTTGGAGGAACGCCAGCACTGAAACCACTGGGCAGTTAACTGGGTCCAGTAGATGCCTCCTACACAATAAAGTGAATACTCTCCATTTCAAGGCATAAAGTTTCCTCATGGAGGGAGCACTGTAATTAAGTATGGTTTCTACTATCTCAGCAGAGAAATCTGCATTTAGGAGCTGATCCCCTCAAGGGCCAGGCCCACACTTTCCACATCTTCGGCCGAGGGTGAAATATCGAGCCCCCGACCTGTGTTAGGAGGTCCCTCCTGATGGGAATCTCCCATGGGAGGCCGTCTAGGAGGGATACCGAGTCCAAAAACTAGACTGAGGCTACAAGTTGAAGATAGACCCCATCCTGGTGAACTCTTTCTAGAACTCCCGGGAGCAGAGCGATCGGGGGAAATGCATACAGCTGAAGCCTTGGCCACGGCTCAGACCTACGTCTGGCTGCATGGCCAGACTTCCTCCACATTAGCTGCACCGTCTCAGGGTGCAGCCTCCATTCCTCGGGCCTCAGCCCCTGCCTCGACAGGACATCTGCCCCCAAATTTAGGTGCCCAGGGATGTAAAGTGTTCTCAGAGAGGGCAGCTTCCCCTGGGACCACAGGAGGATCTGATGCACCAGTCTGCACAGAGGGCACAACCTCAGACCTCCCTGATGATTTATGCACAAAAACACCAACGTATTGTCTGTTCAAACTAGAACAGGGTGGCCTCTGAGGTCTGGGGGGAAATGCCTCAGGGCTAACAGTACCGCTAACATTTAAGTTAATTTTTTTTCCTCATTAATGTACACACAGCACCCCATATTGATGGAAAAACACAGAATTGTTGACATTTTTACAGATTTATTAAAAAAGAAAAACTGAAATATCACATGGTCCTAAGTATTCAGACCCTTTGCTGTGACACTCATATATTTAACTCAGGTGCTGTCCATTTCTTCTGATCATCCTTGAGATGGTTCTACACCTTCATTTGAGTCCAGCTGTGTTTGATTATACTGATTGGACTTGATTAGGAAAGCCACACACCTGTCTATATAAGACCTTACAGCTCACAGTGCATGTCAGAGCAAATGAGAATCATGAGGTCAAAGGAACTGCCTGAAGAGCTCAGAGACAGAATTGTGGCAAGGCACAGATCTGGCCAAGGTTACAAAAAAATTTCTGCTGCACTTAAGGTTCCTAAGAGCACAGTGGCCTCCATAATCCTCAAATGGAAGACGTTTGGGACGACCAGAACCCTTCCTAGAGCTGGCCGTCCGGCCAAACTGAGCTATCGGTGGAGAAGAGCCTTGGTGAGAGAGGTAAAGAAGAACCCAAAGATCACTGTGGCTGAGCTCCAGAGATGCAGTCGGAAGATGGGAAAAAGTTGTAGAAAGTCAACCATCACTGCAGCCCTCCACCAGTCGGGGCTTTATGGCAGAGTGGCCCGACGGAAGCCTCTCCTTAGTGCAAGACACATGAAAGCCTGCATGGAGTTTGCTAAAGATGGTGAGAAATAAGATTCTCTGGTCTGATGAGACCAAGATAGAACTTTTTGGCCTTAATTCTAAGCGGTATGTGTGGAGAAAACCAGGCACTGCTCGTCACCTGTCCAATACAGTCCCAACAGTGAAGCATGGTGGTGGCAGCATCATGCTGTGGGGGTGTTTTTCAGCTGCAGGGACAGGACGACTGGTTGCAATCGAGGGAAAGATGAATGCGGCCAAGTACAGGGATATCCTGGACGAAAACCTTCTCCAGAGTGCTCAGGACCTCAGACTGGGCTGAAGGTTTACCTTTCAAGAAGACAATGACCCTAAGCACACAGCTAAAATAACGAAGGAGTGGCTTCACAACAACTCCGTGACTGTTCTTGAATGGCCCAGCCAGAGCCCTGACTTAAACCCAATTGAGCATCTCTGGAGAGACTTAAAAATGGCTGTCCACCAACGTTTACCATCCAACCTGACAGAACTGGAGAGGATCTGCAAGGAGGAATGGCAGAGGATCCCCAAATCCAGGTGTGAAAAACTTGTTGCATCTTTCCCAAAAAGACTCATGGCTGTATTAGATCAAAAGGGTGCTTCTACTAAATACTGAGCAAAGGGTCTGAATACTTAGGACCATGTGATATTTCAGTTTTTCTTTTTTAATAAATCTGCAAAAATGTCAACAATTCTGTGTTTTTCTGTCAATATGGGGTGCTGTGTGTACATTAATGAGGAAAAAAAATTTAATGATTTAACTTAAATGATTTTAGCAAATGGCTGCAATATAACAAAGAGTAAAAAATGTAAGGGGGTCTGAATACTTTCCGTACCCACTGTATATGCTGCCTGTCTGAACAAAGCCTAATTTCAAAAGCTTATTTCAAATCATGGCATCTTGCACTAATCTCCATATGCCCAAGACCTTAACACAAATACTTGTGGGTACTGTATCTGTCAATTGTGCTCAGATCTGAGGCACTCTGAAAGAGTCATTAAAAGAACTGAGCTGGCCTTGCAGTACAATATACTTAAAATCAATGTGTACCTGTACTGTGAACTAGTAAAGCTCTAAACACCATCGGCCTATTAAAGTCAGGAAAATGATGGCAACTATAGCGTAGTAATGCCTGATGATTGAAAAGAACAGACTCTCAGCCGAAGCAGATTTCATTGATTACCTTGACTGAAATATTATTTCATTTTTATTTTGAGAATGTGAAAGGTGTGTGACAGAAGACACTGATTTCATAACACATAGTTGAAAACAATATGAACTAATAATGTACCTCTACCTTTTGGATTATTGGACCATTACAGGTCTGGGATGGGAATTGTTGATCTATACTATTGATTAAATCCTTTCCATGGTGCGGCTTAGAATTTCTGCAGCCATAGTTACCAAGAAATGGATCTTCAGCAGTAAGCAGCACGTAGATTGTTGGGGTCATTTGAGTAAAACTGAAATGGTCTGCCAAAAGGATAATTCTATGTGAGAAAGATGGAGAGGGGATTTAAAAATAACATGGATAAGTGTGAAGAATCATGAAGATGAAACATCTGCAGAAGTTGTTAGAAACATTATCCAAACGACCCTAAAAATAAAGTTGCATCTTGTCAGTTGAAACAAACTTTCTTTTTTGAAAGCTCTCTGTTTCACAAAGTCATATATGTATGTATGATTTAATGTACAATTTTGGCTATAGTATTGAACTTAGTGATAATTTCTTAGCAATTGTTATGCTTCCATTGAGCATTGGGCAACAAAATAATTCTTAGTTAGAAAGCTGGAAAGATCGTCCTGTAGTGAGTGTGTTATTTTTAAACCAGTCCTGTTTTTGGGTGTTTTTGTTTTATCTCAACAACTGAAGGAAAATGTATTTCCTATTTCATACTGCTAAATTACATTTACCATAGTGTGTTAAATCCATGCTTATATTCTCCTTATGCATGAAATCTCAGTCACACAGACTTTTTGCAAAATTACACATAATAGCAGTAAAGGCAAAAAAAAAAAAAAAAAAAAATGAAAATAAAGGTGAACCAGACAAAAACAACCTAAATTGGGTTATACAGTCCTGGTCAAAATTATTGGTACCCTTGGTAAATATGAACAAATAAACCTGTGAAAATAAATCTGCATTGTTAATCCTTTTGACATTTATTAAAAAAATCTAAAATTTCATTAAAGTAAAACAATTGAAAATGAGGTGGAAAATCTCATTATGAACTAAATGTTTTTCTCTAATACACATTGGCCACAATTAATGGCACCCATTTATATGAGGTTGGAAAACCTCTTCAGTTTTCTATAGGATTCAGGTCAGGGGACTGGAATCGCCATGGCAGAACCTTAATTTTGTGCTCAGTGACCCATTTTTGTGTTGATTTTGATGTTTGTTTTGGATAATTGTCCTGGTAAAAGATCCAACCATGGCATATTATAAGATTTCTAGCGGATGCTGTCAAGTTTTGATTTTTTATTTGGCATTTGATAGAATCCATGATGCCATGTATATCTAAAAAAAGATGTCTAAGACCTGCAGTAGAAAAATAGTCCTAAATTAAATTACATTAAATATTACATCAAAGATCCAGCAGTATATTTAATCATATACATGGGGTACATTTTTATGTGTGCACCAAACCCATCTTCAGTGTTTGCTGTCCATTTTGCTGCTCAAAAAGCTTATTTTTTAGTTTTATCTGACCATAGAACCCGGTCATGTTTGAAGTTCCAGTAGTGTCTGACAACTGAATATGCTGGAGTTTGTTTTTGGATGAGAGCCGAGGATTTTTCTTGAAATCCTCCCAAACAACTTGCAGTGATTTAGGTGCTGCTTTATTTATTTTATTTATTTTTTTGTTTTGTTTTGTTTTGTTTTTGAGGCTTTCTGACCCCAAGACTCAAATAATTTCTGCAATTCTCCAGCTGTGATCCTTGGAGAGTCTTTGACTACTTTCATCCTCGCCGTGCAATATAGACTCATGTCCTCTTCCATGCAGATTAGTAATATTTCCTGTTGATTGGAACTTCTTTATTATTGCCCTGATGGTGGAAATGGGAATTTTCAATGCTTTAGCTATTTTCTTACCAACACTATTTTGTGAAGCTCCACAACCTTTTGCTGCACATCAAAACTATTCTTTGGTTTTACCTATTGTGATGGATGTGTAAGGGAATTAGGCCTTTGTGTTACCTCATATTTATACTCCTGTGAAACAGGGAGTCATGACTGGATAATTTCATGTTCCTAGTCATCCCGGTGTGCTAAAAATTGTAAATATGAAGGGGAATATACTTCAGATATATTTTATTCATAAGAATTTCTAGGGGTACCAATAATTGTGGCCAATGTGTATTAGAGAAAAATATTTTTTTATAACGTGATTTTCCGCCCACATTCATTAGTTTTACTTCAATGAAAGTGTTGAGGATGTCCTCATTATGGTATTAAAGTATAACAAATATATATATATATATATATATATATATATATATATACCGCATCCACTAGAAATTGCATAGGTACAAACTTTCCATATGTATTAATTATTTTACAAAATACAAACAGAACACAGCAGCAGATAATACTGAAAAAAACATATAATGTAAAGAATTCACAACAGAAAGTTTAACAGAACAGAAACTCATTCAGGTTTGTGGTGAGAAGCCGAGATGGTATTCCGGCCATTCAGCAGGTAATTCAGCGTTGTAGCAGGAGGGACACCACGTCTCATTCCCTCCATCAGGGAACAGAGGTTACAATGGTATTACAAGGTTTTTCTGGTGCAGATTTCAGCAAGCCCCGAGTGTCAGGTAACAAGCACACTCGCAACAGCGTAACCTACCCAAGGCCCACATAAGCCATGAAAAGAAAGTAAAGAAAGAACACTACAGAGCTGCCCTAACCAAACGATAAATACCACACTTGGAAAGAGGTCCCTGTGGTAGGTCCTACCTGAAAAGGGAGGAACTATAACAAATGCAGTGACAGGCTGCTGAGATGGAGTTCCGCCTAGGGGAAGACACAGGCTTACCGGTAAGGAAAAGGAAGACACAGGTTTACCTGTAAGCCGTTTACTAGAGCCCAGGAGGATGCAACACCTCAATCAAATGGGCCATCCTCTTTTTGGAGACAGCCTTCCCCTTCTGTCCCCCAAAACAGACAAAGAGCTGCTCAGAGCTTCTCATGTGAGAGTATGCCAGACCAAACTCAAGGCACAATTTGCTGGCAGAGAACGCCTGCAAGTCCCCAGCCTTCTTTATGAAAGTGAGCACCGTCAGAAGGGCCATCTTCAAAGAGAGAGCACTTAGCTCTACTGACTCCAAGGGAATAAGGTGTGGCTTAGGAGGAATTAACCTGGCATCTCTGAGGAACCTGTTTATCTGGTGATGCTTCCCTAAAACTTACCACGCTATGGCAGCCACATACACTTTCAAGTTGGAAGGGGGCCCTCCAGCCCCTCTTGCAGGAAGGAAAGCACTGACCCAACTGCGCATTTCTGTGGGTCTTCCCCCTGGGACGCACACAAGTTAGCGAACAGACTCCACTTTAAGGCATAGGCCTGCCTTGTAGAGGGGGCTCTAGTCTGAGTGATGCTGTCTATCATCGTCTACCACCTTGACAGTGTTGCCGAAGAGGCCACCTTGCCAGATGGGGGGCATCAAGAAAGCGGACTTTGTCGATCCCCTCATCTCAAGCCAGAGATGGAGCTCCTTGACCACCATGTTGGACATTGCCTAGCCGATATCCCACTCTATGACCTGTGCACACTCCACCTGTGGAACATCCGTATACCCCCTGGCTGTCCCACCGTTGAGGGTAGTGAGGGTGGAAGAGCTTGTGAAGCAGGACCAGGCAGTGAAAGGTGCCCTCCAAAACTTCGTCAGCTCTTTATGCACTTCCGCAAAGAAAGGCACTGGGGTGGGACGCGGCTATAAGTTGTTCTCTGGACCCAGATACCAATCATTTAGCCATGAGTGCTCAGGACAAGGATTCCACTCCAGCCCGATGTTCACAGCAGCCCGGGGAAGTATGGCTGCCAACTCTACATCAGACTCACACTGATCTACCACACCTAAGAGTGGAAGTCCAGCCAAGCCCTCAGCCTCCGAAGGCATAGGCCCGCCATCCAATGCTGCTATAGAAAGTTTGTCCTAACCCTGCCTGAGAATGAGAAGTCAGGTGTGCCATGTGACGCACTTTCAAAGTCATCCGGGAGCTCCACTGAGCACAATGTGCAAGACAAGGAACAGGAGGGCCATGGGGATTGACCAGGTGGAAACGCTCCCATTGCCCTTGTAACACCCACAGCACTAGCTGCCGCAGCCTTGTGCATCTTGCACTGAGGACATGAGGCATCCACGAAAGCTGTCTCAGCGTGAGACATGCAAGACAGAGGTTGTGGCTGTCCAAGGACGAGAGATCTCAACTGCACCCAGAAACACACAAGAGGATGCTTTCTGTCTGTGCTTGCTCTTTTAGAGGAAACTGCTTTTTCAGACTTGCTGAAGCGCCAAGGGGAACTTTCTGCATTTATCCATGCCGTTTCCACGAGAAAGACCAATGCAATGCGTGAGATGAGATGACACTCACTTGGTTCCGAAGAACAAATCTGAATAAGTGATGCACATCATTTCCTTTTTATAACCATATGTGCAGGGGAGTGGCATGCAAATTCCACTCACCGATTCTCATTGGCCTTTTCTCAAAGTATCAGAGGTGTTTGGTGCTACCAAGTATGACCCCTAGTGTCAGTCATCGACACAACGTCAAAGTGACTGATATATATATATATATATATATATATATATATATATATATATATATATACAGTGGTGGTCAGAATTATTGGCACCCTTGGTAAATATGATCAAAGATGACTGTAAAAATAAATCTGTTTTTTTTTTTGGCACACCAGGGTTATCATGAACATGAAGGAGTATAGGAGTATAAACATGAGGAAACACAAAGGCCAAATTCCACACAATGAGTAAAACCAAAGAATATAGTTCTGATGTGCAACAAAAGATTGTTGAGCTTCACAAAATAGAAAGTGGCTGTAAGAAAATAGCTGAAGCATTGAAAATCCCCATTTCCACTATCAGGGCAATAATTAAGAAGTTCCAATCAACTAAAGATGTTACAAATCTGCAAATCTACAAATTTGCTAATTTTATGAATTAAAGATCAAAAGGATAAACAATGCAGATTTATTTTTACAGTCATCTTTGATCATATTTACCAAGGGTGCCAATAATTCTGACCACCACTGTATATATATCACATGGAATCTGTTAGATATTATATACTGTTTCCTTTATTCATTGTTCCCTCAGGCACCAGTGAGCATTTACACTTCAACCTAGCATGCATTTGATCTCATTATACCTTTAACCCTTTTTCGAGGACCCCTTGGTGGATATAGAGATGGAGCCCCTGTTACATATTGAAATGTATATGCTTTGATTGCAAAGCCATTAAAATAAACATAATTGATATACAGAGTCATATCCTTAAACAATGCATTTTATTTTAAATTAGACTTCACTTGAGGTTTACATAATATTCTAGTTTTGCATTTATTCACGAAATAAGCTGATATCATACAATAATTGGCAAATGCAGTGCAGTACCACTGTGTAGTCTTTTGCCCATTTTGTCTTAAGATATGTGTTTAGGGCATGTGTAAAGCTGACCTCCTTCCCTTCACTAGTCTATCACCCTCATGACAGTGAACTGTATATTTGCTCTTCCAGGTGACCTGAAAGGTAAATGTACCCAAACAGGTCATTTTTTTTTTTTTTTTACAACTCTTTGTGGAAAATATGGAGCAGATATATTCAAAGGCCATTGCACTTTTTCAAGGTTTGTTTGCACTCTTTAGCTTCCAGTTGCTGTTGTACTATATGTTGGCATAGTCTCTGATGTAATTAAGATGCTGTGTCATTTTTATGTCAGAAAATTCTCTCCTGAGTTGAAGAGTGGCCAGCACCTAGCTAACAAAAATATGTTAAGAACGTTTTGCTAATGGTCACAGTGAGGTTGAAGCAAAGGAGTGTTGAGGCAGGATGCCAATTGCAGCAGTTTTTATTATAGAGATGTTACATAAAACACTGAAGCTTCAATGCACGTATTGAGCATGCAGCACATATGCAACTCTGTTAGACATATATGTGTACATTATTCTTCTATTACATCATATTAAATGATATTATTTCACAGTGGCATCTATTGCCACACTTTAATGGGTAAATTAATTTATCAAAGGAAGTAATTTAACACACACACAAGTTAGGCTTTTATTTGTGCACATAACATTAAAACTATCTATGGAGTGTGTCCGTCATCTGACAGAGCATCTTCCACAAACTTTTAGCTGCTTTATTTTGTGTCACTCCAACCTGCGGACTAAAAAAACAACCTGTGGCAACAGGGTAAAATTAGCCCAATTCAGGAACAGAACACAGTCATTAAAAAAACTAAAAGTCTATAAAACAGAACATAAACCCGACACTAATGTTCACATTAATTTATGAAAATGTTATTTCTGAATGCTTTCTGATTGTTCAAAATGCCCAGTTTTTTTAAATGCTTTTAAAATGTTTAAAAACTTTCTTGGTTATGCAACTATTAAGGAAACATTCCATTTTATCATTTTGCAAACATTATGGGAATGTTAATTTTGAATGTTCTCTGAACATCCTGAAAACAAGTAGTAGCATGGAGTCAATGTTAGATGAACATCCAAATCAGTAAAAAAAAATTCCATAATGTGTAAATAATGTTTGTTTTTGTTTTGTTTTTTTTGTTTTTTTTTTTTGCAATATTTTGAGAACATTATGAAAGGTTAGTGCTGCATTTTCTTCAAATGTGTAAGACTTCCGATTCATTAGTGACAATAGGTAAATAAAGAGAAGAATTACAAAATGTGGTAAGTTGGTAAAACTATTTGTGCTACAAACCAGTGTTTATGATTATGATAATGAAATTAAAATAATATTATAACAATTAAAAGTTTGCAATAAAAAGCAGTGTAATGGACTGTTTTCATACAGGTAAAATTTCCAGATTATTAGCCAAAGTTCTGAGACCGTTCCCTGCTGTCTTGTAAGATCTATCTATAGATTCATTAAGATATTTTTAAGAGTCTGTATTTCATGGCATATTTTTAATGTACTACAACTAAACTTATGTACAACTAAATTAAACTTTGAATTTCTGTTAGCGCATTGTGCTGTTGAAGTAAAGGTCAACATAAATTGCAGTATAATACCTAGAGTCCACTCGCTTACAGTTCCTTAAAACTTTAAAGTGCACTGCAGCTGTTGGATATCAGAGCATCTTTTGATAACTGCTAATCTTTCATAAAAAATAAAAAAATAAAATTACTTTAGTTTTTTTCAACTGCTTACACAAAATCTTTACTTGTCACACAATTTCTGAAACCTGACACTCAAACACCAGAACCACACACCAAATCTGCAAAACCATACACTAATTCTCAGTCTTCGACTCAGTTTTCAATTTCATAAAACACTTTTTGCAAAACACAACACACAATTTTCTATGTAACACACAAAAATCTAACAGGAAGTATCTTGATTTCCTTTTTCAAACACAACCATTGTTTCTGTCCAACTAAACATGGTTGATGTATTTCTTTTATTTCGTACTGTATAATACTGTATTTACACCCACAAATGCTTACAGTAAAAAAATAAATAAATAGTTTTTCAACATCTCTCTGCCAATTACTTTCAGTCTTATACAGAAATGTACATAGGAGCTCATGGAGCTTTAGGTTTTGAATAACTGTGTATGATATGTCCAAAAATAGAATATTATGGCAAAGGTATTTGCAACGTAAGACAAATGTTTGCTTTTGAGATGTGTTTGTGATATTTTGAATGCAGTGCTTCATTTTGCAAGTGATGTGAGGCATTTTGTATTTTGTGTGCAATTCTTGGATTTGTATTTAAAATTTTGAAAAAAAGAGGCAAAGTTTTGAAAATGTTGAAAAAAACTGTAATTTAAAAATGAAAGCTAATATATCCCTTTCCATGGGCTTTTTAGCCTACCTCTTAATGCCAAGCTCAAATCTGAAGTCAGATCTTGACTATTTTTAGATAAACTTTAATACTCTAAAGTGAGTTTCTGAGTATAACCTTTAAAATGTTCACAAAAGCTGTTGATGGGTCATTTTAAGTTTGAGTCACTGCTGTCAAAAAGTTTTAGTGGTCAGCTGTGAAACCGTGTCATGGGGTCTAAGGGAAAGACAGAGTCTTGTTTGCATTTAAACATTTACATAAGTGTCTGTTTTTACTGAAGTTAATTTTTGACCATGCACCCTTTTGTCTCTTGTAAAACTGCAATACAGAGGCAGTTCCGAATTTGAACTCATCTTGAAATTGTCACATCAAAACCTGTGGTAAAATATGAGGAACACAGCTCTCATTTTAATTTCTGCTTTAATAGTCCCAGCTTTGCTGGCTGACAAAGGTAGGAAGATCAGACTTTATCAAATTTAAGGGTATTTTACATGCTGTATTTCCACAGTGGTAAAAGGAAGAATTCAGTTTGATCAATATATCTCAGTCTGAGTGCTTAATATAGGCACTGACATGGCGAATGTGCGTTGATAATGTTAGAGTAAAGCTTAACAAAATAAGTCAACATATGCATAACTATTGAAGTGATGTAATATCTGTTGTGTGACGGGTGGGGAGCTAGAGCCGATGATTAACTGCACTATATAAGAAAAAATCAATAGTAAATTACAGCTAATGACAGCTATGTTGATGAATGCATTTATTTATTTTTTATTTATTTATTTTTTTTCTTCATAATATTTTTTAATCTCTACAGGCAAGAACTATACCAAAGAAAATGTTTGCCAAGAGCTCAATGCCATTGGGATTGAAAAATTCAAAGAAATGCAAGTATAAAGTGTAGTTTCTTTTCTCTGAGGATTTACACAATTCTTACAAGTCTCAACCACACTTCACGGATATATAAATTCACTGCTTCTTTATATGCACAAAATATTTGGCTCCCAAGTATAAAGGTTATTAAAAATTAGTTTAAAAAAATTATTTATTAAAAGCTTAATTCCAGAATTCTTTACTTTTATTCAGTTTTGTCCACAGAATATACCTGCATTTCTGTTTAATGTAATAAGCGGAGATTCTTTAAAACATGCTTGCATAACTTATTTTTACCTTTGATCCTCCTGCAGGGTCACTGTCCTCTACAGTCAAAAGTTCCCGAATGGCACATTCGAGGAGGTGAAATGTGTGGCAGATGAAATGACCAAGCTTGCAGAAAAATGCTGCAAAGATGATGCCAGTCCTGACTGCTATGATAAAGGAGTAAGTGGCTGTTCTCTATGATAAAGACATGCATTGTGGCTAAACACAATTTAGAGACAGGCCAAATTCCATTCAGATGGATCCCAGGTGACACTGTTCCCAACTTGACTGTGGGTTATCATTTTATTAACCCTGGGTTAAGGTCACATTTAAATTGAAAGCTTTTACACTTGTCATTTTGAAAGAGGGTTACCACCACTGTTAATGAAAACCTGCAGAAGAGAGAAAGCAGTGTTAACCAGATGGTAAAGAATTGGTTGATCTGCATCACCTCCTTGTGCTGGTAAATGCTGTAATTACACCAATTATGATGGCCAAAAGCATTTTTCACCACTGACTGCCACCACTGTATGCTGAAGTTTTTTTTTTTTTTTTAAGCAACATAAATTACAAGTATTTCATTATATTATAGTAGATGTTTGTGACAGTTTTCTTTTTGGAGTGGTCTGAAAAGCATGAAATTGGTCTTATTTTTTTCCTTGTCTGCTGCCTTTGTCGAGGTTAGGTATCAGTCACGTGATGATTGTTTCCAGAATTGAGTGCCCATGAAGGAAAGATGAAACTAAACAGTGCTGACTTCATTAAATATTCATGTATATGCTTTTTGTACAGTCACAGAAACTTTCACACCACTGTGGTTAATTCCAGTGTCTGAGAGACAAATGAAAATGTCAAACAGTGACTGTATTATTTGCCTTTGCTTTTGCATGAATCGGGAGACTTAAAACAGTCAGACTGGATTTATATGGCGACATGTGCACAGATGGGCACGCACTTGCAACAGGTGCCCGTTGCAAGATATATTAGTCCGATCTATTTTATTGACCTCATGAATATGCAAATAAGGATGTTAACAGTGTGACATCTTGAAACTTGAATATCCAGGATTAATTGCTAACACAGGTGTCAAATGAAACAAGATAACCCTGGATTTAAAATAGCCCTATATATTCTTTTTAAGTGTGAGAAGCCCAAAAGATATTAAGTTAAATGCATACAAACACTTTTTAAATCAAAAAGGGCTAAGCTAATGATAGCTGTGCCCATTAAGATACCAAAAGCTACCATAGCTAAATGTAGGACATGCTAATTTGATACACTCTGTATGAATTACTTCCAGACTGTGCTTTCGAAGGCATGAACATTAAAGTAAAACTAGATGTAGCACAACATATCTCAAGTCTATCTTAAACAGATTCCTGACCACATTAATTACTGTGGAAGTTCTAGAGGTAGTTTACATAATTACTTCTCTCGCTAACACAGCCCATCTTGTCAGAAGTCTTTCACCCTTGATGGTATTCACATTGACATGTTGTGCTTTTTTTATGCCTAACTATATAAAGCTCATCTTGATAAATCTCTCTGGCTCTGTCTTCATCATAAGCTCATTACATTACATTTTCACGTGTTCCTGTCTTCAAGCTTCTTTTAATTCTGTAAGTACATCAGTGATTTGTTAGCCAGACCATTGCAGTGGCTGTCAACTCCAATAAGAATGATTTGACTAGTGATGGGAGAGAGGCATTTAAAAAAAGAAATGTGAAGTCCGCACACTGAAAATAACTGCTCCAATAAATAATTTATTAAATAATGCGAGAGGCATTTTAGCCATTATTTGGAGACTGTGATTTAGCGCATTCTGTTTTCATTAAAAAAAAAAAAGAATTCTATTTTTGGAGAACAATAAACTTCTAGCTGGTATAAAAGCATGTTTGAATCTGAGCGGTAACATGGCTGCTAGCACACTTGCTCTGACATGATTGTGGTACTTATGCAGATGACATGACTTTAAATCCTTTCTGCCCCATGACATTTCCCAATCTAATTCCCCCTGCTTTCCCTATTGATTCTTGTCCTTTATCTCCAATATCCAATAAAATAAGTGGCAAAAGGCCACTTACTTGAATTGGTGAACCTGGAAACAATATTAATCAACAAAGGTTAGAAAATACAAAAATTAACACATATTGCTTATTTAAAAGAAAATATATGTAAAATGTTACATGTATATGCTGTAATGCTGTAAATCAAAGCATACATGTGTGTACACAATCTTTAATTATGTACACTGTAAAAAATAAATCCGTTAAATAACGGAAAAAGTACTGGCAGCTCATTACCTGGACATTATACAGTAATTTTACTGAGATTTCCGTTAACCCTAAAACACAACTCAATGAAGTGCAAAATTCTAAATACAGGTAAAACACCTGTAAAATATAAATACTGAAAATTACGTTAAATTAATACAGTACATTGTGCCCTATAACGGAAATGTCCATAAAATTACTGGATAATGTCCGGGTAATAAGCTGCCAGTACTTTTTCTGTTATTTTGCAGATTTCTTTTTTACAGTGTTTTTTTAAATCTTAAGACTGTTCTTAAGAGCATTTCTGAGAAGTTTTATACACACGGGCCCTGATCTCATCATCATTGAATCCACCTGTGATTACATGAAGAAACAGATGAAACTGAGACAAACTAAATCCAGAAGAACTGTGGCTGTCTCCAAGACGCCTGAAGAAACCTTCCTGCAAAGCTACAGTACTGTGAAGAGTTTTAGGCACTTGTGTAAAAATGCTGTAAAGTGAGGATGCTTCAAAAATACTGTCATAAATAGATTTTATTTATCAATTAACTTCTATTAACTAACTTCTATTAACCTTCGCATTTAAAACAGCTTTTGTCTAAGTACACTTGCGCATCGTTTTTCAGGTAGCTTTGCAGGAAGGTTTCTTCAAGCTTCTTGGAGACACGGCCACAGTTCTTCTGGATTTAGTCTGTCTCAGTTTACTTTGTTTCTTCATGTAATCACAGATGGATTTCATAATGGTGAGATCAGGGCCCGTATGTATAAAACTTCTCAGAAATGCTCTTAATAGTCTTAAGCTTTGACTTAAGTATCAAAAAAAATGTAGTAAAAAGTAGGACTTTTCTAAGAGTAGAAGACTTTTATAAAGAAGCTAAAAGCAACTTTTAGTAAAGTCTAAGACTGATTCTTAAGTGCTGACTTAAGTGTTGTGAACCAAGGACTACAATGATGTCAACTCAAAATGGCCGCCCTCAACCTCTGATTCAGCCAATAGCGAGGGTGAAGCAAGGGTGAAGTCACAGCAGCACAACACCAATAATGTTATTATATATATAAAAAAATCATTTAAAAAGACACTGAAACGTTTTAATGTTTACATTTATTTTTAAAAATAGCTTTGCATTGTGCAAAATTATCACAAATTAGTATTGATATTGTGGAATCTTCTTCTATTGATATATGTCTCCTTATTTACAATTGGAGTGATTATGTGAACACGAGTTCCATCAATGGCTTCAACAACTCCAGGGAAGCCCACTATCAACATAAAAGTGGCTTTGCCGCATGGTTTGATGGTCAGTTGGAAAGTCAATCAACTGCCATAGAGTAGTGGCCAAATGTGATGTCCAGCCATATGAAAATTAATTCAAATATTTTTAAAAAATGTGTTAAAATATGTAAGCATATCACATAGCTGTGCTTGGAGTCAATTGTTTCATGTGTGATAATGATATGAAATGTCAAATTAATTCAAATTATTTTTGGCCAGGATGTCATACAAAGACATTATGAATACATGCAAAAACAAGAGAGAACCAATGAAATATTAAAAACTAATTTTGTTGTAGTCAATGTGTCCTTTTTTCAGAGCTTTTTTGTTTTTCTGAAACCTGTAGCTGTAGTTTTCCTCTTTTTTTTTTTTGCCAAAAATTTTGTCAGATAAATACCTTTTGCTTAGTTTAGTGTTTTATTCTTCCCTCATATTTTAAAACATTTAAACAATATAAACATAAAAATTAAAATATTTTCCTCATATTTTGGTTTAAGAAAAATTGTAGGGTCATAAAAAAATAAATAACCTTTGCACATAAATTTTGGCCACTATGTTTGGTGTGGTAAGTTTAGCAATAGTACTATTTAAGAGCCTGCTTACTATGACTGATAGGTTCAAGTCATCACTGGTACACTGCTGCATTTTTACAGTTACCAAAAAAGTCATTACTATTTAGTTACTAGTTTATCCATAGTCATTAAATGTATTAAAATGCATTAAATGTATTAATTATTGTTTAAGTAATATTTATTAAATTTATTAAATTTATTAAAAGTTATTACATTTCTTATTAGGTCAGTTACAAAAAGAATTGTCAATCAAGTTTATATCGTTTTATCAACTCCATGTCATTATATAACTCCAATACACAAAGCGTGTGTCTCCTCTTCTTTGCTGCCATCTTGTTACTCCTAACTAGGTTAGGAAACCTCTCCAGCTCTCCTAAATAATTTAGAAGCTCAGACCTAGTCTTGACACTTAGGAACCTTTATGAATCATACTTATTCTTAAGTCCAGGAATAAGAGTAAAATGACATAATTCTTAGAATTTTGACACACTTAAAACTATAATTTTACTCTGAGCAGCTTTATACATACGGCCCCAGATCTCCGTGTGGAGCACCGGCTGTTGTCAAAATGAAAGTTTGGAAATGTGAACTGATATTTCCTACTGACACTACAGCAAAAGATATAAATAACTGGCTTAAAACCTTTTTGGGAGGGTGAAAATACTGACGTGCCTAAGACTTTTGCACAGTACTGTATATGTGTGTGTATGAATGTGTGTGTGGTACTCCTACATTATACATGCAAATAAAACTGTTCTCCAAATTGTGCATAGAGATAATAACATGTATCCTGACTAGAGGCAACTCCAGCTCAACTCTAGAAACATTTCAGCGATCCTGTTGTCAGTTCCAGGCCCAATCCTCTGCACACTTTAATGCAAATTAATTACAGTGCGTGTTAGTTGGTGTGGGCGAGCAGTTACTCGCTGCTCCATTCATTGTATCAGTATCTTTCCCTTGGGACAGCTTACATTCATGTCATTAAAAAATAATTACTTGAGCAAAATGTCCTCATCTGAACTTGCTGATTGCTCACATTGCATTTGTAATTCTAAATTCAAGGACTGTTTCAATGGGCTTCCAACATTACAGACTTCACAGCACATACGATAACCATTTATGATTGTCTCCGACTGTCTCCATACCAATTAAAATCATGTCTCCACCACAGAAACGATGATAAGTGGATTTGTAATGAAACACATCATGATGTGCCTTTGCTTTTGTGTTGTGTTGCTTGCTTTTTATTTACATGGTAATCTCTTTCCAAGGCTACAGAGATCTCTGAGAAGTCATGCGGAAAGGACTCTCCATTCCCCAAACATCCAGGCATTGAGCAGTGCTGCACACTTCAGGGTCATGAGAGGAAACTTTGTCTAGCCTCACTACGGTACTCTGCAGATGAGCTACCCTCCCTACTTGAACCCACGAATGAAGAGATCTGCACTGAGTACACTAAAGACGAGAAGGACTATTCTGTCAGGTGAGATTTGTCTCCTTAGAGTCCTTATCAAGGCCACAATGCTTTGGGCTCATTCGTGGAAATAAAAACAGAAGAGATCAATGTAACTTTCTTACTTAACCACTGGTCTCTTTCATCTCGCATTCTCTTTAGCATATACACAATGCTACTACCCAAATCATTAAGTCTTCAGAAATCCTTGAAAGGCGCTATCCAGATATAGTAACACTTACAGCCCTTGTGAAATAACGTCTCGGTTACAAAGGTAACCCTCGTTCCCTGAAGGAGGGAACGGAGACGTACGTCGGACAGACCGACGAATAGGAATCTCGCTAGAGAGGCCAATCTACTTCGAGTGTAACTACAACGAGCCAATGCACATTGGCATGCAATCATATGCATCAGCTGCTCGCCTCGCAGCGCGTGTATATAACGAGCAGCAGGTGCGTTGCATCTTCAGGTTTTCGCTGAGGAGCCGAACCGGATAGGCGGCAGCATCAGCGGGGTACAGCGACTGTGGCGACGGGACGTACGTCTCCGTTCCCTCCTTCAGGGAACGAGGGTTACCTTTGTAACCGAGACGTTCCCATTCAGTCGGTCACGTTCGACGTACGTCGGACAGACCGACGAATAGGAATCCCTACCAAAGCGCCACAGGGGCTGCCCCCTTCCAGCGCTCTGTTGTAAGCCACCTGAACCCCCTTGCCTACGGACGGTGGGACAGGGCTAACACAGAGAGTGTCGATCACTGCTGTTCCCCAAAACCCATTCAGTGAGACTATTGGATAACGCTGGGAAAGCGTACCCTTCCGTTGGGAAAGGAACGCTGCGGAAGCCACATCCTTCCCGAAGGAGTTAAGTGGAGAAGTACATATGGACTAACCCGTAGGCTGTACTACATATGGAAGAACTGGGGTGACTCCAACTCGATGAGAGGTGGGTTCTCCCAGAGGGAAAGACACGGGCTTCGTTTAGGAGCAACCGTGGAACTAGACATATGGGATCCCAGTAGGGTCACACATATGGTACCCAGCCTAAACCCGGTTCTCAAGGATACAACGGAGTATAGGCCTAGCGCCAGACGCTCCGCCACGTCGGCTGCCGAAGGGAGATCGGAGGACTCAACAGGGTCTGCCTTGTAGGGACTCTCTGGAGAAAAAAGCGCATGTAAGCGCAGCAAGCCGACACTAAGCCGGGGCCTCTCCGTGCCTCTGACCTGAGGTGAGAACACGGGAGGAGACCGGCTCGACACGAAGGCTATAGAATCTAGCGAACGTGTTAGGTGTCGCCCAGCCCGCAGCTCTACAGATGTCTGTTAGCGAGGCGCCACGAGCCAGCGCCCAGGAAGATGCGACGCCTCTCGTGGAGTGCGCATGCAATCTGAGCGGGCAGGGCACGCCCTGAGCTTGGTAAGCCAGGGCGATGGCATCCACTATCCAGTGGGCCATCCTCTGCTTGGAGACAGCCTTTCCCTTCTGCTGGCCTCCGTAACAGACAAAGAGCTGGTCTGAGGTCCTGAAGCTTTGAGTTCTGTCTATGTACAGTCGCAAAGCGCGAACTGGACAGAGCAAAGCCAGGGCTGGGTCTGCCTCCTCCGAGGGCAGCGCTTGCAGGCTCACTACCTGGTCCCTGAAGGGAGTGGTAGGAACCTTGGGCACATAGCCAGGCCGGGGTCTCAGTACCACATGGCCGTCACCCGGCCCGAACTCCAGGCACGATTCGTCGACCGAAAAAGACTGCAGGTCCCCTACCCTCTTGATGGAGGCCAATGCAACCAGCAGCAAAGTCTTCATAGACAGAATCTTTAAGTCTGCCGATTGCAAGGGCTCAAAGGGAGCAATCTGAAGTGCTCTCAGCACCAGAGCAAGGTCCCAAGAGGGTATGGAGGGAGGACGAGGAGGATTTAACCGCCTCGCCCCCCTGAGGAACCTGACGACCAGGTCGTGCTGACCAACAGATTTGCCATCTATGTGGTCATGATAAGCGGAGATAGCAGCAGTATGGACTTTGAGGGTGGAGGGGGACAGCCTACGCTCCAACCCCTGCTGCAAGAAGGAAAGCACGACACCGATCGAGCATCTTCGGGGGTCCTCTCGACGAGAAGAACACCACTCGACGAACAGGTTCCACTTCAAGGCGTAAGCCCGTCTCGTAGACGGAGCACGTGCCGAAGCGATGGTGTTAAGTACCTCGGGGGGTAAGTCACCTAGAACCTCCGCGTCCCGTCCAGGGACCAGACATGGAGTTTCCAGAGGTCTGGACGCGGGTGCCAGAGAGTGCCCCGTCTCTGAGAAAGAAGGTCCTTCCTCAGAGGAATGGGCCAGGGAGGGGCTGTCGCGAGGAGTGAGAGTTCTGGGAACCAGGTCCGGTTGGGCCAATAGGGCGCAACTAGCAGAACCTGCTCCTCGTCCTCCCTGACTTTGCACAGGGTCTGTGCAAGTAGGCTCACTGGGGGAAACGCATATTTGCGAAGGCCCCGGGGCCAGCTGTGCGCCAGTGCGTCTGTTCCGAGTGTTCCCCCGGACAGGGAGTAAAACAACCGGCAATGGGAGGTTTCTGGTGAGGCAAACAGGTCTACCTGAGCCTCTCCGAACTCTCTCCAAATCAGCTGGACCACCTGGGGGTGGAGTCGCCACTCTCCTGGCAGCGCAGCTCGTGAAAGCTCGTCGGCCACACGGTTGAGCACACCGGGAATATGAATGGCACGAAGCGACCTCAGATGCTTCTGACTCCAGAGGAGGAGATGGCGGGCGAGTTGCGACATGCGACGGGAGCGTAGACCACCTTGACGGTTGATGTACGCAACGGTCGCAGTGTTGTCCGTCCGGACCAGTACATGCTTGCCCCGTAGCGGCCCTTTGAGGCGGCTCAGAGCAAGGCGTACCGCTAGCAACTCGAGGCAGTTGATGTGCCAATGCAGATGGGGGCCCGTCCACACCCCTGACACTGCATGCCCGTTGTACGTGGCACCCCAGCCCGTGGCAGAGGCATCCGTGAATACCACAGCATGCCGGGACACCTGCTCTAGGGGTACTCCAGCCCGAAGAAACAAGGGGTCCGACCACGGGCTGAAGGTTTGGCGGCACTCCTGAGTGATTGCCACCCGGAACGTGCCGCGTTGCCACGCCCATCTCGGGACCCGGCCGTGGAGCCAGTGTTGAAGCGGTCTCATATGAAGCAGACCGAGCGGGGTTACTGCCGCTGCGGCCGCCATATGCCCCAGGAGCCTCTGAAAAAATTTCAGTGGAACCGCTGTTCTGCCGTTGAACGTATTCAGGCAGTTCAACACCGACTGAGCACGTTCCTCTGTGAGGCGTGCTATCTGTTCGACCGAATCCAACTCCATACCGAGAAAAGAGATCCTCTGCACCGGGGCGAGTTTGCTCTTTTCCCAGTTGACCTGAAGACCCAACTGGCTGAGGTGTCTGAGCACCAAATCCCTGTGTTCGCACAACTGATCCCGAGACTGTGCCAGAATGAGCCAGTCGTCGAGATAGTTGAGAATACGAACACCCTGTTCTCTCATGGGAACAAGGGCTCCCTCCACGAGCTTCGTGAAGACGCGGGGAGACAGGGCCAGCCCGAAGGGTAGGACTCTGTACTGATATGCTCGACCTTCGAACGCGAAGCGCAGGAATGGCCTGTGACGCGGAAGAATCGAAACATGAAAGTACGCGTCCTTCAGGTCGATCGCTGCAAACCAATCCTGGGGACGGATGCACTCGAAAATGCGTTTCTGTGTGAGCATTTTGAACGGTAGCTTGTGAAGGCTCCGATTCAAAACTCGCAGATCCAGGATCGGTCGTAACCCACCGCTTTTCTTGGGTACAATGAAGTAGGGACTGTAGAACCCTGACCTCATATCGGCTGGAGGGACCGGCTCTATCGCGTCCTTCGCCAGTAGGACCGCGACCTCCGCACGCAAGACATGGGCATCTACATCTTTCACTGTAGTGAAGAGGACACCCCTGAACTTGGGGGGACGCCGGGCGAACTGAATCGCATAGCCGAGCCTGACGGTCCGAATGAGCCAGCGAGACGGCCTGGGGAGCGCTAGCCAGGCACTCAGAGACCGAACAAGCGGGACCAAAGGGACCGCAGGCGTACCCGCAGTGGGGCAGCGAGGTGGAAGCCAGGGACGCGGCCCGGGGGGCTCTCTTTGCGAGGCGGCCCGGAGCGGCGTCACAGTGTGATGTGCAACACTTACCTGGTTCCACGGGAGGACAGAGGGAGCGGTCAAGGCTTTGGTTACCCGCCGCTCGCTGCTGTCCGCTGGCAACAGAAGAGGGGGATGAGAGTGGTGAGGTTCTTGCCCTCCCACTGCTCTCCGAGCCCTCTTCGGACCCGGAGATGAAGGAAACTGCTCTTTTACTGAGAATTTGGGTACCGCTGGCTGTTGGGCCAGCGGCGGAACACAAACAAAAGGAAACAAAGGATTCTCCACCCGGCCCTCCTCCGGGGGAAGGAGTGGTGCGGTCACCATCTCCTGAAGAGCAGTCCCCTCCATCTCCGGGTCGCCCGTCCTAGGGCCTCTTGGACTTGGCCTTGCCGCCCTTCTTCTTGGGGGCGGGCAGGACGGGCTGGGCACCCTGACCACGACCGGCTCCACGGCGCCGCTTGGATGACGGCTGCTGCTGGGGTGCGGGAGCGGGGGCGGCCGCGGGAGGGCGCCCTCGGCGACGAGCAGTCTGAGGGGCCGCGGGCGGTGGAGGTGCAGCAGCTGACCGCCTCGGCAGGATGTGACTGATCGCCTCAGACTGCTTCTGTACAGCCGAGAACTGCTGGGCAAAGTTCTCGACCGCGTCGCCGAAGAGGCCGGTCTGGGACACGGGGGAATTAAGAAACCTGACTTTGTCGGTATCCCTCATGTCCGCAAGACACAGCCAGAGATGGCGCTCCTGGACCACTAGCGTGGACATTGCACGACCCACAGACCGCGCCGTGACCTTCGTCGCACGAAGCGCGAGGTCCGTCGCGGCCCGAAGCTCCTGAAGAACTTGTGGGTCATGACCACCCTCGTGCAGGTCCTTCAGTGCCTTGGCCTGATGGACCTGCAGCAACGCCATAGCGTGCAAGGCAGAGGCGGCTTCCCCACAGGCCTGATAAGCCTTGCCGGTAAGGTCCGACGAGTACTTACAGGCCCGGGAAGGGAGAGACGGCTCCCCCCGCCAGGTGGAGTTAGGGCACAGTTGCATAGCAACGGCCCGTTCCACAGGGGGTATGCGCGTATAACCCTTAGCCGCCCCGCCATCAAGGGTGGTGAGGGAGGAGGACCCACCGACACGGTTTCGGGCAGTAAAAGGTGCCGTCCATGTGCCAGTGAGTTCTTCATGCACCTCCGGGAAGAAAGGAACTGGGGTGGGGGGCTGAGAACCAGCCCTGGCCACCCCGAGAAACCAATCGTCCAGCCTCGAGGGTTCGGGACACGGTGGAGGATTCCACACGAGCCCAACCCTGTTGGCGGCCCGGGCAAGCATAGCCATCATTTCCGGGTCCGAATCGGGCACAGTTGTCACTCCTGAAGGAGGCAGCTGCGCCGAATCATCATCCCCCGAAGTATCAGGCTCACCCTCCGATGCAGCGATCGACATCCTATCATCTTGGGGAGCTCCGAAGGATACGGATGGTACGCACCTCTGGGGTGGTCCACCGCGCTCCCCCGGCAGCTCTACTGGCTGCGGAGTGCAGGAGGGATGAGGGTTCCTAGGGGGTTGGTTCCCCGAAGGAAGCGCGCTCACCGTGATCCTCAGATCACCAGCACCGCTGCCCGCAGCAACCCTCTGAGGAGGATTGGAACGAGGCAACGGCACCGGGACTCCGCCCCTTTGCAGGAACTGGAGTCTAGATCGCAACTCCGAGATGGTCATCTTCCCACAATGGGTGCATGACTCATCCACAAACGCCGCTTCAGCGTGACTTAAGCCCAGGCACGCGATACAGCGTTGGTGACCATCCCGCGGTGATAGATAACGACCGCATCCAGAAACACACAAGTAGAACGACATCTTTAAAAAGACGCGAATCTACTTGTGTAAGCTCTTTTAGGGACTCGCTCTTTACGTGCCGAAGCACGCAGGGGAAAAAGCCGCAGCAACACAGACAGGGAAGTAGTGCAGCCTGTCGTGTGCACTCCCTCCTCACAACCGTCTCACCAGCTGTCAGAACAGCTTTTTAGCGCTCCAAGCGCACCGCTCTACCAGCCGTGAGAACGGCTCTGAATTTGCTCCTCGGCAACACAAAGGAAGGAGACCGGCCCGCTGCAGTGCTGTCCGCCTGCACAACAGAGAAGTCCCGCAACGGCTCGTCTTTCTAGTTTGATGCACTCCGTAGTAACCCTGAGGTTCGGCTCCGAAGCGAAAAGCTGAAGATGCAACGCACCTGCTGCTCGTTATATACACGCGCTGCGAGGCGAGCAGCTGATGCATATGATTGCATGCCAATGTGCATTGGCTCGTTGTAGTTACACTCGAAGTAGATTGGCCTCTCTAGCGAGATTCCTATTCGTCGGTCTGTCCGACGTACGTCGAACGTGACCGACTGAATGGGAACCTTAGTTTAAAAGTACTAATTATTCTGACTAAAATCACACTTAACACTGACTTGAAACAGTATGTCAGAATATATCCCCAGAGTAAATACACAATATGGCCGTTCTTATAAGTCACAGTGGTAGAAAAGAATCCAAAACGTGTTATATCTGCAAATTCAGCATTTCCTTCTGAATACATTCATTAGTACGAAGTATTCGCAATTACATTACCTTAGAAAAATCACTGACTCGTCTTTCTGAATTGCCTTTTTTTTTTCAAAACTGTCCTCACAGGTCTAGCGTGATTAAAAAAAGAAACTCATTTCCATGTCAGTCTAATGAATTATGATAACATCTCTTTGTTATTGTGAAATACTGATACTGAAAAAAAGACTGTCTCTGAAGACTGGAGACCACTGCTTCATGAAACCCAGGCTTTCTTATTGAATATTCATGCTCCCTTTCTTAGTCATGGAAAGTTCTGAGACCACTTTCTCCTCTTTTATCATAGTGTAAATACAAATATCTACAAATTATTTATGTATAACATACCTATTATCTACCTATTATCATTTCTGATCTGATATTCTCAATGTCTTTTATAGATGTTTTTCTTTATCATTTTACTCTTCAGTGCCAAATTTTGGATATTAAATACTTATGAGGATCAATGGACTTAGATTAAGTTTTGCAGTGCACTAATGTATTAATATACAATGGGATGTTCCATGTGAGGAATGGTTTTAATGGGTATGAATGGGTGTGAAAAGCATTCGGACAGAACATAAAGAAAATGTTGGATGTTTGCTAACTATAAGTTTACACAATGAAGTTTCCATGTAGTGGTACCAAATGTCCTGCATGAATTCCTAATCCTGATCCCGCAAGAGCAGTTCCGAAACCTGCAAATCCTAGTGGGGTGGCTTTTAGTGAGATTTTGATATTTTTGTGAGCTGTAATAGCCTACTTTTAAACATTTTCAGGATGTCAAGTGTCTTCTTTTTCTACTGGGAGTTCATTTGAAAAAGATTACCTTCATATTTGACTGTGTGCAATTTATCCATGAAAGCAATTTATCCGTGAAACTAGAGACAATATTACCTTATTTGTTGAACATGCTTTGGCAAATCTAATCTCCTTTTTTTTTTTTTTTTTTTCTCAGGAAAGACTTTTAGGCTTAATAGACAGATAGAAGTGATAATTGCTTTAGTCTGGTTTGCCTCAGGGGAGGCCTCTCTGTCAGAACTTCTATTCAAAGTTTAGTAACAATACAGAATTATTTTGTCTTTAATAGCCCTTAGAAAGCCTCAGTCCTGAAATAAATAAATAAGAGTGTTAATTGCTTTAAGTCTCCTCTGATTGGTTGCATTAATAGTGAGGGAAGATAAGTGCCTGTTATTGATGCATTGAACCAGATTTATGTATAGTAAATGATTATATACATCAAAAGGTTCTTTAGTACAAACCCGATTCCAAAAAAGTTGGGACACTGTACAAATTGTGAATAAAAAAGGAATGCAATGATGTGGAAGTTTCAAATTTCAATATTTTATTCAGAATACAACATAGATGACATATCAAATGTTTAAACTGAGAAAATATATAATTTTAAGGGAAAAATAAGTTGATTTTAAATTTCATGGCATCAACACATCTCAAAAAAGTTGGGACAAGGCCATGTTTACCACTGTGTGGCATCCCCTCTTCTTTTTATAACAGTCTGCAAACGTCTGGGGACTGAGGAGACAAGTTGCTCAAGTTTAGGAATAGGAATGTTGTCCCATTCTTGTCTAATACAGGCTTCTAGTTGCTCAACTGTCTTAGGTCTTCTTTGTCGCATCTTCCTCTTTATGATGCGCCAAATGTTTTCTATGGGTGAAAGATCTGGACTGCAGGCTGGCCATTTCAGTACCCGGATCCTTCTTCTACGCAGCCATGATGTTGTAATTGATGCAGTATGTGGTCTGGCATTGTCATGTTGGAAAATGCAAGGTCTTCCCTGAAAGAGATGACATCTGGATGGGACCATATGTTGTTCTAGAACTTGGATATACCTTTCAGCATTGATGGTGCCTTTCCAGATGTGTAAGCTGCCCATGCCACACGCACTCATGCAACCCCATACCATCAGAGATGCAGGCTTCTGAACGGAGCGCTGATAACAACTTGGGTTGTCCTTGTCTTTAGTCCAGATGACATGGCGTCCCAGTTTACCAAAAAGAACTTCAAATTTTGATTCGTCTGACCACAGAACAGTTTTCCACTTTGCCACAGTCCATTTTAAATGAGCCTTGGCCCAGAGAAAACGCCTGCGCTTCTGGATCATGTTTAGATATGGCTTCTTTATTGACCTATAGAGTTTTAGCCGGCAACGGCGAATGGCAAGGTGGATTGTGTTCACCGACAATGTTTTCTGGAAGTATTCCTGAGCTCATGTTGTGATTTCCATTACAGTAGCATTCCTGTATGTGATGCAGTGCCATCTAAGGGCCCAAAAATCACGGGCATCCAATATGGTTTTCCGGCCTTGACCCTTACGCACAGAGATTGTTCCAGATTCCCTGAAACTTTGGATGATATTATGCACTGTAGATGATGATAACTTCAAACTCTTTGCAATTTTTCTCTGAGAAACTCCTTTCTGATATTGCTCCACTATTTTTCGCCGCAGCATTGGGGGAATTGGTGATCCTCTGCCCATCTTGACTTCTGAGAGACACTGCCACTCTGAGAGGCTCTTTTTATACCCAATCATGTTGCCAATTGACCTAATAAGTTGCAAATTGGTCCTCCAGCTGTTCCTTATATGTACATTTAACTTTTCCGGCCTCTTATTGCTACCTGTCCCAACTTTTTTGGAATGTGTAGCTCTCATGAAATCCAAAATGAGCCAATATTTGGCATGACATTTCAAAATGTCTCACTTTCAACATTTGATATGTTATCTATATTCTATTGTGAATAAAATATAAGTTTATGAGATTTGTAAATTATTGCATTCCTTTTTTATTCACAATTTGTACAGTGTCCCAACTTTTTTGGAATCGGGTTTGTAGATCAGACTTAACCTGATCTCTGCTTTTTTGTTATGGCATAAAGATGCTATAGAATAGTGTTATACGTCAGGTTTTTTTATTTTTTTCTCTCGGTCTTTTGTACCTACAGTCCCATTAGTCGGGCTCAAGTACCCTTTCATCAGCACAAGATCAATATGTTCCTTTTAAATCAAACTCACTAAGTAGTTTATATGAAATTAGAACTATAACTGTTTGTTACATCACATCATTATGTTTTCTTTCCTTATAAACTGTAACTGAGTGCTTTTATTACAACCTGTAAATGTTTTATTGTATGTCTTTCAGGAGACCTTTACTCTCCTGCCAGGCTGTTATTGAAAATAAGAACCTGTTCTTAATGACTTGCCTGGTCAAATAAAGGTTAAATAAATAAAACTGAATGTGTTGAAAGTCAATTACTGATTAAAGATTAATCAGTTGTTTATTTGTATCTTAATCTTTCACAGCTATAAAATTATAAAGTCATAATTTGTGTTTTATAATTTTAACATAGAAATACGTAAATCTTTCCTATCTTTTTTCTGTTTTGCCTAAAATCTCAATTACTTTTATTCAATGTCATGTCATTATATTTGTGACAAAACACAGACCACATGACTGAAATCCTTTTAGTTCATACAATTCTTACTTCGTTTTTTTACCTCTCTTCAACAGAGATCTACATAATGAAGCTGAAATGGTTTAGTCATATGAATCATCTTGTTCTAAAATAAGCCTTGGAAACATAATGACAACATTTTTTCATAATAAGATTTTTTTTTTTTTTTTTTTTGTGACAGCACATTACCATCCATGAGTAAACATGAGGATTATGTTCTGTTTTGATAGGATTAAATCAAAAAAACACTTTTAGTGGCTTTGATTTCTGGTTAGAAGTTATTAATAAGGGAGCAGAATATCCGGTACCCTTTATGACTCACGACTTGGAGGTTCTTTGATTTATCATATTGACGTCATAAGTCATTATTTTCTCTTCCTCAGGTATGTGTATGAGTTTGCCCGGAGGCACAGAAACATCCCAGCAGGCTTTGTTCTTAATGCTACTCAGCACCATGTGAGAATGGCCGAGAGATGTTGCCGCCCTGCTGTCAAAATCCCTTGTTTTCTCCACGAGGTAGTGTGAACCTCACATTTCTGATTACATTCATTGGAAACCCTGGGGTGGCATAACCACTGTGAGAGGTGTCGTGTTGGGTGAATGTATCTAATGCTGATTATGGCCTACAGCAAATTAGTTATACTTGTCATTTGCAGTCACATGCACACACACACACAGTATCATTCCACACATAATAGATGTTATTCAGCTTAGACATCTTGTAGGACTATATTATTATTAGACATCAGGACTGAAGTAACTGGCACTGAAATGACAGAGAACGGTGGTCAAAAGGTTACGAAAAAAGCAAATTATAGACACTTGGTTGCATTGTCCAGAAACGTCTGGGTCTGTTAAGTTTGTGATTAAGTCATGTGTTACTGAAAATATGAATATATAAAGTTTTATTTATTTAAAAAACAAATGTGCAAGATTTAAACTTGTGACCTCTCATACTTAATCTTACTTAATTAAACTTGTATACCCCTCAAGAAATACACCTCTAAATAAATACAAAATACAACACATCAGCTCGTGCTCAGACCGGGAGGCTTAAATCCCAGAATCAGCCCATTTTTATAACAATTTAAATGGATCTGCAATGCTATGCCTGAGAAAACGTATTGGAGTTTCCTACCTAAGACAAGTTTAACAACTTCCTCTCACTGTAGGTGCAGAGAGAACACATTTAATATGATGTCTGGGGGCATCAACAATAAATGTAATTGGTTCAGACAAGTTAATACTGGATCTAACGGCTCAATGTAGAATTAATTGTTTCTCTTCTCTTACATGCATATGAATTATATTATTAATGTATATATATTAACACTTTCCCGGCCAAACACAGAATTTTATGTTATTTATGAGAAAACGCTTCCCTGCCAAACACGTAATTCTCCAAGTAGGGCTCGCTGCAGCCTGCGGTGGACATTCAAACCGGCCCACATCCAAGTGTGACGTCAGAAGTCATGCCCGTGCCAATGTCACCTCGTGACTCCAATTTCATTGGTTACAGTGATTAGGATAGGTTTAGGGATCAGTGTTGGGTGTAGGCAATCGGTACTGTGATTGACATGACCAATAAAATCTAAGAATCGGCTGCAGGGCGGCATGGGCCTGGCTTCTGACATCACACTTGGATGTGGGCCGGGTTGGATGAGACTCATAAACGAGTGATCTCATATGTAAGCAGTTTCATATGAAAAATAATGCGATCATCAACAAAAAACAGCATATAAATGAAACTGCCTAATGTTACAGAGGGAAATGCTAATACAGGAAGTGGTATAGGACTGTGAAGCTTTGGGGGTGTTGATGAAAGCGATCCACTGCATCTGTGCTCCGATAGTACTAAATATGATCCAGATGTAGTGTTTGATAAAAACACGATTTTTCAGCTTTTTTCTCAAAATGTTGCTTTTTTTTATGAACCTTACCTACATTCAAGTGTTAATAAATAAGAATGCTTGAAGCTAGAATAAAACAGAATGTTTTTTTAAAGTAGAGGCTCTGCTCTTTATTTCGATGTATTGCATGTTCATATATTCATACAACAAAATATTCTGGGGGCCATGAAAAATGTTGTGAAAATTATCAAATGCTGGTGGTGGCTGGCAACTTTTTTTAAAACGCTGGCGGGGAAAGAATTAAAGGGTTAGTTCACCTAAAAATGAAAATTCTGTCATTAATTACTCACCCTTACGTCGTTCCACACCCGTAAGACCTTCGTTCATCTTCGGAACACAAATTAAGATATTTTTGATAAAATCCGATGGCTCTGTGAGGCCTGCATTGCCAGCAAGACAATTAACATTTTCAGATGCCCAGAAAGCTACTGAAGACATATTTATAACAGTTCATGTGACTACACTCCGAACCACTGATTCGAAACAAAACATTCATAAAGCTTCAAAGCTTCATGAAGCAGTGTTTTGAAATCATTCATCACTAGATATTGTTGAATAAAGTCGTTAACTTTTTTTTTTTTGGCGCACAAAAAGTATTCTCATCACTTCATAATATTAAGGTTGAACCACTGTAGTCACATAAGCTGTTTTAAATACATCTTTAGTAGCTTTCTGGGCACTGAAAGTGTTAATTGTGTTGCTGGCAATGCAGGCCTCACAGAGCCAGAACGACATGAGGATGAGTAATTAATGACAGAATTTTAATTTTTAGGGTGGACTAACTAATTGTGGTAATATGAGTAATTTATTGAGTGCTAGTACTGAGTAAAAGCAGTATTATAAAATGACCTGAGAGAAAGAAAACTATTACTGTTTGATTATTCTGCTTCTTTTTTTCTCACTGGGACTTCAGACAACAGCATATTAGCCTATAACTAAACTAGCCTCTCTCGCTTTCTACTTAAAAATATGATTCAAGACTTGTCAAGCTGTGAGTTGTTGATCAGAATACTTTAGGCTGTCTCTTTTAAATCAACCAGCATACGTTGTGTTTTGGATGCTGGTCTTCAGCATAAGATGCTGGTGTTTGCACCAGGTTTGCTGTACGTGATGTCATTAGTATGTATTTGCATGTGAAGTACCATACTGTCAGTATAATGACAGCATTTAATAGTAAGCATTTTGTGTATGACAAATTCAGGCACATACAAATGTTTGTGAATCCTTTTATATCCAAAATATTTAGACAGTAACAGTAAGATAAAAATCTTCAAATAATATACTAAAGCTGTGCATACATAATATTTTTTTTGTTTGTTTTTGTGCTGTCAATACATCCATTTTGTATGTTTCAGCATATACACAAACATACAAAAATTTACAAAAGTTACAGAACTGAATGGCTATGATGGTCCACAAATTGGACCAGCACCAGCACGCAGACAAATTAGGCCTATTATTATTATTTTTTGTTTTCTGCAGGAATGTATTCATTAACTCATAGTGCATGTATTTTACATAATAAGCTTTCTAATTAGAAGCTGATGAAAAATGTAAAATAATGTACTTCAAAAAAATAAAGAAAACAATTGTCTCTGATTGCTCTGTTGGCTTAAAATCAACTTTTCTAATTTTCTACATAGAAAATACATTTAAATTTTTTTTTTTTTTTTTTTTATAATGTCCAGTTCCTAGTCAAAATGGGCCAAGTCATTAATAGGTAGCAAGAGACAGACAGTTTGCTTGTATTTTGGATGATGGGATGCCACACTTATTTCCCACAGGAGCATAATTGCTCCCTCTTTGTTGCTATTGTTATATGTATTGTCTGAAGACAATCAAACATAAGTACCATATGCCACCATATAGAAGCTAAAGAGTGCTATACCAGACTATAATGAGACTAATAATCATCATTGTACATTGTGTGTCTGCTTTTGGTATCAAATGGCCTGAAGGCTTTTGCACGGTCTATTGTGAGGAACAAACAGGATTCCAAGATATTATTGTCAAAACAAAACCTGTGCTGGCAGACTCGCATCTGCTGTTCATGGAGCTAAAATCTGCTTTCTGCTGCCCACACTGCTTTAAACAACTACTAATTAAATGTCTTTATTTTACTTGCTGTGTAGGGAGGAAACATGCTATTTGTCTAGTTTTGTCTAGCAATTTGTGTAGGGTATAGGTGTCAAACCCTACTCCTGGAGGGCCACTGTCCTGCAGAGTTTAGTTCCAACTTGCTTCAACACATCTTCCTGGAAGTTTCTAGTGTGCCTACTAAGACCTTAATTAGCTTTTTCAGGTGTGTTTAATTGGGGATGGAGCTGAACTCTGCAGGACAGTGGCCCTCGAGGAGCAGGAATGGACACCCCTGCCCTAGACAAATTGCTTGACAAAACTAGACAAATAGCAAATAAGGTTTCACCCCATACAGCAAATAAAGACATTTAATTAGCTGCTGTTTAACGCAGTGTGGGTAGGTCTAGGGGGAGCAGAAATACATAATGAAATAAAATGATTATGAGGATAAGGATGATTAATATAATGATATAATTCAGTTTAAATCACTTTAATTTATGTAGGTCGAAACACCAATAATTATCAAAATTATGATGATAATCATTATGATGAATGGTGGTGGTTGATGTGGAATTATTTTTAGTAAAATACCTCATTATAAATCCTGTCTGTTTACAGAGACTCCAAATGGAAAGCTCCAACATTTTTCTGAGGTTTCTATCCAATGTTTGCAACAACCAAGTGAATTTGAAATCCTACAAATTTGGGTAAATATACCATGGCTTGCACCACATTGTCACACCGTAAAAGGAACAGTTCAGCAAAAATGAAAATTCTGTTATTTATGCATCCTCTTGTTGTTTCAAACTAGTTGAACCACAGATTGTTTTTGTCCCCCCCCCCCCCCCCCTTTGGGTTAAAGGTTTGACATATTGCATAAATTATATTTGATTGAAATGCTTGTATTGAATTTTTTTACTCTAGTCATTAACATTAACTGTCACTGAATGGAAAAGATCTATGAGTTTTATTATTATTATTATTATTATTATTATTTTACTTTTAATATGTTTTTTAAAAGTCCTATTGTTATGTAAGAAACAACAGAATATGGGTTTGGAAAGACATGAGGATGAGAAAACTAAACTCCCTCCTAAACTTCAGTTGTCTCAGTTATTTAATCATAATGATGCAAAGATGTCTGTTAACTGTTTTGTTTGTCTGCGGTCTAAAGTGTAAATGAAGTGTGTTGTGCTTTTTACAGTACATACTATGGACTTACATTGCCTTACATATTTAAATTATCTCTTTTATAGGTTGTCTGCATATTATGGAAATCTCCTAGGACTGTCCTTTGAAGACGCATCAGCCATATCCAGTCGTTTCCAGTCTGGGCTAGAAAAATGTTGTTTACAGCCCCAACCTGAATGTATAATTGAAGAGGTGAGGAGATTCTACTCAATGCTATTTTCAACAAACTAAAATGAGGAGCACAAAGGTTCAAATCTCTCTTCGGACAATTCTTTTGACCAGCGTTCCTTCTGGCAGTGCATTTTCCTTTTCCGCTATGAAGATTTTTGGGGGTAACTGATGAAAAATATGGCAACTACTCGAAGACTTAATACTCACTGCTTCCTAATTGATAGGGATTTTCTGACATTTTTTTTTTCTTTTACTCAGTGGCTCTGAATTTATTTTAATGGCCATACTTGGTAGTTATTATACAAATGTCTTTGAGTTCTGTGAGTGGAAGCAGTTGAAAAAACAGCCTTTCTATCTGTACTTCACAACAATACCAGCAGTTGCATAATGTTGTTTACGAAAGCTGCTGCTCCTCGTCAGTTTAATTTTATCATGTGTCATTCAATATTAGGGTAAATTATGTATAAGTGCAGCAGTCATATCAAAATACCAAGAAAGGGAACTAATGACAAGAGATAATACTTCCTTTTCAAGAGAAAGAGTACATGGAACAGACTAGAGAAATTCGACAGAACTTTCTGATATCATTTATTTTGTCACAAAAATCAGCAGGAGAGCCTGATTTATTGTTCTTTTCCTCTTCATAATAGTTAACAAGCTTTCAGAAAGTTCTCTGCAATGAATCCAAACTGGATGCCATTTCTGAGGATTTCCGAAAGTGCTGCAGGAAACCTGCCCTGGATACGCTTCCTTGCGTGGATGTCTTGAAAAGACAACCCCGTCAGTATCCACATGTAGCCAGTCCTGTTTCATCCCAGCTCTGCAAGGAAGTTCAACCCCATGGGATTGACAGGTGCTTATTTAATATTCATCCAATATTCTGTGGTAAGGAAACCATGCGTGTCTTAAAGGAAAGGTCAACCGGAAAAGATATTTCCAATGTTAGCCATGCTTATTTCATTATGATGTGCCAAAGTCTGTAGGTATTTTGTTGAAGGAATACTTTGACATCACAACACTATATTTTGATCTGTCTTGCCAAATGTGATGTAAATGCTAATGCCATATTGAGTGATATAACTGGCATATTACGCATTCACTGTGACCCACTCAGATTTAATACAGGTTCTCTGGGAAAAGTCACCAGGTCCCATTTTCCCAAACATAATGGAGAGCGTTCCTCTTGATTTTGATCTTTAGCTAGTCTATTAAGGGGCAGAAGTGCAACTAGTGATGAATTATTCATAGTGTGGCTCTGAATATAATCATATGATCAAAAGAACTCTCTTCAGACTTTTGCTTAAAGTCACAATGAAATCGATATTCTTCAAAAAAAAGAAAAAAAAAAAAGAAAGAAAATTCCAGAAACAATATGTTCTTTTTATGGAATATTGCAGTATTTAATTTAAATGATTTATCCATGCACATCATTAAAAAAAAAAAAAAAAAAAAAAGTGCTCTCATAACAACATATCTTTATCTCTTTGGCGCAAGATCACATTGGCACGAGATTTTTGGCGAGATCACAGCAATACCAAACCACAACCATCCAACAATACAATCAATTCCCGATGGACAAAATGAAGTCCCACCTAACATTTTTTCTTGTTTGAGAAGCCATTTTACTTGGATTTATGTGACAATAGGGAAAATAGATTTTAAATGATAGACAGCAGCAAATTTATTAGGCTGCTATCACTTTAAGACCGAATGCACAGATCTAAAATACTGACAAGCATAAACTTTCCCAACTGTTTATGTTCACTTAAGAAATAACTGAATGTGTTTAAGTGAAAACACCCTAAGAAGGACATTCTGAAATATTTTTGTTTGTATTTTTCTGTTAAAGCGCACACCCAAAAGCCCAAAGTAGCCCGTCCATGTTTCGCTCCATCACAGAGCACGCCCACAAAAAGCCTCATTCGCAGCTCAATATGCTTTTAACTCCTTGCTATCGAGCAAGTCCGTCATGAGACTGTATATTACGACAGTCACGTTACATGATTTGACTGATATTTGGAGAGGTGATGGAGTCTATTCCTATATATTCTTTTGAAAACTGATGGGATCAGATTACAGCAAATGCATCACACAGAACAGACCCATTTCTCTTCTGTGTAACATTTCAGATCATACTTCAATTTTTCCTTTGCAGACTAACAATCATTGTCCTGCAAATGATGCATGCCTGAAGCACCAAACATTAGAACAGGTTGCCCTCAAACAAAGATCTGAAATGTTTGACCTTTTTACTTCCATGATGGTCTGCTTCATTTGCTGGAGTGCATTATGACTGTTCTCTGATCAGCACCTTGTGCCTTTCTCGTTTAGTGAAAATGTAGCCGGTATGCACTGCATGCTGTGCTGAATGAAGCTTGTGAAGTCACTTTTGTGCCTGGGTGGACAAGAAAGAATGAACCCTTGCTGAGGGGCAGACAACTGTGCAGAGAAGCCTATGTTTAATTTATCTTGGACTGTAATTAGATGAGCCACTCAACATTGAATCTGAATGTGTGCTAGCAAGTTCTGCTGAGTTTACCTCAGGGCCTGGTGTCATTAAAGGTGACATTTTCACAGTGCTTCGGGGGTGCTAATACCAGGTCATTTATTGTGGCTTCTGAGTGTATGCAAGTGAAATTGATGTGAGACAGGTTGTTCTGTCAGAAATAAGAGAAGTATGTGAAGTTTTCATTAATATTAATTTAAAACTAATAATAATTAAAATCATGCTAATAGACTCTCCTTCTTCAGCCATTACACTGTCCAACTGTACCCCCTAGTGGTGTAGCATAAAACTTTGAATTCTTAATTTTTGTATGACCAGAAAATCAGCCTCCACAATGTGTGAAATGGACTCATGGCACCAAAATTCAGTTTGTATAAAAGACAAATAAACACAAACTGTGTTGTAAATCTTTCAGTATCCCTATTCCCAACCAGAGTGTACTATCAATCAATTTTGTTTTGCTAAACATTTAAAACTAAAATTACAACTTAAAGTGTTTTATATGTATGGTAGTAGACCAGATTCTTGCATAGATGTTTTTGCCACTTATTTTTGCATTATTAGCAGATTGTCTGCTTAATTTCTGCTAACACTTTATTTTGATAGTCCACCAACAGACATTCTACTGACTACAGTATACGTAACTTTGCAACTACGTAAATTTATTCTACTAACTTAACAGTCTAATACTCTAATGATAATAATACTCTTAATTAATTGACATGTTGCAAATTAATGAGTTAGTTGACATGCAGATGCAAAGTTTTATATATAATAAGAATATCTAAAGTGGAATATCTAAAGTGGAATATAGTGGAATAAAGTTTTACCATTATTTCTTACTTGCTAAGCTTCTATGATAATTAAATTCCACAATTGGCATCTCCATGTGTTCATGTATTTTTAGTTCCCTTTCAGTCGGTCACGTTCGAAGTACGTCGGAACTGACGGACGAATTGGGGATCGCTTTGGGAGACCAATCTACTTTGAGTGTAAGAAAAACGAGCCAATGCATATTGGCATGCGATGATTGCAACAGCTGCTATGCACTGTGGCGCGAGTATTTAATGAGCAGCAGGTGCGTCGCATATTTGCTTTTCGCTTCGGAGCTGAACACGTGCTGTTCCTGCGTGCGTGTTTCTTTGAAGAGTTGTGGAAGACGAGCTGTTCTTTTAGGAAGGAGCCTCTGCGTGTCTGGTGCGGGTGTGGCGGCGCTGACAGTGTTGGTCGCGATCTCACGAGAGAGCAAAAACAGCTGTTCTCACAGTTTGCGGAAGAGGGCGCCTTCAATGAGTTTGCTGTTTATATACAGAGAATCCTTTGTTTCCTTTTGTTCTTGTTCTGCCGCTCGCTCCTCTGAGTCCAGCGGTACCCACATTTTCAAAAAAAGAGCAGTTTCCTTTATCTCTGGGTCACAAGAGGGCACGGTTGGCAGTGTGCGACGTGTTACAAACACCTTGCCGCTCCCTTCTCCCTCTCTCTTCGCCAGCAGACAGCAGCGTGTGGTTTGAGGATGCCACCAGGCCTTCTCACACACCCTCTGCCCCACCCTGGAACCAGGTAAGTGTTGCACAGTGCTTACAGACTCCACTTCGGGCCGACTCAGTGCCTCCCGAGTCGAGTCCCTGTGTTCCACCTCGCTGCTACACCCCACGTACATCGGTGGCTAGTGCTCCCCAGCCCGTCTCGATGGCTCATCCGTACCATCAGACTCAGTTATGCGATTCAGTTCGCTTGGTGTCCTCCCAAGTTCAGGGGCATCCTGCCCCTGTCTTACGGACAGAGATTGACGTCCTACTAGCGAAAGACGCGAACGAGTCGGTCCCTCCAGCCGATATGAAGACAGGGTTCTACAGCCCCTACTTCATTGTACCCTAAGAAAGGGGGTGGGTTACGGCCAGTCTTGGACCTGCGAACCTTGAACCAGGCCCTGCACAAGCTCCCGTTCAAGATGTTAATGCAGAAACGCATTTTCGAGTGCATCTGTCCCTGAGATTGGTTTGCAGCGATCAACCTGAAGGACGCGTACTTTTATGTCTCGATCCTCCCTCGACACAGGCCGTTCCTTCAGTTTACGATCGAGGGTCGGGCATATCAGTACAAGGTCCTACCCTTTGGGCTGTCCCTGTCACCTCGCGTCTTTACGAAGGTCATGGAGGCAGCCATTGTTCCACTCAGAGAATGCGGCATTCGCATTCTCAACTATCTCAACGACTGGCTGATACTGGCACAGCACTGGCTTCACACCCCGTATTGTCACCAAACCTTCAGTCCGTGGTCAGACCATTCATTTCTACGGGCGGGAGTCCCCCTAGAACAAGTGTCCAGGCATGCTGTGGTGTTCACGGATGCCTCTGCCACGGGCTTGCAGTGTCGAGTCTGTGGACGGGGCCTCAACTGCATTGGCACATCAACTGCCTCGAGTTGCTAGCAGTACGTCTTGCGCTGGGCCGCCTCAAAGGGCTGCTACATGGCAAGCACGTGCTGGTCCGTACGGACAATACTGCGACTGTTGCGTACATCAACCACCAGGGTGGTCTACGCTCCCGCCGCATGTGGCAACTCGCCCGCCATCTCCTTCTCTGGAGTCAGAGGCATCTGAGGTCGCTTCGGGCCATTCACATCGTGCAGCCAACGAGCTCTCACGACAGCCTGCGCTTCCGGGAGAGTGGCGACTCCATCCCCAGGTGGTCCAGCTGATTTGGGACCTCTTTGGAGCCACACAGGTAGACCTGTTTGCCTCTCCTGACTCGACCCATTGTCAGTTGTTTTATTCCCTGACCGAGGGCACCCTCGGCACAGGATGCACTGGCGCACAGCTGGCCCCAGAGCCTTTGCAAATATGTGTTTCCCCCAGTGAGCCTCCTTGCACAGACACTGTGCAAAGTCAGGGAGGACGAGGAGCAGATCTTGTTAGTTGCGCCATACTGGCCCAGCCGGACTTGGTTCTCGAAACTTATGCTCCTCGCGACAGCCCCTCCTTGGCCCACTCCTCTGAGGAAGGACCTGTTTTCTCAGAGATGGGGCACCCTATAGCACCCACGTCCAGACCTCTGGAAACTTCATGTCTGGTCCCTGGATGGAACACGGAGGTTCTAGGTGACCTACCCCAATTAGTGGTAGACACCATCACTTCCTCTAGAGCCCCCTCTACTTTGAAGTGGAACCTGTTCGTTGAATGGTGTTCTTCCCACCAGAAAGACCCCCAAAGATGTCCAGTCAGAGTCATGCTTTCCTTCCTGCAAGATGGGTTGGAGCGAAGGCTGTCTCCCTCCACCCTGAAAGTGTATGTTGCCGCACATCACAATGCAGTTGATGGTAAGTCTCTTGGTAAGCACGACCTGGTCGTCAGGTTCCTTAGAGGGGCGAGGAGGTTAAACCCTCCTCGTCCTACCTCGGTACCCTCTTGGGACCTGTCTCTGGTGCTCACGGCACTGCAGAGACCTTCCTTTGAACCTTTACAGTCAGCTGAGTTGAAAATTCTGTCACTAAAGACAGTTCTCCTGACTGCATTGGCTTCCATCAAGAGGGTAGAGGACCTGCAGGCATTTTCGGTCGACGAATCGTGCCTAGAATTCGGGCCGACCAACTCTCACATTGTCCTGAGACCCCGGCCTGGATATGTGCCCAAGGTTCCTACCACTCCCTTCAGGGAGCGCTGCCCTCGGAGGAGGCAGACCCAGCCCTAGCTTTTCTCTGTTCCGTCCACGCTCTGCGGCTGTACGTGGACAGAACGCAAAGCTTCAGGACCTCAGACCAACTCTTTGTCTGTTACGGACGCCAGCAGAAGGGAAAGGCTGCCTCCAAGCAGAGATTAGCCCACTGGATAGTGGATGCTCAACTAGAAGTGTTGCTTCCTCCTGGGCGCTGGCCCAAGGCGCCTCGCTGACAGATATTTGTAGAGCTCCGGGCTGGGCGACACCTAACACGTTCGCTAGGTTCTATAGCCTTCGTGTAGACCCGGTATCTTCCCGTGTACTTGCCCCCAGTGGCCAGTAGCGCGAAGGACCTGTTCTAAGTGTCGGCTTGCAACGCCACTCCCGCCCGTTGACCTCTGCTTATAGCCCTGACTTCCGCTCCAACAGTTGGGGGCGGTCCAGGAGTCTCAAGCAGAGCGCTGGAAGGGCCAGCGACAGTGTCGTGTTGGTAGATATCCCCAATTCTGAAAGGGAACGTCTCGGTTACGTATGTGACCCTCGTTCCCTGAAGGAGGGAACGGAGATGTACGTCCCGTCGCCACAGTCGTTGTACCTCCGCTGTATGGCCGAGTCACTAGCTCGGCTCCTCAGCGGAAAAACAAATATGCGACGCACCTGCTGCTCATTAAATACTCGCACCGCAGTGCAGAGCAGCTGTTGCAATCATCGCATGCCAATATGCATTGGCTCATTTTTCTTACACTCGAAGTAGATTGGTCTCCCAAAGCGATTCCCAATTCGTCGGTCAGTTTCAACATACATCTGTTTCCTCCTTTAGGAAATGAGGGTTACATACGTAACCGAGACGTTTTATAACTACAATATACATTGTTCTTATTGTTAACTAAAACTGTTAAAATCATTTTCAGAAATTAAAATGAAGCAGAAACAAAATAAAATACTTGAAGATAAAAATTCCAAGCTAAATAAAAATATTAAAAAAGATAAAACTACTAAAAATACAAAAGCACATAAGAAAATGATTAAAATTTCAACCAAAAATTAAATGAAAATAATAAAAATAAAATAATAAAAGCTAATTCAAATAAATAATACCAAAATTAATAATAATTCTAAATGATAGCCAGTATCAAATGCAGTTTTCTTTTTCTTTTTAAATCTGATTTGGTGAAATGTGTGGATTAAAAAGTACCTGTGTCTTACTGGTGGAGCTGTAGGGGTTGGGAAATGCCATCTTCCTATAAAGACCCATTTAAACTGTATGAGAAATAGAATGACACAAAGCCAGCATTTTGTCTGCGAATGTTACTACTTGTATCTGTATAGTCCACTATAAAGTCCACTTTTCACTATAAATATGGTTCCAGGGCAATTTTACAGTGACCCTTCACACCCCTAAAAAGATATCTAATAATAAAATAAAGTGCATGTATATACATATATATATATATATATATATATATATATATATATATATATATATACTGTCCATGGAGAGAACACTCTTATGGACCCCCGTTTGAAAACCCCTGTCCTAGCATTATAACAGAAACCTACGGTGAAGAGATCAGAACCTCCTATGGAGACTATTTTCAAAACACATTGAGGTCTTGCAGCCTCCTGCTGGTTGGCTGAAGATTTCTGCTCATGCTCTGCCCTCACAACATTCATTTATAGCAGTGGCCATGGAAAAGGAGAAATGTCATGTTGTATGCAACAGCAGGGGAATTACCAAACAGCATGTTTCCTAAAGTCAGTGTATGAATTCGATCAAAAGCATGTGTATGTATGTGTGCATGTTTCCAGATACTTGTTTGTGATTGGAGGAAAACATGCCTCCATTTCTCTGCCTGTTCTGACGACCATCCTTGATCGAATCAAGAGCACGGTAACGGCCTGCTGCTCATCTGCTGACGTCACAGCGTGTTTAACGGAGAAGGTGAGATGACATTAGCATATTCCTCCTGAAATTGACACGATTTATCAGTCTCTGGTTTATGTCATCTTTGTTTTGTTTCGTTGTTTCATGTCTTGTGCTTAGCAACAAGTTTTCGTTTTTTTTGAATTACATAACCAAACCATTCTTCAGCCTTCAAGGTTTTTTTTTTTTTTTTTTGTGCTTATAGGACTGTAAGATTGCTAAAACCCCAGGTAGATGGCTATTGTGAGAGGCTTCGATCTTTTTGATGCATGTCTAGATGATTTGCCAGCACAATGTCACTCTCTGACTTGACAATGAGTGACTTAATTTTGCCGTGAAGCCTCATCTCGTTTTTGAGATTGGGATCCTATTGTTTGGAGCTCTCATCTCTCTATGATGATGGATTCCATGGTTCTCTTGGCAATAATAGCCTACAAGATGAAATCACATGAAAAATTGAGTTCAGGCAGGCGTCATTTCATAAGGATGCTTGAATAAAATAACCTTGAGGAATTCCTATTTTAATGCTATAATTGGAGCCCCATGAAAATCTCACAGGTAACCTGATCAAAAGTATGTCACTGTTTGGTGAATTTAGCCTTTCAGTTTTCTCTAGCAGATCCTCCAATTATCTTCTTGCTCGCTGCTTTTCTGCATACAGTAAATGGCGAAACGAGAAGAGTTGCTGGTGTGCACATTAAATTGAAGGGTTTAAACTGCATCTGTAACCAAAGAACGAACGCACATCATTAACATGCACAAATGAAGTTCACTCGCCAACTGAGAGAGTTTTGCGAGATTTCAATTAATTTCGAGTGACAGGGTGCTCTTTGTACTCGTTGGGTATTAACCAAGCCCGAACTCTCAAACAACAACACGTTACTCTCTCATCTTCTCTCCCATTGCTTGACTTTGAACATCGACAAGGAAAAAAACATAGTCATTTTTGATTTTAAGGGCTGTATTACTGGCCAAACTTTTCTTTCATTTTTTTTTCTCTTTCTCTAAACTTTTATCGAACAGGAGAGTAAATTGAAAAAGACTACGGCACTTCTGTCTAAGTTGGATGACACATGCTCACAGTATTTCAAACTGGATCTGCCTGTGTTCAAAACTCTGTAAGTCAGACTTATCAGTAGATGTTATTTAACAACAGGGGATTTGAAAGGAAGGAGCTGGTTGCAGATCAGTACAAAACTCTTGATCATCCATGCTTTATTTCCTGCAGGATACAGAAGGAGAGAGGTGAGACTCAGGCACAAGCATGGGTTCACTTGGCCACATCCTGCTGTTCACAGCGTTCCCCGGCACAGCTATGTCAAAAGCTGGTGAGAGCACTAACCACTGTCCTTTGATAAGTTTCAACCATAGACATTTTTACAGTGTAATAAAGTGGTTGTTGTTGTTTATTTGTTTATTGAAAAGGGTAAAAATTTTACAATAAGGTTCCATTAGTTAACATTAGTTTCACAGACAAGGCTTAAGCCTAGTCCCAGACTAAAATGCATGTTTGAGCTGTCTTAAAATATGTCAGTGCCATTGTTCTTAAAGTGCCCCTATTATGCCTTTTTTTAAGGTTCCTAATATTGTTTTGGGAGTTTCCTGCAACAGGTTTACATGCATGCAAGGTCAAAAAATACTTTCGTTTTCTCATAAGATACATTTAATTTCACCTCAGATCTCAATGTTTTGTAAACGATTCGTTAGAAGCAGTTTGAAGAATCAGTCTCTCTAAATCCCTCCTTTCCTTGAGCCTACACTGCTCTGATTGGTCAGATGGCCCAATCCTTTGTGATTGGTCTACTGCGCTCACCGCACGCCCATTGCCATAACTGAATGACAGCTAATCAATTTGCAAGACATTGTATACAATGAATGGACAGAAAAGATGGCATCGATTTTACCGTATCAATTCAAGCCCGAGTCCGACAATGAAACATCCGAAGTAGTCGACCAACCACAAACTGACTGGAGTAGGATGTTTCTATATGGTAAGTGTCACCTTAGTTTGCGTTATTTATAAGACGTGATGGCAGCGTCACTGTCATACTTAGGTGCACAGAATGCCAAACGAAGCTGAAAACCTCTAAACATAAGATAAAAATTTAGGCCAGATGTGTACACAGACTTTTTCACCATTACTATTAACAAAGTAAAAAAATGGCTATATCATTGTTTAACATTACAGTGGGTGTTTACTGTTTACAGAGAGTTAGCGTGGACAGTTTACTAGTTAGCGTGGACAGTGTGCACTTAACATCCTATTACAATACAGACAGACCTCCATACTACTGTAATAATAAAAACGCAGAGGAGAAAACAGTTTGTTTTACAGTTATGTAAGTGAATCTTTTATAAATAAAAGAATAACAGACAAACAAGCGTAATCAATTCATTTATTGCGAAAATGTCAAAAGTGGTTCCAAAAGTAGTCCAAATGATGATGAGTTCCAGTCGCAGTCCTCTCTGGTGGTAATAGTTTTTTATAGGGTACAGGGGCCCGTTCTTTGTACGTCGCTAACTTGGTTAGCTGGATTTGATTGATGACGATGATCTTGGATTGTTCGGTTCTTCTACGCTCATCCTGGACTTGCTGCCATAGCAACAGGTCTGTAAACTTAAACCTGCTCGTGAGCGGGCTTATTTCATGTAAACAGGATTAGATTGCATCTTTTAAGCGGAATTGATATTTAAGATCTGTCCCAGCCACTGCTATTCTATTTCAAGAGTACTCTACTTATCCAGGGACAATAATTTAAAATGCTAATAATTTACAAATTAATTTGAAAATAATATTATAATGTTGTGTAGTCTATAACACTATAGACAGCCAGCTTTACTTATTGAAAGATTTATTTGTGATGGAATAATTACTTTACAGTTGTATTATGAGTATTACACACATGCTTGTACAGTTATGAGCCGTGCATTAATTTGAATGGTGACGCTATTATGGGAGTGGCTTGATGCAGCACAGAAGATGCAGATAACTTGATCTTGACTTTAATTAAATTTTTAATTAAAACTTTAATTAATGCTGTTACTTAACAAATCTGCTTTAAAGATAAAATTGAATGAATTGCAAATTACAACACTGAAATAAAAATGACTGTATAGATACTCGTGAATCTAAATCATGTTAAAAAAAACAAAACAAAACAAAAAAAAACAGTGCACATTTCATGTATCTATTATTACATTTATGTTGTTCTGTCATTTTGTTCGCTTGGCTGTTTCATTATAAAGGTCCAGAAATTCGTTAAGTTTTTCGTCAGGTGTCTTTTCTAATTATATGATGTCATTACATTGCTGTCTTGCCGCCAGCCAATCGCTGCATTGCTGATCGTGGTTTCGAGTATCAATACATCTGCCCTTTTCAAGGAACATGAGAACGCGCAGTAATCTCAGACAACTTAATCCTGATATTTTAATCCAATCCACAAATTCGTTTGAAGAACCAAATTAGCCAGAGTTCAGTTATCACGATTAGAAGATCTAGCATCTGTCAAATCATCTCAGATGTATTAAGCGAGGTACGAAGAATGGACCCCTGAGCAGAATTTAACTTATTTAACTTATTAATCCATGAAAATATGATGAATCCGGCTTCACTCCGTGAAGTCGCGCACTCATTTCAAATGTCAATTCACTGAAACACGGCATGTCGCAATCTGTGACGAAGCAGGTGAGAACCAATGAGCGTTCGATATCAGTGCCGTAAACCATGTCGTAACGCTTCTCGAGGGTGGCGCTACTTTCAAATTTGAATCATAACGAGCGCGGGCTTTGATCGTGACAGTCGCTGCTGTTGAGAATGAAGATGAAGATCGATGAATAAAGGGCTGAATTCGGATCTGTTCCTTACAAACATATGGATTCTAAAGATATGGAGTACAGCGAACAAATAAAATGGATGTGATTTGTGAATTTATGTTGTGCTTTGGTGTATCTTATGGTTGTATTGTCAGCCGCTGCATAGGAGAAAACGCCTTCTGTGTCGCACAGCAAACAAACTAAATATTACAAAATGGGTAAACAGTTACAGAAATTTTATTCATAAGGTTTCAAACTAGTCTTGTTTAACATTATGTAATCATCCGAAACATGTTTGCAGCACAAGTCATGAACAGAAATGTTATTTTCATATTAAGTAGATGAGTAAACTGCATTCAATAAATTCGACTAAAAACATGTATTGATATGACAATTGAATACAACAGATTTAAAACATTAATGCCACGATTTTAATATTAATACATGGGAATTCATATACATTCACACTTTACATTACATGATTTACCTTTTATTGCCGTTAATACGTAAGTATTTTTACGTTTTAGTGCTATAAATACGTCAATTTTGTACGTTTTCATGTGTATGAAAATGTACGTGTGGTAGAACCACTTTACGTAAAAATACACACACGTATTCTCATGAGATCACGTTGGAATAGCTGATAATGCATTACACTTTGTAAACAAAAGTCGTGCTCCATCCTTGATCATACTCCAAATAGTAAAACAGACAAGCTGCATTAATCGACACATTTTTAGACGATAATGGACCCACATCTGAATAGCAGAACTACAGAAACGCGAGTTAGCCAGTTAGCAAGAGACATACAGAGGGTGTATGTTACACAACATAATATACAAAACTACGAATTTTGAACGATCGCTAAAAACATAAACATCAATTATTAATCATACTTACAGGTTGAGATTCAGAGGAGCAAGCTGGTCCAAATAAACTGGGCAGTGATCCATATTTTAAAACCAAGCGTTTTGTGAATCCTGCGTTAAACTCCCAGAGGTTTAAGAAGCAGTCGTCAGTAAAATGACGGGAACACAACAAAAGATTGTACTGCTGTGGTATTGTTGAAAAAAAAAAAAAAAAAGAATTTTCCCTGGTGTATGTGGGCGGGCAATATGCTGGGGTGCGTTTCCCAAAGCGAACTATGGTCGCAAGTTCCGTCGTTACCAATAGAGTTCAATGGGACTTATGACCATAGTTGGCTAACGATGCTTTCGGGAAACGCACCCCTGTTTCGTTTTGATGCAACAACGAAACGACTTGGATTTTACAAACGACTCGTTTAATTGACTCAGAGTCGACTCTTACTTTTGAGAGACAATAACTTTATATACAGTGCACTTTCAGATTTAAAACTTTGCAGGATGTTTTCATTCACTTAGAGTTATGTTAAACACTACATGAAAGGTCATTTTCAAAAATCCATAATAGGGGCACTTTAAGCTTTTTTCTTCTTTGTTTTTTAAGGCACATTTATAAAAACTACTTAAATGTCCTAATTGAACTAAGGCCTACTCCTAACATAATCTAAGCCCTGTCTGTGAAACCAGGCATGTAAGTGTAACTTTAATAGATTATTTAATGGAATAATAATAATTTTATAAAGTCCAATTTCCTTTAAAGTAAATGTATCTGGTTTTAATGATGATTTTCCCTGCAAAACAACAGAAAAACAAAACAAACAAAAAAACTGTAAAACCAAATAAATTTACTTTAATAGTAATTGGACTCGTTTTCAGAGAACCTGACATTAATTAATTTAAACTTTCTTACCACATTGGCATTTTTTTGTGTCTTTAGCTTAAACCAAACTAAACTGTGATAAATTTATGCTTAAAACAAGATAAATATACCAGTGAGAAAGAAAAATAAACTTAACTGAATAGTTCATCACCAGGACAAGTAGATCAAATCAGGATTCAGGGTGTTTGTATTATTTAATACAGTTATTAAAGGTTTGATTAAAGCTTGTTTTTTTTTCAGACAGAGGATGTTATAAAGTATGATGATGACACTAGCGTTTAAGGACTCGCTCTTCAAAGATTCTTTTGAGTGCCAGCAATTATATTGGATGAAGAGATCTTCTAAATTCCCTTTCCAATAGGAAATGTCATGTCTCTCGTCATCTCAGATATTTTATTCTCTTTAAATAAACTTTCCACTTGCTTCAAAGAGTGTTTGTTTGTTGTCTCCTGTTCAGTTTGCTCTTTTAGCTCTTGAGGCTTGTGGCATTTGCAGTGTAATTGTATTAGGCTTCTGTATGAATAACCTTTACCAGGAGCATAACAACGTCCACAATGATTTCTGTTGTTGCCATGGTGTTTCATCACACGCCGGAAGACTCTTCACATTTGCATTTGTTTTCATGAACATTTACAAATGCTTTTAGTAAAATGATTAACAATAAATGATTCTTGTGATTTAATTTCAACTTCTTTTTTTAATTTCAATACATTTTTATTGCTTTGTTTTTGTTAGATAAAATACGAAATTGTGTTTGTGAAATACAATACAATTGCCTTCTAGAATTATCTGAAAAATGTATCTGCTTGTCAGGTTTCAGATAAGACGCAGAATTTAAATGAAATAATTTGTGTAGATGGGTTTTAGCTTCTCTTTATACATTTTATTAGCAATTAGAAGAAAAAGAATAAAGCACTCAGTGGAAGGAAAACACAATACGTCATTAGGCTAACATCCATACATGGGCAGTAAAGGTAAAATGCACTCTGTTTCAAGACAAAGAACAATTCACACTGATTAACCATACAACTTGTTTAACAGTCCAAATCAATATCACGCAGGTTCTTCTGAACACTTTGCATTCATGGAGAGCTTGGATATTGGATTTAACCCACACCATCACCATCAGAGAGACATTTTAACATTAGTTTTTCTCTATAGGATTCTCATACAATACTCATTCAAAATGCATATGATTTGTATTGGGTACATAAGGATCCTGTGGCAATATGCATGGAGCCCACACTGAGCTTGAGAGAGAAGCTGTCCACAGTGCATTACAATCTTGCATTGCTGATGAAGGCTTCTCCAACTTTAGTTTGAACCTGGAACTTTTTCTTATCAAGCTGCTGGTACAGGAGTGGACTTCAGCTTCCTTTTCCCAATTCAAACTGTGTTCAACACTTTCCACCGCTGTTTATCAGAGTTCTGGTGATTTTGAGCTTCTGTAAGGTCTTTTGGATATAAAAAGTAGTTTTCAAATTGAGTTCATGCAAGGATGTTATGCATCACTTCAAAATGTTTCTGATGGTGATGCACTGGGTAAGGAGTGTGAACCACATGAATTATCTAGAATGCCAGATGTTTTTAGGCACTAAAACATGTTCTTCCTGTACTAAGATGGCAACATGTATTGATCAGAACAGAATAGCTAGAGACTTGCTTCTGCTGCAGCTATCTGGATCTCATCTAATGCAGAAGAATAACAGAATGATGAAAAAATAAGAATATGTAAGCCTTGTGGTCAGCTGGACAAAACCACTATAACTCATAAATACATTCTGAAGATCTAAATGTTAGATTTGCTTAACATGAAAAGAACTAAATATGTTTAAGCTACAGTACATTTTTGTAGATTAATTCCATAAACATTTATATAGCAAAAATATTTATGTATATATACATACTGTACATTCAATTTAATATATATAAAACAAAGCAAGTTTTAGTTTGATTTGCTTTGGAATGTCTACATTTATAAAATACATTGGCATTAATTAGTTCCCTTTCAAAGTGGAGCTTTGACACTGAGTCATGGTATTGACTCTATGAGAATGTTCTGTGTGAACTAGTCACTGAAGCATGTGTGAATACATGCCAATTTTGATTGGCTACAGCAGACCGACGATGTCACAGATGCACCGACAGACTATAAAAGTCCACCTGAAGAACGTCATCAGCCCTTTTGTCTTCAGAAAGCCACTTTGTTTGAAGTTTGTGCATGTGAAATCTGAACCAGAGTTTTTCTCTTTGTGTTTGAAATCAAGCAGTGTGGAAAGAGTGTGGGTTTAGAAAATGTATCTCACCCTATTCTGTGTTGCATTACAAGCGTAGATGCGAACAAAAAGTGTCATCTGTCTTGGAGCGGAGCATGCACGGTCAGCTCTCAAGGGGGCTGGCGATGTTCACTGTGATCATTTCACAGTGAAGAAGCTCCATTCCAACCTGGCTCTCTGTAAAGGAGATGTTCCTCGTGGGTCATAAATGCTCCCCTCCCATGAGACGGAGCTATCTCTCCCCTTTGCATGGCTCCCGCCTTGCCCTCTAAGCCTTGTCAAAGGCCAGGCTAGACCAGTGGCACTTTACTAACCATGGCAGTGATACAAGTGTACCAGACCAATTTATTGAAGGACCTCGACCAAGGCGAGGGAGTGTTCCTGGACTTAGTCTGGGTACTCCACTGTACCGCTGACCTCACCCTTCGTTCCGCCAAGCAGGCAGCCCGTGCTATCGGTCGCTCTCCTGCTGCCATGGTTGCCACTGAGAGACATCTGTGGCTGAACTCGGGGAAAAATCAGGGGATCAATATTAAGAGAGGGATAAATCTTTCCCTGCCCCGGTTTCGCCATCCAGGCTTTTTGGTACTACAGTTGAGATGGTGGTCCAAAAGTTCAGGGAGGCGTTTGAGAGGTACATCCTCCGCTGTGGTCATGGTCCTTCAACCCCCTCTTCTGATTCTGTAGCTGGCCCCAGCTGGAGACAGGGTCTGAATCCGAGTTTGGCTATCTGTGCGCCGCCTTAGAGCGTTTTCACATAGTTAGCCGCTTTCACATAGTTGGCCGCTTACGGAAAATAAAGTAGATAGATACGGTCTTAACACTACGCCCCACTTTCTTATTTGTTGCCCTCTCCAGTACTTAGAATTGATATTGATGTGCTTCACTTGTATCACAGATTTATGGTAGACACAGATGAAGCGATTGGGCAATGCCGCCACTTGTGTCCCACTCTTTTATCTGTCACCCTCTTCAGTACACAAAGTGTGCAAGTAGTATCAGTATCTTTCCAATTTTTCTATTGTGAATAGGTGGGCAAATGCAGAGAAAGAGAGTGGGCAACACCGCCACTCGTGTCTTACTCCCTCATCAGTCGTCCCCTCCAGTGCTGGCAGTTCGAGGTGGTAGCGATGTGCTCCCTCTGTAATCACATATAATTGGGCTGGTAATGAAGAGGAGAGTGGGCAATACCACCACCCAAGTCCCACTTCCTCATTGGTCGCCTTTACCATTACTGGAAGTACGGAGGTGGAAGCAATGTAATACCTCTGTAATCACATATGGGTTGTACCGAAGAGGAAAGAAGGCAATACTGCCACTCACGTCCCACTTCCTCTTCTGTCACCCTTGAGTGAGGAGGAAGCGTCAATGTTCCATGGCCAATACATGGAGTATGGAGACAGTATTACTGCACTTCCCTTATGATGATGTAAGGGAATGGGCTGTTTACAGTGTTGGAAGAGTGTGCATGACCGCTAGTAGCGTCCCACTTTCTTATCAGTTGCTCCCTCCGATACAATGGATACAGAGATTGTGTTAATGTGCTCTCCCATGTGATCACATATGAATTGGATGTACAAAAGAGGGGAATGGGCATTACTGCCACTCGTGTCTCACTCCCTCATCTGTCGCCCCTCCAGCTTGGACCTGGAGGTGATTATGTGGACATAGCGATGGAACTATTTTAACAAGGAAATGACATTGCATAAGCGGACATCATTGCCATTTGTGGCCAGATCTCCTGAAGGTACGTTTGATATTTCTGCTTGAGGGTAGAGCAGACAGTTGAGAGTCCTTCAGCGGGATGCTTAATTATATGTTTCCTTCAGGTTAGGTTGCCCATTAGAGCTTTGGCTAAGGGATCGGTATGGTCGGATTAGTACTTTAATTTCACACTTAATTTCACAGCACAGTGAGCAGGCATTTGTTCAATATGCCACAGTGAATTAACATTCAACACCATGATGCAGCATCAAAGTTCCACTTCGAAAGGGAACATCATAGGTTAAGTATGTAACCTGGCTCCCTGAGAAGGGGAACGAGACGCTGTGTCTTGTTGCCATACTTCAGGCATGTCTGCTTGTCTTCCTTCAGGCAATCTGGAGCTCCTGACATGTTCTTCAGGTGCTTGTCAGCACACCTGTGACATCATCTGTTTGCCGCAGCCAATCAAAATTTGAAGTATTCACACATGCTTTAGTCACCGGTTCGCACATCTTCCCATAGTGTCAACACCATGACGCAGCGTCTCGTTCCCCTTCTCAGGGAACCAGGTTACATACATAACCTTTTGTCCTATACTAAATTGAAAAGTAACTGGCAAACATCTAATTATTCTGCATGACATTGTCATGAGTAGCCTGACAGTCTTGCTGACGTAGGTTTAATGTCACATTATGCAGATTATGCACTAATAATGCTAATGATTTTGAAAGGCTTGGAAAGTGATATTAGTCAAAATGAGCATTATAGGGAATTCTGTCATAATTACTCTCCCTCTTGTCGTTCTACACCTGTAAGACCTTTGTTCATCTTCAGGCCTCCATTTCCAGCAAGATAATTAAAACTTTCAGATGCCCAGAAAGGTACTAAAAATATATTTAAAACAGTTCATGTGAGTACAGTGGTTCAACCTCAATATTATAAAGCGACGAGAATACTTTTTGTGCGGCAAAAAAACAAACAAAATAACGACTTTTCAACAATATCTAGTGATGGCCGATTTCAAAACAATGCTTTGAGGCTTTACGAATCTTTTGTTTCGAATTTGTGTTTCGGATCGCGTATCAAACTGCCAAAGTCATGGGAACTATTGAAATTTCGAAACACTTATGACGTAACAAAGCATTATTTACTGAAATCCCGTGACTTTGACGCTCCAAACAACTGATTAGAAACAAAAGATTCATAAAGCTTCGAAGCATTGTTTTGAAATCGCCCATCACTAGATATTGTCGAAAAGTTTTTTTGCCGCAAAAAAAGTATTCTTGTCGCTTTATAATATTAAGGTTGAACCACTGTACTCACATGAACTGTTTTAAATATGTCTTTAGTGTCTTTCTGGGTATCTGAAAGTGTTAATTGTCTTGCTGGAAATGGAGGCCTCACTGAGCTCTCGGATTTCATCAAAAATATCTCAATTTGTGCTCTGAAGATGAACGAAGGTCTTACGGGTGTGGAACGACATGAGGTTGAGTAATTAATGACATCATTTTCATTTTTGGGTGAACTAACCCTTTAGGAAATATTTTTTTTGTGACTACACAGTTTAAAATGGCATTTTTATTCTTACACTCTTAATTTCTTTCTCAAATTTCTTTTTGGCTGGAAATTGTAGCTTGTACAACGTGCACCTTTTTATATAAAAATCCCAAAAAGACAAGACTTTTATAAAATTCAACATTCACTAAGAAGTGTATGCCATGGGACCTCCCACTACTCTGTGCAATGTTTACTGTGAACACTAGATGGTGACATTGTGTCATATTCAGTGTTAACAGTAAAGCCAAGTAATAATCAGGTTGTCAAAAGATAAAAGATTGTTATAACTGTTATAGTGCAAGATTGTAAATCCTGTGACCCTCTCTTTTTACCCACCCTATGTCTGACCAAATTAAATGTTTAACCTTGAACATAAATTAGGATAAACTGTCATAAGTCACTTTGTAAATGTCACAAAAATATTAACCCTTGTGTGACCTTATGGACATTTTTGTCTTTTTTTTTTTCAGTTTTGTTTTTTTGATAATTTTGCCTGTGTTAATGCCAACTGCATAAATTTGTGCATAAACAGGTGTGTACTTTTATTGGAATTTTACTATTTCACCCCCATTTCCTTTAAAAAATCTATTTTGCACTAGGTACACAAAATAGTTCCTCTCAGGACCTTTTGGACAAAAATGTCCCCATTGAAACTGCAATTTTTAATCCCAGGTCCATTTAACTATAAAATGATGAAATATTTGTTAATAGGCTTTCATTCTGTTGGCAAGGCTTCAAAATTTAATTTTCTACTATTTTTTACCAGATGGTGCCATGTTCTCAGGTTTGGCCTATAAAGCAAATACTCGCTTTATTCTTGTTTTCTGCTTATGCATATTATAGAGCCAATTGGATAAATTATGTAGCTATAATTGTGTGGGTGTGTTGGTATGGATGTCAGAGTGTGGTTTGAATGTGTGTAATAAAAGAAAAATTGTGTGTGTGTGCGAGTGTGTGCTTGTAATATTTGAGAGAGAAAACTCTACTGCAAATCACAAATCCAACCACTGTGTTCCAGTGGAGTTTTGCTGGCATCTAATGGGGAAAATTTGGTATTGCGCCCAAACAAAATCTTACTGAAAGCTAATTTTTTGAGATATCAACCTCAAATTTGGAACACAACTTGTTTAGATAAACCCACATTCCCCTGGTTTCATAGACGAGGCTTAAGCTTGGTCCCAGACTTAAATGCATGTTTGAGTTGTTTTAACTGAAAGCAATTTGACCTGACATATATGTCAGTGCCATTGTTTTGTCTCAAGATGCACACCAGTAATGTTTTTGTTTTTTTCTAAGGAACATTTATAAAATCTACTTAATGTCCTAATTGAACTAAGGCCTAATCCTGGCTTACCTGTCTGAATCCAGGTCATTAAGATTTTTTGGTCCCCAAATTTATTACAAATATAGATATACAATAAAACAATAAAATGTCCTTTTATTGGATAGTGATAGAGCAGCAAAAGTTTGATTCTAAATGGTTTGATAGTCTAATGTAGAAATAGGGGCAAGTGATATTTCAAACTTGTTCACATATGCAAATACTTCTTTTTTTCTTCTAAATATATGGTTTTGATATTGTTATGTACCTTATGTAGCAGATGAAAATGATACTGATGGGAAAAACAAAAGTATAAAAACACAATGCACAAAAAAGAATCGAGGAGACCATTTAATAAATTCTGTTCATTTTTAATATTCATTTCCTTTGAAAAATATAAATTCTAAAATAATTTCAGCTGTTTTGTTCTAAAAAGTCACAAAACTTGATTAAAAATGTATCAGTGTTACACACTCTACAATTAATATTTAGCATTTCCCCAGACATGCTTTCACAATAATTTCATGTTTTATGTACCCCCAAAAATATAAGTTAAAAATCTTATACTTACAAGGTTAAAAGAAGATTCTGAAAATACAGTATACTATCTGTATGATCTATTGATTTTTTGTTTGTTTTTTGAAAGAAAAAATAAGAAAGATGGGAGAATAATGACAAATTAGCAGGAATCAACATAGGATTTTGGGTTCTTGAAGAATCAAGTCTCAAGGAAAACATGTTTCAGACATGCACTGTGTGACATATTTCCCTGTCCACAGCACAAATGTTCTCTGAAAATCTTCATTCAAATGTATGTACCACTTTGTTGACATTTTATGACTTATTTTAACAAATGACAATAAGACATTCAATGGCTAGACATGTAAATAGTGCACAAATAATAATAAAAAAATCTTAAACCTAAAGGAATTTCATGTATTATTGCAATTCAGGTTTAAGCCACTTAGGTAAATAATTTGCAGGACAATATGGAGTACATGTAGGTTTACACATGTAGACTTAAATGCCTAACAAGACTTGAAATGCAAAATGAATGAATCAAGCTTATTAGAACATGTTTGGATAATTAGGCATAAATATTGTTTGTTAAATGAAACAAATTAAATGTAATACCACATTATATTAAATGAAACTATGAAAAACAGCAGGTTCAATGCCAATCAATAACATTAAATCATCATTAAAAAGTTAATCAACAGTTAAATATTACAATATATTATGTCACAGTTGTTCTCTCTCATCATAACAGAAGTCATTTGCTGAATAGTTTGCTCAAGATATACACTAAAAAAGATCAACATTAAAATCTCATGCTGTGCAAATAAAATTAAAAAAAAAAAATGGAAAAAGTTGTTTTCTTTTTTTCTTTTTACATAACGCCTACCATGCAAAACAGAGGTAGAGCAGCAAAAAATAAAGGAAAAGGAAAATAGTGGCATGTTAAGTGAATCTGGGAGAAAGATTCATATTGTATTGAATGAATAATGGAGGAAGTAGTTCTGGAATTGTGGGAAAACAGCTACAGCATTTCTCTACAGCTCAGCACATGAAATAATGAACTGAATTGCATAGTAGTTTAGGGATTACAACTTGCAAACCATAATGATTAAGTGAGTGGAAGACGAGTGTTCTTCAAGCCGTTCTTCAGTCTTCACAGAAAGGATCCGTGATGGGGAACAGTCTTTACAAAATATCCCTTGGCAAATGGCTTTCTGCAAATTGGATAAGCTTAATAAAATCTATTCTGCAGATTGGCTGGAGGAGTTATATGGACGTCTCAGACCCTCGACTCCTCCAGTAGAAGCCATTGCTGTCATCTGGGTCCATGTCTATTTTAATCTGAGGCACATTTAATGGCAGTCTCTCTGAACTGAAAAATACACATGAGTAATCAGTCAACTTCCTAATAGGTATTCAAATTATTTCCCAGTAACTACCAATAATTTCTTTGAAACAATTTAACTTGTGGTTCAAATACCTAAGTGCATTATTTGAACAACTAATAGAGGTGATATTATGTAAGCCTTGACAAATTATGATGCTGCCAGAAATTAAAGAGGCTTTCATTGTCAGCATCGTTATTGAATTACAGTAATGCAAACCCTTTTTTTATATTAAGTATGCAAAATCTGAACATATAATTTGAATTAGTTGTTTTTAAGGGCGCATTCTTCACAACTTCTCATATCCTCTGTTGTTATCCATCCATACTATAAATATATACTACTAATGCACAACAGATGCATACCTTGACATTGGGCTGGTCTGAAAGTAGTTCCGCTTTTCAGCACGATGAATATCGGTCAAGGAATGAAGGGGACTTTTCTCCTGCAAGAGGGAAACATGGTCCATTATTAGCACATGCATGACTTCAAGTTCTGCTGAACACAAGCACTGTACACCACCATCATGCATTCACACCATTCAGGATGAACGGCACCAGCACAGTTTTCACAGTGGATACATGCAAAAAAAAAAAAAAAAAGCCAGAATCACTGAAGGCGTCAAAGGATTTAATATCGAGTGAGTGCTGGGATTTCATGGGATTATTTTTGATTAGCATTTTCGTTAGATAATTATTAATTTTACTACAGCTATAAATTAAGATGTTAAAAGTTTTAGTACACAGAGGAAATCTTGTTACACGGTAAAATGACTAATTTAATTATCTTGAGTTTCACTGATGTAAATCAATGACTGATTCAGTGAGTGTAAAAGGAGTGATATTTTCTGTATCTTCAATCTCGATTAACAAGATTGTCAAAAAATATTCAAGAGGATTTGAGTGCAAATGCAAAAAATAAAGCAAAATGATTACGACAGGCAAGAAGAGGTGATGAAGCTGTCATTTGCCATAGACTCCACAGGTATTATGTGACAGAGGAGCAAGTTGTAGCGTGCACTGCATGCAAAAGGAAGAGAAAGCAAAATGCTCGTGCTTAATCATTAAAGAGGTACAAGTTGAGTTGAGGCCCCAGGTCCGGTCTACTCACTCTCAGAGGCCTTATCTCCTAAAAAAGGCTCCTGCTCCATCATGTCCATTGGGATTTTAATGCTGGGGACATTCTCATTGTAAGGATAGTCAGACTGCACAGGAAGAAACGGTCAAAAAGAGCTTTAGGAGCTGAACCTACATGTACCAGAGTAGTTCACACCTCCTCTTTCATGACCGCCTAAATTTTCATAGTATTACACTGAACTAAACAAAATAAAATTGATAGCTTTCTGACAAATTTGGAGCGTCACTGAGGTGCTTAGTACTTTTTAATTTTACAGTCTTTCTGCTTTGTTATTGGAGGTATTTCAAAAAAACAAAAAAAGAAAGAATAAATTAATAAATAAACATCGATCAATCGTTTAAAGGGTTAGTTCACCCAAAAATGAAAATTCTGTCAACCTTAATGTTATGAAGCGACGAGAATACTTTTTGTGTGCCAAAAAAAACAAACAAAAGACTTTATTCAACAATATCTAGTAAAGGGCGATTTCAAAACACTGCTTCAAGAAGCTTCAAAGCTTTAAGAGTCTTTGTTTCGAATCAGTGGTTCGGAGACAAAGTCACGTGATTTCAGTAAACGAGGCTTCGTCACATCATAAGAGTTTCGAAATTTCAATGGTTCACCACTGGCGGGCGTGACTTTGGTAGTCTGATACATGCTCCGAACCACTGATTCAAAACATAATATTCATAAAGCTTCGAAGCTTCATGAAGCTGTTTTTTTTTTTTTTTAAATCGCCCATCACTAGATAATGTTGAATAAAGTCGTTATTTAGTTTTTTTGGTGCACAAAAAGTATTCTCGTCACTTCATAACATTAAGGTTGAACCACTGTAGTCACATGAACTGTTTTAAATATATCTTTAGTAGCTTTCTGGGCATCTGAGAGTGTTAATTATCTTGCTGGTAATGGAGGCCTCACTGAGCCATTGGATGTCATCAAAAATATCTTAATTTGTGTTCCGAAGATGAACGAAGGTCTTACGGGTGTGGAACGACATGAGGGTGAGTAATAAATGACAGACCTTTCATTTTTGGGTGAACTAACCCTTTAACTGTTAGAACATAATGCGTATCATACACCGGTAAAAAAGCAATCAATTAAAAGGCCACTAAGAAGGCTAAACTTATTTCTCAAAGTCTAAAGTGTTCATAATAGTAATATAAAAACAAAAGCTTGTGGCATTTTTCAGGACACTCACATCTTCCATGTCACTGTCTATGCTCCCTTGTTTCTTCTTTTTCTTTTTCTTCTCATCTTCCTTCTTTTTCTTGTCCTTCTCGGGTATGACATCATCCAGGAAGCTGAGGTCATGCTGGGAGAAGACATAGTCCATCGCCTTCCTCACAGCAACCAGAGCCAAGATCTGACCAATGAGAATACAGTAAATGGTGTCTTTTCAGTTAGCACATATACTACAGATGATGAAACAGAAGTGTTTTACACAAATATTGCACTTGAGTGTCTATTTCTAGTGGGCTGAAATAATTGACAAGTTATTTTTATCCACTCTTTAAAGCCATGAAGCTCAGTTTTGCAGCCTGCTTCTAGCATTAATGTTTGTTAAATCACAAATAGGTGAAAGAGGTGACTAACCATGACGGGAAAGATGATGGCAGCCACAGTGGACTTGAGGATCCAGAGGAGTGCCAGGCAGAGTATCTGGACAAAGGTGAAGAGATGGACCTTCCTCAATGGGACATGCCGCAGGTAGATCAGGTCTGGCTGGTGTTTAGCAGGCATGAGGAGCAGCTTGAGACGGTCCATAAACTGAGAACAAAAGAGCAATACTCTTCAAAAAAAGGCAGTTTTCCCAACTAAGTTACTGTCAACCGATTTCAAATAGTGATTATTAAAATGATTTAATGCTTTTGGAAATACCTAATATGATAGTGTGTATGGGTTTAATTCCACTTTGTTAGATTCAAATTTGAATTATAATTCTATATCCCAGAAATTGAATTTAAAAGGCTTTCTCAATTCAATTTTGAATAAACTCACCTGCACTCCATTGAGTGAAGCAACACCCATGTAGAGGAAGACTCCATACAGCACTGGCATGGGTATGAACTATGGGAAATAATGATTCAATCTTTCAAAGCAATTGTGGGTTTGAGAAAAGACAAAGAAACATCACATGCACGCAGCGGTGCATTTGGCGCTACTGCACTGTATTGTTACCTTGAGGATAGGAGACATGAACACAGACAGACCGGTGAGAAGGAAGACAAAGACACCAGTGACTCTCTGTTCCCTGAAGAGGAGAGAATTACAAAAATTCAAAAATAAAATATTACAGAAAACATAAATTTATTTATTTATTTATTTATTTATTTATTTATTTATTTTATTTCAGCTGATGACACGGCCAAAAGTACAACACTGTTCAAAAGGTTTGTAAGATTTTAATGTTTCTAAATAAAAAAATACAGTAAAATCTGTAATATTGTAAAATATTATTACAATTAAAAATAACTGTTTTGTATTTTAATATATTTCAAAATGTAATTTATTCTTGCAATGACAAAGCTGAATTTTCAGCATCATTACTTTTTCAGTCTCACATGATCCTTCAGAAATCATTCTAATATGCTGATTCGCTGCTTAAGAAACATTTATTCTCAATGTTAACAGCTGGGCTGTTTTTTTTTTTTGTTTTTTTTTACAAACTGTGACACATTTTCATGGAGCTCTTTGATGAATAGAAAGTTGAAAAGAACAACATTTGTTTGAAACATTTTTTTAAATGTCCTTAGTGATCTTTGATCAATTTGATGCATTCTTGCTGAATAAAAGTCTTAGTAACCACCAAACTTTTGAACGGTACAGTATGTGGACACCCCCTTATAATTAGCAGGTTTGGCTATTTCAGCTGCACCTATTACTAACAGGTGTATACAGCAATAAAAGCATACTATCTTCTCAAACAAACATGTACTGTATCATTGTTTTAATTATAGGAAGAATTCAACTGGCAGACGCTTTTATCAACAGTGACTTGCAGTACACTTATTATAGTAACTGTACCCCTGGAGCAACTTGAAGTTTAGTTCCTTGGTCAGGGGCATAAAGGCGATCGTTTGAGTTTAAACCTGGGACCTTACAGTTGCCAGCTCACATCCTTAACCATTAGACCCCAATTATGAATGATTACTTCTAATAGAAATATTAATTATCATTATTATCTCAAATACTTTGGGAAACATATTGGATTGGTTAACCAAACCAGAGAAGTGTTAAAAATACGACCTTAATACTGGTGGTGTGTTTTCAGCAGAACTCGGCTTGTACACGTTTGTTCAGCTTACAGCTGCATCAATAAAGCCCCCTAAAGTTCAGTTCAACATGCAGTTTTTAACAGGCGCCCCACTGAGCCCAAATCTGTAGTCAACGAGTGACGCAAAAGCTCTACTGTTATAGTCAGATCCTTCAGTTTTATGCTATGACACTGTACAAATACACAGGAATCACCCAAATCATCCTATCTTTTATATGCTTTACAACATACCTGACACCCAAAAATTTGGGCTGTTCGCCAGGGGCGGATGTCTCTGTCTCCATCTTCAAGCTGTCAATGTGGGCGATGGAAATAACTGTAGCAGCTACATACCATGGCAAACCCATGAAAGAGCACACCGCTAACAGCACAGCCACCCAGAACAGGTCCAAATGATAGCCTGCACCTTTCTGAGCGAGACAAAGATAAAGGATGGTCACAAAATGATATTAGAGGAATCAAACACATTTGATGACTGATAACAGTGGTCTGTGACAGTTCACAGGAATAGTTCACCCAGTAATGATTTTTAGCAGCCTCTTGCAGTTCTAAACGCTGTTTTTTCCCAACTGAACATAATTTGTGGAGCTCTTTTCCATTTTTCCAGTGTCTTGATCATGTTTGCCACTGTTGTATGGTTAAAACAGACAATTTGAATTTACAATTTAGTAAGTGGGACAGTGCCATGGAGAATAAGAATGGTAGATTCAGCTTTTGATGTGCAGGTCCCAAGTTCAAATCCACCTTTTCCCAATCCTATCCTTCTCCCTATTCCCATCGCATATCAGCTCGGAGAGAGGTGATTAGGGTGGGTTTTAGGGATTGGGACAAGTAAGGTCCCAATATGCAGCATCCATTTATTATTTTATAAATATATAGACACTGAATATGTTGTTATTGCATACTTTTTTTTATTATATACTACAATACAATGAGATGCAAATAGTATCTGCCACGACTTTGCACTTAGTAAAAATAGAATCTAACTCTACTTACACATGCAAAGAATTATTATTATTATTATTATTTTTTTTTTTTGATATTTACACTATTTACATCTATAGTCCAAATAGCCTCTGCCTAAAATAGTTTATACTTTCTAAGGGCACTATGAATTGTTTTATAGAGAGAAAAAAAAAAGATATGATGATGAATAAACAATGACAGAGTTTTCATTTTTGAGTGAACTGTCCCTTTAAATAACACATTATGTTTCTTGAGTGCTGTATTTTAACATCAATAAAACTACACTACATCAACAAAAGTACAGTACAGTATGTCACCAGGGCAGTGTAATTCTCACAGAGATGACAATAGGATTTCTTCCATTGGGAGGCATTATATTGAGAGGACACAATGTTTTGAGGCCAATCTCACATTACAGGCCAAAAGAGAATAAATGGTTTGCTTTTGTCTGATTCACAATTCCTCTTTGTTCCACCACTCAGAATCTGTTCCTATGTGGACCAAAAGTGTGATCATGGGGTGAAATCGCTTGGCTTTGAATAGGCTTGAATAAGGGATTAATTATATATATATATATATATATATATATGAAGACTTCAGATGCAAAAGCCAAAAGTGCCATCTGAAATTTTCTTATAAAATGAGCATTTTTATCAAGCTTGTATGTTTATGTTCAGTTATTTCACTTTAATGGCAATGAAAAGGACCTATTAATTGCCATTAAAGTGAAATTACTGAACCTAAACATACGAGCTTGATAAAAATGCTCATTTTAGAAGAAAATTTCAGACAGCACTTAGAGGCTTTTGCATCTGAACTCTTCATATTATATATATATATATATATATATATTTCAGTTTTAGTTATTTTAATACAAGTTAAACTAAACGAAAATAAGAAATGTTCCCTTGGCAACTAACTGAAAATAAGTCTACATTTTATGGTTTTAGTTTTAGTTTCAGTTAAATATAATAACCCCTGCCTATAATTCATAATAATATATAATTCTTGATTATCAACAAAGCCAAGCTATCTAACTCAGTATATTACAAGATCAAACTGCTTTTCTTTCAGTTTTCAATTCAAATTAAGAATTTAACAAATATTAATTCCTGAATTATTTATGGCAGCTTTTTCCCCTTTGGCTTGTATCAGTGTCTCAGACCATCTGTTTGAATAATTCTATTTTTGACTCCAAGTGCTGATTCACATCCTCCAGACAAAAGATTAAAAGTCTCTATTTGTAAGAGACTTTCTATAAATATCTCAATATAGTCGCCCCCGGCACTGTGAATGTTTCCTGTGGTCCTGGGTGGCTCAAAGTGAGCGTGATAAACCATCTGGCTTGGGAGAGAGTCACACAGCAGACTCACGGCAGGCCTACCTTAAGCTTGTGCTCCTTGCGATTGACAATGACAGCGGTGATCTGCTGATCCATGAAGAGCAGGATGGTGACCAGCAGGGCAGGCAGAGCTGCTGCCAGGTACACCCACCAGGGGTTCCCTCCAAATGGTGGCACAAACCAGCCACGGTTTGGGCTTGTTGGCTGAGGACATAAGAGGAGTGCAGTTTGAGGATCACAGAAGTTTGCAGTCAGAGCACTTGGCAAATGTTTACAGGATACAATCGGTAATGTCCTGAGTGGATTGGCATTGACTCATACTGTGGGTCTGTACATAAGAAGTAATGTGCCAGCCAATGTACACTCTAATATTTGTTCTTCCTGAGCAAAATCCATTGCTATTAAGCAGACCCTCAGGCCACCTGAGTAGAAACACCCCGCTGTCCCAAAGATATTTTACACAAATAAATAACATCTAATGCAGAACAATTCATCTCTTGATTAGGCTATTTATTCACACTATTCTATTTATACAGTGGATAAAACTTATTTTAGATATATTGCAAATGTTGCTTGTTTTTTTCTTCTTCTAGATAATCAAAAAAAAAAAAAAAAACAAACAAGATAACTCATTATGTCAAGATAAGTCATTATGCCAATAATACTGCATGGCTTCTGTGGACTTCCATATATTTGGAAGCAGTTCATAATTCCATTTGACTTTTTCTAGGATGCAGTTCTTGTCATGTGAATTAATCAGAGCTGTGTATTACGGCACAAGATTTTCAGGTCCATACTGAAAATAATTTGACATGTGAACTGACTCGTTTAAATGCTTTGAAAGAAATTAATACTTTTTTTCAACAAGAATGCATTAAAGACATTTATAATGTATAAAGACATTTATAATGCTACAAAAGAAGGCTGTTCTTTTGCTACACAAAGAATCCTGAAAAAATGTATCACAGTTTCCACAAAAGCAATAAGCAGAACAACTGTTTTCAATATTGATAAGAATGATAAGAATTAGAATTTTAGAAGAATAAGAATTTTCTTGAGCACCAAAACAGCATATTAGAATGATTTCTGAAAGATCATGTGACACTGAAGACTGGAGTAATAATGCGGAAAATTCAGCTTTGACATCACAGCAATAAATTAAAGGATATTCAAATAGAAAGCAGTAATTTTAAGTTTAAATAATATTTTACAATATTTTAGATATAAATAAAATAAATGCAGCCTTGGTGAGCATAAGAAACTTCTATAAAAAAAATAAATAGTAAAAATTTACCGACCCTAAACATTTGAACAGCACTGTAGGTCTATGCTGTAGCAATTTTAGAAGTGCACCTCAGAAGGAACATCACTTTACAGTAACAGACAGACAATATGAACAGAAAGTTTACCTTAAATTCACTTGGCACTATGAGCTTTGGCGTATCTACCCCAACCAGAGCGTCGACACAACAGAAGATCAAAATGGCCAGGATAATGGCGAAGTCACTTATGAGCTTCCTCACCTAAGACAAAAAGAAAAAGAAAAAGATTTTTTAGGAAGTAAGTAGTGTGCATCACATCAATAGTCTCTTGCCTCAACAACTGCAGTATTGATTAGGATCAGAAACTGGACTGACAAAACAATTGTTGTCTACCTGCCTACAGTATATGGATTAGAGGCTGGGTTTGGCTAAATATTGATTGCCTCTACACATGTAGTATGATTAGAGCAAATCCATCACAAACACGCTACAGACTGACAGTGTGGCTACTTACAGTAGTAGGAAAGAATGGGCTGGTCTTAAATTTTTTCAGACACATGGAGCAGGTGTAGGTGCCAAAGAAAAGGATGAAGGACATGAGGGTGATGTCTGGCACAAAGTCGCAGGCTTTGCCCACTAGCTCCCCTCCAAATTTCAGGCATTCCTTTTTTGACAGGGAGGACCAGCTGGCATTCAAGCGCTACACAAATGACATAAAATACATGATCAGAATATCAAATCTACAGATGTCAACTTTTAAAACAAAATTTCAGTTGTTCATTCACAGAAAATCGTGACATCGACCCAAGCCCTCTAGCACATTCATGAGAGTAGCAGCAATGATTCATCCTTTTAAGTCAGATCTTGTAGATTCAATTCACAAAAGTCTGAATGATTTCAATGACTTCCTTCAGAAGTGCATTAATTCATGTAACCAGGTTTTTTTTAAACCATTTTAATAACTGAGGGATGAGATTAAATTGTTGTCCCGTGGCAATCAGCATTATGCCACAAAAGCAGTCAACAGACCTTAACTTTCATTTAAAGCTGAGAGACATTTATGTTATGAGCAAAGATTGTTACAGAACATCAAACGCTCTCAAGTTTCTGTTTGAAGGCAGAGTTTTGTTGTCTTCAACCTTTCTGAAGTTGTACAATGACTCTGTTACTGTTCAAGTTTGCACAAAAGGTGTGAAACATGAGCTATGGCTCATTCAATCACAAAGATGTTGGCATGGATTTGGGCATTATGTTTCATTGATCTCAAACTGAGGACTCCATCTGAATGAAACCATTGTCAGAGATCTTTCTCTATTATTCGCAGCTGGGAGCTCAGTTTGGCTATATAAGAGGACAAAACATCAGCTAGGTCTGAAGAAAATGTTTTAGGAAACAGCCAACAATTTAAGGATTAAAAAGCATTATGCATTTTCTGAACAGAACCAGCTAAACCAGGACAAGGTTTCTCTAATGTGTTGTGTAAGTTCTGTTGGGTGACCTCAATGAATCTAACAAGTCTTAAGGCCGGAATACAGAAGTTTTGCAATCTGGAAGAGTCAACGCTAGTTGCCGAAAGTCAGAGCCAGTCTGCAGCTTTTAGGCAGTTAACAGATTTCACAGAAAAACACGAGGCGCATGTTTCTGCAGAAGTTTGTTTTTTTTGGAATGGCTTAAAAGGTCTGGTAGTGTGTGTGATCCTCAGTCATTTATGATGCTCGGTTTTTCCTCTGTAACCATTTACAAAGTTGTCAAGTGTATAATGAAGAGTAGTTTTAAAATCTGTTCAAATTCATGTAGTGTATTTCCAGCCTTTACACATATTTCAGTGATGTTTTAGGAAACACTTACTGTATCGCTGTAATTTACAGTCCAGACAAATGTTGAATCAAGTGGATCAGTGTACACATCTGAAGAATTGACTGAAAAACACAAAAGGTCAAAGGTTTCAAAAGTGCTATTCAGAAAGAATCATTGTTTAAACCTTGAAATAAACAAAGTTTTAGGATTTAGAAAAATCCATAAAGTTGTATATGTAAAAATAAATAAAAATAAAAAAATACATTTAAAAAAAGGAAAATAAAAAAGGTTTTTGCTAGTGGTCTCATTTTTTGGACCCAATTTACCTGTAGCATTTAACTATAAATTAATAATATTTTTCACTTGTATTATTTAGCTCTCTTGACTCAAGACTCAGACGATCTCATTTATTTATTTTTATCCTACAGCCACATTTAGCCTCTGAGACCAGTGACTAAATACCTATGAATCATATTTGTGGGAATCAGTAGATAATGCTTAATTGTGTTTAATGGCCACTTAAACTTTAAACGCACATGGCAGATTTAACAAGCAAACGTTCACACAAAAATAAACGTTTTATCGCGGTCGAGGTTAAGTACAGCATACGTGCTGACCAGCCCGCAATGCCCACTGTAAACATTCACCACTTCTCCACAGCATTAATCTTTAAAGAGTCTCTTTGCTGGGTTCCTCTAACTGGAACTAATTTCCATACAGCTGTTGTTTCCCTCTGCGGCATCAGATTGAAGAGAAGTCAAGGGAGGGCGAAGAGGAGCAAACAGCGGTTTAGAGGAAAGCAGCGTGAGTGGATGAGAGAACCACCCGCCAGCCCGTCTCTGTACGGTCTTAATTCACCACACGCATGGAGGAGATTAACTCGAAACCACATCACGTCCACATCCGCCCCCTAGATTGCTCCTTCATTCCTACTGAGACCACCACACACACATACAGAGCCACTTGCACAATAAACAAGTCTATCATCTGTGAACTACAAGTGAATGTCAACATCAAGGCCACAAAATATCACACCGATACAAAGAAGTGAATTAATTATTACTTCAGAACTTCAAAAAGTTTTGTAATTGTTAAGTGGCATGCATATCAAACGGCCCCAGCGGAGACATTGTTTAGCGGTGTGATAATTGACTAACACATTCTTTCACACCAATATAAAACCTGCATGCAAAAACAAATACATGTAAAATGACTGAAGACAGAAAGTAGTGTCAGAGATGGACACTCAAGTTACAAAACAATGGCTTAACTGAAGCTGCGGTAACACTAGACTTTGAACAAGCAAAATTCCTACGGACACTGCAACAGTCGTAATATGACGTCTTACTTTGAATACTTTTACATTTTGGGTGTATTATGTTGAATCATGTTTGTAGAAAAGATGCCACAATCTACTCCACTTGAGAACACTGCAGTCCTGCAGATTTAAAGTTTGTGTTCTTTTAATTCAGCTAGGAGGTCACGGCAATCTTCTATTGGTCACATCTTCATGCGATACAAATTTGCAGGTCAAGAGTTCATCAAACTTGAACTTTGGAACAACCCTTTAAGGTGTGGTCACATTAGCGAATTCACATGAAATTTCGCAAGCAACAAAGGTCCATTGTCTATTGTCAACAGTGTAGTGATGTATGAAGCACAGCTCACACAGAAGTCACTTTAGTTTCAAACCAAGCCACTTTCTTTTGGACAACGCCGCAAATTTGCATGACCAACTTTGCGAAATCTGCATGGGGAAATCTTTCCCCAATTCCAAATTAGTGAATTTCTACTAAAAATAACAGCAAAAATTTGTCAATCAATGATAAATGTGACCATATTTAGGGCCTGTGTACACCTGGTCACGTCATGCGTTTTCTCTGATCGGAAAACTATCCGATCGTGAAAAGACTTTGAATGCCTCGAGAAGGATTTAAATCCAATCACTCAAACCACATCAGGAGGTGGTCTGGGACGCATTCCAGTCAAAACTTAGCCGGTCTAAATGCATCTGGTTTTTGAAACCACATATGTAAATTTTACTCCTCCTAAAAATACTAAAAAATATACATGTGAGAGCATGTTATAGGTTAAATAACATGTTACAGCCAGATATGACAGCGCTACTGCATCATGCATCGCCGCAGATGAGCAGCTGAGTATCTCTTCAGCAAGTTGAAGCGCAAATTGCCGCAAATGAAACTGAAAGTAAGTCACAGACGCTTAACACACAATTATATTCATTAAAAGTAATGAGACTAAACGATCTTACCAGTGCTGTTGCTGCGCTCTCTCCTATTGCGGTCTTTGATTTTGAAATTAGCTGATAGTCAATAAAATGCAGCTCATATGTGTTGCTTTCGGTGACGTGAACTCCATTAAATATGCATATAGCGTGGGGATTGAAGATTTATATCTGTTTTGCGGAGACACATTTATGTGGCCAAGTGTAAATGGAATCATTTTGATAAATCAGATCAGTAAATACACATGAAGTGACCAGGTGTAAACAGGCCCTAAGATTTGGGACTTAATACTTGAAAACAAGTAACACGAGGCATGAGACTTGGCTTGTAAACAATTGATTTGAGACTTGACACTCGTAAACAATTAATCTGAAAACTAAAACTTGTAAACTACTGACTTGAAGCTTGAATTAGACTTTGTCTCTGAGACTCTGAATTAGAGACAAACTCTACAAGATTTATGAAACAAACCTGTAGTGTATAGAAACTATTACCAAAAGACTTGACTTGGATTTCTGACAAAAGACTTGAGACTTGACTTAGACTTTATATTAGTAGCTCATTGCTACAGGCCTTGTACTGAGTTTTGGATTTAAGGACAAAAACAATCCTGTTGGTCTGAATTATCACTTGAAGACCAGAAATAGTACAACAAAAGGAAGATTTAAATATTTATGCCAGCCATATTTACAAATCATTTGGCAGATGTAGACCTGGACACCTTTCAAAAACAGTTGTACACGGCTAATAAGCCGGACATACACATCCATCCTCATCAAACTATTGTGCTTCAATTCAGATTAAGCAATCTTCAATAAACTTTCAATTCATACTCAGGCAAAATTGCTATCAAAATACTGGGTAGCAGTCAAGCAGAGGAATGAATGTATGGTCAGCGCACTTGAGCTCAGAGTAGCACCTTTTGGATTCCAACCAAGGGGAAAAAAAGGTCACTTTGTGCTTCATCATATTTGCTTCAATGAGCAAAATAATGTTACATATGCATCAGTAGTCTTTTTTTTTCCTGTTTGGTCAGCACTCATCATTTCTTGCATCTAGTGTGGACACGTGGGAGGCTTAGGAAGGCGTAACTTAAAATGAAAGTAAACATTTCAAACTTGCAAATGAATAAAGGTTTAATTTGGATCTAAACATTGAAAAAAGAAAACACCAGATAAAGAGAAGTACCAGGTCTTACCATCAGTGGGCGCCATACACATGCAGTCATACTGTGTGACATAATCGATTTTATAGTCTGGATTGATTGGGTAATAATGGGCCAACTTCAGCATCTTCTTGATAGCATCATAGATGAAGATGAAGCTGATAAGTGACGAGAAGCCCTCCTCTGTAAATCGGGTGAAATACTGCACCAGGAAGCTGGCATCAGTGGCCACCAGGACTAGACAGAAGAAGGCCGACCACAGGCCGATCCAAAGACGGAACTCTAGGTAGTCAAAGTCATTATCCCTGCAGAAAATTGTATGAATGGAAAATTAACTCATGTCCCCCCATTTTCAAATCATACAGCAATGACAAGTAAACTACCATTCAAAAGTTTAGGGTCGGTAAGTTTTTGAAGTCTCTTACCAAGACAATTACAATTAAAAATAACTCATATTCTTAAATATATTTTAAAATGTAATTTATACCTTTGGTGGCAAAGCTGAATTGTCAACATCATTATTCCAGTCTTCAGTGTCACATGATCCTTCAGAAATTATTCTAATGTGCTGATTTGATGCTCAAGAATCATTTCTTATTATTAATGTTGAAAACAGCTGTGTTGCTTAATATTGCTGTGCAAACTGATACTTTTTTTTTTTTTTCAGGATTCTTAAGAGTTAAAAAAAAAAAACATTTGGAACATGGTAAATGTATTTACTGTGACGTATGATCGATTTAACACATCCTTGATGAATAAAAGTATGTATTTCTTTCTTTCAAAAACAGTAATGTATCTATGACCAGCACTGGAAATCATTATGCACTGAACACTTCAGCTTCATTTACAGAATCTTAGCTTCAGTTCATTCCAAATTGGTCAGTATATACAGTAATTAGTTTATATTTACATTTATGTATTTAGCAGATGCTTTTGTTCATAGTGACTTACAAATGAGGAATACAAGCAATTAATCTTAAGGAGGCAATAAACACAAGAAGTGCTAGTAATACAAAGTTTCAGACAGTTTTCAGAATAGTGCCTGTTAGAACAGGGAAGGATTAAGGAACAGTGAACTGCAGGATGCAGTTAAAACACACAGTTTATGATATTACATTGTGAACAAAGATGATCAAGCACCTGCTGAAGTTGAAGAGCAGCCTTTCAAACACCAGCACTGGCCCCGTACTGCTGAGAATGGTCAGAGGCTGCCCAGCCAGAAGACAGAAGATGGCTCCAGTGACCGCTGTACCCAGAAAGCTTTCCAGCACACCCTTCACCCAAGACACAATGAAGAAGAATCAAAGGGTTATGGAAAAACCCAACTGAGGCTTAGTCACAATCACGTTCCCCGTAAAGAAAGTCTGTTTAAGCATGTTCAAATCCCTGTTTGGAAGGGACAAGCTTTCCCTGAGGAGGTTAAGGGAAATTCATCATTGTTCACAGACATACTTTGAGGCTGTGTGAGAAGAAACAAGCACAGATTTGCAAGGGATAATTTCACAAAGCAAATTACCTAATGTTTTTCAGCTAACTCAAAGTTACTCTGAGAAAATAAATCTAAAGACCTCATTAGAATCTAATCTTAATTAATCCCTTATTTAATACTTCCATTAATTATGTGCCTAATGTTAACAATAGTCTTATTTCAATGGATTAATTACACTTTTATTTACCTTAATTCAATAAATTGATTTTATTACCCATACATTTAATGGTAACACTTTACAATAAGGTTCAGTAGTTAACATTAGTTAACTACATTAGTTAACATGAACTAATAATGAACTGCACTTCTACAGCATTTAATAATCTTTGTTCATGTTAATTTCAACATTTACTAATACATTATTGAAATCTTGTTAGCATTAGTTAATGCACTGTGAACTAACATGAACAAACAATGAACAACTGTATTTTTATTAACTAATGTTAACAAAGATTAGTAAATACAGTAACAAATGTATTTCTCATGGTTAGTTCATGGTAGTTAATACATTAACTAATGAACCTTATTGTAAAGTGTTACCCATTTAATTTAGTGATGCACTTTGTAAGATCGCACAACCTTCTGAAATGCCTATTTCCAGACAACAAACACTCCCACCTCAGTAATAACTAGCCCTGTCCTAATTAGTATATGAAATCACATACGTCCTGTTAATAACTGAAATCCAAACAAATCAAGACTAATCCTGCCGAAATAATGCTTATGAGAACTGTTGTGATGAACTGCCATTGAAGAGATGTTACTTCATGTTACAATTTGCTCTGCAATTTAAATCCCATGTGAATCAGTCATGTTTGTGTTTTTCTCACACAGTCTTAGTAAAAATTACCAGCTCAACTCAGGTCTGAGAAATCTAATCCCATCCAAATGAGAATATCTGTGATTGTGGTATATTCTTACCGCTTCATCTGTCTTTTGACCTTTATCAAACACTGTGACTAAAGCCTGCTATGCCTTCATTAAGGATTTAGACCTTTTGTTGAGTAAAATAACAAACAACAGTTTGAGGTTTAAATAGTCCTGACATCCCATTAGACGTACATAGAATCAATAAGGAGAGACTACTCAAAACAGCCACTGTAGTCCTCATCTTAACTAATTCCCTAATTTAATTTTATACATGTTATAATGTATATACACCGATCAGGCATAACATTATGACCACCTTCCTAATATTGTGTTGGTCCCACATTTGCTGCCAAAACAGCTCTGACCCGTTGAGGCATAGACTCCACTAGACCCCTGAAGGTGTGCTGTGGTATCTGGCACCAAGATGTTAGCAGCAGATCCTTTAAGTCCTGTAAGTTGTGAGGTGGGGCCTTCATGGATCGGACTTGTTTGTTCAGCACATCCCACAGATGCTCGATTGGATTGAGATCTGGGAAATTTGGATGCCAAGTCAACACCTCAAACTCATTGTTGTGCTCCTCAAACCATTCCTGAACCATTTTTGCTTTGTGGCAGGGCGCATTAAAAAGAAAGAGGCCACAGCCACCAGGGAATACCGTTTCCATGAAAGGGTGTACATGGTCTGCAACAATGCTTAGGTAGGTGGTACGTGTCAAAGTAACATCCACATGGATGGCAGGACCCAAGGTTTCCCAGCAGAACATTGCCCAAAGCATCACACTGCCTCCGCCGGCTTGCCTTCTTCCCATAGTGCATCCTGGTGCCATGTGTTCCCCAGGTAAGCGACATACACGCACCCGGCCATCCACGTGATGTAAAAGAAAATGTGATTCATCAGACCAGGCCACCTTCTTCCATTGCTCCGTGGTCCAGTTCTGATGCTCACGTGCCCACTGTTGGCGCTTTCGGCGGTGGACAGGGGACAGCATGGGCACCGTGACTGGTTTGCGGATATGCAGCCCCATACGCAACAAACTGTGATGCACTGGTGTATTCTGACACCTTTCTATCAGAACCAACTTCTTGAGCAATCTGAGCTACAGTAGCTCGATCAGACCACATGGGCCAGCCTTTGCTCCCCACGTGCATCAATGAGCCTTGGCCACCCATGACCCTGTCGCCGGTTCACCACTGTTTCTTCCTTGGACCACATTTGATAGATACTGACCACTGTAGACCGGGAACATCCCACAAGAGCTGCAGTTTAAGAGATGCTCTGACCCAGTTGTCTAGCCATCACAATTTGTCAAACTCGCTCAAATCCTTACGCTTGCCCATTTTTCTGCTTCTAACACATCAACTTTGAGGACAAAATGTTCACTTGCTGCCTAATATATCCCACCCACTAACAGGTGCCGTGATGAAGAGATAATCAGTGTTATTCACTTCACCTGTCAGTGGTCAGAATGTTACTGTATGCCTGATCCATGTATAAATAAATAGATCCCTCCAAATTGCACCACTTTGCTAGCTGACAGATACTGAGGGGTTTTCCTAAGCTAAGATATAGAATAGCCAACAACGTGTGCATTAGATCTCAGCAATCACAGCTAAATATATGAACTGTGAGACTTTAACTTACCAACATGACCTTTGAACTAGAAGTAACATTTCAAAAAGTGGGCAGAGAAGAAGGTGCTCCCAGTATGCGTCAGTTAAAGATTGACCCAGACTGAATTACACTGTAATCTCTTACAAGGTTTGACTGATTCTTATTTAGAAAGGCTCGGGCAAAGAGAGCACATGGCACATCCAGAAACTCATGAAGTTTCCTATGATTTGCAGTTGTATCTTCACCTGCATGTTCTCTGTGGCGTCGCCCAGCAATCCTCCAAACGTGATGGCATTGGTTACTGTTCCCAGGTAGATGAAAAGAATGGCAGACAAAGACTGGATGTGTAGTGCATCGTAGAAATCACTGAAGAAAAAGGGGGCTTTTCTTTTGATATCAAGAATAAGGCCTCCACAAAACCTGAAGAACAAAATATGATGCACGTTAATTCTTATACTCGTAGTGATATATAGGTTATTTTATTCTGCCTTCCAGTGCAGAATAAAATGGAACAGTGGGGTTTAAAAATCTTTAAATCTGGGATCCAATTTCAAATTTAAACCTGGAAATAAATATAAAATAAATAAATAAACTATGCAATAATCACAAAAAAATGTAGGATTTTGAAAAATAAATGTAATAACATGCAATGAACAAAATTTTTTATTATATACTATTTCAAGGTCAGTAATCAAAAGCAAAAGGGGGATACACCAAATACTAAAACATTTTGAAATTCATTTTTAATTTTATTAATTATTATTAAAAAAATATATGTTACTTTTTACACTAATTCTACTGCTGTCTATATAATTTGCAAAGAAAAATTCTCAATTAAATTAGAATGAAAACATTTTCACAAGTGGACTTTTAAATCCTATATGAACAAAGTAATATTTTAAATAGTAGCATGTTTATTGGTATTATGAATTGTTAACAGCAAAAAATCTATTTAGCACAAAAGTGGTACTAACAGTACAAGGCAGTTCTTTGCCAAAGGTCAAGGTGTTTCTAAAACCAAGGAATGTACTGTACTAGAAAATCAAATCTAATGTTAACAGTCTGTACTCCGTAAACAGAGAACATGCTGACTCCAGTGTTTGACTAATATTAAGATAATTCTAGTCATATAGAAAGGAGGCAAACAAACCTTGATCTGAACTAAACCATGGTGTTCAGAGAACATAATCTGTTCCTTCAGAAGAATTTATACAAACATTAACTCACTTCCCCGTCCTCTTCAGCTCATCGCCTACTGCGTGCCCCCCGCCCCCGTGTCCACCACTGTGAGGCGTGTCTCCATTCATCTGTGTGCTGTCCCCTCCAGCATACATGTTCTTTCTGGACAACATAACAAACAAATGGAGATTATTGAACAAGACACTTTATGTCATTAATGTCCTGAAATAACTGTTATAGAGGAGGAAAGAAAACAGAGAAGACAGACAGATGACAAAAGACACACTCATGGGCTCTTTATAAGTCATTTTAAGGCCCCCAGCCTGAAGTTACCTTAACTAAAAATCCTGCAAGCTTGTACACTGGTAGCCCATACAAATGTGAAATATGAAATAAAATACAAGATACACATGGTAAAACCATGGTATTCTTCAAATTATCTAAATACCATGATATATGAATATGGTACTCATTCAATCATCCATATGATATGATAATCATTTAAACCAAGAAACGATAGAGAACGAAAGGACGATAAACTGACAAAATTATCAAACAATAGATAAAATGATAAAACAATAGATAAAAAAAGAGAAATACAGATAGAATGATTAAACAATAGATAAAATGGTTGATCAACAGATAAAACAAAAACAGATAAATAGGAAAAAAATATAAAAAATACAACAATTTACAACAGACAGACAGACCAATATGAAAATGATGACACTAGATAAAGCAATAAAAGGACTGAGCAATAGATAAAATGATAGATGACAGACAGAACAAGCAAAAGTTATGGATGGATGGATGGATGGATGGATGGATGGATGGATGGATGGATGAAATGATAGATGTCAGACAGATTAAGCGAAAGTTATGGATGGATGGATGGATGGATGGATGAATGGATAAAATGATAGATAACAGACAGAACAAGTGAAAGTTATGGATGGATGGATGGATGGATGGATGGATGAAATGATAGATGTCAGACAGAACAAGTGAAAGTTAAGGATGGATGGATGGATGGATGATGGATGAATGGATTGATGGATAAAATGATAGATGACAGAACAAGCTAAAGTTATGAATGGATGGATGGATGGATGGATGTTTTATGAACGAATGATTGGTAGACAGACAGACAGACAGACAGACAGAGAGTAACTGAAGCAGTTAAGACTGTTGTTTACATTCAACAACCAGTGAATGCATGTACGAGGACTGCAGTGTGTAGTGTGTTGTGTACACTGTGTGTGATGCTGGTGTGACTGCATGCTGCGGGCACACAGCTCTGCTTTACGGCTGATGTGGGCTGGTATGGATTCAGGTGGCAGGAAAAAACGGCAGCCTGCTGTCACTTCACCTAAAGCCAAAGAGAGGTGACGTACTTCATCTAATTAACCGCTGCTCTGTTCCTTCCCACTGAATGAAAGAATGAACGGCCTTTGTTCGCACTGACCTGGCTGGCTGGCCTTTGAAACTACTTCCTGACCATGTGTGACATATATAACACACTGTATATGGCTTAAAGGGTTTGGCTATTTATAAAGATGGACATACATCCATTTAGAGTTTCTACTTGCCATTTGTAACAGTAAGATTTTATTTATACCACTTACACTGAAATTACTTTAATCCTTAAATAACTGACTAACTATATATTTGACAGTTAAAGGGACAGGCTCAGAAATTAAATCTCACAATCATATGAGTCAAAATAGGAACATTGATAGAGTTTGATGTGAGATATTGGTGGGGCTACAGCAATAGAAAGAGTTACAGGCTGATATACATCAATTACCTTTTATCTGAGGATGGCAGGGATTTTGGAGGCTCTATCCTGATGGCAGGGTCCCATTCTCCAGGAGGGAGGACGATGACCTCATCCAAAAACTCGTCAATGCCAGCAAGGAGATCTTGTCTGTCCTTGGCTTTGTACGCAATTTCATGGAAGACCTTGATAAGAGAACAGTGATTACTGGCTAACTCTCCCTACACAATCCAATTCAACTAATCCAAGCACAAACCCTTTTTTTCTTTCAGGCACATCAGACCATGCAGGCTACGTTCAGACAGTCAGTGTTTGGGACTGACAAATGTATTTACAAATATGTGTGATGATTGAGTTGGCCTATTCATACAGCAGTTTACTGTACTGGAGTGGCTCAAATACTGTTGTTTGAGATGAACAATAGCTTCGAGTAACGTCTAAAGTCTGTGTACCAAACTCTCAAAATGTCAGAGAAATTAAATGTTTAAATTGAAATACTAAATTATTAAAACTAAAACTGAAATAAAGCTAAATTGAAAAACAAAAAACTAATAAAAATGACAAAAACATAACAGAATTACTAAAACTTAAACTAAAATTAAAATAAAAACTGAAAATATAGAAATAGAAGCCGATTCAAAACATTATTACATATTTGACAGTACAATAACACAATTTCTGTTACAGAATGCAGTTGTTCATAAACAAACAAGAATGAACGCAACAATGTTTAACATTCTAAAACAGGACATCAGTTTTTGGCTGAGATTAGACTCTCTATGTACCTCATCAGACATCAGGGTAGCGATTGCTCTACCAATTTCATGGTATGACTTGGCTTTGCCTTTGGGTCCAAGCAGAATGAACAGAAATCTGGGGACAACAAGGCAAAAATATTAGCGCACTTGATGCAAAACATACACATTTAATGAAAGCTTCTTTTTGAACTGAACACTCCTTGGCCTTGTGGGATGAAAGCGGGTCATACCTGGTGGGCACAGGCACTTCAGTCAGCGCCCCCAACATGACTGCCTGCTGCAGCCTCACAAAGGCCACAAAAGGACTGTCCAGGAAGTCCACTTCTCCAACGAGAACATTGGAAGCTTCAGCATCTCTGGGCAGCTTCTTCATAAACTTGTTCTTCAGCTGGAAAAATGCAGGATGGTATTTTAATGAAGCTCGATAAGAAAGAAGAAACAGATGATCAAAGTGCACAAATCAAGCCTTAACACATGACCTCATTAAACATATTGTCCGGCTGGCATTTTGTGCCAAGACTTTCCTGAGGCGAGATGTAATGAATCCAACTGCCGCAGCTGTCCAACTAATGGAAATTACAAAGATTGGTGGTTGTACGTAGGATGGTTCATTCAGGGGTTGGCGAAGGCCCACTTTGACTCCTGCATTCTTTTGCTCTTAACTCAAAGGAACCACTGGTAACCAGCATAAAGAACTGTTAAATTAATTTAATTTATATGGACTGCTGTTGTTCCTACCAGTGATAAAATGAAGGCCAACTTCAAAGCAGTGGCATCTGCCAGCTCAGTCTTTGAGGTCATGCCAAATGTGAAATTTACAAGCCAAAGATAATTAGTACACCCTGCTCACATAACCATAAATTGTTAAGCAACTGTAACTGGTGCCTCCAAGGTCATTATTGCACATTTTAACAGCTAAAGGTGCTATTTCACAATCACTCAAGCTTATTGCATATATAAAGTACTTTTATATGTTTACTACTTCCAAAAATGTAAACACTCACTATTCTTTAATAGTAAGACTGGCGCACATGACAGTATCCATTGACATGTTAATTAGGAAGCTTATAAATCAGATTAGACAGCTCTGCTGATAACCTGAAGATGAGGTTCCAGTGTCAGTCGTTCATAAACCAGTTCCCCAGTATACTGCCAATACATAAACAACAACATTCCCCCCTGAAAGTCTTATTTAACAGGCAGAGTAAGCAGTTTAGTTAACAATTGACAGAAGAACACTTCTAGCAAGCACAATGGAAAACATTTAACCTGAAACACCTGAGCACATGACAAGACAGACCTCTCACTCATCAGCAGCACCACAGATCATCTGTTTTGAAGGTCTTTTATTTGCTTTTATTCCATTGCACCGTAGCACAATGACCCCAACACTAGCTATCACTGCATTACAGCTATCAGATAAAATGAGTGCATATCCTGATTTGTTAACAACTGTATTAATGTGATGAATGGGATGACCATGTGTCTTGCTTTAAAAAAAGATTACTTATTTTATAAACTTGTTTATAAACGTAGTTTACCCATTAATGTAAATTCTGTCAACTTTTTTCTGGAATTTGGTCCACTAGAGTGACAAATTTTTAGTAAAAATAAAGAACTTAATTTTTGGTTCATAATGAATTAATGTGGTCTGTTGATTAAACAAAGATATAATAAGGCTTCAGAATAATAAATATAGTGTACAAGTCATATGAATTACTTCATGACACTTTTGAGTGATTTTAAAGCCTCCTTCATGTGTAACACTAAATAAATATAGTCATATGCGTTTGAAACATGAGGGTGACTAAATTAAGACATTTTAGGTGAAGTATACTATTAACACAGTGTTTGCTTGATTAAAGAAAGCAGGCTGAGATGAAAAAGGCAGCCCGATATGATCATCCCTGCTTCGTGGGAATAACCTTTACAGAAACTTAATTCAACTTGTGCTTAATCATCTGGGAATTTAGAAAGCAAAGCCACCATGGAGTAATAAAAATGATCTTAACCATGGATGAAACAAAAACAAGTGTGGAAGCGATGGCCATAGATGGAGATGAGTGATGTCACTGATGTTAACTTGAGGCCAGATTGTAGAGAGCATTACCAGAGGAGCATAAAGGGATGATTAAGGTATTAGAAGGACACACCTTAAACAACCCATAGTGTTTTTCTCAGTCTTATATGAATGTTTACCTCTGAGCCACCATTCAATGCAATATGTAGTCAAAGAAGGGTCAGCAGATGGTCACGTCCCATCAGTTAATTCACTTCAGCAGCACAATATGCTGAATACAACATCATACAAAGCGGTAAAATAGTCTAACTTCTGACCTTTCAATACATCACACACCCCAATCAATTTCCATTCAAATCAAATATTACATCTCCAACGAAACAGTTCTCTGGCAGGTAATATGCAACGTGGAAAGGCTTAGCATCATCTCTGACACTGGATTACTTCCACAGCTAGAGCAAGCAATGCTTTATTACATCAGTCCATCAAGTCTGACGGCCTGTATTTTGTGTAGTCAAGCCATGGAACTGATGACTTCCTGTTGGAGCTAATGTAAATGGATGGCTGTCAACCAAAATCTCTGCGTTTAAATAAATGCTTTACAATATAAATAGTGTTGCTATTTTTTCAAACTGTATTTGTCTTATTCCCATCACCCTTAATAAAATGTAATAAAACTATTTTTGTCAAGGCTTAAAAGACTAATAAATTCATAGTACTTCCTTAGGAGGGCGCTCTCTCTGAGGAAAAAGGCAAGGTACTCCTGTCCTACATTACAGAAAGATGCCATAGGAAATGGATATTAAGTTAGCTCAATTTAGAACAGCAATTTATTATATATATATATATATATATATATATATATATATATAAACAATTCATTATACAATGGGAAAAATGATTCATCGCTCTAAACCACCATACCAAATCACTCAAAATACTTCATTTTCCTTTGGGTACCATTAATTTCCAGATTCTGTGAATGTCTAATCTCAGAAAGCAGGAATGACGTCATCAAAAAAAAAAAAAAAAAAAGTGTGACAAGCCACAAGGCTTTCACAGAGCATGACACAAAGCCGAGCCACCCCTCAATCTGTGCTTACAATTGCAATCTGTCCATGTCTCTGGGCCACCTCACACAAGCAGCCTCTCAATCCCCACTCTACCACAAGGGGCAAGGGGCATCTCCTCAGAGTCTGTCAACAGCTGAGGCCTTCCAGTAATCACATTCGCATAGAAACAATGTCAAAAGTTTTCCAGCCGTTTCACATAATGCTGTGTTCAGCAAGAAGGGATGGATTCCCACGTAAAAAGGAAAGATTCTACAATTCCTCTAAGGTGAACTTCTGTGAAGTGAGTTAATTTTTACGGTTTGTCACAGATTGACACCACCCTTATGACCTCTTGGTGCTCCCTCAATGAGAAACCAAGAACTTCCCATTAGGAATGGAAGTCTATAATTCCCAGCTATGCCCTTGTGTTACATGCTCCACTGCTTCTGTTCTGCTGTGCATGTAACCGCAATGTCCTATTTTATCACTAGGAAAACAATAATAAAAAAAAAAAAAAAAACACTGACATTGACTGTTTATGTGCACAGATTTTTGGCAATCCAAATTACAGTCAATTGCAGATACCAAACACTGTCTTTATTTTATATTTATGAAAAATATATATATATATTTATGTTGTTTAATGTTTAAAATAAGACATTTATTTGGTCAAAAATACAGTCAAAACAGTAATATTGAGAAATATTGTTACAATTTAAAATAACCAGAAATCATTCTAATATGCTTATTTGCTGCTCATTAAACATTTCTTAATATTGTTAAAAACTGTTGTACTGTTTCCTGTTTTTGTGAAAACCTTGATACATTTTTTTTCAGGATTCTTTGATGAAGTTCAGAAGAACAGCATTTATTTAAGGCATTTGGTGTGTGAGTATATAATATATATATATATATATATATACACACACACACACTGGTATATCTTGAAATTGGACTCACCTGGTCTTTTTCTGGCTTGTCTGAAATATCGTTCAAGCTGCTTGATGTCAAGTTGCGATGTGTAGTGGTTGGGCTACCTGAGAAAAAGTTATGAATACAATGGTTCAATGAAAAAGACCCAAATTAAAAGGGCACTGTTCCTTTATTTTAAAAAACAAAGTTTAAAAGAGGTCAACAGAGTAACCCAAATGCAGAATAAGCAAGAGCATCTTGCATGTCAGATGAAACCAATGGGGAACCAATGGGACTGACAACTATTTACAGAATATGAATATTTTATAGGCTCTGTCTGAATTGCTTGAGTCCATGATTTCAAAACTACAATAAATTAGGAAAGGTGATATGCCTGGAAAGAAAGGAATCTACTGAAAGGTTAACTATTAACCTTTCAGAGCCCAAGTCATTGTCATCATGCTGTGAAAAGCATTTGCAGGAGAACAGGACAAGCACAGTGAAGCAAAGTATTCCCAATGTCACTGAAAACCTGCCAGTACTACTACTGACCAGGATTCTTGTGCTATAATGACTAAGATGTCAGTTTGATGCAGCCAAAAGAAGAAAAAAAAGTGCCAAAAGATGAAAAAAGCTTTACTTATGAAGCACTTACAAAGAAAAAAGAAAAAGAAAAAGAAAAGAAAAAAAGATTTCACATCTACCTTAATAAATCTTACATTATCTGATAAGAGCTGCTAATTAATAAAGGTCATGGTAATGATGATATGATGATCTGCAGTGGAAAGTTCCACATAAATGAGTCCAATGTGATTATCAAAAGACTTTGGCATTGAAATCTATTAAGGGTGAAGATTACCATAATGAGGAAGTCAGATATGACAATACAATACATAACAATGATCACAGGACTGACTAGTTAAATACAGATGGCCACAACAAGAAAGTTCTGGTAACATGGTAAAAACGTTAAAAGGGTCATTTTATACTTTAACATCCATGAAAACCTTCCATTGCACAACAGGTTCTGTATAGTGGAAAAAAGGTTATTCAGACGTTAAATTATTCTTCAGACTTAGAAAAAATGGTTGTTTTAATAACTGTTGACTGAAAGGTTCTTTAAGAATGAATTTTCTACGACATCGCTGAGAGAATAAAGAGTTCAATGAACTTTTCATAAGATCTAAGAAGATTTGATTCCTCGTGATATGACCCTTTTAAATGTTTGGTTCACTTTAAAATGAAAATTACCCCAAGCTTTACTCACCCTCAAGCCATCCTAGGTGTATAGGACTTTCTTCTTTCTGATGAACACAATCGGAGTTATATTAATAAATATCCTGATGTATCCAAGCTTTATAATGTGAACGGGACCAACGAGTTTGAAGCTCAAGAAAGTGCATCCATCCATCATAAACATACTCCATACAGCTCCAGGGGGTTAATAAAGGCCTTCTGAAGCAAAGCGATGGGTTTGTTTAAGAAAAATATCCATATTTAACAAGTTATAAAGTAAAATATCTAGCTTTCGCCAGACCGCCTTCCGTATTCAACTTACGAAAAAAAGTGTAAAACCCTCGGAGTTCAAAAAGCTTACACTTACCTTCCATACTAAAATTACTAAAAAAACATTTTTGTCATATATTACGCTTTTTTCGTAAGCTGAATACGGAAGGTGGTCTGGTGGAAGCTATACATTTTGCTATATATTTTACACTTTCTTGAGCTTCATACTCGTTGGTCCCATTCACTGCCATTATAAAGCTTAGATGCATCAGGATATTTATTAATATACAGTGCTCAGCATAAAGGAGTACAACCCCTTTGAAAAGTAACATTTTAAACATCTCAATGAACACAAAAGCAATTTCCAAAATGTTGACAAGACTAAGTTTAATATAACATCTGTTTAACTTATAACATGAAAGTAAGGTTAATAATATAACTTAGAGTACAAATTTTTCAGTTTTACTCAAATTAAGGGGATGCAAAAATGAGTACACCCCACAACAAAAACTACTCTATCTAGTACTTTGTATGGCCTCCATGATTTTTAATGACAGCACCAAGTCTTCTAGGCATGGAATGAAAAATTTGGCAACATTTTGCAACATCTATCTTTTTCCATTCTTCAAGAATGACCTCTTTTAGAGACTGGATGCTGGATGGAGAGTGATGCTCAACTTGTCTCTTCAGAATTCCCCATAGGTGTTCGATTGGGTTCAGATCAGGAGCCACTGAATCACTTTCACCCTGTTCTTCTTCAGAAATCCAACAGTGGCCTTAAATGTGTGTTTAGGATCATTGTCTTGTTGGAAAAGTGCACGATGACCAAGGGCACGGAGTGATGGTAGCATCTTCTCTTTCAGTATAGATCAGCACATCTGTGAATTCATGATGCCATCAATGAAATGCAGCTCCCCGACACCAGCAGCACTCATGCAGCCCCACATAAGGACACTGCCACCACCATGTTTCACTGTAGGCACCATGCATTTTTCTTTGTATTCCTCACCTTTGCGACGCCATACAGTTTTGAAGCCATCAGTTCCAAAAACATTTATCTTGATTTCATTACTCCAGAGTATAGAGTCCCAGTAGTCTTCATCTTTGTCAGCATGGGCCCTGGCAAACTCTAGGTGGGCTTTTTTGTGCCTGGGCTTTAGGAAAGGCTTCTTTCGTGCATGCCATTCCTCTGCAGTGTACGCCATATTGTGTCACGGGTAATAGTCATAGCTTTCTACTTCTTTAGATAACTGCAGTGAACTTGCATGCCAATTTTCTTCAAAGACACTCCTGTCGAGGTGTTAACTTCTGTGGACGACCTGGACATCTCTGTGAGATGGTTGCAGTTCCATCTTTTTTCAAATTTTTGTACCAATTTTGCTACAGTATTCTGACAAGTAAAGCTTTGCTGATCTTCTTGTAGCCTTTACCTTTCTGGTGTAAAGAAATTATTTTCTTTCTTCTTTTGTCTTGTGACATTTCTCTTCCATGTGGTGCCATTGCTGACAGCATGAAATGGGAAGGGGTTTTAACACCCTTTTATAGTCAACTGTCTGCTGGACACCTGTGTAATGAATAATTAGACTCACCTGTGGTTGAATTCTTGTTAAATTAGACATTTATAGTCTAAAATTTAGCTTTGCTCCAGAGACTTTGAGTTGGGTGTACTCATTTTTGCATCACCATAATTTGAGTAAAACTGAAAATTTTGTTCTCTAAGTTATATTATTAATCTTACTTTCATGTTATAGATGTTATATAAATCTTAGTCTTGTCAACATTTTGGAAATTGTTTTTGTGTTCATTGAGATATTGTTTAAAATGTTACTTTTCAAAGGGGGTGTACTCATTTACGCTGAGCACTGTAACTCCGATTGCGTTCATCAGAAAGAAGAAAGTCATATACACCTAGGATGGTTTGAGTAAAGCTTGGGGTAATTTTCATTTTAAAGTGAACTAATCCTTTAAGCTACCATGCTATGCTATTCTATCGCAGCTATGTTAAGCCCAAAGTATACTCCAGTTGAATGCATAACCTTTTAAAATATACTCCATTTAATAGTGCAAGTAAACGCATGCGGTCAACTCATGCGCACTAGAATGTTTAATCCTTGTCCAGTGTCTGGTCTCTGGTGTATTTCTTTCTGGAAGTTTTAACCGATAACATGTCGTTGTACTCATTTAAACTTCTTTTACCCCCTCATACAAAGCAATTGTCAACACGGCCATCTATTGTTGTTGCCATCTTGAGTAGTTTATAGTAGTTCCGCCTCATCCATTTCTTTTTCGGCCATGAAACAATGGGCCAGGAGTAGAGTTGCCACCTTTTGGACAAAATAATTTTCTACTATGCTAATGATGAAATTCACATCATGCGCACTGTACGCATACCCTAGTGTACACATAAAAACTTAAGTATACTTTGGGCACACACTATGGGGTAAGAGGACACATACACACATTGGCACCTGGTAAGTTGGAACTTACTAGGCCATCCCATGCTTGGACTTCCAGGGGCTCGCAACATCTCCTCAGAGGTGCGAGTCATTAGACAAGGCACTGAACTCTCAAGTGGATTACGTGCTTTTAGTGACAAGTGCAGCAGAGCATCCAAAAGAAAAAAAGATGGTAAGAAGGGTGAAAAGAAAGATTGTCAAGGTGACAGAGGTCATACCAGTGGTTATAGGTATAAAGTTTAGCTAGTTTTGTAAAAGATTGTGTGAGACTGGAGTACAATCTCACACATTGCTTAGAAAAAGAGAAGGTAGAAAAGAAAAATTTGTTAAGAAGGTAGAAAAGCGCAGTTACAGCAAAGTTTGTGTAGGGAATATAAAAGTTCTAGTGAATAACATTTATGTCATATTCAAAAAGTCCAATGGTCAATGAATCACAGGATTCATGGTATAAAACCTGTCCATTCCCTAACCCTATGACCATCAATCTAATCATGATGTGAGTGTAAATTTTTATCAATGCTCTATTTGTCTTAACTGAAGTTATTACTTTTAATATTACTGCAATAAATCAAATGATCCTCTTGACCATGGCCTTATTTGAAATGTTGTCTTTTCTTATCTTTCTCAGATTAGTTCATTGGATTATCTCTCAGATTAGCCTAATAGTTCACCAGTTCATAATGATTTACATTCTCAACAACGTAATGCAACAGCATATTGTGTGCATCACTGAAAAACACACGCAGACAGAGACAGACTAAACAATATCAAGGACTGACAAGGAACGAGTTACTATTTAAAGACCCCATGAACTCTTTCCATGTCTACTAGCTCTGTCTATATGCTTTTGTACTCCTAAAAAAATGTCAAAATTAACCTTTAGAAGATTCAAAACCTTTAGATTTTTTTTTTTTTTTGTGTGTGTGTGGAAACCGTAATACATTTCACGTGATTCTTTGATGAATATAACTCCAAAAGAACAGCATTTATTCAAAATAGAAATCTTTTGTAACATCTTAAATGCCCTTATTGTCACTTTGGATCAGTTAAATGCATCCTTGCCGAATAAAAATATTAAATTTCTTTAAAAAAAAACACAAAAATCTTTGAATGGTAGCATATGTCATCACAATTTCAAGTGGTTTCATGGAGTCTTTAAAATATACAGAGACAACTACTCATAATAAATGGATCTATGGAAAAATCTAGTCTGAGCCAACAGTGAATCAGTAAATTAGTAAATCACTTATTAGAAACACATTTTTAATACTGTGACAGATGCAATCAAATCTGTAACAAGTTTTGATGTAAATCTTCCAAATAAAGTAAAATGAATAAAACAAAAAAAAATATCTGGATTTATGGTTCTTTAGTTATCTTTGTGAATAACACAAGAAAAATCAAAACACAAAATCAAAAAAGGCAAAAATATTTTTAAAAAATTATATTTTTAAAGGTGTGGGGAAAACACTCCACAAAATTTGACATCAAAAAGAAGAATAAAAAAATTAAATAAAAGATCTTAATAGCTTAAAAGGAAAAAGGAGGATTAAAAATAACTGCACCAAACTGGCACCCATATTACCATTATCCGGGGTGGAAAACAGCCTACTTGCACTGGAGACCGTCTTGCCAATGTCAGCTAAGGAGCGAAGATTGGACTTCTTGGTCTGGTGGCGATGCTTCCTCAGCAAGGTGTACATGACCTTATCTTTCAGGTCAGCTTTCAAGAGACCATTCTCAATCTGACTGTCAGTGATCATTTCTGAAAGAAACAGAGCACATAGCAAACAGAGACAGGTAGACCGTGAGAAAGCAAAATGGGGGTTAGAAGAGACCTGCCTAATGGTTATTTCACTACAGATTTTGAGGAGCTCATTACACCCCCTTCACAACTGAGAAATCTTTTTATTTATTTATCAATTTTACATAACACTGTTCTTAAAACTTTTTACTAGAACTTGAAATTGAACTCTCTGAAGGAACTTTAAGTCAGTGTCAGTGAAGCGACACATTGCGTTCTATTCTTAGCCTTCAGAAGTGGACATCTAATGAGGCAGTGGCTTGTGCATAAGATTGTCTGGTGGTTCCTGTAAGCATCTATTTTTATAAAAGAGGGTCAAAGACACGAGGCCTGGGCCCTCGGGCCCTTTTTGTGAATGGCTTGGCCCTTAATGGCTGATCCTTCAATTCATTTTTAGCTCAAACAGCATTCTATGAGGTTGACTGAGCTTAACTCATCCAAACCTACTGATTTACTGCAAATTGATAACAGGACTTGACACATCATGTTCTGAGTAAGAGATACGGGTATGAGATTCAAGAATGTGAATTGATAAATCTCACTTGATTGGTGGCAGTGGTTACAGTCTCTAACCAGCCATTTTAAATCCAGACAGCTACAGTAAATGACTTATTTTTTTCGATCAGTCCTCTGTGAAAGATCTTATGAAATAATCAGCAGAATCACATACTTTGCTAACAGTGCAATAGAGTTGTTTAACAGCCACACAATTTTCAACCTAATCTTCCTCATGCTCTGTCTGAATTCAGTATAAAAGAAATGGCCATCCTGAATGGATGCAACCACCCGTGCATCTGAACCCAGAGTTACAGCGGAGGTTGAGAGAAGACTGTATTAAACAGAGCTATGAATACATCCTGACATGTGAGTGTTTTGAAACAGAATAAATAGATGGGTTGTGCTGGCCGAGACAATGCATGCATATCACACGTGCTATATCTCAGTGGGTACAGTACATTTGGAAAAGATTTTTTCTCTGAGTCTGATCTGATCTCAAGTGTTATCTTTATGATCTTTCTTTTGCCCTTTGTCCACCAACAGGGTGCCAGTGCTGGTGCCAGAACTGATGCCTTACATGAAACCATTCTGCATGCTTTCACTACAGAAAAGGCAGCTCGATGAAAAAAACCTTCTGGTACAAAACTACGATTAATGCAAAATTTTGATTGCATGAAACTAAATAGTTTAGTCCATTTGACAGTTAATTATATGATCATGTTCATATGTGCAGTATGTCTCACTGAACAGTGGCATTATTTTCCTCATCCACCTAAAAATGTTTACAAATATCTTGTTCATTGATTGCTATAAATGTAATTTATTGCAATAATGGCTGACCTTTGCATCAAAAGCAGTTTTGCTTTATTTCATAAATACCCAGAATCACGTTAAAGGTGCTGTATGTAATTTTTTGAGTTCACATACATGTTTCTATGAAAAATACTGCTGCATCCAGTTATTTTAGTTTGAAATGTGCGTTCCGTGGAATGTCTGTTTTTCTTTTGGTCTGTATGATTACGCCCACTGCCAATTTACCCAAAAGTATTTCGACACCCTAGGTTGCCAGTTGGCGGAAAACACAGTGTATTGCAGCCATAGAAGCCAACAAACAAACTGGGTCAGAAATCGCAGAAAAAACTTGGACTGCAGTACCCATTTCAACTGCTCGCTGTCAACATTACATACTGCACCTTTAAAATATCTTCTAAAAAGGTGTACTTTCAGCCTTATTTTCCTTGTCTGTCTAAAATAAAATTATAGGCTTAAGGTCCGTTCACACCAAGAACGATAAATATAAAGATAACTATAACAAAAACTACATTTGCGCCCACAACAACAAACGATAACGGTCTGTTTCTTCTAAGATCGCGCGCTGAGGTTTCAAATGGTGTACAACATGTTTTTGCTGTTCTTGTTGCATTTACATGGCGTAAACCAGCAGATGTCCTCAGCATGCTATGTTTCGAATGCATCTAGCTAGTGTAATCGATCTAATCTAACAGTGAATTTAGCTGACAAAGTCAGTATAGTAAAATAAAAACAATGCCTAGTCTTTTTCACTGCAAATTCAAAGGAAGCAAGACAATGTTGGATACCTGAGGTAATTTTACACTGTTTGCTAGCCTGGCAAAATGATCTCATCCTTAATACTTCTCACCTTTATTCCGAGGATATGACCGATTGTTTTCCATACAGTATATCCATTTTTTTTTTAAAGTATCCTTAAAAAGGGGGTTTTACTTGTCAACAAGTGGTGGCTTTTTCTGGGCCTCAGCGATTAACTTCTCCGCAATGTTGTCTGCCATTTTAAATGCGCGAGCCCTTAAATTAGAATGGATTCTGATTGGCTGTCAGTGTTTTATCGTTCAACAGCTGGAAAAAAAAATCGTTCTGAAAGTGATCCCAACAATATAATTTCTCTATATCGTTATCGTTGCGGTTTGAACAGTGCTATTCTTTTATATTTAGAGCGATTTTTAGAACTATATCTTTATCGTTATTTTTATAGTTATCGTTCTTGGTGTGAATGGGTCTTTATGCATAAATATCATGTATGAACTGATTGCAATACATTTTACTTTATTGAATTTAGGTTGAATCAAAAGATGTTTGTGATAAAGAAACTGAATTGAATTATTTTGTAAGTAATAAAAAGTTAAAGAAAATATTTGTTCCCTTTCATGGGAACATCAACGCAGCGTCTCATTCCCTATTCAGGAAACCAGGGTTACAGACGTAACCCGAGATGTTTTCATAACCCGTTTTATAAACGATGAATTAATTATATTATAACTTAGTCAGTTACGTCATCGTTCAGCTCTTAAATCAGTGGGTCACTCAGTTGAAGTTCACAGATCCCTCTGCTGAGCACCAGCACCATTTTGGTGGAAAAAGGGTATTTGAGTGCAATAGAGACTTTACGTTTGTAATCAGAGCATCTGAAACAGCTGAAGTTAATAGATCATCCTGACTAAGCAGTCAAAGACCAAAATGGCTGCAGAAGAAAATCTTACCAACGACCCCTGGCAGAGTGGAGGCCTCTAGGTCCAGCATGATGGTGCCTTTCTCTATACACGTCCTAAGCTCAAAGAGACTATGTAGAGATAGAGTGGCCACATGTGGTTTACTCCATCGCTCCCCACCTTTTTCCACCTTCTCTTCAAACTTGATCCACCTTAGAAGAAGAAACAGAGACTTAAAGGTACTTAAGCTCAAATCAAGTCTCATGCGAACAGTTCTGTGTGAAAGTGCAATGTGCAAGTTAATTGATAATTAATTGAAAATTGATTTGGTGCCCAAGAAACATTTATTGTAATTATCATCACAGCTGAAAACTGTGGAAACAGTTTGAAACTGAAAAACAGACATTGTTCAGGATTCTTTGATGAATAGAAAGTTCAAAAGAACAGCATCCAATTTAATAAATGCTTGCTGAGTAATAGTATTAATAAAAAAAATAAATTACAAAAAAAAACAAAACATACTGACCCCAAACTTTTGAATGTTAGTATATCTTTGTAAATCCACTATATACATATTCTTAAATCTACTGTATCAGAGACAAATACCAGTCTCAGACATCAGACCAGAGTCTAAAACAGCCCTCATATTCAACTTTAATCTTTCCCCCTGTAAAACTTTGTTTATTCAAATTGATGACCCTGCTTGAAAGGCTTAAATATGTAATCTCTAATCCTAAAGTACACAAACAGGCTGTAATCTCATCTCTAAAACAATCTCTCAAATAAAATCTTTTTTGAAAATGAAAAGATCAGTAGTAATAATTCCTGTACTCATTCGTAGTGATCTGTTAAATGCCTGTGGCATGTGATAATGGCCACTGATTGGGGACCACCTGGAGTGCCACTCAATTTAACATGAAACTGCCCCTCTCGTTGAATGATCAAACCCATTGAAGAGCAGCACAGCTCCATAATTGATGTGTGCTGCACGCAAGACTCGTCCTTTATCAGAGAACAAGTTGTCTGCTCAAATGAACTCACGATCACATGGATTTAAAGCAACAGTGTCTGTTGAATGCCTGAGCTGAAAGCATATATGTAACATTTTTACACTGTTTCACACCACTCCCTAAAAAATAATCAGGTGGGAAACATCCCTTTAGACACTGTCAAGTGTTTAAAATGTGTTCAGATACTGGCACCAAGCAGTCATTGGCAATGAGCCAGTACACTCGAATGTTCTTTTGATGAATTGTATGGGGCCCGTAAAACTCGTCTGCACGAGTAATTAAAATGGTCTTTAGCAAACAGAACATAAGTGTACTATTTTTCCAATCTTCCCTGAAAATACACTACCGTTCAAAAGTTTGGGATCTGAACAATTATGTTTTTGAAAGAAGATTCTTATGTTCACCAAGGCTGCATTTATTTGATCAAAAATACAATAAAAAGGGTAATATTGTAAAATATTGCAATTTATTCCTGTGATGGCAAAGCTGAATTGCCAGCAGCCATTACTCCACTCTTTAGTGTCACATGATCCTTCAGAAATCATTCTAATATGCTGAACACAAAGATGAAAAGAACAGAATTTAAAATAGAAATCTTTTGTAACATTAGAAATGTCTTTACTGCCACTTTCAATCAATTTAATGCATTCTTGATGAGTAAAAAGCTAAAAAAAAAAAAAAAAAAAAAAAACTATTAATGACCCCAAACATTTGAAAAGTAGTGTAGATCAAATGAAATATGTAAATACAATTAAAATTATACAATATATACAATTTGGGCAAAACATGAGATAAAATAATACTATTAGAAACAAATAAATATTCAGGGAACTCAGGCTTATTTCAACACCTAGTTCCCAAGACATGAGGCTCTTACCTGGCAGTTTCCTTCCACTCCATCTCCTGGCCATCAACAGACAGTAGCTCGTCCAACTCTGTGAAGAGCTGAGGGGGCGCTGGACTGTCATCGTCCTCTCCCAGGATGAATCGGATGCGCTCAGCAGCAGGTGAAACTGCAACAGGAAAAATACTGCGGGTCAGAGGCGAAGGTAAAGTCCTGCATATTTCCGGCTTGCCATCATCACTTATGCCATTAGGTATGATCTCCAGTTTTTCTCCAGAGGGAGTTGGCTCAGGTGGAGGAGAATCTTGACAGCAGACAGGTCTGAATCTGGGTCCACATCCTGATTGGATTCCATCTTCACCTCCTCTACAGCCTCACTCTTCTCCACATTATTGTTCTCGGACATGTTCTCTGGGTTATTATCTGATGCATCCATCCTAAAACCCTCTTTTAAAACACTTTTGTCCCCTAGAACACGATCAACGCTGGTGAGGATGGCCGAGAGAGGGAGGGAGGGAGGTCAAAGACACGAGACCCCACGCAGACAAGCAACACTTAGACCGTCATTAGAGCCCTCCGTGTTGTCTGCTATCCTGAACACCCTACTCTAACACAGTGACACCTAGGTAGTTAAAAAGGGGGTCCCACTTGTCACCCCAGAGCCATAGCCCGCCCATCGGCTGCTCCGGCTGTACCCCCTCGCCATTGGCCCTCCGACTTTGGCACCTTGCCCTGAGCCCCTCATTAACAATTAGGAAATGTTTCACAAACTGTTCATTCTTCACAAGAGGGCCTCGCTTTCCATCTCTCTTGTTTTCTAATTTGAATATTTATTAGTTCTTGTGGAAGAGAGTAAACAGTGATGTTCAATCTAAATAAAGCCCATTTTTCTAACTTGAGTTCATCATTAAAGGTTCATCATTAAAACTAGCAAAATCTGGCAGTGAAATTCACTGTGAAAGTGTGAGTTGTTTCTGATCTAAACCTTTTAATTGGTGTAGCCCAATTTATTCAAGTTGATTCAGTCATATTACATAATATTTTTTAAGAAAAACATTTATATTAAAACCATTTATTTATAGACTTATTTATTTATTTAAACAAATGCACAGTAGATCTTACCCCATGAAGTGCATCTTAACATTTAAAACATTAGTGTTTAAAGCACTGCAATGTAGGGAAAATGCTCACTATAGGCTAACAAACACTAAAAATTTGTGAATAAACACTGAATTTTATATAATTTGCATAATCACCCTAAACAAAACTGGACATTTTAAAAATCTGTGTAAGGTGAAAGGTCATGGCGACTATTCTTCAATACCTTTCCCTAATATTCAATAAACGTTCAGCAAAAATCGGTATAAGTGACGTATGTAGCACTAGCTTAGGCGTAAATGAATCGTCACATAGGCATCTCGCAATCTTGTATACTGTAAAAAGAGAGACTGTCCTCTGATTCACCGTCCATTGCTGATGTCACTGGCTTGAGTTGACATCTTCTAATGTTGATAAGATCAACATTAACATCATGGATACAATGCTGTTTGAGTAAATGAGTAATCGGATTGTACAGTTCTGCAGTGAACCAGTCTGATTTCTGACGAAACCTCCAGACTGAATTACTATCCATAAAGCCCTTGTGTTTCTTTGAAAAGATAATTATAGTATCTGATTGGATAGAAGTGCAGGATATAACTCTCGCTTTCTAAAGCCAGTATTTTCCTAAACTTTTACTGCTGCTGATATGGTGAAAAACAGGTCAGAAATGTTATCAGTATACCTGGAAAAGTGATAAAAGAATGAGAAGAAACTTTAAAATTACACTAGCCACAAAACATCAGTAATTCCAACATGTACATAATACATTCATATTGAACACCATCATACCATCATCATCATTCAAACACCATCAAACCTCATTCAAAACATTGTAACAGAGACTAAATAATATACAGAGATTTGACAGTCTGCCACAAGGTCCTCTCAGCTTTGGTGAATTTTAAGAATTTCTAAGACAGACTTTAAAGAATTTAATATACACACTTTATACTTTTAATAAAGGATTAAAATATATATATATATATATATATATATATATATACACACACACACACACACTCGTTCAAACGTTTGGGGTCAGCATTTTTTTTAAAGAAATTCATATTTTTATTCAGCAAGGATGCATTATCCTAATCGAATGTGTCAGTAAAGACATTATGTTACAAAACGTGACCTTTAAATGCAGTTAATTGTCAAATAATCCTTAAAAATATCAAAGTTTCCACAAAAATATTAGGCAGCACAACTGTTTTCAACACTGATAATAATAATAATAAATGTTTCTTGAGCACCAAATCAGCATATTAGAATGACTTCTGAAGGATCATGTGACACTGAAGAATGGAGAAATGATGCTGAAAATTCAGCTTTGCATCACAGGAATAAATTGCATTTTACAAGATATTCAAATAGAAAGCAGTTATTTTGAATTCTAATAATATTTCTGTATCTTTGATCAAATAAATGCAGCTTTGGTGAACTTAAGAGACTTCTTTCAAAAACATTTAAAAAAATCTTACCGACCCAAAACTTTTAAACGGTAGTATATATAATGATGTATGTATATTATATATATATATATATATATATATTATATATATATATATATATATATATATATAAAATGATGTATCAAGACCGAATACATTATGTCCAGTTTACAGGAAGTGACTAGGCAGTACTGTTTCACTCATTTGGGCCAATTCGTTGTCCCAACTCTGTTCTACAAAGTCCACACACAAAGTGACCCTGCGATGCATACAGACAACTCTGCTATGGATACCAAGCACTAAGCCTCAGTGGGCACTTGCTTCATGCTGTTGCTAAGCAGGGCCGGGACAGAAGGAACAAGCGAGGGAGGGAGAGAAAGAGGCATGGGTGAGTTCAGTATGGGAGAGAGCGCAAAGGACAGATAGAAATGAAAATCGCATCGTTCAAACAAAGTTTCAAAGCTGTGGGCTCTCTCGCCAAGAGCTACGACCCACACAAAGGGGACTTTGTCCGTGCACCAGAGGCTTATGGGAAAAGCGAGGGGGAAGTATGCCCAGCACCCAAAAAGGGACTTAGCTGAGCAGCCACTTCATGCTGGAGAGTCCCAGTCTCACTAGCAACACTGTGCAACATCCCACATGCAAACAGCAGTATCCCAACTCACATTCCTCTCACTCCATCTGAGAGCAAGTATTCAATGACATTCTTACACCATGCACAGACCAGAAAAACAATAATTCTCAATACTCATGGGTTTGTGAATTGTGGTGCTGAGGCAGTTACAAGCTTCCCACGTCTGTCTGTAGTAGAATTAATGGCCTTCGGGAGCATTGCAAGTCTTGTATACTTGCAGATATAAATTAAACTGCAGGCTTGGCAGCTTGTGGGCATTTCAAAGAGAATCATTCAGAATGCACAATATTTACATCATTAGTCCTGCTCTCTTCTTCTTTTGCTGATGGTGATGGTGCTTTCTGAGGCAATTAAATACAACCAACAGAAGTAGATTTGATAGTACAGGTTTTCCCAAACAGGGGGTTCCTGAATTGATAAAAAGCTAATTAATTAAATCAAACATAACATTCAAATTGAGAAATGGGACTACACAATTAGTTTAAATAAAACTGAAATAATCAATTTTTTTCAAATCGCTATTATCAAATCAAAGGCTATGATTTAATTTTAAAGAAAACTATAGTCAGTTTCAGAGTAAAGTGCGGCACTGTGTTCATTTACACATATGCAGCTTATGATACCGAGCTGCTCAGTTCACAGGAAATGTTGCTTCTCTCAAAAGTTTGAGTTTAATGTGCATTTGGGAAGACATTGTGTGCTAGTTTCACCTTATTTACATTCACATTTGCTGTAAATGCACTGTTGTTCAGTGAATTTCTAAGCTGTGAAATCTAGTCATTTCAGAATTCCAGAATTGCAAAAGATTTCCCCACACACATTTTGCAATGGGTTCAAGTTTGCTACATGAATTTGCAGAATTGACTTCTGTGTGAGCTTTGCTTCATGCATCACTACAATTCAAGGAACCTGTTAACATAACTTAAATAAATGCATGGTTGCAAATGAAAAAATTCTATTTCAGTGATTTAATTAAACCTTTTAAGTTTACAAACATTACTTTGTTGAGTTCTGTTGACATAATAATGTTGATCGTTACATTAACTTAATATTGTGTGTAATTTAAACTCAAATTTCTGCTTTATTAAAATTTCTTATTTATCTAAAATAAGTTGTTGTAACTTAATGAAAGTGTCTTGATAACTTTGGAAATTGGGTAGTGGATTTTTAATTCCCGGCATGCTTTGCATAGAACTGGATAAGGAGAAAAAATGTTGAAATTAAGTGGTATTTTATTTTTTTATTTATTTTAGTGAAGGTAAAGACCTGCTAGTGTTTATTACTGTTATGTTTGCCATTAAAAATAGTTTCTGGTATGTTGAAGTTTTTGAGGTTACCATTGTGCTGAAGAGTAGACGGCATGAAGGTAAACTACATTGACTCTATAAGCGATAACTGCACTAATGCCAGTGACAAGTAATATCTTACTTCATTAAATATACATGCTAAATAAGTTACATTTAGCCTGTGCTATGATAGCTGTGGATTTTAATGGAAATAGATAAGATTAAATGGTTCAAGGGCTACAACTCAATTAATCAACTTAAAAATTTGTTTATGTTAAAAATTAAGTTCCTCTAACTCAATATAGTTTGTTGGTTGAACACAATTTCATTCAAAGTTGTCATAACTCAAAAAAGTGCAAACTGTTGCGTAATTTTTTTGTTTTTGTTGTTGAGCCAACACATTATTTTTTAAAGTGAATATTAACAACAGGCAACGGAAGTTAACGCACCCCTATAAGAGACAAGTTCCACACCAAAGTTTAAGACTTGGGGTAGAGGGTTTGTACATATGAGCAATAGTAATCCTTGTTTTAGCAATCCATGTCAAGCAATCACTTTCACATAGTTTTTAGACTGAGTGTGTTGCAAATGAATAATTGCATGCAACATGTTTATAAAAGAATATCTATGAAATGTACATATACATTTTTAAACATTTCAATTGTAAACCTGACAGACAGTGTGATCCGATTTACACCTCACTAGTTTACTGGCACAAAAAGGCATGATAAGAGTGTGTATTACAAGGCTGTCTTTTGTATTTTCTCCTAGCAACAGATGCTTGGCGGAAACACACGACTTGCCACTTATCAAGACACAATAAGGGTTTCAAGTCAACTTCCGATTGGGATGCACACTCATAGCTTTTGGTCCAATGACTAGAGTCAAGGAAACTTAATAAAAACAAAAAATAAAAAAAAAAGTTTAGAAAAATGTCTGATAGGGGAAAGCACTGGGTAACACTTAAACTAGCAACAAAAACATTAATATAGTTTATTATAGTTCATCTAATAGTTCTCAAAACAAAAACATTGGATTTGTGCCTACAGCAGGTCTAATAGTCAAAGTTCTTACCCATTATCAAGTTAATTGCTACTATAAAAATTTATGATAGTCACTTCGGTTCACAATTTATAAATATTTAATTTGGAGCTTTCAGATTAACTTTTATGGCAAAATGACGTGTCAAGTGTGATGTTTCCTCAGGCTTCTATGTCAGATGAAATTGTAATCCTGTGAGAACAAAATCAAATGCAGGCTATCACTGCTGTGTGTTTCACATCAGTCTAGCAGTGATGAGCACAAGAGTGATTAAATGCATCTGAGGCGTCACATGCCTGTGATGAGTGGCTCTTGTCTTTTGTTTGAGGCACAAAAGAGTTTTATTCAGAACAGCTATTGTTCTTTCACTTGACTGCCTCCCCTGCCATCTCCTACTGACTTCCTGACAGTAACTGATACCCAACTTCACCAGAGCACAACTACTACTGTCATCACACCGAATTTCCCACATCATGGAGAACATCCACATCCTAATGATTCTTTGAATAGCTGTTTGGGATAGCTATCTGCCTGAGTTCAGATTTAACTTTTTTACCTAATTAGTTGCATTTTCCAGCACACATTATGTCAGATAAACATTTATCTTGTTATTCAGTATGTGATTATGCACCTGTCAGTGACAACAAGGGGACAGAATAGTCAATGACCTGCCAGTTAGATAAGAAGTATCACCTGCAGGACCCTTATGTCTGTTCTCCCTTTCTCATCAGGAAGTGATTAGATTGAGCCACTTAACACTCTCTGATTACCCTACGTGCCAGTCACATACCTCTGGAGAATTTTACCATGACGTTTTTCATGTGTCCCTCATTATTTCAGCACAAAAAAACACTTGGAATTCACAAAACAGTATTTGTTGCTCTCCATAGATACAATTCAAATTTTGTGAAATCACTCTTTTGTTATCTGAAAATTAATTTCAACATTTGATCCTTCTCAGATGTCAGGATTAGATCAGAGTCAACAAAGGACCAGGAATTCATTTGGGTCTGACTAATAACTGATGTTTTGAGAGGGATTCCATAATGGTAGCCCTGGGAGACTAATAAAAAACAGAGAAATCTGTCACCAGAGCAGGATTGACGCTTACTTTTCCCCCCAAAGAGCATGTCTGCTCCCAATTTGAAAAATTTAGAAGCCCATAAATAACTGAGCGCAATGAAAACTTCTCAAATAATTTGTTTTTACTTTAAAAAGTATTATGAGGAAATTAAGAATACAACATTTATAAGCAAAATTATTTAATTTATTTGAATGCAAAATGTACACTAGGTTTTTAAATATTTCAACTTCAAACTATATTTAATAATTATGGAATTAAACATATTCTAAACATTGAAATAAATGCCAAATACAGTTTATTTTCTGACAATTGCTTGGCAAAGTGTGGTAAGCAGCACGGGAAAGGTGGAGACCTAGACAGAGCAGAGGAGACGACGAGACCGGACGACACCTTGGGTCCTTAAGGCCAAGGCAGAGACACAGTGACGAGCGGTCGAGGTAGAACCAGAGTACTGGAGGACTGAGGCGCAGCCAGTGGGACTGAGGACCAAGGCAGAGCCCGAAGGAAGGTGAAGCCCAACGGAGCCGAAGGAGTGAAGGGATGAAAAGCAGCTGAAGGCCAGGAAGTCTGTGGCGCAGACAGATTGACGACTAAGGCGAAGCCGGAGGGACAAGGGAGCCCAGTGGAGCCATGAGGACAACGGTCCCAGGTAGAGCCATGGGGAGGGGAGCCAGTGTGGAGCAGACTGGTCAATAGGCTGAGGTGGAGTGACAAGCTCGGCTGAGACAGGGGTTCTACTTACTTGCCAAGGCGGAGCTGGTGACAGGAAGACCAGAGGCGCATAGATGCAGCAGAGTGGAGTAAACTGAGGAGATGCAGAGGAACTGAAGTGAGCCAGCAGAGGCGGGCCGAAGAACTGGCTGTCTTGGGTAGAGGAGGCAGGAGAGGGAGGCTGGGTGGGACCATCGGAAAAACAGAAGAGTAGGAGCAGGGCGGGACCAGCAGAGATACAGGAGACTAGGAGCTGGGCGGGACCAGCAGAGATACAGGAGACTTATAGCTGGGCGGGACCAGTAGAGACACAGAAGACTTGGAGCTGGGCCGGACCAGCAGAGATACAGGAGACTTGGGGCTGGGTAGGACCAGTAACCACAGGAGACTTCGGGGAATTATCTCTTCCAGTTTCTCAAACCAAATAGTGACCTGGCACAGCTCACCCTCAATGGCAGGAGTATGGGTGGAGCTCCAAGATGGCCGATGGGATGGCTCCAATAGGAGCTTTCTGGTGGGCTCAGTCTCCCAGCCTGCAGTGGGTTTAGGCTTTTTCATCCATAGGGGACGAGGCTAAAAACTGGCTGCGCTCTGGGTCTGGAGTGGGGCTGGTGATGTCCTCTTCAGCTGGGCAGATGGTGAATGGAGAGCCACAGCTCACTAGCACCCACTCCACAAATGCTGCAAATGTCCCTCAAGGACCATCGTCGGGCAGGTGTGCCTTAGTTAGCTTGTTGAGGCTAGCTCGGAAAAAAAACACACAAAGAGCAGTCTAGGTAGTTTGTAAGGCATGCCAGACCTAAATAGTCTCTCGTGTGGTCCTCAAGGGATCGTTGCTCCTGCTCCAGGCAGAGCAAATGGACTGCAGGTAAATCCATGACGTTCTAAATTATAATCCTTACTTGCGGTTCGGTGTCCTGTTACGTTGGTGTGGCAAGCAGCACGCACAAACAAAAAAAACCTAAAATAAATCTTTAATATAGAAGGCTGGACCCAGAAACGCAGGAGAATACACAAACCACATCAACATTAATGCAAACAACATTGAACAAAGAACTGTGAGAACTCAAGGCTTAAATACACAGGGGGGGGCTAATTAAAAGAACAGGTGCATGCTAAATTAACAACCATGGAACCAGGAACATAGACGAGCAGGCCGATGGGGAAAACCAAAAATAAAACACAAATGGACTGAACATACACTTGACACAGTTATTATGTAAAATATCTGTACATATATTTATATTTACATTACGGTTCAAAAGTGTGGGGTCTGTAAGGCTTTTTAATGTTTTAAAAGAAGTCAAGCCTGTATTTATTTGATCAAAGTATACAGTAAAATAGTAATATTGTGAAATATTATTAAAAAATTAAGTTTTTAATATATTTTAAAATGCAATTTATTCCTGTGATGTCAAAGCTGAATTTTCATCAGCCATTACTCCAGTCTTCAGTGTCACATGATCTTTCAGAAATCATTCTAATATGCTGATTTGGTGCTTATTAAGAAAAATTTCAACATTTATTAAGAAATATTTCATCATTATCAATGTTGAAAACAGTTGTGATGATTAATATTTTTGTGGAAATTGTGATACATTTTTTTTTTTCAGGATTCTCTGATGAATAGAATGTTCAAAAGAAAAAAAAGAAAAAAAAAAAAAAAAATGGTAGTTCGCATGTCAGGAACTACATCTATTGAAAAGAAATTAATGAATTTGCTTAACAGAATAATAAATAAAATACATAAAAACTCATTTTCAATTTTAATGAAAAAAAAGTGTCTTTTTTATTATGTAGTGTTTAACTATGTAAAACACACAAGACGGTGGTGTATTGTAAATATAGTGATTGAGCTTAATTATAGCAGATCAATAAAACCGAGAACCAAAACTTTCAGTGGAAGATAAAATCACATCCAATTTTTGGACTACATAACAGACAGAGTTCACGGTGCACCATAGTACTGATAGTACACAGTGTTGGTCTATTTGTATTCACACATATTCGAGTGTGATCTGGTCACTTCTTGGTCATTGGGAATAGTGTGTGGGTGGACATGTGGTCAGCTATAAGCACCTTTAATCCCAAACATCCCCCAAAGCACAGTCAGAGGAAGCAGCATGTCCATACACTCTCTATGCTTCAATACATGTTCAACTGCTGCCTATTATCATACACAAAGCTGACAAACATGTACACACTAGAATGTGGTAATCCAGCCAAAATAACATTAGACTAAACAGTGTTTCCACATTCACATGCAGACCTGGATTATCCAATATCACCATCGTAAAGGCAAGGAGACCATTATTTTGTTTATGTCCGATATTAACTAACTAGTCAAAAAATAAAGGTTTGTTATAACTGGCAATCACATATGTGGGTCTGACTTAGGAAGAAGGTTAGATTTACTAATTATAACCTGCAGTGGAGGGAGAGAATAACTGTAGTTGAGAGGATTACAGTGCACCAGCCCTCCTGCCTCTGGGTTTAAGAGATCTCCTGTGGGACATCCTACTCAGCAGAGGGTCTGACTGACTCCCATTGATGAAGTTTAAAATTATCAAGATACACAGAGAGAAGGGATGGAGCATCTGTTGTAAGTTAAGACTCACTACCTGAACCAGCTATGAACAGACAAAACCAGACTAATCACAGAATAAAAGGAGTCATTTAAAACACACGGTAACAAGACATACCTGGGAAACAACCAAACAGGAAACGGATACCAGAACACCAGACAGAGCTTCATACTATATCGTCCATATAAGAAATGTGCACACAGACACCACTATATACAAATTACAGAAATTTAAATCGCTTATACTTTTAAATTATAGGTGATCGATATATTTAGATCATACACTACCATTCAAAAGATTGGGCTCAGTAAGCATTGTTTTGTTTTTTTTAAAGAAATTAATACTTTTATTCAGCAAGGATGTACTAAATTGATGCTGTTCTTTCAACAACTCATTAGGGATGTGTACAATTCCAAAATTGACGATTGCCGTGACTTTTATACATATATATATATATATATATATATATATACACACACAGTAAATATATTATTTTTCTTATTTGCTTAATAATAATTGTTTCTTGAGCGCCAAATCTAACATGCTGATTTGGTGCTCAAGAAACAATTATTAACAATTATTATATATATATATAATATATATATATATAAAATATATATATTATATATATATAAATAAATATATTACATATATATATATATATATATATATATATATATACAGTAAATATATTTCTTTTTTTCTTATTTGCTTAATAATAATTGTTTCTTGAGCACCAAATCAGCATGTTAGAATGATTTCTGATCATGTGACACTGAAGACTGGAATAATGATGCTATATGATGGAATAATGATGCCATATGATGGAGAGTATATATATATATATATATATATATTATATATATATATATATAATATAATTTTTTATCAAATAAATACAGCCTCAGTGACAATAAGGGACTGATTTCAAAAACTTTTAAAAATCTTACCGACCACAAACTTTTGAACTTTAGTTTACCTGGAGAAAATTACTGTATAAATTCATATGTATATTATTTAAGGTGTTTATTGTTATTGTTTCTTACTGTCATTGGTTACCTAATGTGTTGTGACTTCTAATAAAATGGACTGAACTGGAAGGCAAATGGGAAGGAATCACCACATGTGAGAGAAACCATTCTGCCCAACAGATAAGAGAAAAGCTTTATACTTAAAATTCTCAGAAAACAATGGGAAGTTGCCTCTAACTGTAAAGCTCACATCAGATCAGTAGCAATGATCTCACACAACACAGAGGAGAGTTTCCTGCCTATATTTGTACACATGAAAATGAACCATAGTGCTGAATTGGAGGCACTAAGGCATGTTTTTGATGGAGGCAAAGGGAACAGAATAAGACAGGGAGGTTTCTTCAGCACTAAATAAATACACTTAAGGGTGACGCAGCTCGAAAGACTATGACTTCAGAGCACTGCAGCAGAATTCACCCTAAAACAAGGCCAGTTTAAAGGGATGGAATATTCTGGCTTTATTTACTCATTCTTATGTCATTCCAACCCTGTATGGCTTTTCGAGTGCAATGAATGTGCTGGTCACTCTCTTACATGAAATTACAATGAAAGAAGGCCTGGAGCTTTCTATTCCACAGGCAGAAAAAAAGTCACATAAATAATTTTCATTCTTGTGTAAACTATTCCTTTAAAAAGCAGGAATATGAACACATTCAGAACATTTCCTCCTGGCAATTTATTATTTTTGTTCACATTTAAAGAGGATTTACGGTGTTATTTGTTGCAGCCTATAAAGAGGAAGATTGATACTAACAAACATGTATCCGGATAAGGGATAACAATCAGGAAGTAATCCATCTACAGACAAAGGTCATTGCTCACGCTGCTCAGGGTCAAAAGGCAAGGAGCCAGAACATTGTTACATGTGGGCCTGCCCTAATCTTCTGTATTACTATATCAATTTCCATCAGAAAATCCCTTGCATGGGAAAAGCAGACACTGACACACTTGACAACAATATATGTGGACAATTCTGCCATGTACAAAACATATACACATATAAAAATGAGGTTTGATTCTTTGTGTAAGAATGTATGAGAGCTCACTCTCCATTTCAGTTAACTTCTACATAAATGCAAGACATAAACAGGAAGTCCCGCCCCAAATTCACACCATTAGTTGAGCCAGAGGTTAACTTGCCTGAATGATCTACAGATAGCTTACTTATAGTTGTGTGCACATTGAAGTAGGATGGGAGAAAGCATTTTAACACTGCAAAAAATGACACACATCACTTTTAAGGATAAAGTTGATTTATAGAATCAATTCTTAAAGCTGAAGTCTGTAAGTTTTGCCTCTTTGTCACCATCTCTGTCTAAAATCTGCAATTGCAGTTATTCGCGGAATTATCATCTTTACGTGGTTTGCGCATCGGCACGGCTCCTCAGCGCGGATGAATCTTATGTTTTGAAGAGAATGTGTGGCTTTCAGTCATCGCACCGGTAGATACTGTACAGGTACTTCAGAATCACAGATTGTAATCTTGGAAGTATGACCAAAATAAGAATTTTCACCGGAAAATGTCATCTGAACACATGACATGAACAACTGAGGAAAAAAAACCATTACAATAAATCGTGCTGCCAATGGTGATTAAATCTAACCATTGCTTAGCTCGGATCACATCAAACCGTGCAAATTATTACTATTGTTATACTTTGTTCTCAAATTGTTAATGTTAACAACATCAGCATTGCGTGACTATGTGTATTTAGTGTGTACTAGCGTTACCTGTAGATTTCAATCTTTGTACAGTCTAATCTCTAACGTTAATATTTCATACAATAAAATCCGCCATCAAAATGATAAGTTTAATTATTCCAGCTGCTGTGAGAAAAGGCTATAAATGATCCGCTACCAGCAGCATCCTCACGTGCCATATAGCCTATTAGCTGGGACTGCATGCTCGAATTTCCTGCAGAAACCCACCAGTACCACCTGAATTATAAATCATTATTACAAGCTTAAAATTTTGAATCGGGCTAAGGTAAGGAGATAGTTTTGAACACTGGTTATGTACTTGCTCAAAAATTGATTTTAGATTATTTTTAACCAAAAAAAAGTTATGGACTGCAGCTTTAAAAAAAAAATTGGGAGGTTACTATAATTCCTGTAGTACTAAAATAGTAACATAATAATAGTAAGGTTCGATTTGTTAACATTAGCTAACTACATTTGATAACATGAACAATGAAAATTACTTCTGAAGCATTTAATAATTTTAATGTTAATTTCAACATTTACTAATACATTATTAAAATCAAAAGTTGTGTCTGCTAATATTACAAAAAAAATGTATTAACTAACATTAACAAAGATTAATAAATATTGCATAATGCATTAACTAATGATAACTAACGGGACCTTATTGTAAAGTGTATTGTAAACCATGTTTTTGATAAAGGGTATTCGGAGGATGAATTGAAAGCCCAGAGATGGTAAATCAGGTGAGCTCTGGGTCCACATCACTGTCAAGTTCTTGATTCTGCTTGGTTGCACTTGAGTTTCCATTAGGAGCTGAATACGCTTCAGATTAAGGTCAATAACCGAGTTTGTGCAGAGTCAGCACAGTAAACTGCACTAAAACCTCAGCAAACTGCACTAAAACCTCAGCAGATTTAAGAATTTATAAGAATAATTCAGCCAAAACTCTGTCATTATTTACTCACCCTCACGTCGTTGAAAACCCCTATGCTATTATGTCTTCAGTGGCACACAGACTAAATAAATTCAAACTGTCTCTCAAATCAAACACAGCATCAAACGTCATTAGTTCTCAAGTGTCTAGTAACCAGAAATAATGACGTCAAACCTGTACACAATAGGTGCCGTATTTAATTTGAAACCTGCAGTGGAGGTGAAGGTAAAGTCAGAATGTTAAATATAGAGCCCAAATCATAGGTACTACTTTTTTGAGCTTGACAAGCCTGTATTTACTATAAGCCAGTGTCTTTGTATAAAAAAATTCTGTGTGAAGATTCCTTTGAAGATCCTTTTTGTGAAAAATAAATAAATAAATAAATAAAACCGAATGAAGGTTTAAATTGTCATAATGGTGAGTAAATTATGACCTTTTTTTATTATTAGGTTAAAACTTTGTTTGAACCCATATTTTTATTTACTTTGGACAAGTCTATACGGCCACTGCATGATTTTAAGGCAACATTTTCCTTATATGACCTTGGAATCATCATGTTCTTCACCGTGTCTGCCTCTCCCTCAGTTATGCGATCCCTTTCACCTCCTCTCTTCCTCCTCATTCTCCCTTTCAGCTATCACATCATTAGAGAGCATTCAAAGTCCTGGCATCCAAATCAACAGATACGCCTTCTAAGTGATCCTCCCTTGGGCGTATAATACTTCACCATTAGAAATCTCAGAGACACACATACTTCCCTCCTTCAGCGGCTCACGTCAGGCAATCGTGACCCATTTGGATGGTTATTACTTACACGCAGGGGCCCTAGCCCTGTCTGTCCAAACACACTTATACCCTGGCTAGGCAGCTCTGGATATCTGTTCTGACAAAGTAGAGTCAGCAGCAGCCTTGGCTCGTAGCTGTGTGTGTAAGTGTGTGTGTGTTTGTGATTGGCTCTATGAAGGAGCCCTCAGCATTAATGTGAACTGACGGCTCTTTGGCAAGCGCTTACTGAGTGGTTTGAGGATGCTGTTGCTGGCCTCCTCATTGTTCTCTGCGTCTGACCTGTCCAAAGCGTTCTCAGTCACTTTCTCCTTTCTGTCCTTGTGACTGGTGCGTCGGCGATGACGTCTCCTTCGACGGTAGCTCTTCGGCACATGCACACCGATGTATATGGTGTGGTGACCTGAGAGAGTAAAATTGAGAAGATAAGTCAGGCTATTATCAGGCTATCACATGGCATAAGAAACACAAAAAGACTTCAGAAAACAATTGCTCTTCAGTGTAAACACTGCAAAAAATCATAAACAGTATTTTTGTCTTGTTTTCCAGTAAAAACATTTAGTAAACAGTAAAAACAGTGAGACATTGTGAAATATTTACAATACAATTTTAAATAACTGCTTTCCATTTTAATATATTTAAAGATGTCATTTATTCCTGTGATGGGAAAGCTGAATTTTCAGCATCATTACTCCAGTCTTCAGTGTCACATAAAAATTCCAAAAAAGAAAAAACCTCAATCTGGTAAAAACTACTTTATTCAAATTTATTCTCTATAAAAAAGTCTTTATATTTATTAAAAGATTTTCTATGCAAAACGGCAGCAGTTATTTATCAAATGAAGATTAAACAACGGAGAAGAACATAACTGGGGATATATCCAGAGACCGTGAAGTCGAGAGCACTTTTGGTACTTAAAAGAGACTAATCAAGTGCCTGGATGATGGAATGATGCTGTGCAATTCCTCCAGTGAATCAAGGGCTAAAACATCCCAGACAGTATGTGCAATAACAACGCTTTCAGAGGCTGCAGCTCATTCTGAGTGAATTCCCCTCAGTATATCTAAAAGGCTCTTGATGAGGTAGATAAACACTTACAGAATTAATTGACTCAGCCAAGTCAAGTAAATACAATAATGTCAGTCCTAACATTGTTGTCATGAGATAAGCGGCTCCCTACAGTCAAGATAGCACAAGCCACGTGACCATCCGACATCTACACACTTCAACATTTGCAAGATAAATAATGTGTAGTGTCACTGAGGTCAGGAGCTGGATGCCGACTGCTTCTTTGCGGCCCATTGGTTACAACATATGATGCAACCTGAGTAAAGACGTAAATAAATGGCGTGACTTCCTCAGCGCAATTTATGCAGGAAATGGTGGACTTCACCGGAGGGGTTTGCAGCAGACTGTCAAACTAAATATTTTGGCTGGAACAGCTAGCAGGTAGTGCGGAACGTCCAATGTTTAGATCCATATCATACAGACACTTTCCATGTCTCTCCCCTAGTCACATGAAGTCCATCTGTTAAAGCTACATCCCACACTGTGTTGCTGTGTGTAACTTATTGAAACTTAATGTTTCATATTGTGTAATGCATCTTTAACTGGACCAGTGACATCAGTGCAGATCTGCAGACCAGACCTGATACAATCTATACCAGAATTCTAAACTTTTTCAGGCTAGTGCTGTAACTGAACTGAGATGTTTAAGGCTTTAATCTAACATTGCATAAATTGTCAATTTATATTAACAAAGTGTGCTGTTAATTTACAATTAAGCTAAAATTTAAAGGGTTAGTTCACCCAAAAATAAAAATTCTGTCATACTTACCCTCATGTTGTTCCACACCCGTTAGACCTTCGTTCATCTTCGGAACACAAATTAAGATATTTCTAATCAAATCTGATGGCTCAGTGAGGCCTGCATTGACAGCAAGATAATTAACACTTTCAAATGCCTAGAATGCTACTAAAAACATATTTAAAACAGTTCATGTGACTACAGTGTTCAACCTTAATGTTATGAAGCAACGAGAATACTTTTTGTGTGCCAAAAAACCACTGATGAACCACTGATTTGAAACAAAAGATTTGTAAAGCTTAGAAGCTTCATGAAGCAGTGTTTTGAAATCTCCCATTATTAGATATTGTTGAAAAGTCGTTATTTTGTTTTTTTTGGCGCACAAAAAGTATTCTCATCACTTCCTAACATTAAGGTCGAACCACTGTAGTCACATGAACTGTTTTAAATATGTCTTTAGTACCTTTCTGGGCATTTGAAAGTGTAAATTAACTTGCTGTCAATGCAGGCCTTACTGAGCCATCGGATTTTATCAAAAACATCTTAATTTGTGTTCCAAAGATGAATGAAGGTCTTACGGGTGTGGAACGACATGAGGATGAGTAATTACTGACAGACTTTTGGGTGAACTAACCCTTTAATGCATGTCAACATTAATTAGAAAGGTCTTTCACAAAGTCAGTGTTCTCCAACCCCTGACTCCAAAATAATTTGCTTTATTTAAAGATAAACACTTATTTGTTTTTGATGCACAAAATTTTGATTACTAAAAATTACATTTGGGTCTACAACATTTGGTGGGCGTGTCAATCTGTTCAAAATGTTCAATTTAATACTGTCAGTCAAATTTTGATCAGATTGTCCTAGAAATCAGCATTAAAAGGTTTACAGTGCTAAAGCATATCTCAAATCCATTTAAAAGTATGACATCAAAAAAATTAGTACAGTAAAACGAATAAAGTCGTATGCATGTCATGTATGATTTATTCAGGTGCATCTGCACTTGTTTATCTACAGCCAATTACGAGGCTGTCTTTACATCTTCAGTCCAGCTGTGGTGCCACAGGTCACATAGTGATCATGATTCACCCCATCAGAGAGTCTAATAGACCACCACAGTGATTCATGAGCCTCAAGACATAACCAAGTGTGACGAGGTTAAAAGCAGGACAGTCCCCGCCATTAGGCGACAGACGAAGCCACTGGAAGCAGCAACATATCCTAAGCTGCGTTCACACTACCAGCGACTTGCATGTTGCAAGTGGCTGGTGGCAAGGTCGCTAGTGGGCATTCCCAAGTAACATTTGTGAATGACATTCACGGATTTTACTCCATATTGTAGACAATGCTCCACTGACTTCACTCCTATTGGTAGTTGCTCCTGAAAGTCACTCTTCATTTGCATAAAGTTAAACATCTTAACTTTGTCGCGTCGCTGGACATGCATTAAAGTGGAGATTTCTTCTAAAACAGTTGATTTTTATTATATTTGACTCAATTGTGAAGATACGACTGATACTGTTTTTATGATCTTACCATATTCTGCTTCTTATGAAACAGAGACCAATCTTACATTAAACCTGCACTTGATATCTCAAAACTGTCTCCAGGACTTTGAACTAAGGTCCTGACAAATATCAAACAAAGCAAAATGACAATGATTATCCACTGAACCTTAACACAAAGATCTGTTTGTCCTTGTAAAACATCACACATTCTTATAAATTATGCAGTGCATTTAATCTGGATTCACAGCCCTGCTATCTCTTTTCTTACAGTATAATCTACTTTCACTGTCAGCGAGAGATTTGGATGCAGTCCAAATTGTCTTTACAAAAGTGATGCGCATTGAGTGTGTTAATCTCATGTTTTCATCTTATTCTAATCTTATCTCATTACCAATATGTGTAACTTCATTAGTACATTCACAATAGATCATATTTGATGTTACAATAAAATGTATCACAATGTCATAGTATGAATAACTTTTTATGAATTACTGTGGATTATTTTATGAATAGTATGAATTACATAATTATTTTGCAAAACAAAAAGGGTCATCAATTATATAAAAAGCCTTTGATTACTAAATATTACTAACAGTATTTGATTTAGGGGGGCATCATGGGTATAAATCATGTAGATTGAGTAAGTGACTTAATTATGTGCCTGTTTGTTTTAAGTTAAGAATCAGTCAAAATGGTCCGCTCCAGGGCACATTCAGTATCTTTTCTGCAAACATTCTGGAAAATGATTGTAAATTGTTGACATTTAGCCTTTTTCTTTGCTTGTTTTTAACAAACAAACAAATGGTGCAGAAAGATCGTTAAGAACAGTTTATGAAAAGGGATCCCACCTATGCTGGGATGGGCGAGAGCAAATAAGGAAAAGGGAGTAAGAGCAAGGACTAAGAGAAGGAAAGGGAGAGGTAAGAGGGAGGGAGGAACCACACTTTGTCGAGCCAGCTTTGTGCCAAGCTTCCTGTTCTTTCGGAGGGACCCTTTTCTATGCGACCATAGAAAGAAGGCTGAATTAGAGTGGCACGCAATTCGTCACCGGATAAAGCGTATTCCCTGATTCTGGCTGGGACATTACGGGCTTCAACATCTGAGCACCTTGTGTTACCGCAGTAACAGAGCTGTTCAGATGGAGGGTACAAGTAAGATAGCGACGCGCCACTGTGCATGCTAATATAGCTGCTAATAAAGCTCTATATCTAAAAGAACTGCCACATATGGACTCTTTGTCTAGCAGGCACATGTTGCTCTGTTATAGTTTACTTTGAGGACAGGCCAACTTTTTTTTTTCTGAGACTAACGGGATTTTTTAACAGTAAAGTTTGGATTCATCAAGATTTTAAAATAAAAAATTTAATAAAATGAATACTTTTATTTGGTAAGGATGCATATAGTTGATCAAAATTGACAGTAAAGACATTTATAATGTTACAAAAGAATTCTATTTAAAATAAATGCTGTTTTTTTTTTTTTTATCCTGAAAAAAAGTATCACGGTTTCTGCAAAATATTAAGCAGCACAGCTGTTTTCAACATATGATAATAATAATAATAATGTTTTTAAGCACCAAATCACCATACAAGGATGATTTCTGAAGGATCATGTGACACTAAAAACTGGAGTAATGATGCTGAAAATTCAGCTTTGCCATTACAGTAATAAATTACATTTTAAAATGTATTAAGATAGAAAACATATATTATAAATTGTAATAATACACTGCCTGGCCAAAAAAAAAAAAAAAGTCGCTGTTTGGATTTTAATAGGCAAATACTTAAGAGTCTATGGATAGATCATTATTACAGTGATTATTAATTTTCTAGCATGTTATATTTTTGCCAACGGTTATTTTAACCCTAAAAGATTAAGTGTGTAGCTTTAATCAAATAAATGCAGCCTTGGTGAACATAAGAGACTTATTTCAAAAACAATTAAAAAACCTACTCACCACAAACATTTGACCGTTAGTGTAAACATACAAATATATTATTATAATATCTTTTGGACATTTGAGCATAGGTTGCTAAGTTAAACTAGCAACAGCAAAACTAAACTCGAAATCAAATTCACATATTGCAATTCCCATTTAAACCGCAGTATTCAACAATTTGAACCATTGTCATATGTAGTGAACTCAGTGCAGGCTTCCTTGTTTACGTCTGAATGCTGGCTCAATATGTGTCATCAACACATGTATGCGTCGTTCTGCTTACAAGGTCAGCTTCGGCCAATACTGAGTTGCCATTCGGACCGAAAAACACAGAAGCCTGCAGTTCACTACGTATGACAATGGTTTAAATTGTTGAATAAAGTCGTTATTTTTGTTTTGTTTTTGTGCACAAAAAGTATTCTCGTCGCTTCATAACATTAAGGTTGAACCACTGCAGTCACGTTGACTATTTTAACAATGTTTTCAACTACCTTTCTGGACGTCAATAGGTGCAATGACGTTGCTACCTATGTGTGGATCAGATACCCTCAGATTTCATCAAAAATATCTTAATTTGTGTTCCGAAGATGAACGAAGGTCTTACGGGTGTGGAACGACATGAGGGTGAGTAATAAATGACAACTTTTTGGGTGAACTAACCATTTAAATAGTAGTAGTCTCCCTCAAAGCTATGAGAAACTTAATTGCAATACAAAGTTTCTCTGGTTATGTTTAAAATAGCATACTGGCATAATAGTATGCAAGTATTCAGTATGCACAGATGACCTACTACATTTTAAAATGAACAGCAAGAGGAGGAACAGTGTTTAATCAGGGCTGAAAGGATAATGAACATTTAAAGTAATGGAAACTGGAAAAAAAACAGAAGATGAAACACAGGTCCATCTCTCCTTCCTGCTATCATAAAAAATGTAATGCTTTTTGCTATATTTAGCTCAGGTACCTGTTGAGATCCACTGTGCTTTTTTATTAAGCCTCCAATTAGCAATTGCATTATTTGTCTAGTTGTATGTTTTGTGCGTGTGTGTGCATGGTCCCCACAAGGATAGTAATATCTGAGATCACCTACATTGTGGGGACCAGCCAGCAGTCCCCATGGAGGAAATGGATTAATAAACATACCAAATGATGTTTTTTTTTTTAAATGTAAAAATGCCAAAAGTTTTCTGTGATGGGTAGGTTTAGGGGATAGAATATACAGTTTGTACAGTATAAACACCATTACATCTATGGAGAGTTGGGTTAGGTGATAGAAAATATCATTGACCTGATATAAAATCAATGGAAGTCTATGCAATGTCCTCACTAAGATAGCAAAACAAACATGTTTGTGTGTGTGTGTGTGTGTGTGTGTGTGTGTGTGTGTGTGTGTGTGTGTGTGTGTATTTGATTTTTAATTTAATCATATTGTATCAGTGTTGTCGTCTTTTTATTTATTTATTTATTATTGAGTACTAGAAGCTTTACCAAGAAAAATTGTGTATGCATACGTGGTAATCAATCTCATTCTGATTCTAGTTGTCTGACTTATATTCTTTTCTAAGTACTTTTCTGAACATGCTCCTAAACTACACTCTGATAAACAACACACACTAACACTCATTTGAATCTATCTTTGGACTGGAAGGAAACTGGCAAGGTAAACACAAATTCACTTGGCATTTGTGCCCTACATCTTCATCACCTTAAAGTAAACATTGAACATTCCATGCAAATCTAACTGTATCAAAACAAAACCAAATGTCTCTTTCACAATAAGAACATTTTCTTGGGTTCAAACTTTGAAAACAACCAATTAAAACAATGACAATTCAAATCAATAAGTGACTTTAGACTAAAAATTAGGTACTTACCTTCAACCTCTTCCTGATCACAGAAGTGTTTAAGTAACGAGGCCCCTCTGTCCAGCACGGCTTCATCCTCCACCCTATAGTAGTAAAAGAGGAAGAAAGACTGCTCACATTTCTCTTCTAAAGACAACGTGGAGCCGTAGCAGCGCGGTTCATTCACTTGCAGTGTGTTTCTGCTAGAACTAGCCATTTTCCCAGGTTAGCAGGTACCGCTAACAAGGGGGGAAGTCTTTGGTTCTGGATCCAGCCCTGGTTAGTAGATGTGTGGTGTAACATATGGGACACGGTCCTGTTCTGAGGCTGCTGCCCTTGAGGGGACGCAGGAGTAGTCAGGTAGACATTGGGAGGGTAATCCGGTCTATGGGGGATGGGGCGGGCTGGGCAGCCTAGTAAGATGTTAATTGAGTCTGATGTCCAGGAGGTGTGAGCCAGCCTGCCACACACAGATTTCAGATCAGCTAACGAGCGATACTAATGCTAATACAACAAGTTACACGTGGGTAGAATAAACACTGAGCATGAACTCAAACACTGTTTGTGACAATCGGATTTCTCCATCTGGTCTATTATACTCAAAAGTGATTATTAACAAAAGGCTGGAGTAGTATCACATGGCTATGGGGAATTAGATGCCCTTGTGGCATTAACTCAATAATGAAACATAACCTAATCAGTCCTGAGATGGAAAACTTTACAAACAAACAATGTTTACTGTATTTTTCCAGAAAATGAATCACACCTGACTGTAAGTCACACCAGGTCAAAATTGCATTGCTGAGAGAAAAGAAAAAAGAAAAAAAAACCACAGACAAATTGCATCGGTATATGTCACATATTATTACATTTAGAAATAATGTAATAAATGTGAGTTATATTCTGAAAAACATATGTTAACTGCTGCATATTAAATATCAACATAAATGAAGTGTGTTTTTAATGTTAACTGGACATTTGGACTTAAGCACATAACATTAAAATAAAATAAAATAAAATAAAAAACATACAGCAAAAAAAATCTCAAACAAATTTGTCTAATATACTGGATGTTTGGAATGAGGAGGATGAATATCCATAACAGGGCCGAAATGAACTCATTTCCTGTTTGACATTTTTCAATAAGAGTATGGTATTCCTTACAGATTTTTTTTAATGAAGTCAGTTATATCACTGGAAAAGTTATTGTTAATTTCGTTACTTGGAGCCAAACAAATTTCCTACTTAAACCAACAAATACACAGAGCATAACTTTTAAAGTTTCAACAAAACTACTTAAGTTAAAAATGTAGAACAAGACTGACATCTTTCTAGAAGATGATTCTTGTTCTGAGTGGACTGATGTACAACATGAAGCAGTTGTTAGTAAACCTTCATCTAACATGTTCTGGCAAAGATTTGGGGTGCTTCTCATTTCTTATTTGTGCATCCTCATTTCCTTTCCTTGCACCCCCTGAAGGATGCGAGGGAAGAAAATGAGGACAGAGGAATCAAAGGAAATCTTATGTATATACTGGAATATTCTTGATCACTCATTTAAAAGTGTCATCAGCTGCACTCAGGGGATCTACCCTTGTGTTGTTAAAGTTTGGTTATTTAAGAAATTCATAATACATAATAATAAAGCAAGATGCCCCGTTGAAATATGTAAGATGTATTTAAACTGCAAAGTTAAAACATAAATTAAAAATATTGTAAAGGGGGAGAAGAATTTATATGTGCGTCAGGTTTTTCCACATAGGATACACCTGTGCATCCTCACACATAGCTCCTCTGGAAGCTTCCTCACTCCTCTTTCCCCGTAGTGCAATTAGAGAATTGAGATGTCCTCCAAGATGGCCTTCTTTGATCTGTGCCTGTCTTTTTTCATAAGAGAAGAGAAGTTAGGGGTTTTGGGGGTTTGGGGTTTTCCCAGAATGAGCTTGTGTTTGTACATAAAGTGCGTGGTCCATTGGGAACATTGGCAGATAGTTGGAAGGATGTGGAACCTCCTGTAAACCTGATAATAGGTTAATAGGTTTCGACATCGCCTTTATACAGCTGAGATCCTAGCGAAAACAAAATTAAGGACAAAATTAAATCGTGGTATGATAGGAGTGCTGAGCAACGCACGTTTAGCTCGGGTGACCAGGTGTTAGCTCTGTTTCTAATGGTTAGTTCTCCGTTTCAGCGAAGTTTGCAGGCCCCTATACGATCGTAAGTGTCTGAGCAAAACTATATAATTTCAACACCTGAACATAGGAAAAGCACACAGCTCTGCCACGTTAATTTATTAAAACCTTATTTTGCCAGTGCACTTCAGTCTTCTGCATGTAGCGATCATCCTACTATAAGTCACACTCATGCGGCATGTGTTGCGGACTCGACAGTTTCAGTTAAAGCTGACGGTAGGGACATTGAGAAGGCATTAGATGAGGTAGAACAAATGTCTATAGATTTGTTTTAAAAACTCACAGACCTTGGCTAACTTGGAAAAATTGTTTGCAGCGCAGTTGACAGAGTTAATTAATAGTTTTCCTTGTTTATTCTCTGATTCTCCTACGTGCACTCATCTGATAGAACATGACACTGAGGTGGGCGATGTGAAACCAATAAAACAGAGATTCTATCGGGTAAATGCGGAAAAACAGAAGCAAATGGAGGAGCAGATAAATTACATGTTGTAAAATAACATTGCGGAACCTAGTTTTTCTCCCTGTCTACTTGTTCCTAAGTCGGACGGCACTATGCGTTTTTGCACTGATTTTCATAAAGTAAATTTGGTTACAAAACCGGATTTGTTTCCTGTCCCGAGAATGGATGACTGCATCGATCAGGTGGGACCCAAGTTTGCCAGTAAGTTCGACCTTCTTAAGGGATACTGGCAGGTCCCCTTGTCTAACCGTGCTCATGAGATTGCCACGTTTATTATTCCAAACGGGTTGTATTCTTATAAAGTAATGCCGTTTGGGCTTCGAAACTCAGCTGCGACCTTTCAGCGTCTCGTGAATCACGTTGTAGGTGACATGCAGGGTTGCGCTGTGTACCTTGACAGTGTAGTCATTTATTCAAACACTTGGGATACTCACTTAGAACGTATGCGGGAACTTTTTATTCGTTTGGCAGAGGCAAAGCTCACGGTCAACCTCGCAAAGTGTGAGTTTGCGAGGGCGACCGTGACCTATCTTGTCTAAAATTCAGGCAGTGGAGGCCTTGTAGGTTATTATAGAGCCTTTTGCAGAAATTTCTCCAGTGTTGTGGCGCCTCTCACTGATTTGTTGAGAGATAAAGTTAAATTAGTCTGGTCTCCTGCTTGTCAAAGTGCCTTTCAGCACGTCAAAATGCTCCTATGTACGGCTCCTGTTTTAGCGGCGGCACACTTAGATAGATCGTTCAAATTGTACATGGATGCTAGCCAGGTAGGTGCTGGGGCAGTCCTCATGCAAGGAGGATGACCTTGGCATTGAGAGGCTGGTTAGTTTCTTTTAAAAAAGTATTCAATCTTTATCAGCTGAATTATTCAGTGATCGAAAAGGAGACGTTAGCTTTGATTATGGCTCTGAAACATTTTGATGTTTATGTTAGTGGCAGTGCTCCTGTGGTGGTCTTTACTGACCATAATCCCCTTGCCTTCTTAAATTCTTTGCAGTGTCTGAACCAAAGATTGATTTGATGGCTATTATTTTTGCAGTCCTATTGCTTGGATGTTCGTTATGTGAAGGGAGTCAACAATGTGTGATGGCCTGCATGCCTGCTTGCTGTTATTTTTGTGTTTCAACAGGCCGGGGCTGCAGTCCGATTTCAAAACACTGCTTCATTAAGTTTCGGAGCGTTATGAATCTTTTGTGTCGAATCATGATTCGGATCGCGTGTCAAACCGTCAAACTGCTGAAATCACGTGACTTTGGCGCTCCGAACCGCTGATTCGACACAAAAGATTCATAACGCTCCGAAGCTTAATGAAGCAGTGTTTTGAAATCGGCCATCACTATATAAGTCGTTATTTTGTTTTTTTTGGCGCACCAAAAATATTCTCGTCGCTTTATAATAGTAATATTGAACCATTGTACTCACATGAACTGTTTAAATATGTTTTTAGTACATTAATGGATCTTGAGAGAGGAAATGTCATTGCTGGCTATGCAGGCCTCACTGAGCCATCGGATTTCAACAAAAATATCTTAATTTGTGTTCCAAAGACTAATGAAGGTCTTACGGGTGTGGAAAGCCATGAGGGTGAGTAATAAATAACATTATTTTCATTTTTGGGTGAACTAACCTTTTAAATAAATTTGTTATATTTTGATTAAATTCCTGCATCCCACTTTTTTTTTGTCATAACCTTTGAGCCGGGTTATGACAGATCAGTTTCCGGGTCACAGGCTCGAGGACAGAGGAGCGAGGAAATGGGGAAGTATCAATTTGCGTATTGAGAAGCACCCTATACATTTAGTAAATATCACAATTTACATAGTGATTTTTTTGGCTCTTAAATCTTACTAAAGAGTATGATGTTAGTTTTACAATGCTTCCGTGTACAATAACACTACTTTGAATATTAACACATCCAAGAAATGTCTTTTTTGAGACTTCATCACACTCTGCATGCAAAAGGTAAACTCTAAGTGCATCTGGGGGGCCATGTAGCCATTTGTCCAATAGGGATAAAGATTATTACTCCTAGCGAGGTGTGACTGCTATTTGTCACTTTAGAAAGAAGTCCAAAGACCAGACCGAAACAATTCAGGCACTGACACTCTCTTTCAGGGATAAAGGTGAGACTAAAGGTGTGCAATAAATGGATAAGTTATTTGTTCTGATCACAATAATCTTTTCAGGTTTGATAATAGAGTGCTTTTGACATTTTGCCTGGAGAACACACTCTAGGATAATGATTTCCTCTGTGGGCTCCTTACAACATGAATTGTCAATGAATGTTTACAAAACCATAAAAACAAACCAAAATGTAAACACAAACAGGAAGGATAGAGCTATTCTTCTGATAAGAGCACAGAGCTCCCTGAGAGCCCAGTGTCACTGCATATCTTGACTAGATGCAATCAGGCATGCTGGAAAGATGCCAAGTTTAACCACTCAATTCTGTAACCCAGGCTCATTGAAAAAAAAAAAAAAAAAAAACGTGCCTGTGTTTACATTTCTGCAAAATGATATTCCATTGCTTCTTGCATGTTTCATGACAATTTGACAAAGTGAAATGTCCAATGAGTGGCGCTAAAAGATTAACGTTTCTAGTTTTGCAAAAATGTAGATAGAGGCACGTTTTTACAATGAGCCTAGGTTGCAATTCTGGCAAAGTAACGCTCCACAGCACATCAAGCTATATGTCACCCAAAGGGCCATTTAAATTTTATGAAAGTTAAAAGCTAACAGTTAGTAATACACTAACCACCATTTAAAAAGCTATATTATCGAGGCCTGTGGGGCTTTTACACTTATACACGCTGTTAAATAATAACTATATACGGTAGGTTAACTGTGACACAAACAAGGTGTAAATTATTGTATAGCACTTGGTTATCTATGACGTAATATAATACTAGATGACTGGCTAATAGGTCAATAAATAGGTTTAACAGAAGTGGCGAACACAGTGCGTGTGGACATGACCGTGTTTCTAACAGCTAGACTTTACACACAGCATGGTTAGGACTGTTAATAGCAACCATCAACAATACCATCTTTATAGTCAATGTCAAAAATTATAACCCGTATTATAATCATAGACTTCTACAAAACAATCCTGCTTATAGTAATCTCATTTGTATGGAATGTACAAATTGTAAGGAAAACATTTCTCTTAGAGGCAAACGTATGTAGGCTCTCAATTAATCAAGGGTTTGTTAAAAGGTAAAAATCTCTTGGAAAAAGCTTTAGTCGAGCATTATATAGTAGGAAAAATAAATTAATAAATAAAAAATGAAGACTGTAAGATCAGCATTAAAACTGCTTTTTTAACATCACACTCTGACAGTCCCATTAGATTAAAACTATCCCTCTTCCTCCCCCAATCTTCATTGCCACCTATGGAACAGATATTGACACAGCAAGCACACAGTGCTCCTTCACATGAGATGAGTTCACTTCACACTTTCTTGCAAATACTTTGGTGTCAATTGGGTGAACTGTCATTTAAGCATCTGCTGTCTTGAGCAATGGACTACTGATCAAAATTAAAAGCATATTAAATGTCTTTGAAGGTAAATACATGGGAAATATGACAAACTAGCATAATAAACAACACCCACACTTAACGATACAAGCAAGACTGGTAAGTGGTAACAAAATATTTTCAACCATTTATAAATAAATAATAAGATCTACACTGGCAATATTCCCATGAAGGCAAATAAAATCAATTAGCTCTCCTCTTTAATGATTTCTTTGGTGTTTTGTGCATAACAGTTTGAATTACATATCTAGCCTCAACTGAGAGAATAATTCTCCAATATTTTTAGCTTGTATATTTAAATGTTGTATCGCTGATTTTTGAAAACTGGGACATAACAGGCTACAAAGGTGAAAATGTATAAATACATTTACGTATTAAATTGTTTTGGATGAATCTGCTGAACATAAGAAGCATACCTTTGGGTGTAGAAATATTGCATGTTTATTATATGCTCCATTGACATGAATAAATCAATCAATCCAGCCGATTTTACTTCCTATTGAACTGTCACCAGTTATTAAGACAATCTTAAGGCTTTGACAGCTGAAGGTGTTGATAAATTAGACACGTTTTGCATAACAGGTATTAAAACAGCCATCTTGCTTTAATTACTAATTACTAAAATGAGGGACATTATAGGCTACCAAAAACAAAACAAAAATCCAACAGAATATATTGATAATTTGTATGATGGAGTTGACATATCGTGACTATGGCAGAAATCATTAGCACAATTAATAAAAAAATAAAAAAAACCACTATAAAACTCAACAGACCTTGTGATGTTGAACTCGCATTAGATTAAATATGGAAAGAGGATATTCAGGATGACTTTGATATATTACTTAAGTTTATAAAGGTTTTTTATAAATTGCCTATATGACGGTGCAGACAAAAAGTAGGGACGTAAAAACTTATAATGGTAAAGTTGTGGGGTATATTTTGTCCCATGTGTGAAAACATTTAATGGAAATACAGTTAAACAGTTTATAATGTTTGTTATTGTAGGGACTTTAAGATGCTATTCTGCTAAGAATTGGATGAGACTTGCTAACTGAACTGAAGCCCGAATCACAATAGTAGCATCAGTTTTCGGTGGTTCTTACCTCTTCCCGGCGCTCATTTTGTGAAGTTGAATCGATGATAATTTATTCCAGTGGTTTGGTGCTTCAGTCCAGCGCGATCAGTGGAAACACTGCAACGCCAAATGTTTCAACTGTTCACTTGGCGCTCTCAAAACACTGACAACACTGGTTTTAATTATTCCTTAGAATAAAATAAGAAAGCAACGTGACTTTTTCTAATAGGGAAGGGAAAAAAAAAGTTAAAAAGAAAAGTAAGTGAAAAAAATACCTCCCGTCCTGTCTGAATGTGCTCCGCCGCATGTGACAGACGCGCGCCTGCTGAAGCAGCAGAACAACTGGACGCTTCAATTTGCGCGTTTCATTTATTACTAGCCGCTGCTAGTCACGTCACAGCACGAGTGGGAGGTCAAGAAGTTGCGCTAAAATTCGCGTTTACCTTGAGTAAGTTGAGACTAACACACATTTCTCTGAGAGACGGCAATTCACCACCTTGAGAAGACGACTGAAAATAGTACACGACACCGTGTAAACATAAGTAACCCGCGTGTCTACTTTAATGTGCGCTCAAGTGATCAACGGATCCAAAGTGAACCAAAGTTTGGCGGATGGATGAAAGCAGGTACTCCGCGCGCACCTTGTGGTTACTTCTCGTTCACGTGAGACACAGCGACACCTTCTGAAGAAATCTCACACAGACAACATGTTTACTCTCTGGTAAGTCAAAACACACGTTAGATAAAACATGTGTGAAATGTGTTCATGTTTAAATTAGAATGTGTGTAGGCTTATTTGAATTAACTTATTTGAATACGTTTTATTGAAAGTTAAATTGATTGTATTTTGTTATACATTTCATGATGTTATGTTATGTTATGTTATGTTTCATTCTTAAGCATTTCAATTGGATGAAACAGAAACCAAAGAACACAAGTTTATGGTACTTAGGCACACACATTTACACACAAACATGCTCTAGTATATGATATATTATTAAATGCTCAGTCGGAGAGCTGTCTCTCTGAAGGTCAGCCATTCTTTTGCCCTCCCCTGTAGGGATAAAAGCCATATGTGCAAAGGGAGTAGACTTCAGATATGTTAGAGGATGGTAGACAAAATAATGATTTCATTTTTACATTTATGCACATTATGGACTTTAGTTTCTTTCTAAACACACCTCTCTTGTTTTTTGTAGTGTGTCTGAAACACTTCATTAAATACTGTGTGGCTGTTGGGTGATGAACTCAAAGTGGTGGAAAATAACTGATGACTATTAATAATAGCCGATACTGTGCCTGTGTTTTCTTTTTTAATATTTGCAGTTTGTTTTGAGTTTTGAACTGTAGCAGAACTTTTGATTAGTTTCAATTAAATACTTAGAAATTTCTCTTTTATTTCTCTTTTTTTTCTGCCTTTTTTTAGAATAAATTTATTTTAATGATGCAAAGGTAGGAATAAGCTGTATGGAGAATAGATGGAGGATTCAAACATCTTATTTTCAGAGACATAATGAAAAACTTAATTTTGCCTTAATTTTACAAAGTTACATTTATTTACATTTCCTCTTAATTTGATTTTTTTTAAAGCTACTACAGTTAACCTCCAAATGCTTGTTGGCCAATGAGCAAACCTTTTATCGTATTAAAAAAATATTTGAATTGTCAGCATTACAATTTATACCATTTAAGTTTTTGATTTAGAAGAATTTATGTTGCCAGAGATGCTCAATTTGTAGTCCTAAAACTGAGAAGAGTTTAGCATTTACTAGCCTTGAATTCCTTAGGAAATTTCTTATGGGTTTTCATTTTAAAATAAGGTCTGTTAACAATACTTAAAAAATATTCCACGTTTTGTTCAACAACATAAATTACACAGACTAATTAATTAATTAAAAACTAACTTTGTTAAATAATGACTACAAATAACACAATGATGTAGCTACAATACATTACATGCTTGACAAATCGAACAACTGTTGCAGTTTTTGTTATGCAATGTAACAAATCGTCACCTTGGAATTATAAGGTTCTATCTGACATTTTTGTGAAAATTGAGTTATTCACATATTCTTATATTGTGACAACTTATTTACATTATGTGATGTTTTTTTATGTTGTGTACATTTTGGAAATTTTTATTTAGAAAACACAAAGGTTATATCTACACAGTCGAATCGAATGCAAAAACTTTGAAGCTCAATATCTCTAAACTGCTCAGAATGCAGATAGAACCTTATAATTCCAAGGTGGCGATATGTTTTTGAAGTTGGCACGAAACAGAAGTTGCGGTAGTCTTTTCTTCCACATTGTGACGCATATCCGAGTGAAAAGGCTTCTGTTAATTGTAAAATAAAATATTCTTTAAATGTTGCCCATATTTATGCAGAAAAGAATGAACACATTATATGTAGCCCTCAAACTGTTTCAGACAGTCTGTAATAGGTTGTTAAGGACAGACAAAGACAGATGTATATGTGTATGGTGTTATCTGCGGGTTTAAATGAGCAAAATAAACCACTGAAGTGATTTTAAAGGCCTCTGTTGCCCTATTGACATTTTTTCTTGGCAGACAATCTGTTACCAAACTTCTTGAACTAAAACATCACTCTGAGAGCTTTCTAAAGCATTTACTGTAAGATGGCATGCAACAGTTTTGAAGTTTCAACTGGCTTTATGACTTTGGAGTGCCTGGTAAGGGATTTTGTTTTTATCCAGTCTTATTTTGATGTTTCATGTTGAGTGGAGACTCCTGGAATTTATGCAGTTAGTCTCCCTCTTGTTTTCCTTCTCATATATAATCATACTTACAAGACAAGTACACTCACCGTCTCACCTTGAGGCAAGAGGAAAATACACACACCGACACTCAGATCAAGAGAGGATCTTTTCATTGATTCCAGGGAGATCATGTCACCTAAATGCTGCAGTGTATTGCAAATTTACTGAGGGGTCCCCCTCAGAAGAAATTGGGGTCCTGGGCTAAGGCCTTTAGGAGGGATCATTATAGGCCATCCTGGCTTTTGGGCTCCCTGTGCAGCCCCTTTCTTAATCTTATGTATTTTGAGTTGATAAAAATTGTTAATACTCACATGTAAGACTGATACTATTACATTTAGTTGACTACATTTTTGCATTTTTAATATTTTCTTGCAGGGTTTCACACAGCTCATTTTATGGTAGAAAAGGGTGTCCAACCCTGCTCCTGGAAAGTTAACATCCTGCAGAGTGTGGCTCCAACCCTGATCAAACACACCTGAAAAATCTAACCAAAGTCTTCAGGATTACTTTGAAAATCATATGTTATATCATAAATTAGAGCATGGAGCTAAACTCTGCAGGACAGTGGGGCCTAAAGGGCTAGAATTGCCCATCTGAGGTTGAAGATGAGACAGTACAGCGTAAACATACAAGAAATTTAAATGCCTCAATTTTAGGGCATTTAAAGTGATAGTTCACCCAAAAATGAACATTCTGTCATCATTTACTCACCCTCGGGTTGTTCCAAACCTGTATACATTTCTTTGTTCAGTTGAACACAAAGGAAGATATTTTGAAGAATGTGGGAAACTGAACAGTTCTGGGGCACCATTGACTTCCATAGTATTTTTTTTTTTTTTTTTTTTTTCCTATATGGAAGTCAATGGTGCCCCAAAGCAGCCTGGTTACAAACTTTCTTCAGTATATCTTCCTTTGTGTTCAGCAGAACAAAGAAATTTATACAGGTTTGGAACAACTTGAGGGTGAGTAAATGATGATAGAATTTTCATTTTTGGGTGAACTGTCCCTTTAAAGGAGCCTTTAACATCCATAGAACCTTTCCGTTGCACAAAAGGTTCTATAGTGGAAGACGTTGCTTTAGACTATAAAAGACTTCTTCACCCTCAATCTCATGTGACCTCACATTGTTGGAGTAAATTCCAGAATGACTTTATTGATTCTTAAGAAAAATGTGAAGTGAGCTAGGAAATATAATGTATCATTTACACTATTATGTTTGATAGGAAACATCACGATATCTTGTCACTAATATTAAAAATAAATACAAGTCTATTCTATGCAAGCACACAGTCTGCCATCTGAGGTGGAAGCATTTGTAATAAAGCATACGACCATTATGAAATTAGTAACCTTTGTAATCTCATCTAGGCCTGGTTTCACAGAAGAGGCTTAGATTAAAGGGTTAGTTCAGCCAAAAGTAAAATTTCTGTCATTAATTACCCTCATGTCGTTCCAAACCTGTAAGACCTTTGTTCATCTTCAAAACACAAATAAAATTATTTTTGATGAAATCCGAGAGGTTTTTTTTTTTATCTAGAAAGCAACGAAATTACCACATTCAAAGTCCAGAGAAGTAGTAAAGACATCATTAAAATATGTGACTACAGTGGTTCAACTTTAATGTTATGAAGTGACAAGAATTATTTTTGTGCGCAAAAATAAAACAAAAATAATGACTTTCAACAATTTCCTCTCTACCCTGTCATTCTCCAATGCAGTTTACGAAGACACATTGCAGAGCTTCGTGTTCTACGTCAAAACGCACACACATGCGTCGTGGTGCTCACATGAACAGCGTTGAATACTGAGCCAGCATTCGGACGTAAAAAATTCACATACTTATTATTGTTTAAAAACACAACGTTGATCAGTCAAATAATTATTATCGTCCTAATGTGTATGATGCTGTTAATTTGTTCCTAGTGTGTTTGGAACGCAGCTGTTGTAATTCAAAGATTTACTCATAATACTCAGACACTCACTTGTCGCCACCTACTGGTGTAATGCTTTGATCTACAGAAAGAGGCACAGAATGAATCAGTGAATGAATCTGAGTCTTTTTGGTGAGCAGAATTGAACAAAATCCCTACTAGTCGCTGTTGCAGTTCTTCTGGGGTTTATAATAGTTTAGTAATCAAGGGAATGCACTTCTTCAATCTTAGCAAAGTCACGCAGACATGACAGGCCTTAGCTTACATGGTCTTGTTTATGTTAGTTCGAAAGTCCATTCTGATAACAAATATATCTTAAGATTGTCATAAATAGATAAGAATATATCAAGTTATAATGTGGTTTGCAGCTTATGTTTTGATTATCAAATATTTCACCATGGGCTAAAGACATGCATGATATTTACTGTTCAAAAGTTTGAGGGGTTTTTTTTTTATTTATTTAATTGAAAATACAGTAAAATATTGAATAGTGAAATATTATTACAATTTAAAATAACTGTTTTCTGTTTAATATTGTAAAATGTAATTTATTCCTGAGCATCATTACTCCAGTCTTCAGTGTCACATGATCCTTCAGAAATCAATCTACTATGCTGCTTTACTGCTCAAGAAACATATTTTTTCAGGATTCTTTGATGAAAATTTTAAAAGAACAGCATTTAGAATAGAAATATTTTGTAACATTATAAATGTCTTTACTGTCACTTGATCAATTTGATTTATCCTTGTCGCATAAACGTTGTGGTAATGAGGATACATTATTAGCTTGCTCAACTCATAAAACATTATTTTGAATCAAAAGTAGGCCTACTTCTTTCCATTCTTTAAATCATTTTAAGAGATCAGCCTTTGCACACAAGAATGGTTTTATTAGACCCATAGACCGAAGGTTATATTATATCAGAGTTGTTCTACGCAGCTTTTGCTTCCATTAGCATATAGTAAAAGCCTTCCAATCTTTTCTAAAGAAAAAAACAAACAACAAAAAATTGCTAAAACAGCTTAAGCTGGAAGACCAACTAAACAGCAGCTTGGCCAGCCTGGTAGTCAACGGACCAAAGACCAGCTTATACCAGCTAAACCATTCAAGACCAGTAAAACCTCTGAGGCTGATTTTAGATGCTTTTTGGCAGTTTAAAGTGTTTAAATAATAACAAGCTCTTTGACAAATGTGTCTGTTTTTCTCAAGACACGAACATCCACAGATCAAGGCAAGCATCACTTGTGTAAACACCTGTCTGCCTTAAGTATTTGAAGCCCTTCTTTCCTCACAGTGGGTCTGCATGGAAGCTTAAAATTCCTTTGATGGAGATATTGAAACAAAGGCTTCAGTAGGAACAGTTAAGGGGTGTAAGACTGTTCCCTATCATCTCTAAAGCCATCAAACACATTGAATGCCGCTGGCACATTCTTCACTTCAGCCTCATGCAAAGATGGGATGTTCTGTGGAGAAAACAGGATGCAAAGGTTCACAGTTCAGACTAAAATGGTCCTGGCATTTCACAAGTTTTTTTTTTTTTTTTAAATGAATAACCATGAGTCTTTTCATCAGGTAAAAACATGAACAATGCTGCAAATATGATTAGGTTTTCTGAGAAAAGCAGAAGGGTTTAGGAAGTAAGGGTTTTTAGTTGGTTTTTCATTGAGTACTTATGAAAATCAATGCACTAAAGAATAACACCTTTTGGTAACTGTCAAGTAGGCTTGTGCCCTCTTGTGGTCGGGAAAAGTAGTTTTTAAAATCTGAATGTTGTATATCAATCCATTAGCATACCTAACTCATGAATATACTTCAAAATTATTCAAGGAAAGGAAACACTTCTTTGTCCTTTTTTATTTCTTTTGTAGCACATACTTCAGAATGTATGCACATATTGTCTTGAGCAGGTTCATACAAGAAGATAACCTATATAAATCAAAACAAGAAAGAAAAAAAAACGAACAGCTAAGGACCATTTCACAGACCATTCACAAAAACAAAGATGTCTAATTTCTCAAATAGGAATATATTGAGAGTTTAGCAGTAGTTTCAAATCTCCAATGTTCATCGATTATATTAAAGCCATTAATCAAAATTACATTTATTTACAGTATAAAAAATATTTAGCTCACAGTTACAATACATGGTAATGCATGTTAAATGGCCACTATCACAAAAGGTAGGCACTTACCAAAACGTATCTATGAGAACATAAAATACAAACAAGTGCACATTTATCAAAAGCAGCCCAATTGAACATGTAATTAAAGTGAACTCTAACAAAGACTCTACTTTCCCAAATTAACTAATAATTTATCCATTATCAGTGTAGATATTTGCTGTATGAAGTGCTTCAAAATTTCCAAATGAATTTCACAAAAAAAAGACATTCAAAATGCAATTTAAAAATATATAAAACTGAAATACCATATTTAAATAATGAGGGCCATATACAAAAAAATATGTTCTGAGGGAAGACCAAATGTGTACAGCTATTTAAAGGGAACTTTGATATATTAAAGTAACTCTTATGCAAAACTTGCGTTGTAACAGTAGTTGAGTTGTAACAGCGAAAGAATATCACAAAGGTCAAATGGAGCAGCAAGTCACTGTTATGGCCAAACAAAAACAACTAAAATATATTACAGTGATTTGAAGATTTCTTATGTTATTTAAATGCTGATGGTCAGAATTTAGTTATTCTCTCAAGCTGAATCCCTAGATACCCCATCATAGATATTTATGCAGCTTAAGTGCAGATAGTTAATACAGTTTCCTAAAACTGTGGCAACAAACAGTGATTTTTAGATTTAGTGTTAAAAGTGCTAGAATTGTCAATCATTACCATCTAATCTAAACCAAATAGCCCAAATAAACACTAAAACAAAATTAACGCTAATGCTCATGTAACTGTTTCCTGTTGAATTTATACAAGACAGATCTGAATTTGTAAGCTTGTTAGTGATGTGCAAAGTATGTTAATTGAAAATAAAAATAATCAAAGAAAAACATGTAAATAAACTAAGACAATCACAATCTTTAAGTCAGATATCTTTTCTCTTGTTCCTCCTTTTGGCAATTCTGTTCCACATTGCTGTTCTCCATTACTGTGATCATGTCATATGACCGTAAACTCTGACTGCTGGGACTTGGACATGCTTCCAGAGGAAACCCATTATATAAAACCTACATAAAAGGAAGATAACAAATACTCATTTTAAAATAATTAAATATCTTTTTCACATTATCACATTTTTCACACCAACTCTTCTAACTAATAATTTACAAAAAATTTGCTGCTTGATAGCAAGCCTCCTCTGAACACAAACAAATTCGATAACTACCAAAACAATATTTATCATAAAAGTATTTTTTTGTAATAGATTGTCATATTAGAGCTACCATTCAGTTACTTTACTTTCTCAATTGATTAAAAATGATAAAATATGGAAGTGTACCTCTAGATAGTGGTCAGGTATTTCCAGATGGAGTGGCTGTAATAACTCTTTAACCTTTTTGTGGTGTTTGAAAAGTACAAAAATGCAGACACCACACATGGCCGAAACAGAAAGTGTGGCTAATATACTATAGAGAAAAACACGTCTCTTTACTGCTTCAGCTACACAGGAAGAAAGGAATGAAAGAACACATGGCGTTATGATTCTAAGTTCAATTAATGCACTTAAGCACAATTAATAATTTATTGCATCATGTGATTCATTTCATCATCTAAAAGTTCATTAATTTCTGGTTGGGTGAGTTTAATCACAAACACGTTGAATGAAGCTGATGCAGCTTGTAATAAATAGGTGAGTTAAGACTTACGTCTTTCTGGGATGATTTCACATTTTTCCTTGCTAGGATTTCCGTACGGATTCTCAAAAAGCAAATATTCAGCCTGGAAACAGTAGATTTGCCCTGGTTCCAGATTATCAATGTCTTCATTCTTGTGAATAATAATAGACCGTACCTGTAGGATCAAAAACTCTTGTCAGCTTTACAGTAGTCCTCTTACAGAAATAGTGAATAACTGTTTACATGATTTATTTATTTATTTATTTGTATGTTTGTTTGTGAAGGAAGCAAGAGACCTCAGGGTATCCTCTGTTATCTTTTTTCCAGTATGATACATTAAATTCAACATTAATTCCATATTCTTCCTCCAAGCTCTCGTCCATGTGTGTCATAGTCAGATAAACTATTTCAGGTTTTACATTCAGATTTATCACCGGAACACAAGACTTCACTGTGAAACACAATGAACAAAAGGTATGTGTTAGATATTAGAGGTGATAAACATTTCAAATGGAAGGTACATACAACCACATAAAGCAATCCTTACCATTTACACACTGGACCGGATTTGAATACTGCCATTCTGAGATGTGGTTTTCTTTCTCTGAGCGCACTCGAAACACTGCCCCATAAAATTCAGGGGTGATTTTAAAACTTTTTAATTTTGTTCCAATATGGCTCGACACATTGAGCCATTCATCCTCTGATTTGCTAAAATCAAAATAACAATACAGAATAAGTTCAAGACAAGATGATAATGCAGGGTGAAGTGAGATGTTAGATATGACTGCCTCAGTCACCATTCACTTTCACTGTATGGAAAACGAGCCATACGGTAAATGATGACTGTTATTCTGTCTAACTTCCCTTTTTGGGCTTCAGCATAGAAAAAACATCAAAAGAGTTTGGAACAACATGAGAGTAAGTAAATGATGACATTTTCATTATGGTTAAACCATCCCTTTAACATAATATTCTTACAAGTTAAGTTTGTACTGCAGGGAATACAGCACTTGGTCATCGCTGGGAGGCTTCCACAGCAGATCTGATTCGACCATCTTAACATCCTGAGGCGGCTCAAGGCCGAATGTACTCTCTGAAATAAAACAGACAGACGGTGTTCTGTGTTAAGGACATGAAAGCAATGGCACGTTGTTTTAAATACCATAAATGCGGCAATTCCACAAATCATACAATTTGAGTACTTACCGATTACCAGTATAAAAACAGCCGTTACGTGAATGTGGCGGATCATTTCGACGGTTTTGTATCCATATTTTCACCGTGAAGCCTGCGCGTTTTGGTAAGGCGCCATTATGGTTTCTTGAAAAAAACACGCTATGCTAGTTCCTACAGTCTTTGGTTCCTCTTACGGTAAACAACGTAAATGTTGCGCAATCTGCGGAGTTCAATAGAACAGACTTACACGATAAAAATAAAGCAAAAAAATATCTGTTAAAATCAATAATAAATGCGACAGAACTATTTTGTTAGTACTTCTTTACTTATAAATCCAATTTGTAAACGTTACATTACAATCAGTCGCTGAATCAGATTCACTTCCGTATGTCTGGCTTCCGCCCACTCAACGGAAGCCTCGATAGTTGCAAAGTATCGCGAGAGTTGCAAAGTATTTGCTGCGGCTAATGAAATACGATTTTGGACTCGAAATAAACAACGTAACAAATGGCGTCTCTATCCCGTAGTGGCTTTCAACGGCGGAAAAACGTCGTTTAGATATTCGCTCATAATAAACAAGATGTCACACATATATAGCATTTAAAACACACAAATGACATAATAACCTTCTTTAGATGATCACTCTTGTCAGCATGTATGCTAGTGAGATATAGACCTTGTAACACACCTTCGTGTTTTAATCGATCCTGGTGATAATTTAACTAATGCAATTTGAAAAACAGTTGGCATAAACCGTAATCCCGAATGATAATTTATGTTCATATTCCAGTACAGCAGGTGGCGATAAAGACGTTCATGCTGATGTGTTCTTCTTCGAGAACAAGACTTTCAAAAATGGGGGCTATGGCAAGTAACGCTTTTATATCGTTCTTGATTTTTATTTTTAATTTGACAACAATAAATCCGTAAATCATTGGCTAGTGTATGTTTCTTCAGCTATAGATGTGTGAGACAAGCAAGTAACTTTAAAATACGTTCAGTGATATCTATTTTTTTAATATTCATCCAACCAACTAGCACAAAAAAATCATTATTTTGCCTCCTATCCGAATAATTGTAGACGTTTTGCATCCATGGCAGGTCGCTTACTGGGTCGCAGGTTTTAGTTTGGTGAATTAAAGAATCCAAGGAAGTAAATCGCGTGAAAGTGAAAGTAGCAGGAATGGAGGATCACCAGGGTGCTGCGAGTGTGAGCAGCAGCTCTGGGGCTGATCTTCTCTCCAGGATCGCTCTCAATGATAACAAGGCTGGCATGGAGGGGCTGGACAGAGACAAGATCAACAAAATCATTCTGGAAACCTCCAAGGTCTGCACAGCTATTTATTTACTTAAGTCTATTATGTGTACTTGACAAATAACATGGACACTGAGCTTTTTTTAACCACCCCAAAATAATAATAATAATATTTAAGTTTATGAATATGAATGGGTAATGTTTGGCTTATATCAGGGGTTTTGATCATCATAATCATCGTCGGATTGATCCCGTCCCCATACTAACATTTTGTCTTTTTTCTACTCTGAGAATTGATACTATAAATATGTCTAAAATATTATTTTAAAAATTTAAATTTCTATCAATTTACATTATTACTCTACTCAATATAGTGCTGTAAGATTTATTAAGTAATTTACTCATTTATTTACGTATTCATTTAAATAAAAAAAATCAAATAATTTTTTTTAAATTAAATTTTAATTAATCAATTTTAATCTTTTTTTTTTTTTTTACATGATTGATTGGAGGTTTCTTCTTTTCCACAAACCTCCCAATGCCTTGTGGCCCCCTAGGGGTCCCTTTAAAGGGGACCTATTATGCCCCATTTTATAAGATGTAAAATATGTCTCTGCTGTCCCCAGAGTGTTTATGTGAAGTTTTAGCTCAAAATACCCCATAGATAATTTTTTATAGCATGTTAAAATTGCCACTTTTTGTGGTTGATCAAAAACGCATCGTTTCAGTGTTTGCCCTTTAAATGCAAAAGAGCTGCTGCTCTCGGCCTAAGAGGGCGCTTCACAAGCTGATTCTCTGGTCTCGAGTCAGTCAGGACGCACTATAATGTCAGAAACTGCGAGCTGCATGGAGATAGAACAGGTATAGGTTAGTTTAATTAAAGTTATAATAATGTCTTCTTGTTTTTATCCACTATATTACTATAAGCCTGTTGTACCGTCCGAATGATGGCCAAAACTTTACAGATGAGTTAAATGTTTATTGTACTTCACATAAAATAAGAATTTTCACTCTAGAAAATCACTGTAAGAGCTTAAAGGGATAGTTCACTCAAAAATGAAAATTTGATGTTTATCTGCTTACCCCCAGGGCATCCAAGATGTAGGTGACTTTGTTTCTTCAGTAGAACACAAATGATGATTTTTAAGTCCAACCGTTGCAGTCTGTCAGTCTTGGATGCATGTCAATGCATGCATTGACATGCATCCCATTGACATGCATGTCAATGCATGTCAATGGGAACTCAATCTATAAGAGTCAAAAAAACATGCACAGACAAATCTAAATTAAACCCTACGGCTCGTGACGACACATTGATGTCCTAAGACACAAAACGATCGGTTTGTGCGAGAAACTGAACAGTATTTATATCATTTTTTACCTCTAATACAACACTATGTCCAACTGCCTTGCACATGACATCCAGTGCGTGAGGTGTGTACGCGCTCTGGCATAGTTTAAAGGATTAGTCCACTTTCAAATAAAATTTTCCTGATAATTTACTCACCCCCATGTCATCCAAGATGTTCATGTCTTTCTTTCTTCGGTCGAAAAGAAATTAAGGTTTTTGATGAAAACATTCCAGGATTATTCTCCTTATAGTGGACTTCAATGGTCTCCAAACGGTTGAAGGTCAAAATTACAGTTTTAGTGCAGCTTCAAAGGGCTTCAAACAATACTAGACAAGGAATAAGGGTCTTATCTAGCAAAACGATCGGTCATTTTCTAAAAAAAAAAAAATACAAACACAAATGATCGCATTGCACGTGCTTCCGCTTTCCGTATTCTTCAAAAAGCTTACGCTGAATGTCCTACACCTTCCCTGTTCAACTTACGGAACGAATGCGGCGCCAGTTCCGTTTTTTCCATAAGTAGAATAGGCTTGTTCAGAGACACTGCTTATGATTTATGGGGATTAAAAAAAAAAGGAGTGGTTGGATTTTTATCATTATAGGGTGGTTGTGTACACACACTGCCAACACACATTTATGTCCAAACACCATGCAAAAGTGAATTTTGCATAATAGGTCCCCTTTAATAGTCCACTGTATGTATAATCATTATAAATTTAATTAAAATTCTTTTAAATAAAATGTAATTAATTAAATGTTTGAATACTTTTATATGAAATATGGAAAATCACAGTGCAGGACAGTGTTAACATTGACACATTTATAATGCAGTTTAAAAAAAATGAATTTGTTCTTTGGAATGACAGGGATCTAAATTTTATGAGAATGAACTTAAGAGGGAGCGGCAGGTGAATCAGCGCATTGAAAAGATGATGGAGCAAAAGGCAAGAATCACTAAAGAACAGATGAAGCAAGCACAAGCAGAGGTAATCAACTCTGTAATGATTGTCATAAATGTTATGGTTGGACTCCCCACCATGTGGACAATTTCACCCTGAATTTTATTATGCGACTGAAGCAATCCTTTTATATTATGTGACTGAAATGTGACTCACTATCATATTGAAAATAGTATGCATTATTTAAGTAAGTCATTATTTAAAATCATTGTCTCTGGACAGGATGATTATTAATATATTATATCTTATTAATGTTTTACGCAGTTCGTTGTAGGAACATTGTGAATTATGTGCATCGCATTATTTCATTGTGTTTTATTGTCACAATGCAATAAATATTAATGGTCCTAAAATAAGCTATATTGTCTGCAAAATATAAACTGGAGTGAAACATGAACTGGACATATTTTTGTGAGCTTTACCCAAGATAAACAATGAAATACTTTATTTTTAGGACCCTTTTTTGTCACCTGTTCAGTATCTAAGAGTTTTCGCACCATAGGTAGACAAACTAACAAGTGAACTGGAGAGGGGTCGAGAGCTTGGACGTGTGATAGTTCACGTAGACATGGACGCGTTCTATGCTGCTGTAGAAATGAGAGACTGCCCGGAGCTGAAGGACAAACCGATGGCAGTGGGATCCATGAGCATGCTGGTGAGAACCTGAAACAAAACTCATGGAACATCATCACGCATCCACAGTGTTGACATTTTAAGTCTTTATCATTTCCAGTCAACCTCCAATTACCACGCCAGGAGGTTTGGTGTCCGTGCTGCAATGCCAGGGTTCATTGCGAAGAAACTCTGTCCAAACCTAATTATCATGCCCACCAACTTTGACAAATACAGAGCAGTGAGTGCCCAGGTATGTTATATGTTAGTCTAACATTCAATACTCATGGCTGCTGTCGATTCCTCATGCTTGGGTCTGTCTTAAAGGTACGGGAGATATTTTCAGAATATGACCCTCATTTTATGCCTATGAGTCTGGACGAGGCTTATCTGGACATCACTGAGCATCTGGAGCAGCGGAAGCACTGGCCCGAGACCATGCGAACACATCACATGTGTGATGCCAAGACAGGTGTGTTACTGAAATCTACTGACTAGTGCAGCGGTTTTCAAACTGGAAGTGATGTGGAAGTGATCTTATAGTACTATAAGAAGTAGAAAAAAGTAATTAAACACAATATAAATATTTTCCAAATAATATTTTACACACATTTATACTTTAAATAAATATCTGGTCCCACTTTATATTAAGTGTCTTTAACTACTATGTATCAATTAAATACTATGTATTTAAATTAATCATTTGATTCAATAAACTTATTGTATATGTTTTTTACATTGTACTTGTATTTAAAAAGTACCTGCATGTAATTACAGTTGTAATAAATTTCTTTGATTACATCTATAAATACACTGTTTACCCTTCCCTTTCACCTTAACCCATCATTAAACCTACCTATACCACCAAATCTGTCCCTAATCTTACCCGTATCCTACCTCAATAGCAGCAAAAGTGTTTTGCAACACAACATGAACACAGTAAGCCCATTGTATCTAACATTTTTTTTATGTAAGTAAGTAGTAATTAAAGACTACTAATAAAAAGTGTGACCAAATATGTAATTAAATAATTTTTCACAGTATATATTAGGTCCATTTTTTTAATTCTCTAAATCACAAGGATGATCATATTTGGAAGTCCTTGGCATCTAAAAGATCAAAAACCTAGTCTAGTGGACTTTAAAAAGAGGTCCACTTTTGTACTTTGTGAAAGATTTAATTATGAAAGTCTGTCTTTTATTATGAGCAGTTATATTAACATGATGTTTGTTAATAAAAAAGAAAGTGATGCAGGAAGGTTTGCGGGTACTTCGGAGACAGATGGACTGTCTCCTGTGCTGTTTGAGGACAGTCCCTGCTCCTCACCCTCTCTGTCAGGAGCTGAAGGGAAAGCAGAGGTGTTTGGGACAACTGCAGAGGAGGCTGTGAGGGAGATGCGCTTCCGTATTGAGCAGAAAACCTCCCTTACTGCCAGTGCAGGTGAGGGAGCGGAAATTTTTATGTTTTTTACCCTTAAAGGTACAATATGTAAGATTTTTGCATTCAAATATCCAAAAACCACTAGAACAGTGTTATATATTTTGTTGACTTGTGTACTTGCATTATCCCAAATGTTTACAACGTTTAAATCCAGAGAAATCTGCAATTTTAACCAGTGAAAACGGCTTTGATTCCACACTCCCATCACTGCGTCAAGCAACAGCTTTGTTATTGTTTTGAATAAGCAACCTCTATCAGTGAAACTTACATACTGTACCTTTAACTTGCAAACATAAGTATATCCACTATTTATACTGTATGTAAGTAATGTCAGATTATTCTCTGTTGTAGGTATTGCTCCAAACACGATGCTTGCAAAAGTATGCAGTGACAAGAACAAGCCCAATGGCCAATACCGAATTTCTCCTGAGAGACAAGTTGTGATGGAGTTTATGAAGGATCTTCCAGTCAGAAAGGTTCGTCTGACTCTTTTATCCCTGGCTGTTTTATAGCTCATTGCTCATTGACGTGGTTTAATATTATTGTTTGTTTATTGCAGGTGTCTGGTGTTGGAAAGGTTACTGAGAAGATGCTGGCTGCTTTGGGTATTGTCAGCTGTGCTCAACTTGGCCAGCAGATGGCGTTACTTTCCCTGCTTTTTTCAGAAACCTCTTGGCATCATTTCCTTCACATATCTTTGGGTTTGGGCTCCACTCATATTGAGAGGTGTGCAGTGTTATTATATGTTACAGTGTCAAACATATTTGAGTAATATCAGTAAACTACATGGGGAACTGTTTTGTTGGATACAGAATAAGATTACTATTCTAATGTTTCATGGACGATCTGGTCTTTTATTTCAGGGACTCAGAAAGAAAAAGCATGAGCACTGAGAGGTAATCTGCTCAACTTTTTTTTTTAATTTATTTTTTTTTATAACAGTCTTCAGCACATGCATCAGATCCAAACATTTCTGTAAACTTGAAATCAACATTCTTTTTCCTCCTACCCTTATTTAATTTGTGTCATTTTTATGTATTTTTTTCTTTTAGGACATTTGGGGAGATGAGTGATGCAGAAGAGCAATATTCCCTGTGCAGGGAGCTCTGTCATGACCTAGCACAGGACCTACAGCGGGAGGGCCTCAAGGTACATGTGTTTCGCCTCCTTGTCAGGCTAAGATTAAAGTAAAAGTAGCTTCTCTCAGTTTTATACAGAGTCTCATATATAACCAGTGATAACGTGCATGTCACTGTGAATATTAAGATGGTTTGAGGTTTATTTTATTTGTTAATTCATTCATTCATTTCGTCTAAGATGTTTTGTTGTAAATATCAGCATCATTACCATGAGTACTACCATGTACTTGTGCAGATATATATTTATTGCGTATTTGTGTAGTTGGGGAAACATCTGTTCAATTGTTTTACTTCCCTTTGTTGCTGGATGTAGTAGAAAATAATTTGTGTAAAAACTATTTAAAATAGTTCAGGAAATGTCATATAGACTCGAAATATACAATTAGTAAGTGCTTAAATATTTGTCTAACATGCATTAACATGGAATTTATTTGTGTTATAGGGGAAAACTGTTACTTTAAAATTAAAGAATGTCAAATTTGAAGTCAAGACCAGAGCGTTTACACTGCAGTATGCTGTCTGCACTGAGGAGGACATATTTGCTGCTGCCAAAGACCTTCTCAAAGTTGAGATTGACAGTGTCAGCCCTCAGCCACTAAAGCTGAGGCTCATGGGTATATATTACACATGCTGAATTTTCAGCAGTCATTACTCCAGTCTTCAGTGTCACATGATCCTTCAGAAATCATTGTAATATGCTGATTTGGTGCTCAAGAAACATTTCTTATTATTTCTAACCCATTTTTTATGGAGGTTTATAAGGATATTTGAAATAAAAAAAAAAATTTTGTAACATAAATGTCTTTACTGTCACTTTTGATCAATTGAATTTAAATTGAAAAAAAAAAAAAAATCTTAATGACCCCAAATTTCTGAACGATAGTGTAATGATTGTTTTATCTAAAGTTTATTGTATTATGTGCAATATATGCTTATTTTTTCCTTAAAGCTTGTGAAATCTAAAAAAATAATCATTGCTTTATTTGACATAAATGAAGAATCTGACAATACAATGATACATTTTTTTTTTAATCTGAAGCTACTATGTGTATTTGTTTCAGATAGTAAAATTCTGTTTATGAAATTCTCATGCTAATGAAGAAGTGTGATTTTCAACAGGCGTTCGAGTGTCTGGCTTTATCAGCGTTGAAGATAAAAAGCCTCTTCAGAGGAGTATAATGGGGTTCCTGCAGAAAGGTGGATCTGATCCAGGCAATTTCACGCAGTGTCCTGGATCTGCGCTCAAAGCAGAAGAAGGCACTGATAGTGCCAGTTTCCTAAAGCCGCAGTCCACTGAGATGAAAGTACCTTCTGTGTCTGAGCAAATACCCAAATCTACAGAACCTAAGCAGCAGTCCTTTTTTCAAAGAGCACAGTCAAAACGACTTCAGCAGCAGCAGGAACAGATGTCTGTCATCGCTGGTACAGACACAACAAACAGTAGTGCTGACGCAGCTGCTTCAAATCTGCCAACAACAAACCCTCAATCAGACACAACATCAACAAGCAAAACAAGTTTGTCAAATACAAACTCAGGGACAGATGCAACAGAATACATAAACAAACATGCAACTTTAAAGCCATCGTTTAAAATCTCAACCCAGGTGCTGCAGTTTCTCACCTGCCCCGTGTGCAACAGAGAGATGAAGGATGTAAACCTCACAGCCTTCAACCACCATATTGATGAATGTCTGAAGGGGAGTGCAGTGGATAATGAACACACAGATTCGGATGCTGCTGAGCAAAAGGAAGAGCTAAACAGTGATCCACCTGCATCAAGCCATGACCCAAATGGAGAGAAGCCGTCCACTAGCATCTCTTTGCCAGTGGTGGAAACTGATGATGGAAATGATTTCACGACTCCATTTTTTAGTCACAGGACAAAAATAAATGGAAAGCGTTCAGTTGTTCCTAACAAGAAGAGGCCTTTTTCTGAATCTAGTTCTAAAGCCTCACACACAACACACAATCCTGAGGCTGTCACAGAGTTGTCATCTGACTTCAAAGGCTCTTCTTTGACGTGTCCCGTGTGCAGTCAGCTGCAGAGCACCGGTGACCTCGCTCTCTTCAACCGGCATGTGGATATGTGTCTCAACCAGGAAGTTCTGCTGGAGTTTAGAGGGTCTCATCCTCCTGTGGGTCATTCAGATGCGCCTGCACTCAAGAGCGTAAGAGGTCGGTCAAAAACAAATGTAGAAGAATGAAAGAAATCATATTTGGAAATAACAATGATACCATGACAAGTATAAGGCAAGTCAAGGAAAATGATTATAATACACTTGCTGTTTTTGTCTTTTGCAGGCCTATTGGGGGACCAGGGAAGAGTTTCTAAAGTGAGAGAAAAGAGCAAAAGGTATTTAACTGTGTAAAAGGTGATAATACTAATACTATATTGTAAGAACAGCATTTGAATGTACATACCGTTTAAAGGTTCGGGTCAGTAAGGTTTTTTTTTTTTATTGTTATTATTATAACTTTTATTCAGCAAGGATGCATTAAATTTATAAAAAGTGACAGTAAAAACATTTGTATAATGTTGAAAGATTTCTGTTTCAAATAAGTGTCTTGATCTTTCCATCCATCAGAGGATCCTGAAAATTATAACAGTTTCCACAAAAGTAAATATATAATATTAACAGTATAAACTGTTTGGTACATTGATGATAAGAAATGATTGTTGAGCACCAAATCAGCATATTAGAATGATTTCTGAAGGATCATGTGACACTGAAAACTGGAGTAATGATGCTGAAAATTCAGCCTTGTCATAGCAGGAATAAATTACCTTTAAAAATAGAAAACGGTTCTCTTAAATTGTAATATTTCACAATATTACTGTTTACTGTAATTTTGAGCATAAGAGACTTCTTTCATTAACATTAAAAAATCTTACCGACCCCAAAGTCTTAAACGCTAATGTATCTTATTATTGTTTCTCATGATTTTTATGTATTCTCCATTTTAACTACAGGCAAGGATCATCTCCTCTTCCTCCCCCAAAGAAAACCAAAGTGTTGGGCACAAAACACACAATTGACAAGTTCTTCAAAGGCAACACCAGACAAAACGTCTAATTCTGTTACAAATCCAAAATGATCATTTCCTTTAATTTATGAAGAAAAGACATGATAATCCTTGAGGACTTTGCTGGATTCACTTCAGGGAATATGTTGAAGGAACAAGTAAGAAATATGCAAACAGGTATTTAATAAGATGGCATTTGAAAAGAGATGGTGCTGGAAACATCATATACTCTGACACAAAGCTGAAGATCTATTTGGATATTTTTTTGTATTTATAGAAATGTGTATTTGTGTGGTGGAAAAATGCTTCATATTTATACTTACGCACTTTCCTCTTTCTATATTTATGTAAATCATTGATGTTAATTCTACATTAATATATGAGTGATGGATGGCTCAATTATTTTTTTAAATAATTTTATTGTTTGCATAAACGCAAATGAGCATTTAATTTTGTATGGGCATGCAAAGCACTTTATAGACCATGATACATGATTTACCATTTAAATAACAAATATATACAGAAGTATCATAATTGTATACATGCAGAATTGTAATTGTAAAAGTATCATCTAATTTGCACCTAAAATTAATGTTTAAGAAATTAAAAATTATCCTCTTAATCTCATACAGTGGTGTTTTGTGTTTTAAAGGATGGAAGTATATCAGGGTGTTTTTAGTTTGGAAACCATTTAAACCGCTTTATCCTCATTGTGTATTCAACATTTCTCTTCCCAAATGAAAAAAATGTTATTTATTGTAAAGAAGTAATCTACTATTCAAAAGTTTAGGGTCTGTACAATTTATTAAATGTTTTTGAAAGAAATCTCACCAAGGCTGCATTTATTTGATTAAAAATACAGTATAAAAAATAAATAAAAAAAGTGTAATATTAGTGCACATTTAAAAGAGCTGTTTTCTATTTGAAGTTTTCAGTGTCTCATGATCCTTCAGAAATCATTCTAATATGCTGATGTGATGCTCATAAGGGTCGATTTTTTTTTTAAAATTGAGCTCATCTGAAGGCTGAATAAATAAGCTTTCCATTGATGTATGGTTTGTTAGAATAGGACAATATTTGGTCAAGATACAACTATTTGACAATCTGGAATCTGAGGGCACAAAAAATCTAAATATTGAGAAAATCGCCTTTAAAGTTGTCCAAATGAAGTCCTTAGCAATGCATATCCACTCACAAAAATACATTTTTGATATATTTACGGTAAGAAATTTACAAAATATCTTAATGGAACATGTTCTTTACTTAATATCCTAATGATTTTTGGCATAAAAGAATAATCGATCATTTTAACCAATACAATGTATTGTTGGCTAATACTACAAATACACCCATGTGAATTATGACTGGTTTGTGGTCCAGGGTCACATTGCTTATTTTCAATGTTGGAAACCACATTTTTTTCAGGATTCTTTGATGAATAAAGTTCAAACCAACATCATTTATTTTAAATAGAAATCTTTTGTAACAGTGTAAATGTATTCACTGTCACTTTTGATAAAAGTATTGATTTCTTTAAAAAAAAAAAAAAAAAGTCTGACTCTTTAAACTTTTGAACAGTAGTGTATATGCATAATAACCTTATAACTTAATTCCCTATAGCTTCACATAACACAATCAGTGCTTGAAGCCATTTAACTGTATGTACTTTGGGTGAGAGTGCATGTCTTTGGGCGTGAGCTCTCAATGCAAACAAAACCATCCAGCTCATGTATTTTACAGAACACAAGTCTCCGAGGCAAAGAGCTTGTGCAACCACTACAATACCATGGAGAGGAGAGCTCAAACACTAAAAGAATACATATTGAAGCAGCCTGTTTGGAAGAAGGAGAACCTTAATCCCAAAACATGGTTAAAATCAGACCACGTCAAGGGTTTCGCTGAATTTATTCTGCCAAAGGACATTGGTGAAGATGGTGGTTATGACAGCAAGGAGATGTGTGAGTATAGACCTTCCTGCTTTACTGTGCTAATGATATTTCTTGTTTTACAGTTGTGATGATTCCTCTGTACTATTAGCTGATAAAATTTCCCATTTAAATGTTAATAATTATCAAGAAAAGTGAGAAACAAGTTGTATTTGCTCCATATGGCCTAAATTTCCTGAATTACGAGTTGTGTATTCATAAGACAGGTAAAGATTGATGTCAGTCTGCCATATTATCAACTTAAAGAAATGTTCTGGGTATAGTACAAGTTCAACACAATCAACAGCATTTGTGGCATAATGTTGATTACTACAATTTCTACTTTTCTTTCTAGTTCTTTAAAAAATAAAAAATAAAATCCAGGTTACAGTGAGGGACTTACAATGAAAGTGAATACGGCAAATCTGTAATGCTCACTGTTTCAATAGTATAACACTTATATTAAATCCTTAATATTTTGTTATTATCATTTACATCTGAATAATTTTCAAATTGTCATAAATCAGCATCTCAAGAAAATGTTATGGGGTTTCTAATCAAAATATGACTTTCTGTTACAAAACAGAACATTGATTTTACACACGTCCACTGTAGAGGACAACAGGACTTAAATCATGATTATACGGCATTTTGGGAGACACAAGTGAATAGCGAAAAAAATTATGTATCAATATTTCTATTAATTATTAGATATTATTATGAAAATGTTGCCAATTATTACTCCCATTATTACACTTCTTTTTTCATTACATGTTGCCCCAAGAACATATTAATATGCAAATTAGATACAGTGTATAGATGCATTGTATTGAATGGAAAAACCCATGTATGGCTATTTTACCCACATATTGCATAAAGTAAAATGGTATATCAATTAACTCCATTATATGTTTCAATTATTAAAAATTGTGAATTAAAAAAGAATTCCATTGTTTTTGCCTATATATGTCATGTCATGTCATTTCATGTCATTTTATTTTTTAAACAACTTAATCCTGGTGTCCACTACAGAGGACATAGCATAACATATGAATAAAATATAATTTTTCAAAAATGTTATTTTTTTAATTTGTTTCTTATGCTCTAAACAATATAATGATGTGAAAAAATACTAAATTCAAAAAACTTTTTTTCTGGGTCTCAGGAGGATATTGAACCTGGAATATTCTCGAATGTTGGAATCGGATTAGAATTTCAGTACACCGTATCACACAAATGTTATTCCAGAAATAACTTAACTGTGTGTATAGTGCCTGTCTGACACAGCGTTCATCTATCACACTTGACAACTTGTCTTCCAGTTGTCCTTAAAGTGAACGCCTAAAACTCAAACTGTACTCAGTGATATTTACACATCTCTGTGTACACCAAATAGAATAGTAGTTTATACTTTAATAGTTTACTTGTTGTTCCTGTTGTCACTCCTAATACAAAGCTGCTCTAACAAAAGTACCAGGTAATGCCATTGTACTCCAATGTAAATACCATGTAAATATCATGTTGAACCAATATAATTATGATAATCATGTCATCTAATACATCACTCTACCATGGTGCTGCCACAATACTTCTCGTGAAATACTAGTCAATGCTATTGAACTGGTGATTTGACCTATACAGTGCTGGAGGTTGAGAAAGACTTCATAGAAGCAGCAAAGAGAAATGACGTGGAGGGCATGAAACTTCGAGAGAGAGGCGTTAATGTCAATGCCAAGAATGTGGTATGTCAATAAACTACTCTTTGCTAACTTACTCATATTTGCAATGCATGTTTAAGAGGAGAATTTTTGTAGTAGCAAGTACAGATATGTTTGTTCACCATCTCTGAGATGTTCTTATGAATCCTGTGTCTCCTGTTAGCACGGTCGGACTGCTCTTCATTATGCTGTGGCCCTCAGAAATGTGGAAGCTGTTGATGTGCTCCTTCGAAGGAGAGCCAAACTAGATTTACAAGATAAGGTATGTTTGCCCAAACATTAATGATTTACCCTGTTTCCCTTAAGATCGGTATGGCACTCATACTGTGTTTCTGCAGCATGGACTGACTGCTGTTCACTTAGCAGCATGGTTTGGAAGTTTGGAAATCCTTAAGTTACTTGTGCAAGGTGGAGCTGACCAAAGCATTGAAAATACGGTGAGGTGTTTGCTTACTGTGAGTGATTAATTTCATTGATTTATCAGTTACATTACATGCGTTGTTTTACAGTTGCTGTTACATTTCTATCTAAATATGCATGTGTGTGCATATATATATATATATATATATATACATATATACACACAACCGTTCATTCTGGTTCTTGAATCTGATTGGCTGTGAGCCTTTTCCAGCCATGGATATTCTACCATTATCACCACAGGAGCCGTTTCACCATTTATATCACTCTGATTGCAGCATTTCTCACAGTGAGCACCCCACCATAATTTAAAAGTGATGATACGTTTTGAGCAATGTTGCTGGGCACTTGCTTGGGCACTTTCCCATTGAGAATGGGCAACAAATTTCAATCTAAAGTATCCAGATAGAAATTTGTTGCCCATTCTCAATAGGAAAGTGCCCAAGCAATATTGCGGCAATACTGCCCAGCAACATTGCTCCGTGTATCATCACCTACAAGTACTACTGTTGTTGTGTCACGCAGTCACGGAATGTAGTTTTAAGAATTTTTTAAGCCGAAAATGTAGTTATTTAGACCTCAAATACGCGACATATTTAAACAGTGGCAATTTGACAGTTTGTTTAGACATTTTCGGAGATGTGAGCTCCAGGCTGCCAGTGGCCATTGAGTGCTCATGTACCTGCCGAGAACAGCTTTATCTCGAGCAGTCCTTCGGGAACTTTCAGCGCTATGTTTATATATAAGTCACATATTTGAGGTCTAAATAACTACATTCTCGCCTAAAACATTCTTAAAACTACATTCCGTGACACAGCAATGGTAGCATTTATAAAATTATAATGGGTTTGCTCCTCTGCCATGACAATCACTGTGAGAAATGCTGCAAACGGAGTAACACAAACGGTGAAACTGGAAAAACCTCTCAGCCAATCAGATTCGAGGACCAGAAGTTACTGTTGTATAAAGAGTGATATCGCACAGCTAAGTATTAAAAATTAATTAAGTATTAGAAAAATAATACACACCCGAGGTGTTAATGCGGCCACGGCGTGAAATAATTCAACTGCCCATCGTCAATTATTCTTACATTATCAACACCAATAACACAGAATTTAAATTTTCTGATCTGGATTTTTCTCAAAATAATTTATCATTTAGAAACTCATGACCACACTTGACCTTTAACATATCTTATGTCTTTATATTGCTGTAACACAACTGGCATTAAAATGAGTAACTATTGCATTTATGTGAATTAAATTAACAATTAATTTATTAAATAAATTAATATTAATTTTTTTTAAATAGATTTTACAACATTTTTTTTTTTTTTTTTTTTTTTGCCACTTTTATATTTTACCTTTTTATTAGCTAGAAAATTGTCTCTACACAGCAAGACTTAAATACTGTAAATATTAAGTGTTTTAAACCATATTTGATTTCCATTGGAATTGTGTACTTTGCAAATGTCTTCTAAAAGTGAGAGACAACATTTGTCACTGCAATATAGCTTACTCATAATGGTGAACATTTAGGACATTTTAGAGCTTAATCTAAATCATTGTGTGTTTAGGAGGGTCTGAACATAATGCACTGCGCTGCCATGAACAATCACACTGATATTGTAGAGTACATTGTTGATGACCTGCAAATGGGAGAACTTGACAAAGAAGAACAAGTAAGGAAACAGCAGCTCATCTTATATTGAAGGGTTAGTTCACCCAAAAATGAAAATAATGTAATTAATTACTCACCCTCATGTCGTTCTACACTCGTAAGGCCTTCATTCATCTTCGGAACACAAATTAAGATATTTTGATTAAATCCGATGGCTCAGTGACGCCTGCATAGCCAGCAATGACACTTCCTCTCTCAAGATCCATAGAGGTACTAAAAACATATTTAAATCAGTTCATGTGAGTTCAGTGGTTCTACCTTAATATTATAAAGCGACGAGAATACTTTTTGTGTGCCAAAAAAACAAAACGCCTTTTCAACAATATAGTGATGGGCGATTTCAAAACACTGCTTCGGAGCTTTACGAATCGAATCAGTGACTCGGAGCGCCAAAGTCACATGATTTCAGCAGTTTAGACGTTTGATAGGAGATGCGAATCACTGATTCGATTCGCAAAGCTCCGAAGCAGTGTTTTGAAATCGCCCATCATATTGTTGAAAAGTCGTTATTTAGTTTTTTTGGCACACAAAAAGTATTTCGTCGCTTTATAATATTAAGGTAGAACCACTGAACTCACATGAACTTTTTTAAATATGTTTTTAGTACCTTTATGGATCTTGAGAGAGGAAGTGTCATTGCTGGCAATGCAGGCCTCACGGAGCCATCGGATTTAATCAAAATATCTTAATTTGTGTTCCTAAGAAGAACTAAGGTCGTACGGGTGTAGAACGACATTAGGGTGAGTAATAAATTACATTATTTTCATTTTTGGGTGAACTAACCCTTTAAAAACAACAATAATAAGAATTTAAAAAGTTAGATAATGTAAATATAATGTCCACATTAATAGAGACTTTCAAAACACTCAAATATAAAGTACATATGTTGTTTTTCTGTCAGTATGGTAACAGGCCTTTTGCCCTGGCCGCAGCACACGGATGTGTTCGCATGCTACAGATGCTGATGGAGGAACCTTACAACATGGCCACCATGGAGGAAAATAAGGTTAATTTATTGAATCCTTCAGTTTATAGATGTTTTTTTTAATACACAAAAAGTGCATGTTGTAGCTGTAATCATTTTTGGTCACACTTTATATAAGGTGTTTTTAACTACTATGTACTTACATCTGTGTTCATGTATTATTGCAAAGCACTATTGCTGCTTTTGAGATGGGATACGGGTTAGGGACAGGTTTGATGGTATGGTTAGGTGTAAGGGTGGGTTAAGAGGTAAGGAAAGGGTGACCTGATTTCGACTGTAATTCTCACCTCCTTTTTCTGGTTGACAGGTTGGAGACACACCTCTGCATTTGGCAGCAAAGCACGGTCAACATGAAGCGCTGCAGCTACTTCTAGACAACTTTGATATTCGCGATGAGGTCAACCAGGTAATAATCTGTCCTTTTATAATGTAAAAAACATTTTAGGCATTTAGGCTTTATCAGCTCTTGCTCCAGATTGCATGAGTGACACACACATTGATTTGATTCATTTGCTGTGTTTAGGCGGGGCAGACCGCTCTGTATCTGGCTGCAGATGAAGCTCATGAGGACTGTGTTCAAGCCCTGCTGGAGGCACAATGTGACCCAAACATCTTAACCTTAGTATGTACTGGGGTGATGATTTTAAACGCTCCTTTTGATAGCTACCACTGGATAATAATGACATTCTCTTCCATCAGTGAGAATGGTTTAACTATGAAATATTCAGCATTGTTTCTTAAAGAATGGTTACCTGTGATGATTTTCAGAGCAGAAGCAGCCCTCTGCATCCAGTCTGTGAGAGGGGCCATTTTCCAATTGTAAAACTGCTCATTAATAGTGGAGCCCAAATAAACTCTCAGGACCAGGTGAGAAATATCATTTCACTTTTCTTTTTTTTCTGCTGAAATTTTGATGCTATTCACAGTAATGTATTCAGCATTAATTGTAATGCTACATGAGAATCTTTAAAATGTTTAATAAACATTATGCCATTAAAGTATCTAGCTGAAGAGATCTGCTTTCATCAATTGATCAGTATATTTTAGTAAAAAGGATTTAATTTAATTCAGATAGCTATAATGTACACTATTGTTAAAAGAAATTGGGGTCAAAAAGTTTTTTTTTTTTAAAGAAATTAATATTAATATTCAGCAAGGATGCATCAGATTTATCAAAAGTGATAGTAAGACATTTTATAATGTTACAAAAGATTTCTAATTCAAATAAATTGTTCTTTTGAATTTTCTATTCATCAAAGAATCCTTAAAAAATAGTTTTTAGCATTGATAATAAGAAATGTTTCTTGAACACCAAATCAGCATATTAGAATGATTTCTGAAGGATCATGTGACTGAAGACTGGAGTATATAATGCTGAAAATTCAGCATGTCAATTAATGTTTATTTATAAACTGATGTTTAACTTAAAATGTTAAAAATGCATATGAACATTAACCAAGAATAATGAATGCTGTAAATGTATTGTTTGTTTTATGTTAGCTAATTCAATTACTAATATTAGCAGTGTGTGTGTGTGTATATATATATATATATATAATGTATTATTCAGGCACCTTGAACATTTCATTCATTAATACAGTTTATTCACTATAGTTTAAAAAAATGGTAATAAAATATGACAAGATCTCAAGAGTTAAACTGTGTCAGAAAAAAATAATCTTAATTATGTCAGAAAACACTTAAGCAAAACATGGTCAGGTCAAAGTGTCTGAATAATTTTTGGTTCCAAATTTTTATCAATTTTACTGGTAGTCCACTGTATGAAGAACTTTGGGGTATAATATGTCACAGTTTACTTTATTTTGCTATCCTCACTTACATAAAGGAACTGTAGTGTCCTGCACCCACTAGTAAAAATATATCAAAAATATAAAAAATGTCTGAATAATTTTTGGTTTGACTGTATATATAAATTTAACATGCACCTTATATTTCCTTCATGCCAAGATCTAATATTCCATATTAGGAATAAATAAACTAATGCTAGATTAAACCATCAAGATTGATTGATTGATTGATTGATTGATTGTTTCAGCATATGCACACTCCATTCCATCTAGCGGTGAAGAACTGTCATATTCCAGTAATCCACACCTTGCTTGAGGCTGGCTGTGATCCAAACGTAACAGATCATGTGCGGTATCTATTCATCCTTCATTTGTGAAAAGATATTTGTCTTTGCATTCATGTGTTTCAGTATTTTTTTTATTCATTCAACACACTCAGATGGGACAAACTGCACTCCATATCGCCGCTGAGATGGGGAAGGTGGATGTGGTCGAGATGATTCTGAAAGCCGGGGTGGATCTGGAGATTAAGGACAGGGTGACAGACCGTGTCTGACATATTACAGTGCCTGATAAAGGTTTAAAAATGTGGTAGAGAAATTTAGGAGAAGTTATTTGTGTATTTTTTATTTTCCTTTACAGCAAAATAAAACAGCTCTTGGAGTGGCAGCGAGGGGGAATATGGTAATAATTGTGGACATGATAATCAAAGCTGAGAGATATTTCAGATGGAAGAGCAATTATCAAATGGTGGGTATTCAGATTTCCAATTTGGTCAAAGCAAAGCATGAAATAAATGGTATTTTGTTGTAAAAGAGTAGGAAGAACATTTTCCACCCACCAAATGTCACGTGCTGCTATAACCTCAGCCACTCTCCATTAAACCCAGTGCAGGAAGTGTAATGCAATATTAAAACATGTATAATTCCATTCAGAAAGGTCACCACAGCGCATTTATTTGCACAAGGATTGCATATGTCAAAAGTGATCATTCTTAACAACAGCGAACATGGACTAATAATATTCAGTGTGCTGTATATACCTGTGCTAATTTCAGCACCTGGCTTCTGGCGAATCTGGCCTTTCTCAGAGCTTGATGTTATTTGATTACCCTTTCAGACTAATACAGATGCTATTGAGAGCCTTCACACCGAATCACCGTTGACGTTTAAATTAGATCACTCCCCTGACATGAAGCCGCTGCGTGATATAATATGGGAGCTCGCATACAAACACCTCAAGCGCAATGACTGGAAGAAGTTGGCAGAGCACTGGGAGTTCACAGAGGATCAGGTGGCTGCCATCGAGGAGCAGTGGACAGGTCAGAACGAGATGCTTTACGATCAGATCTTCTATATAATCTTAACTTTATGTTCAGAAGAACCTCAAAATAAACCCCTAACAGGGAGTTCAGCAGCACCAACGGACTTCTTATATCAACAACTGATGTAGGAGGCTAATAATTTTACTCTAAAATGAACATTACTACAGTGTTGGGGGTAACGCATTACAAGTAACACAAGTTACGTAATCAGATTACTTTTTCAAGTAACACGTAAAGTAATGCATTGCTTTTAAATTTACAAAAAAATGAGTTACTTTTTCAAATGCAAAGTAATGCAAGATACTTTTTCCCATTGTAGTTCTATACTAAATGTGAGCATGCATTTACTCATCTAACTTAAATTCCATATTTCTCAAAATGGATAAAAACAGCCAAATGCAAATTCAGAATAGTACGCAAACCTGCAATAATTAAATATGTTAAATACAAACATACATTATGCATTTAATCTAACTTTATTAAAGGGTTAGTTCACCCAAAATGAAAATTATGTCATTCCACACCCGTAAGACCTTTGGAACACAAATTAAGATATTTTTGAAGAAATCTAACAGCATTCTGTCCCTCCATAGACAGCCTTCACAACTAGAACTATGACGCTTCAAAAAGTTCATAGAGATCTGTGTATGTTCGCTGATCAATGTTTATATGCGAGTAAAAGCCTAAATTCAATCTGTTCATCATATAAAGCAATCGAGTCTCTTCAGAAAATTTGAACTAAACCACTCAATTCATATGGATTAGTTTTACGATCTCTTTATGAACTTTTTGAAGCGTCAATGTTCTAGTTGTGAAGGCTGTCTATGGAGGGACAGAATGCTGTTAGATTTCATTTCTTCATTGTGTCATCTTTCTACAAAAGATCTTCAATTGTGTTCCAATGATAAATGAAATTCTTACAGGTTTGGAATGACATAAGGGTGAGTAATTAATGACAAAATTTTCATTTTTTGGGTGAACTAACACTTTAACCAATGTCTTTGCTTCTGACCTCTGATGATCCAGTTCAACCAACCTTTTAGTGTGAAAGGGCCTTTACATTTGCCAAAAAAAAAAAAAACGCATTACTTTACGTAAAAAGTAACTAATGCAATTATTAGGGAGTAACACAATTTTGTAATGCATTACTTTTAAAAGTAACTTTTCTCAACACTGACAACTTTTTTTGAAAGAAACTAATATTTTTATTCAGCAAGGATGCAATAAATTGATCAAAAGGGACCGGAAGGTTATTTATGTTACAAAATATTTCAGTTTCAAATAAATAATTTCTTGAACTTTATGTTTCTGGAAAAAAAAAAAAAAAAAATCATGATTTCAGAGGGAAAAAAACTGTTTTCAATATTGATATTGAGAAATATATATATATATATATATATTTTTTTTTTTTTTTTTTTTTTTTTTTTTTGAGCAGCAAATCAGCCAACGGTATCTCACGACCAATTCATTCGTATTTTACGAGATGGCTAATTCGTACGAATTCATACGATTTGCCTAAACCCCAGTGACGGGTAGGTTTAGGGGTAGGTCATTCATACGAATTCATACGAACTTGGCAACTCGTAAAATATGTACGATTTAGCAAAAGTCATATGAATTCGTACAAGCGAGGTCGTACGAATTCATACGAATTAGCCATTTCATAAAATACGGACAAATTGGCATGAGATCAGGTTGAATCAGCATATTAGAATGATTTCTGAAGGATCATGTGACACAGAAGACTGGAGTAATGCTGCTGAAAATTCAGCTTTGCCATCACAGGATAAATTACATTTTAAAATATATTAAAATAGAAAAGTTACTTTAGTTTACTTTGTAATATTTCACAATATTTCTGTTTTAACTGAATTTTCAAATCAAATAAATGCAGCCTTGGTGAGCATAAGAGACTTTTAAAAACATTCAAAAATTGTACCAACCCCAAACTTCTGAACAGTAGTGTAATTATTTTTTACTAAAATTAAAAATTGATTATAATGCATATACTTATTTAATTACTATTTTATATTCTTAATTCCACTGGAAGAAAGCTAATCTCAGATTTATTAAACATAAATCTATAAAACAGAGATAAACCTGAATCAGAGACTCCCCTTATGTTGTATCTAGGTCCTAACAGTTTCCAAGAGCATGGGAACCGGATGCTTCTGATCTGGCTTCATGGAATCATGATAGAAGGGAGCAGCCCAGCCAAATGCCTGTATGAGGGGCTGCTTTCTGTTGGGATTACAAAGATTGCTGGTAAGATGTTTTTACTCTTCTTTACAGTATGCTGTTATCTTTGTTTTTAATGTCCTGAAGGACGCATCAATAATATAATAGTTTTTGTGACATCTTTTAGACAGTACATTTATTAGAGAATGCATTTTACAGTCCTTTATAATGTCCCTTACAATAAAATTAGCAGGAAGGACATCTCATTATATACATTTTTGTCTCATCTCCAGAAAAAATAAGAATGGAGAGAACAAACACTGATACCAGGAAATGCACAGTTTCATGAATCCAAGCTGCTACAGAGAAATAAAAGATGCAATGAACTAAAAACCGTGCTTTATTTCCTAATTGACACGCATGGAGATCCAGCAGTTAAAACCTGTGAATTAAGATACAGTACTAACTAATACAGAAGCTTACTGATCTGAAACAATCAGGAAACTGTTGCAGATTTTGATCATGGCTTTGTAAAACATTATAAAGTAAATGGTGACACTCATACAAACAATTTTAATAAATAAAAGAAACCACATCATGTAATAAATAATGTTTCTTCAATTAAAAGTGTTCATTTAGCAAATTTAGTATATAAACAACTAACCTTCATTTCCACCATGTTATGATAAAAATTAAATTTTGTACTAAAAATTAACCTAATCTAAACCTGACAAATTTTGATGACAAATTAAATACTTTTAAGTTACAGTATCCAGACTCAAGACCTGACTCATAAATGAGCAAGTGTGTGTGTGTGTGTGTGTGTGTGTGTGTGTGTGTGTGTGTGTTAGTCCACAACTTTGATGGAGTGGATGTGAAAGGTGGAGGAGGAGGGGCCTCTAGGCTGACTGGAGGAGCTCTTGCTGCTGGAGACAGTCTGACTCTGAAGAGCGGAGCGAGGAAACTTGGCTGCTGTTGCCTGGCCAACAGTGAGCTGTATATGGAGGGGGAAAGGGGAAAATGGAATGAGCACTACTGTATTTGATGTTCTGATATCATGTGTATTTAGACATTTGTAGGGATGTTCCTTTATACCTGAGTGACAGGGTGGTGTCTTTCTACTACAACTGAACTCATGGGAGGAGCCACACCCATGACATGCAGGGCTGTAGGGGGGCGGCCCGTCCGGTTATGCTCTGCCCGGCCTGTCAAACGAGCAGTTACTGTCTTAGAGGCTTTCTGTTTGCCAGCTGTTACTATCCGTGCGTTCATCTAAAGAAGAGAACAAGCAATAGCAAGTAGTTTTCAGAACATTCACACAATATGTGAATGTATAAATGTATGAAATGTTATCAAACGTTTTGAAAAGCAGCTTAGAAACAGGTTTAGCAGGCTGATATAAAATATTCATAAATATGCTTGCATTGGCAGTACCTGTCTGAAGGAGTTCGAACTGCCCCCTGGTGGAATGGTAGAGTTTACCACTGTGGTTGAGAGAAGAGTTTCTGCTCTTGGGCCTGTGATTGAGCTAGACTGAGAGAGTAACTGTTCCTGAAAAGAGAGCAATAAATAAAAAATGATTAAATTGTCATGTAAAAGTTATGAAATAAAACAAACAAAAAAATCAAATTTAAAATTTTGGTCCTTAATCTGATTAAACAGCAAATGTCATAAAAACATTGAAAAGAAAACAATACAATACAATCTCAGACTGATGCTCCAACAAGCTTGATGTTGAAATGAAGAGCATCTCATACATATGTATGTCAATATGAAAACATTGCACAAAACATGACAGCTGGTTTCAAGGAATCGTTACAATCTTGTCCACAAGATTCAAAAAGTGTTTGTTGTATGACTTACCCCCTCTACATCCTCTGTATTGATGTGGGAGGGGCCCGGCTGTACTGGACTCTCCATGACAATTGGACTGAGCCGTGCAGACGAGACAGTACGTGGAGGGTGATTAGCCATTGAGCTGCTGCTTGGCTCGTCCCCTGAAGGTGGAGCATCTACACGCATACATAAAAATGAAGGCTGAACTGATTATACTGCTTTAGGTTTGATCTTTGACACATTTAAAGCCCTCCTTTAATTTAAATTATTCTTTCAGATTCAATTTCATTCTTTTAATATCAAAAGTCTCAAATTTTCTCTGACTCTCACTGCCTCAAAATGAATAAGGGTGTGGCTACATTAGTGAAATTTTTACATTCAAAACTAATTTTTTTGTACAGTGGAAATATCTGAATATGTCTTAACTTCAATTATGTAACCAATCAAACATCTTAAACTGCAACATCATGCCTTCATTAATGTGATCATTACCACTTTAATTGAGCTAAATCTCTCTATTGTCTTACCACGGTCCAGTCTACCCGCTTCTCCAGTGTTAAACATACTAAGGGCCTCGATGTTGAGCGCACAGACCCCACGCATGAAAGCTTTCTTCATAGAGTCCTCATAGTGCTCTCGCTCCGTGTGCAGCCTGTGGATCTCAGCTTGAGCTTTCTGGAGCTCATCTACATGCTGACAAACACAATGTTAAACGTTCAAATTATGTCTACATCGAGTAACTTACTAAACATGGAATCACTAACACCTAAAAGAAAAAAATAAAATAATACACTTTCACTAAAATTTAGGTATGGGTTTCACTCACCTGTGCCATCTTGGCCTCATAGTCTGTAGAGAGCTGCATACAGACGTCCTCTGCTCTGGCACAACATGCTCTCTCCACACGCTCCCGCCACCTGTTCTGGATGAGCGAGTGCCAGCCTGCCCATACCTTTCTCTTGAGCTGCAAATGATAGTGCTGCTCGGCCAGTTTGCCCCCCTGCGCCTGGAACACAGAGAAAAACATTTGATAAGATTTAAATAAGGTTTGTTTTTGGTGCTCAAGATGTATTTCTTATTATTATTAATGTTAAAAACAGTTGTGATGCTCAATATTTACTTAAGTTTACTTTTTCTTGGGCAAAAAAAAAAAAAAAACACACAAACAAACAATGGGGAACAAATAAAAGGGTATTTTTACAATTTATCTGAAAACTTTGCATGATGGTGCATTCATGCCGAAAATGTCAATATAAAGTCACTGCTGTTGTTTTGGCCTCAGTACATCTTTAAAGGGACAGTTCACCCAAAAATAAAAAATAAAAAACATTCTGTCATCATTTACTCACCCTCATGTTATTCCAGACCCATAAGGCTTAAACCTAAATTAAGTGTTCATCATATAATGCTGGGGACACACCACAAGATAATCGGGCTGATTTTGGGCGATTTCTCCCTTCCGACAACCCTAGGTAAAGTCCCAATTATCTTGATGGTTCTACAGATTATCTTATCAGATTTTCCTGTGGTGTGAGGCGTGTTAAGAGTGACTGATTCTGCTCAGAAGAACGTCGGAGGCGCCCCGATCGCGAATTGTAAATATTCACATCAGAAATCCTGACGTGTGGGGGGAACCCCGAGGACAAACGCGCACAGACAGAAGCATAACAAACGTCATGGCGCAGCAAAAAGTTAAATGGATTTAGACAGCAGAGATGGAGGATCAGCTTGTCGATCTGTGGCAACAGCATGAACGTGTCCTGTAAAACATACCAAACACTATCAACGCAATTTCTTCCTAGCTATCGTCCGTCATGTTTATTCTGAAGTCTCAAGAGATTTTGCGAGATTTCCCATGTTCACAGTCGGGACTCTGGTTGAAAATCTGTTCTTGTGTGGTGTGCTGTCTTTGTCACATCACAGCACACCACACGCTATAGAAGCAAAACGGTTAAATCTAGGATTTTTTTTGTCCTCATGTTTGTGGTCTCTCACATTTTGAAAATCTTGCACTTTTTTAAAAATCTTTTAGTGTGTACCCAGCATAAAACGATTATATCTCTTCACAAGACTTGGATTAAACCACTGGATTCATATGGATTCATTTTACGATGCCTTTATAACCTTTTTGGATCTTGTCATTTTTGGTTACCTGGACTTTCAAATGAGGGACATTAAAATGATCTTAAAGGCACAATATGTAGTTTTTTGCCACTAGAGGTCGCCTATTCAAAACGAAGGTGTAACTTGATGATGCCGAGATTGAGTGCGGATTCATGGGAGATGTCGTCTTCACCTCACAGCCGGTGGAAAAGAATCCGACGGGACTCGGGCAGAAATCATGTTCATGGATGAGATTATTAACGTTACTGTAGCGTGAAGCAGAGCAGGGCCGAGTGCTGTGGAAGCAGAAACGAGGCCGCTGGAGCGATTGCTAATGAGAGACGAGCGTGACACATGTCTTGGGAGCAGCAGAACTTTTATTATGCCACAGTCGCCGCTTCCGCTTCTTTTGGTCAAGCGTATGTGGGGTAAAGCAGTGCTCTTTATCATATTAGATAGATTTAAGTGTGTTAAAAATTGTTATAACATTACTCTGTGCGTTCGCTCAGTGCCTACTATGAGACACTTGTTGCACACTGCAGTAAGCTAGATCGATATTAGTCATGGTAAAACATGGTACTCACGGTAAATCAAGAAAACGAGATTCAAACAATAAGACTAAATGTGTTGAGCTATATAACAATCAGCTTTCTGTCTATAACTGTATTCAAACAGTTGTTCCCTTGACTAATAAAACATATTAAAGCGTCTTTGGTGTTTCCATGGTTTCTACAAAATAAAACTGGAAACCAAGGGCAATGCAGGTATGATGTCATTGATAGGCGACACACGGACACAATCCATGTCCTGGTTAAAATGGCTTATTTCTCTGGATTTAAACATTTTTAGAAACATCTGGGATAATATAAGTACACAAGTCAACAAAATATTTAACACTGTTCTAGTGGTTTTTGGATATTTTAATCCAAAAATCTTACATATTGTGCCTTTAATATGTGTTTTGAAGATTAACCAAAGTTTTATGGGTTTGAAGCGACATGAGGGTGAGTAAATGCTGACAGAGTTTTCATTTTGGGGTGAAGTGTCCCTTTAAATGCAGAGAGTCTGCAATTTCTCCAAGAAGAGAAAATTAATACAAAACACAAGCCTGACTGAACTATCAATCTGACATGAGTAAACAGCATCGTCTGAAAAACATCTGCCTGTGTGTGTGTGCTGTCAGTCAGGGCTGCCCCGTCTCACCTCCTCTCTGGCAGCACACTGCTGCAGTCTCCACTGGGTGAAACTCCTCATCAGCTCCAGCTTTTCCCTCTGCCTGTCAACCGCCCTGCTCAGATTCGCTATCACCTGCAAAAGGCAAAGGCCAAGGAGGAGATGACAGACTGGAAAACAGTTGAATATTGTGATTCAGAACCACATTTCTGTGTTGCTGTTTGCATATCATATTTCCCAATATTTTGCGACCTTATGTCATTATATTCACTATCAATATCTCTATATGTTTAATAGCTTAATATGACAGGACCAGCCAATTCATTTCAATAAATAACATCTCTGACTTAAGGCATGTTCACACCAAGAATGATAACGATAGTATATTAGCATCCACACTAGCAGACAATATTGTTCTGTTTATTCTAAGCACGTGCTGCAGTTTTGTCATCTGACACTTTAAATGCTCAAGCTCTTTAAAGCAAGATGGATTCTGATTGGCTGTCAATATATTTATCATACATCAGTTGGAAAAAAATTATTTTGAGTGTGATTCTAACAGTATAAATTCTCTGTGCCGTGGTTGCTGTAGTTGTTAATGATTTTTAGAACTATATCATTATAGTTATTGTCCTTGGTGTGAATGTGCCTTTAGTCTCAGTATCTGTGCACACCTCATCTTTCCTCTGGTTAGAGATCTGGTAGGTGTTGAGTAGGTCTTTGAGACTGTTCATCTCAGCATTTACAGCAGCCATATGTGCTGCATGTTTCTCCCTCTCCTTCTTAAGCTCCAGCCTGTGCTGCTCCACAAAGGCCAGTTTCCACTTCCTCAGCTCCATCATTACATTACTCTGCATGCAGACCAAGAAACAGTTTCTATAATGTATTGCGGTATGCAGCAAAATGGTACAAAACATACAACTGCAAAACAAACCTTAAGGTTTGTGCTCCAGGTGTCTAAGATGTTCTCCATCCTGTTCAGATTCTCCTCTGAGATAAACATCTCTGTCATGACAGTGATCAGAGCATCAGGGCTGCTTTGTCCTGATCTGTCTGACCCAGTCTGTGCTGCCGCTGATCTTTCCTCAGGTGACACAGACCTGGCTGCCTATGTGCTCACCTGAAGTAAAAGCAATATTATAAATCAGATAGTTCCGGCTCTAAGGGTACTTTCCTGACAAACGTGACTGACATGCAGAAAGAACGTATATCTAATTTCTGCTCGCCTTTAGCAGAAATGGACTCCCGCGTTCTTTAGAACATTTGCTGTACATTCACGGCAGATCAACGCAAGTGCCGTTATGTGCTGACGCTTTGAAAACAAAACCAAAAGTTCAAAAAACATTTTTCCATCTTCTCCTGTGCCATCGTTTGCAAGCAACAGGGGTAAACAGCTGCTGCTTTGATGATGCAAATGCATCAAGTTTCAGATCCAAATAATTATTATGTGAACATAATCTAGTGGGGACAGGGGGCAATCTCACTCAGGTTCAGACCAGGCAATCGAGCCGAGTGTGAAAGAACCCTAAATTCTGATTGAATGAGACACATTTGAAAGAAAGAGGGCTGAGAGATTCCTCTTTAAATGGCTTTATGATATTACCCTCAGATGTGCGACTTGGCGGTCTGGATTCTTCTAAAGGCGGAGTTGGTGTAGCCCCGTTGTTTGGGTGCCCTTCGTTATCTGAAATAAAACAAAGGAAACAACACTTTTCATAAGTGGTTCTTAACCTTTTTGACTAAGGCCCACATTGTCAAAGACAATATTTGAAGGCTCCCCAAAATATTTCTGAAACTTTTGCTATTATGAAAAAACTGCTCATTTTCAAACATATTATTTACAGAAACTAGGAGTAGCAATATAGAAAAATAATGAAAATATTCCAAAAATTAAATTCCATAACTGAATGTTCTTCATGGTTTACATTTTTTATTACCAATGAATTTACATGACATTTCTAGTATTTTAGAAATTGCTATTTATATAGTATTTTTTCTCATGAATAGCAATTTCTACCCAATAAAATATTTTAAGAGCTTAAATTTGATATGTAAATTATAATTTGTTATAAAAAATATATTTTTTTTTTATTAATTTCCACAACTTTTCCATTTCTAGAAATCACACTTTTAAAATTCTCACATTCAGTATATCCAGGTTGTTCAAGATCATAAGAACCCTGGTTTTAAACTAAAAATGGCAGTTTTTAATGAAGCAACTTAAATTAAGATACATGATTTTTAGCTGTCTAGCTTATTATTTTAAATCATTTTAAACTTCTTGTGGCCCCTTTGGAAGTGTGCTGAGATCCACTAAAGGCCCTGGCCCCCTGGTTGAGAATCACTTTTACACCTAACCTCTCATCCAAGTTACTCACAACATTAGTGTCTGCAATTTGGAATTATATAGCATTACTTTCTCCTAAATATGTGTTACATGTTAGTAAGGAGTCTACCTGCAGGGGGTTGAGCTGGTTTGTCTCTTTTAGTAGTATGTTGTGAACTGGAGAGTTGAGTTGTCCTTAACAGCTGTGATGGGAAACTCGGTTCATACTTAGGAGTCACAACAGCATATCGAAGAAGTTCTTCATATTCATCCTGAAAATTTGAGAGAAGGAACAACACCAATGTGTCATTTAAACTGACAGAAAATCACAGTCACTTATCTTAGTGATTTTTGTGATGGTGGATATAATAATTCACCTGAAGCGCAGAGGAAACTGAGCTGCCTCTGTCTGAATCTCTTGGTAAATCTGGACTGTTGCACTCCCCTTCATCCGATGACATCTGAAATACAGAATGAACGAGGACTTGTAACATATAACAATGTTTAGATGATTCATTTGAGTTCAAATAGACCAAAAGAACCAATTCCTCTCATCAGCTAATAATTAATATTTGCCATACAAAAGACTAATAATAATTATGTATTTATAGAACGACTCAAAGTACATACATAAGTCGAAGATCTAACTCTAACGAACTCTGCAACGTTGTTTATTTGAGCAGCAGTGATTTCTCGACTTGTTAAGGTAACAGTTCAATTACCAACGTTTGCTAATGTTCATATATTATATTATATTATATTATATTATATTATATTATATTGTTATAAAGTCAAAAAACGCAGGTAGACATAAACGCTGAGCCAGTCCCCGAGTCCCCTAAAGCAAAAGTGCAACCTAAGTTCCTGCTAAAGCTTCATAACACTGTTAGCCTCTTACTGAGTTCCTAGGCTAAATCTACAAAGCATCGTGTCGGGCGGGGTAAAGAGATAAAACTGTCCGATCATTACCTTCTTAGCTAGAGTTTTAAAGGTATTTGTTCCTCCGTTAACACAAAGAACGCTTTCAATCTGCAAGTGACCACTCTACTGTTAAAAACACTGTTTCAAACTGCTAGCCGCTAGAGTAAAAGTCTATTTCATTGGTTGAAAATTTGGCACGTCTATCTTGGCTATTGTGATTGGATAGAATGTTTCCGTGGTAACAGATACGCGGAAGCGTCTGTTGTATCTTTCTGTTGACATGTGTCCCATAGTCATAACGGCAAAAACACTGCCCAATGCAGCCAGACTTAACAAATTAACATTTTTCTTTTCTTTTCTTTTCTTTTCTTTTCTTTTCTTTTCTTTTCTTTTCTTTTCTTTTCTTTTCGAGGGGAAAACCACAAAATTTTAAATATCACTTATTTAAATAGTAACCCAGAATAATGTATATTCATAAATATTTCTTCATCATTTATTTATTTCAACTTTACATTGTTTGAATCCATTAACTTTCAGATTGGACCCATATAATTTAGTGATCAACTTAAAAATAAATTTATAAAGGAAATCAGAGAAGAAATTCAAAGCAGGACATTCTAAGGCCAAACAGATAGCTTGTCACAAGCTATGCTAAGCTGCTTGTGTATCATAACATTAAAGCATCAAGAATCATAAAGACAACTGAAGCACATGAATTGAATGAATGAATCAGACCTCATCACACAATGACCCACACTGACCTTCATGAATGAAAGCACTGCTCTGTTTCATTCTATATAAACCCTGCAGGTATTTTGTGTTGGAGTGCTTCATAATTCGGCCATCAGAAGAGCCTTCTGAGTGGATATTTACTCTCTGATGAGTACAACAACTTCAAGGCTTTTTTGATTTCAAAAGGTAGCCTAGACATAGTAGGCCTACACTACATTAGCCTACACAATATCAAAATACAGGCCTATGTACCCTAGAATTACTGCTGATCTGAGGTGCTAACTTAAAGAATATTGTCTTTGACATAAAAAGACTCCCCGCTCTGACATTAGCATTAAGACATACATTGGAATAACACAGCTAAAGCATTGGAATAACACAGAGACACGGGCTATTTAGAATATGGCTTATAATGTGTGAAAATTATTGCAGCATCTTAATAAAATGTTCAGCATGATTTCAAATACAGCTTCTGAATCTCAGCCTGAAAAGCACAATCATGTTTGCATTTGCCCCTCAATTGAAAGTCAACCCACATTCTTTACCAACAACCTGGTTCAATTTGTTCCAGGACAATAGTCTCAAACCATTAAATGAACTTTCTCCCCTGTGGTGTTTCTGTAGAGGTATTTGTGGGCTTCAGGACGCAGAAACTGTAGACAAAGGACAAAAAGAAAAGGAGTTGAGTTAGGAGGTTAATCGAGTATCAAAAAACTTTTTCTGTTAGCAGTTTCAAAGATGTTTATTGGTTCTCAAGATCGCGTAATTGTGTTGTACTAGGAAGTCTATTATCTTTCTCGGCAGAGTTAGCTCTTAGATGGACAGACTCTTTTCCCTGCATGAATGAGCATGAAATGAATCAAACGTATAGCTGAAATTAATATGAGCAATGTCATAAGTTCATTTCCACTTTTTTGACATTTTCCTTTTAGACACTTTAAAATAAAAGGAATCATTGCAGTTGACATTTAAAAAATTGGCAAACACCTTAATATTTCTCATTATATATTTTTCCTGACAATTGCGGTGAATCATCTAATTGGGACGGACGCACACACACACACACACACACACACACACACACACAAACACATTGTGTTTCCATGTTTTATGGAGACTTTCCATAGAAATAATGATTTTTAGAATGTACAAACCATATATTCTATGCCCTAAACCTACCCATTTTTACATTTTCTATATGATTTATAAGCTGTTTTCCTCATGGGGACCAAAAAATGTCCCCACAAGGTCAAAAATTACTGGTATTACAATTTTTGTGGGAACACCACAATATAGGGTTTAGCAGGACCACACACACACACTTGTATATATGGTTTACGGGGACTCTCCATAGACTTATACTGTACAAACTGTATTCTATCCCCCTACACTACCCCACCCCTAAACCTACCCATCACGAACTGTCTGCATTTTTTGAATTTCAAAAAACACAGTTTTCTGTTCTTACGAGGACACAGTAAGGGCACAGTCTCCTTGTAAACCATGTTTATGTTGTAATACCCATGTTATTATACACATTTTTGTCCTCATAAACCATATATACAAGAACACACACACACACACATTTATAGACCTTCATGTTATAGCTGATTACACTTTGAACAGTGGATATTTGAAATATGTGATCAGATATGCAGAGCAAATGCTCTCCCCCATTATTATGCAATCCTTCATAGGCAGAAACAGCTGTCATAAATCTGCTCTGCTCTGAAGCGCTTCAGCAACAGAAAATGTAAAATGCCTTTGAGGTATTGCTCAAAACTAAGACAAGCAGGTTGTGAATTATAGGATTTATGTCAAAGTTCTTCATTTCTGTTTCAAATTCAAGGAAGATTTCTTGTATGAAGCAATATATACAGTATGCAAAGCAAATTCTTATTCAGCATAATTTGTATTCATTAGCTATAAGAGGAAGCATAGGATCTGGTGTATGTAAGTGACGTATTATTGCAAGCTGTTATGGGTAAAACTTTCTTCACATCCTGATAGCAATCAATAATAGAAGTGGTCGAAATATTAAAAAATGTACATCTTTTGTGGAACGCTTAGGACCAAACAATGTACCTCCACGCACCCTGCTCGCACAGACATCACACATCATTAGTGTGTTCCGCAGAGTTGTGGACACACAGTCACCAGGTGCCGTAAACAAACAGCAGCACATTTTACAGTTCCTCCTGAACCAAAACAACGAGCTTATGCTGCGTTCACACCATGTCATAACTGTAATTACGAGATGGCAACCCATGACATTCTACCCGGAGCTGTTCACGTCCTCAGACTCAGATTTTTGCGTTTTTATGTCAATATATCATCACCAAAATTAATCTGCAGCAGTCAGGTGGTACAAGTAAGAGCTCTGTAAGTTGTTTACATTCATTGTTATTGTAATGTCATGTGCTTTGAGACATGAGGTTAACGGTATCTCTCGTGACACTCTGCAGACACTGCTATGCACGTTCAATGTCTTTTGGAGGAGACGTGGCTGAAGGGAGGGTGGGACCTCATGCTTTTAAAGCTAGCTTGCTATTGCTAGCCTGTCTGAAATTACCTACCCTATACCTTTAAAGGGATAGTTCACCCCAAAATGAAAACCCTGTCATCATTTACTCACCCTCAGTTGTTCCAAACCTGTATGAATTTCTTTCTTCTGCTGAACACAAAAGAAGATATTTTGAAGAATATGGGTAACCAAGCAGTTGATGGGCCCCATTGACTTCCATAGTATTTTTTTCCCCATACTATGGAAGTCAATGGGCCCATCAACTGTTTGGTTACCCATATTCTTCAAAATATCTTCTTTTGTATTCAGCAGAAGAAAGAAATGTTTGGAACAATTTGAGGGTGAGTGAGTAAATGATGACAGAAGTTTCATTTTTGGGTGAACTATCCCTTTAATTCTTAAGGCGTGAGACAAAATAGAAATGTCTGAAACCTTTTTTTGAAAAAGATATTATATGAAAACTGTATTATTTGAATATTTTGCTATTCTTTGTAAAAATCCAATGTAAATATTGACATAATGACAGATTAGAACAGTTATAAAGATTTTGAGAGGATTTAGCTGTGTATGCTGACTCACATGCAAGAAAGCAGTCTACTCAATATGGTTCTGTATCTTAAGTGACACGAAATAGATATGTGATTGTCTCGATGTAAATAATATGTCAAGCTGTATTTCTTTGTTTTTTACTTTTTTTTTTTTTTTTTGACTCTTAAAGATTTAACAGGCTGAAATTCCAAAAATGGAATCACAACTGAGGACACACTGGTCTAATGCAGGACCTCCAAATTGCGCAGTGGCTCATTAAGGTAAGTGCTCCTTGGCTTTCAATCATTCATGCTATAAATGAGTGTATCATCCTCTTTGGCTCAGTCATAAACGAGAAAGAGAAGCATAAGGTCACACAACAGAAGAAATCAGAGGATACTGATTCACTGGCTTAGTATAACACAAACAAAAAAGTAAAATGCATTGAATGCACTCAAATGTGTGTCTAAAAGTACTAAAGAATAAGGTGTCACAGTTTCAGTTCACTTTGGACTCTGCTTTTGCACCATTTTCCCTGCCTGTGATTTGCCATCACATTCAGCTGTGTCACCTGTGTATTTTTTCCTGTGATTTCAGTTTAAGTTGTCTGGTCTCGTCTGTGTTTCGTAAGCTACCCTGTGTTGGAATTACCTGTTGAATTAAAGACTTTTGGAACCTTCATCCTCGTCTTTGTGCGTTTATATACAGCGATTGTGACACAAGGGTGGCTTATGAAAACTGAGATAATGAATGTTTACAGGTGTTTGACACAGCAGACACATTCACTTTATTTCATACATACAATTTTAACCCAGATTCAATAATTTATAATAAACTTGTGGTTTAATAAATGATTAATAAATGAAAAATGGGTAACACTTTGCAATAAGCATGCCATTAGTTAACATTGGTTAACAACGAGTAATACATTAATCTTTGTTAAGTTCATAAAAATACATTGTTAGTTCATGTTAGCTCAGGTCCATTAAATAATATTAACATATACAACTTTTGCTATTACTGATGTATTTGTAAATGTTGAAATTAACATCAACTTAATAAGTGCTTTAGAAATATATATTACTAAATATATAACTAATGTTAACAAATGGGACATTATGCATGGCTATTGAAACAAAATCAGTTTTGGCAGTTGTTCAAGTCTATGTTTAGTGAACATGAAATATGGATTAAATGAGCAATAATGAAAACTAAATGGAAAGCTCACATGCAATATGTCAATGTAGGCCTACATTTTTCTTTTGGGATGAATAAAACAGGAATAAATAGAAACAGCTTTTTATGTCCTTTATTTTAATTTTTAAAAGCCCCATTAATTTCTTGATGTGTAGAACTTTCTTAATTAGCAAAATATGCTGAGAGCGCATCTAAATTGCGCTAGTTTCTCAAATCTGGCAAAGAGATGCTGTTATGACTTTCAATATGACATATATAGGCTACGTCATTAATCCAGCACAGACTCTTTTAGGGGTTTTCTTTACGTCACACCGCGGTGATTCGTTCTCTCCGCATAGCATTATTACTACAACACACAGCAAACGACTCTCTCTCTCTCTCTCTCTCTCTCTCTCTCGCTCTCTCTCCTCTTTCTTGAAGTACTGCAGAGACAGAGCTGCAGCACTAAACACCGTCAGCTCTTGCTTTAGTTTCCGGATGTCTTTACTCTTTAGGATACATATAAATGTTTATTCATTAGCAGCGTCGGCAGTCTCGTAATGGAGAACCAGCATCGACATCTCATCTGCTCAGCTCCCTAAAGGGTGAGTCAAATCTTTTAAGACTTTCGCCTTATAACAATCCATTTTGCTCTATTACTGTACGAAATAAAACAAAATCCAAATATTTAGGCTATAGGCCTAGACGTCGTCTTATCAGCACTTTGTAGTTTGTCAGTTGATAGAAGACGGATAGACTATGAAATCAGAATTAGCCTATGATGGACAGCTCAGTTTGTCCAAGAAACAAAAGTTTATTATTTATTCAGACTTGCAGGAACCCAGATTAAAAGTGCTTTAATTGAAGGGGTGTAATAGAACATTCACTTCTAATAAATTATGTTCAGTCATTTATTGAATTATCAGAGGAGGTGTCCGGTGTTGAGGGAATGGGATTGAGCGCTGCTCTAGAGTCAGTTTTGACATGAGCGGAAGCGACTGATCGGTGGCTGGAATAGAGCTCAGTGCGCGCGGGTTTCCCGCCGCGGGCGATACGCGCACTGCAGAGACACAGAGAGAGAGAGAGAGAGATATTGAGAGACAAAAATTACAAAATTGTATGACGATGTCCCCCAAGAAGATAATTTGAATCCTTTCTACAACATACTGACTGCATTCGTCAAGTTTTCCTGCAACCCTATTGTCATAAAAATGTAATGAAAACATTAAACAAATATTTTTAGGTGTATTTTATGGGAAATCTAAGTTTATCAATAACTACAACATTTTATTTATTTATTTAAGTTATTTTGTTGCCAGTGGTATTTTGACAGAACTCAGATTGTATTTTCACTTTTTATGTCATGTGGTTATTTATTTTTTTAATTTATGTATTGTTTTTACAGCCAAATCCATTTCTGATTGTTTATTTTGGGTCAAACTGAGACTAAAACATTGAGCAGTGTCATTGAGTTTTATATTTTCTAGTTAAAAAAAAAAAAAAAAAGCTTGAGGTCATTTATATATGTCCGTTAGACTAACTTTTCCAGAGAAATCTTGAAACAGATTCCCTAAAATTCTTATGGATGACTACTAGCTGAAAGTTTTAAAAAGAAAATTAATTAAAACAATTGTGGCCAGTGTTTTCTATCCAATAAAAGTGGAGTCCAATCCAGCTTTTCATTTCAGTCACATTAAACAGTAGTTTCAAGGTTGTATCCTTGAGGACCGTACAGCACTTCATCAGCGATGCCGCATTGACCAGGCTATTATCTTTGCTTTTTTAAAGTCAGCTGCATTAGCCTCATTAGGTTGCATTTTATGCTCTGAGCAAAATCAAAGATAAATAATTTATTTGGTATTGCATTGTGTAAACATGCAGTAATTGGTTTTTTAAGGTTGGCATCTCACAAGAGTATGATTTTTCTTATTTTTTTCTCTGCTGCAATTAGTTTGCATGGCTGGGAACACATGTCCAATGTTAAGATTAGAATCTGCTCCTGTAGCAGTGTTCAAGCTGGTGGGAAGGTTCTGCTGGCCCATTGCTCTGCCCATTGAGAAAAGGCTTTATTGAATTACCTGCAGAGTGATGCAGCCGGCCATGTCGTGATTGAGAGTGACAAGCCTCATATAATCCGAGCCCACTTTTTTCTCTTTAGTGTGCATTGCAATGCATGCCAATATGCCATAATACAATGCTCTGATGTATCACTGGTTCTGGAGATGTTTGAAATGTAATCTCAAGATGAATGTTTATGTACAGAGGAATTTTATTGGATTGATCTGTTAAACATGTTCAAAGGGATTGACTCGCACTGTAGTGCAGATGCCTACTTCTTATGTGTTTTCCTTGCTATAACTGTGTCAACATTGTTAGATATAATTCTGTATACTGTCATGCCATATATTTATATTTACAAATTATCATTCGGGTAGAATTAAAAATAAATTGAGACTACGGGAAGATTTCAAACTGATTTTCAGCTCCATCTGTTCAGTTGTCACCACAGTCAGAAAAACTTGCTAACAGCGTATGTTGACAAAATCTTTATTCCCTTTAATGATACATATATTCAGCAGCCATAGTATTTTTTCAGAACTTTCCCAATCAAATTTGTGACAATGATAGAAAATATAAGAGTAAAACTCAATTTAAAAATGGGCAGACGTTCCTTGGACCGCTCTTGGAGGCTGAAATAATAATAAACACACAGCGAGCCGTCAGGGAAGTTGATGTGGCATGCCAGGTCTAAAAATTTCCTTGTGTGGTCCTTGAGGCTATGTACCTCCTGCTCGAGGCAGAGCAGCTGGATGGCCGGCAAGTCCATTTTGAAATAAAAAAATTAATAAATTACACCGCAAAAAAAATCTTGTCTAGTTCGGTTCTTCTGTCACGTTTTGCTGGTCAGCAACGCAAGTGTAACGATTAGTCCAGACTGAAGGCGAGCTTGATGAACCCAAGTGCAGTTTATTGAAGTAAAGTGAGTAAACAAACAAAGCAACCATTAGACTTGAACATAAACAGACTTGATGAGCAGACTTGATGATGAACAGACTTGACTTGAGCAGACTTGACTTGGCAAAGAACAGACTTGACAATCACACTCACCGACAGCAGGGTTACATTAACAATACACGACCAAGTAACATGGGGAAGACAATGGCTTAAATACTAGAACTTAGAGAACACATGACTAAGACAACCAATGGGGAAGTGACACAAGGAACAAGGGAACCAATGACAGAACAGAACTGAAAACCACATGACCATAAACAACCAATCAGAACATGACACATAGACTAAGGGAGAACATGAGGAGCAAGGGAAGCATGACACAAACAAGCAACATGAAACAAACTACAAAATAAAAGACATGAAAACATAAACATGAACACAAAACCCAAAACTATACGTGACAGATCCCCCCCTCTAAGGGCGGCTCCCGACGCCCAACAAAACCCAAAACTATACGAAAATTCCCGGAGGGTGGTGGAGCGGAGGCGGTCTTGGGGGAGGGATGGAGGGCCTGACCCATGCAGGGGGACAGGACATGACAATGGTGGGCCTGGGCCGTGGAGCGTGGGCGGACCTGGGCCGTGGAGCGTGGGCGGACCTGGGCCATGGAGCGTGGGAGGACCTGGGCCGTGGAGCGTGGGAGGACCTGGGCCGTGGAGCGTGGGCGGACCTGGGCCGTGGAGCAATGGTGGGCCTAGACCGTGGAGTAGTGGTGGGCCAAGCTCCGGATCCGCTGGAGCTTGGTACCCATAGTCCCTCCCCCAAAAAATATTTAGGGGAAAGTTGGCAGCCGTGGCGTCACAAGGCTCAGGCGTGGCAGGTGTGGCAGGTGTGGCATGAAGAGGCTCTAATGTGGGATGGCGAGGCTCTGGCATGGGATGGCGAGGCTCTGGCGTGGCAGCAGTGGCGTGACAAGACTCAGGCGTGGCAGCTGTGGCATGACAAGGCTCTGGCTTGGCAGCTGTGGCAGCCGTGGAAAGACGAGGTTCTGGCGTGGCGGCCGTGGCAAGACGAGGCTCAGGCTTGGCGGCCGTGGCAAGACGAGGTTCTGGCGTGGCAGTCATGGCAAGATGAGGCTCAGGCGTAGTAGCCATCTCTGAACGCTGGTCAGGGGTTGGAGTCCCCTCTGGACGCTGGTCAGGGGCTGGAGTCCCCTCTGGACGCTGGTCAGGGGCAGGAGTCCCCTCTGGACGCTGGTCAGGGGTTGGAATCCCCTCCGGACGCTGGTCTGGGGCTGGAGCAAATGTGTGTGCAGCCCACACACATAAAATAGCCGCGACCATAATAGTCAGCACTGCATCCACTGGAGACTCTGGTATGGCGGCCATCTTAGGACAAGTCTCTGATGTGGAGGCCATGTTGAAAACAGGTCCTGGCATGGTGGGACCAGGCCCTGGCGTGGCAGGCATGGCGGGAGCAGGCACTGGCGTGGAAGGCATGGCGGGAGCAGGCACTGGTGTGGAAGGCATGGCGGGAGCAGGCCCTGGCGTGGCAGGCATGGCAAGCATGGTGTGAACAGGACTTGGCGAGACAGCTGTGGCGTGAACAGTCTGTGGCAGGGCCGGCGTGACGTTAAAAGTCTGTGGCTGGGTAGGACTGACATGAACAGACTGTGGTTGGGCAGGCATGATGCGAACAGACTGTGCCGTGGCTGGCATAACGTGAACAGTACCTGGCGTGGCAGTCGTGACGTGAATAATTCCTGACATGACAGCAGGGGAATGAAGACACTCTGATGTGGTGGACGCTGTAGGATTGTGGGGCTCCTCATCCGCAATACCCACAGTGAAGGATGATCCACTTAACAGAAGGGCATAGTCCATATATTGTGCTAGGGAAAAGTGAATTTTCCCCCCAGGCAGTTGAGAATGAAGGGGTTCATTTAATCCATGCCGAAAAATATCCTTCAGCGCCATGTCATTGAAGTCTACAAGGGCAGAAAGTTCACAAAAATCTTGAACATAATATTTAATAGTCCTATTTCCTTGACGGAGACGTAGAAGACTAACTGCTGGGTTCATTGTAAGGGTCGTGTATTCTGTTAGTCCAAACTGAAGGCGAGCTTGATGAACCCAAGTGCAGTTTATTGAAGTAAAGTGAGCAAACAAACAAAGCAACCATTAGACTTGAACATAAACAGACTTGATGAGCAGACTTGATGATGAACAGACTTGACTTGAGCAGACTTGACTTGGCAAAGAGCAGACTTGACTTGGCAAAGAACAGACTTGACTTGGCAAAGAACAGACTTGACTTGGCAAAGAACAGACTTGACAATCACACTCACCGACAGCAGGGTTACATTAACAATACACGACCAAGTAACATGGGGAAGACAATGGCTTAAATACTAGAACTTAGAGAACACATGACTAAGACAACCAATGGGGAAGTGACACAAGGAACAAGGGAACCAATGACAGAACAGAACTGAAAACCACATGACCATAAACAACCAATCAGAACATGACACATAGACTAAGGGAGAACATGAGGAGCAAGGGAAGCATGGCACAAACAAGCAACATGAAACAAACTACAAAATAAAAGACATGAAAACATAAACATGAACACAAAACCCAAAACTTTACGTGACAGCAAGATGAAGACGAAGGGGATTCATTCAAACAGTCTTTATTTATCCAGGATTACACAGAACGAATAGCAATGAGACAGCACAAACCAGACTTCACATTATCGAGAAACAACACAGGAACAGAATGAAACACTGGGCTTAAATACATAGGGAACATAATCAAAGAGAAACTGAACAGGTGCGTGGAATTAGCAAATATGGAAACTAATTATAAAATAGAGAAGCTAACTAGGAACAAAAGTAAACAAAGTGAAAACATAACCTAAACAGAACATAACAGAATATACACATTAGAGAACAGGTGATTTTAGAGGTAGTGAATGATAATGTTATTCCATACATTTGTGTTAAGAACATTCTAGCACTCATCTCTGATTAATTTCAATATGGAAATGTTGTCTTTTTCAAAACTAATGGCAGGTAAACATGTAACATGTTTTTTCCAGTGTCTTAAGAATCATATAAAAGACTACAATCTCCAAAGACTGTGATTTTAATAGAGAATTATGACATAATTAAAGTGCCCCTATTATGGATTTTTGAAAATTACCTTTCATGTAGTGTGTAACATAGCTCTAAGTGAATAAAAACATCCTGCAAAGTTTTAAATCTGAAAGTGCACCGTATATAAAGTTATTGTCTCTCAAAAGTAAGAGTCAATAAAACAAACGAGTCGTTTGTAAAACAAATCTCAAGCTGTAGCGTTGTGACGTCACAACGACACATTAGCATATTGCCCGCCCACTTATTGTGCGCGCAGACGCCAGGGAAAATACCACAGCCGTACAATCTTTTGTTGTGTTCCTGTCATTTTACTGACGACTAATTCTCAAACCTCGGGGAGTTTAACGCAGGATTCACAAAACTAAGGTGATACTTACATATAGAAACGTTGTACTCCAGTCATGATTGCAAATCAGTTTCTGGTTGATCGACTACTTCAGATGTTTCATCGTCGGACTCGGGCTCGAATTGACACGGTAAAATCGATGCTATCATTTCTGTCCAGCAGAGTCAAACCAATGTCTTGCGAATTGATAGCTGTCATTCAGTTATAGCAATAGGCGAGTGGTGCGCTCAGTAGACCAATCACAAAGGATTGGGCCATCTGACCAATCAGAGCAGTGTAGGCTCACGGAAAGGAGGGGTTTAGAGAGACTGATTCTTTGAACTGCTTCTAATAAATCGTTTACAAAACATTGAGATCTGAGGTGAAATTAAATGTATCTTATGAGAAAACGAAAGTGTTTTTTGACCTTGCATGCATGTAAACCTGTTGTAGGAGACTCCCAAAACAATAGGAACCTTAAAAAAAGGCATAATAGGGGCACTTTAACATAGACATATGGAAAATACCTCAGCATGTCATACAGTAAATGCTTTCTTTTGTACTTTTTTGTCCCTAGAAAAAAAGTGTTTGTACTAAATGTTTTTGTAATTCAGGGCAAGTTTCTTCGTTCATAACATAAAAATATGAAACAGAGATATTTGTGTTTCTTCCTCTGCAATTTGAGTCTTATAGCCTATACAACTGAAACATTTAGTGCTAGACATTACTTTTAAAAGAACGTCATAAAAAAATTTTTTCTCCAGACAGCTAATTCACCCTCCCCCAACAATTTTCTTCTTTTCCTCCTCGTCCTCCATAATATCATCTGAAGCAATCTCTTAACACAAGATGCCCTAGCATCCTTTCTATAGACAAGGTCATTTGCTTTTTGTTATAATGTGATTATGACCTCTCCAAACCATTAGAAGATTAAACCTGGCTTATTCACACTGCCTGACTTTTCTCCTGTCTGCATTTCAGTTCATGTCTGTCTGTCAAAGTCAGTCATGACAGAAAAAATACTGATAACTTTTTAACTTTTTGATATTTTATATAATTTGTTATTGAAATGGGAAATTTTCTGATTTCTTTTGTTGTTTTCTTCCTTATATTAATCACTTCTGAGAGTATTATACTCATATGTAAGTCTTTTTAGATACAAATATGAACAAATATTAAATGTTGTCCATGTATAACATTTAGTAACACATATCTGTAAAGAAATGAAACCAGTATCACACCACATAAATGAAATAAATATTACTAAATGCATGAACTGTGTAAAAAAATTGAAATTGATTTTGTTCTAAGGCTGAAATGCCATGTTTAATTTTATCCACTTTTGCCACCTCACCATATCTTAACATATCGACAAGCAATTTTACAGCTCACCCCTTACAATCATTGTTATTCATGCCAGCTTGCCAAATATGCTATAATGTTCTTGCATATAACTTGACCTGCTGACTCCCAATGCACCAGAGTACGCATAGGGAACAGAAACACCATACATCATTTCGACAGAGGCTATCAAGAGTGCAGGGCCTATTTTCAGTCCACTTGTGACTGATTGTAAACTGTCCACTTGGGTTAAGCTGTTTCCAGTAAGATCAGTAAAATGTTGAGAATGCTGCTTTTCAATTATTATTTTGGACTTGTATTGAGATTCGTCAGGAAAAGTGATATAGATATAGTTGTATTTGAACTGGAATAGTGTTTTCCATAATTATATGATTTATAGCTGATGATATTCATGACTTGATGCCGTCCATCATTTGTAAGCAGCAGTCCTGTCAGATTCCCCCAGCATTACACAGGTATATTGGGGGAAGTGCTGTCTTTTCACCGAGGGGCCAATCATGCAGTTCAACGGTGCTGCCAGACCTCTCAGACAGACACATGGTCCACATCCATTCAGTCGGCCAATAATGGATTACTCCGTAGCCTGAGCACTCAGCTTCCCAACGGCATGTAAACACAATGAAAGTGAAACAAGCTCTCTCTTTTGATCCATTAGCTGTTGTAAAGTCTCACAGACTCATTCTCAGGGGTGTGTATGGCTCTGAGTATATGGTGGGGATTTTGATTACTATAAGTCATACACAATATAAGATGTAAAATAATTGTTCAGTTAAATTATACACGTTTTGTTCACGTTTTATTTGTGATTATTAAATTATACTGCAGCCTATAAAATGTTTTGCCCCAAATTCTGAGACCACAATGAAAATCTGTAATTTGAAATCTGGAAATAAACCAAAATATTTCAGCTTCTCACTGTTTTTAGGTCACTAATCAAATGTAAACAAAAGTAAAAGGTCAGATTTGCTTCCAGTGAAGCACAAGATGCTCTTTGACTCTGGAACAGTCTCAAGTTGGAAAACATGATCATCAGGTTTTGAGTGCAACTGTCATTAAAGCAACAGGGGGCAAACAAAATATGCTATATATAACGGTTTTGTGACTTTTTACCATTTGGGATTTTTTAATGTGAATTTCTTACAGCTAAAGACGAAATAAGCTGGAGCATAGACAATATTAACTATAATTGACGTAGTAATGTGTTTTTAAGTTTCGGATCGTTAAATATCCCTTTGTAATATATTTTATTTCTGTAGTACTCACTACTCACACCTGCTCCTGCAGAATTTGACCTCAGCTAATCAAGATCTTCAGGACTAGTGGAAAATTATGGGGGTGTGTGTAAGAGCAGAACTAAAGGAGCAGGGTTAAGTACTCTTAAGTAAGCTTGCTTGCCGAAACTGATTAGTCAAAGGGATGGAAGAATGGATGCATTTTATATAAGTACTTAAGTTTTTGAAAGAAGTCTCTTATGCACACTAAAGCCCTGGTTATACTTCGTCACAGTTGAAAGCACAGCCATGCGTGCAGTGTACTTCACTTGACTTGTATGTGTACACAGGCGTTCGGCGCATGCGCAGCTTTGAGCAATCTCTCGCCACGAGTTACAACCCATGTAAATTTATTTGTATTCTTTCATGCTAGAGTTGTACAAATGAGGGGACTTTCTAACCTTTTCGCACAATCTGTCATCTGTATAGGCCTTCGACTACATTGTGAATCAACGCTCTCAGGGCACGGTTGCCACCTTGTGGTTAAACTAATTACTGCAAAAAAATTAAATGCGCGACCTGCGTGTACAAAGTACACACAGTTACAAAAATCTGGCGGTGCGTGCATAGTACACGCATACTCTTCTGATGACGAAATTTGCATCACGCACACTGTACGCTGACCCTCGCGTACGCGTAAAAAGTGAAGTACACTTTGGGCTTAAGACTGCATTTATTTGATTAAAAAGACACTAATATTGTGAAATATTATTGTGAAATATTATTGCAATTTAAAATAACTGTTTTCTATTTTAATATATTTTAAAATGTAATTTAATCTTGTGATGGCAAAGCTGAATTTTCAGCATCATTACTCCAGTCTTGAGTGTCACATGATCCTTCAGAAATGAAGATATATTTACAAAATGTCATCTATGATCAGACCCAGATAGATTTTGGGGCAGTATAAGTACTTGTACATTCTGGTAGCTTTTCCAAATGCTGATTATTTATGAACTGTATGAAGCCCAAAATTTTAGTACACACAGTATAACTTTGAACTTGTGTTTATCCCAGACTCATGAGAGCCATAAAGGCGAAAGCTCTTCTTCTGTGCTGACTGCAGACCTCTTCCCCTCCACCATCTAATCATGGATGATACAGCTCAACAAGACACATCTTCCCTCATGAAGGGGGCCAGAGACATTGCTAAGGAGGCCAAACGACAAGCCGCTAAGAAAGTCAACAAAGTTGTGGACCGTGCCTCAAACGAGTACTCCCACAGTCGCACCTACCACCGCTTCCAGGATGAAGACGACGACTGCTACAGCCAGCCGGATGGGAACTACACAGGCCCCAACGCCAATGATGAAGAGGGATCCAGCGACGCCACCGAGGGTCATGATGACGAGGACGAGATATATGAAGGGGAGTACCAGGGGATCCCCTCGGATGCAAAGCCCAGAGATGGGCTGGTGGCTTTGGGACAGCCGCTGGCGGATGGCCTGAAGGACCAGCGAGAGCTGGAGAATGAGAGGCAGGCGGATGAGGAGGAATTGGCCCAGCAGTATGAGCTCATCATACAGGAATGTGGACATGGCAGGTTTCAGTGGCAGCTGTTCTTCACGCTGGGGCTGGCGCTCATGTCTGATGGTGTGGAGGTCTTCGTGGTGGGCTTCGTTCTCCCTAGCGCAGAGACGGACATGTGTGTGCCTGACTCGAGCTCTGGATGGCTAGGTAAGAATAACAGAAATGACAACAAATACAGATTGACACAATATTATGCATTTGGCAGATGCTTTTATTCAAAGAAATGCACATTGCATGCAAGGTATACATTTTATTAGTTTATACATTCCCTGGGAATCAAACCCATGACCTTGGTTTTGGCAGCACCACACACAACTGTTTGGGGTAGGCCTTTATAGAGGTAAAGCAATTAAAAACAAATAAAAGTAGAATTTCTTCTATCATCTGTCCGTATTCTGTTAGCAGTTATAAGTGCTTCTTATCTTCTACTATTTTTTTTTCATTGTTGTCTACTTTTCTTGTATTTATATGACCTAAAAACAAATAACAATAACACAAATGCAAATGCATATGAACAACAATACAAATGTACATAAATATGTATAAGTCTTACGCTAACTATGCATATTTCCTTATACTTTTAAAATTAGCATGCAAAATAATTATATATATATATATATATATGTATATATATATATATATATATATATATATATATATACACACACATACAGTCAAACCAAAAGTTATTCAGACATTTTTTATATTTTTGATATATTTTTACTAGTGGGTGCAGGACACTATAGTTCATTTATGTGAGGATAGCAAAATAAATTAAACTGTGACATATTATACCCAAAAATTCTTCAGTGGACTACCACTAAATTTGATAAAATTTTGGAACGAAAAATTATTCAGACACTTTGACCTGACCATGTTTTGCTTAAGTGTTATCTGACATAATTAAGATTAATTTTTAAACACAGTTTAACTCTAAAATCTTGTCATTTTTTATTACCATTTTTATTTTTTTAAACTATAGTGAATAAACTGTATTAATGAATGAATATATATATATATATATATATATATATATATATATATAATAAAATTAGTGGTTCAGTGTGAAAATAAAGACAATGAAAATAAAAAGCTAGATTTAGTCGCGGCAGTTTGTTTTATTAGAAAACTAAAAAGGCAGGGTTTAAAAACACAAGGCAAAGAACAACAGGTGCACATGATAATCAAAATAAAGAGAAACCATAGAAAAGAACTCAAAAATGGCTGCCCACTGCTCTGGGTGTGTGTTCACAGTGTGTGTGTGCACTTGGATGGGTGAAATGCAGAGCACAAATTTCAAGTATGGGACACCATACTTGCCTACATGTCACACGTCACGTCACATAACTTTAAAACACAGGAAACAGAACTAAAACATGCAAAACCCATCCAAAATAGAAACAGACAACCCATTACTTTTAATAATTAATATAAAGCAATGACTTTGTTTGAACTTTATGTTCATCATAGAATCCCGAATAAAGCTCAGCTTTGGCATCACAGGAATAAATTGGATTTTAAAATATATTCAAATAGAAAACGTTTTTTTTTTTTTTTTTTTGTATTTTTGATCAAATAAATTAATCCTTGATGAGCATCAGAGACTTTTTCAAAAACATAAAAAAAAAAAAATAAAAAAAAATTCCTGACCCTAAACTTTGAACGATAGTATAATGCGGGATGTTTCTGAAAGCTGGAGAGTAGGATCCAATTGCTACATAAATGTTTATTAACAAACAAAACAAGAGAAAATCTAGGCAGGGAGACGTAGCCAAAAAAACAGAGTAAATCCAGACACAGTGCAAGACTGAAAAAAACACTCTGAACAAGGGAAAACACTGGGGTATAATTACAAAGGATGACAAGAAGCAAACTAAAAACAGGTGGTGGTAATCAATCGCTATGGAAACAAACAAGGATAACTAAGGAAAAAAAACTAAACACAGAAAGTGAACACCTACAACAATAGGAACAAAAATACACTTCAAATTAAGACTGCTTAAACACAAAATATACAAGAATTGTAACAGATAGTGTATCTTCTTTTACTATTTTTTCTTATTTAATGTCCTTCTTTTTGTTAAAATGTCACAACAACATCTATAGATGTGAGATTGATATATCTAGTGTGGCTAGCCAGTTTACTACGTTGTGCAAAAAGGAAGCAACAAAAGGGCAATACAAAATATTTTATGTTTTCATCTTCTTCATTTTATAATTGTTATTTTTTGAAAGAGCAAGTGTGTGATACTGCTATTTAAACAATTTACCAGTTCTCTTTGGTTGAGGGTCATTGAAATTCATATCAATTGACATTCTTATGTGTTTTATCGGTTTAATCAAGTCTGAGCATCTCTCTTTCTTTCTATCCTTCTTTTTTATCCTGCTTTTTCTTCACTTATGCACTCATCTGGAGAGCCCTGAAGGCATTGCGTGGCATGCTCTGCTTCCCTCTCTTTCATGCTCACCCTCTCTCTTTGTCCTTATACTCTGTCAATGGCTTTTAAGACATAATTGCACGTGGCTGGCCGTGACTGTCAGTACAGCTACTGGCCTTTGAGATCAGATACGGTCATCAGCTGAAGAACTTGCTGCTCCTTAGCCAGAAAGATTAAAACATTGTAGGGACCAAAATAAATGTATAGGCCTATTTAAAAAAAAAAGAAAAAAAAAGAGGCTAAAATGCTTTTACATCTCAGACATTATCAAAACCAATATATCTAAAAGTTTGGGGTCAGTAAGATTTTTTAATGATTTTAAAAAAAGTCTCTTATGCTCACTGAGGTTACATTTATACGATCATAATATTGTGAAATATTATAATAACTGTATTCTATTTCATACTTTAAAATGTAATATAAAGCTGAATTTTTCAGCAGCCATTACTCCAGTCTTCAGCGTTACATGATCCTTTAGAAATCATTCTAATATGCTGGTTTGGTGCTCAAGAAACATTTTTATTATTATCAATGTTGAAAACAGTTGTGCTGCCTACTATTGTTGTGTAAACCATGATATTTTTTTCAGGATTCTTTGATGAATAGAAAGCTTAAAAGTTTTTTTTTTGTGACAATGTAAAAGCCTTTTTGATTACTTTTGATCAGTTTAATGCATCCTTGCTAAAATTTTATTTATTTATTTGAATATTTCTAGATATTCAGAGCCTGCTGACTAACAACAGTCTAATTCAGTCATGTTAAACACTAAAAGTCTCTCGGTGAGTAAGGTAATGGTATTAGTATTCAAAAAGTATTTTTCTATTTCCTACCATATAGTGTAACAAGTGAAATTGCACATCACCACGTTCCACATTTGATCTTTAAACCTGATCACTTAGAGACAATTCACACATGCAGTTTCTTTCATCATTTACTAATCCTCAAGTCATTCAAAACCACATGGAGAAATTTAGCATAATGTCCAGACTTTTCTTTTTCATACAATAATCAGTGGATGTTGATTTATGCTTTCAAGCTTCAATACATTAAAAAAAAGGCACCATCAGTAATTCATACAACTCATGCACTATTTTCCAAGTCTTTTAAGCAAATATTTTGAAGAATATTAAGACAACAGAGATCTGTAATTCTGTCATATTTGTTCAAGTTGTACAGTTGTGGTTTTATAAATGTTTAAACAGATGCTGGGGACTTTTGATATTTGAGCTTTTACTAAGATGGCTGGCTACAGTATTTTGCTGTAGTGAATTTTGAGATTTGTAACCCAATTTTGAGAGCAAGTTTGGCTGAAATGAAGTGTATGAACAGAACTGCAGTGGACTGAACTAGTTACTGACATACGTGTGCTTTGATATTTACTTTTTTTTTTCTGTCATAATAGTTCCAGGCACTACTCAAGGCTATCATGCATTAGTGAAATTGATTTTTGTGTTTATGCATGCAGACATTATTTGATCCATTTCTGGCTGCTGCTATATGTACAGAACAGTTTAGTTCAATGTAGTTTCACAGTCTTGGCTTTCCTTATTACCCAACTACTATCAGTCTATTCATCTTGACAGAAATCTATTAATTATACCAAAGGGGCATTTAGTATAATGTAGAAATGCTGCATCACATAGTTACAGTAATGGATGGTGTTTTGAACATCTTATCATAACCCCCTTTTTCTCTATTTCTCTGTCCTCCCTCTCTCATTATTCCCTTTATCTTTCTCTTTTTGTGTGTTGGTGACTAGGAGACGCTGAGCTTGTCTAAACTGCAGTGAAATCACCCCACTGCAGAGATTACAAGACCTGCACATGCAGACTCTCAATGTGTGCAACAGAAAGAGAGAGAGAGAGATACACTCGATTTTGCAGAGAACATTTGCTCAAAATAATCCTGGCTTCCTGACTCTGATATTTTCCCAAACCTTTTATTCTCTTTCATTTCTCTGTGAAATGCTCTCTTTTAAATTCTGTGGCCCAGATAATCAACAACAGAATATAAATCACACTGCTATAATACTCTAAGCTTTGACACTCCATCCATCCATATGTTTTTTAAAGTGCAGATCATAAAGACAAGCTGACAATGAAAAAATAACAAAAGTACAGGTAGTAAAGATTGGTGAGTCATTGCCCTTATGTGGGTAATTCATTTTTTGAAATGAATGCTTTCCTTTTCCACAATCATCAATGTTCAATGGCAATTATCGTGAAATTTTCACTGTAAGGTTATATAGATTGAGTTTACTGGTACAACATTATTATTAACAGCAATATTAGTAAACTCTTAGGAAAATGTATCATGGTAACCATAGCTTCTGACAAAATACCATGGTTACTATGTAAAAGATAATCCATGGCTAGCTGTGCATTAAACGATTTTAATGCATTATTTTGGATTATCCCAAATTGTCTGTGCGCTAATTTTCAGCGAAAAGGAGAAAAAGAAAAAAAGATTATGCAGGATGAAATGGTTGGGGAGACGTGGGTCTATAACTCCTCCCTGAACTTCCTGCTGCCCTGTGTCTTGCTCTCTCATTGGCTGTAGGTCATCGCAAATGTCATTTCCAGTCAGAACACATTTCACACAGCAGGATTTTGAATCACAGACAGGTACAGATATTTAGCATGCCAAATATCTCGCGGGCGTTGGCAACGCATCGTCGATTCTCTCAGATTGCGTATTTGATAATTCACACTGCGTGATTGTCACTCACGTGAACAAGCACCAATTTGCCTCCATTTTCTGGCATTTGTCTGCAGTTTTGCAAAATCTTTCGGCGAGTGAAAATCGGGCCTAAAATCATGCAGCATGAACTTGGCATTAGATGAGAGTTGCGTGTGTGAATTACCTGCGTCTGTGCAGCATCTCTCTCTACTAACAATGAAGCTGTGAGTTTAATTACTTCAAAAACAGTGACGTTACCACCTCCTTGCTGAGTAATATAAAGTAGCGATTCAGTAGCAAAGCGTTGACAAGTTTCTGTGCTCCTGAATGTTTCTGTGTGTGCCCAGCACGATATCTGATCTCTGTGTGCGAGTGATGTGTTTGTGCTTCAATGAAAGCAGCACATTAATATAGAATGGTGATTAAACTGACTGGAACTACTTGTGCATTAAACAGTTTTAAATCGAGTATTCAGACAGACCATGGTAATAGGTTAAAAGGTGCGTTCGATTTTGGCTGTGGCTGGATGTAACTGATCGCAGAGAGTTGCCGCTTGCAGTCAGGGTGGAGCTGAAAATGGAGACGTGAAGTCAGACACTTTCTGCTTCCCTTAGTGTAAAAATACTGTTACACAACTTGCGTTATCTTTCTCAACTAATTTGATTCCAAAACTGACTGTGTTTACCTGGATACTCGCCAAGAGGGGCATTTTGACATACTTTTGTGTGCATTTGACCGTTTAAGCGCAGTAAGCCACTCATTTTGGTACATGCGACTCACAAGCTACTTGAGACTGAGAGGCAGCTTATGTGCGCGCCACATATAGATCAGTTGTGCACTATATAAGCACTATTTAACCGGAGCGAATGAGAGGAGGCGGGTGTGTGTCACTTCGGTGTCAGAGAGAAAAGAGCGAGAACGCGCAGCTGACGTTATTACCTGTGCCGCTGGCAACAAAACGGACTGACTCGGAATCTGCAAGATGTGAGACTGACCGGCCAGTTACTGGTCCGGACCGATCATGCGGAAAATCGTCCGATTCCGATCTCTCCGATCCGATTCCAAACCTGTAATACTTCTTTCTCTGTGTGTGGAACATTTTGAATGATGTAATGGACCATTTTGGAGCAGACGTCACAGTTACGTCACTTGCAGCTGTCAAGATGCCCTTTGAAGCTAATCGCAGACATTATGTTGCAAGTCACAGACTGAACTGATGAAACCTGCAATGATTAGTCTACTATTAAAGCATGAATTTGATGTAAACAGTAAGTCTACATAATATTCACATATGCAGTTCATAGGGGACATACATAGCCATACAGTTACAGCATGAAATAACATTTAAATATATAACATTTTACATAGATAACTTTTATCTCACAATTCTGACTTTTTTCTTGCATTTGCATGTTTATATCTCCCAGTTCGGACTTTATAACTCGCAATTATTAGGTTATATCACAATTCTGAGAGGAATTGTGGGATATAAACTTGCAATTCTGAGGGAAAAAGACAGAATAACAAGTATATCTCACAATTCCATTTATCTTCTAAGAATTGTTAGATATAAACTCGGATTTGCAAGGAAAGAAAAGTCAGAATTGTGAGATATAAACTTGAAATTACCTTTTCTTATTATTCTTTAAATTCTGTGGCTTCCACAGACTGCTACTGCAGAACTCATTTTCTGCCACCAAGTACGGTCTGCCCATAAAAATATCATCGCTGTTTGCAAACACAAAATAGGTCTATTGTCATTGTCCAGTCACCTAAAAGAAAATACAGTTGGTACTCTCTCAGTGCTACAATAACATATAATGCAAACCTAATTATATACTTCCAAACCTAAATATCCACTTTCAAAGTGAATTTTTTTTTTTTTTTACTGTACCAGCAAAGCAGTTTACTGCACACTGTGCTGTGCTGGTTCTAAAGCAGCAGATTGTACGTGCTTGGTCACAGAGAAAGCTGCTGTATCAGATGAGAATTTATAGTCTGAGAAATCAGCAAATTTCCAAAACGTTTTGTGCATTGCAACACGTTCTGTGTAAAAAGTGTCACTACGTCTTTTTAAATATCTATTATCCCTTCTTTCAAATACAACTATCTATCCACCTGCTTCTGCCCAATTTCTCTCTATCATGCTCTCTATGTCTGACAAGACAGCTAATAATCTGTCAGGGACATGGTTTTTGTGTCTGTGTTTGTGTGTTGGTGTATCCTGGGGAGTGGCCATGCATTTTTCTCTGTGGCTGATTGCTGAATGTGACTTACCTGCTTCAAATCAACTCATTTGCCTGCAGTATTTAAACCCTGGTTCTTCAGCTATTCATCACCAGATCGTTCAGTCTGCTTATGTGATTACTCTCAACGAGCATTCAGCCTGCTATGCTTGGCCAACAAACCTCTCACTCAGCTCTACCAACACACCTCTTGACTGTTTAGTCTCCAGCCCACTTCTGCGAGTCAAGGTGCACTCCTGGGACAGCATGAACTTCAGCTTCATCTTACGGAAAGCAACCAAGCCATGGCAGATCAGATTTCTCAAATTAGCAGTAAATTAAATTAAATTTCTTCTCTTCTTGCTCAGTGGTCTACCAGTGCTCAGTCCAATCAGCTTGCTTCTGTAGTCCCACCAGCACCACCACCTCAGATTGTCCATCCTTTACGTGAGGCTCATGTTCCAGACCCTGAACCATACTCTGGTGACGTTGGAAAGTGTAAGTCCTTTTTGGACTTGCAGAATGCTTATCTTCTGGTCAGAATAAGAGATGGGATGAATGGAAGACAGCTTTTAACATGCCTCTTGGTCACTTTGAATATCTGGTGATGCCCTTTGGACTTAACAATGCTCCAGTGGTATTCCAGGCTTTGGTCAATGATGTCCTAAGGGATTTTCTCAACCGCTTCATATTTGTATATCTGGATGATATCATGATCATCTCTCCCACCCTCTAGGAACACATCAGCCATGTTTGTCTAGTTCTGCAAAGGCTTCTTGAAAACAGACTGTTTGTAAAAGCAGAGTAGTGTGAATTTCATGTCAATTCTGTCAGCTTTCTGGCATACATAATCAAGGGCGGGTAGGTGAAGACGTATCCGGAGAAGATCCGGGCAGTGACAGAATGGCCAAAACTTACCACCCTTAACGTTTGCAATGTTTTTTGGGTTTTGCTCTGTATACATGTGGGAAGACTTCCCATCACCCCCGGGCTGGTTTTCTTCACCCTCTGCCAATCACCCCTGGTCACACACTGCCTACCTCACAAGGTAACACTACCATCCTTACTATTGTGGACAATTTTTCCAAAGCAGTGCATTTTGTGGCTCTCCCTGAATTGCCCACAGCTCGTGAGACCTCTAACCTCCTTGTCTAGCTTTTTTTCTGCCTTCATGGCATCCCCCTAGACATTGTATCAGACCGTGGGCCTCAGTTCATATCTCAGGTTTGGAAAGCTTTCTGCCATGCGCTTGGTGCCACTCTAAGTTTGTCCTCCGGTTTCCACCCTCAGTCTAATGCGCAAGCGGAGTGGGCTAACCTGGATTTGGAAGCAGCATTACGGTGTGTGGCTGCAAATAATCTTTCGTCCTGGAGCACCCATCTCACCTGGACTGAATATGCTCATAATTACCTGTCCAGCTTAGCCACTAGTATGTCCCCACTTGAATGTTCATTGCGATATCTGCCTCCTTTGTTTCCAGTCCAGGAGAATGATATTGTAGTTCCATCAGTTCACGTCCACATTAGTCACTGCCGTAAGATCTGGAAAGAAGCCCGGTCTGCCCTGCTCCATTCAGCTGATTATAATCGCCACCTTGCTGACCGTCATCGAATCCCTGCACCCAATTACCAACCAGGTCAGAAGGTTTGACTTTCTTCTAAAGACATTCCTTTAAAGACAGATTTTAAGAAACTCTCCCCTGGCTACCTTGGCCCTTTTGAAATTGAGAAAGTCATCAACCTCTCTGTTGTCAGACTCAAACTGCCTAGAACCATGAGAATTCATTCCTCATTTCATGTCTCTCAGTTAAAACCAGTTCAGATCAGTCCACTTCGCCCGCCAACCAATCCCCCTCCAACTGCCCGGATTGTGCATGATAATCCTGTCTACACTGTGAGGCAATTGTTGGATGTCCGCTGTCGGGGACAAGGTCTCCAACACCTTGTGGACTGAGAGGGACATGGACCTGAGGAGAGGACTTGGGTGCCCCAGTATTTCATTCTGGATCTCTCTCTCATTAGGGACTTCTATCAAGTCCATCTCAACAAGCCTGGCAGGTCGCCTGGAGTCTCCCACTGAGAGGGGGGTACTGTCAGGGAAATGTTTTTTGTGTCTGTGTTTGTGTGTCTGTGTGTTGATGTATCCTGGGGAGTGGCCATGCATTTCTCTCTGTGGCTGATTGCTGAATGTGACTCACCTGCTTCAAATCAACTCATCTGCCTGCAGTATTTAAACCCTGGTTCTTCAGCTATTCATCACCAGATCATTCAGTCTGCTTATGTGATTTCTTTCAACTTGCATTCATCCTGCGTTCAGCCTGCCATGCCCGGCCAACAAACCTCTCACTCAGCTCTACCAACACACCTCTGACCTGTTTAATCTCCAACCCACCTCTGCGATCTTCACCAGTTATGAGAGATGGACTGTGCTTTCTAATTTCTGGCAATAATAGACATTTATTTGCATCATATTTAGACTGTGTTCTGCTTTTGGGTCCAAAACTGTGTTTGATTACAACATAATAAGTCTTATCTAATATTTTGTATCTTCTCCCTTTTTTATGAATTAATTTATGCCTGCTACAAATATTTTATGTACTTTTTTTATTTTTATTTAACCATTATTAACTCTTATTATTAACTATTAGCTCTTCCTTTTTTTCCATGGATCAGAAAAAAGGGATTTTTCTGCAAATAATCATGTATTAATTGTAACGGTTAAGTTCTTTTTGTAGACTCTTATGTTGTGTTTGCTTTGGTTCCTGTGTTTCCTTCCTGTGTTTAGTTCCTGTTTGCTTGGTTTTCTGGGGTGCGTTTCCCATACAATGACGTAACTCGCTGCTTCACTACCATAGTACGATGCATCGTTGAGCAAATCAACTAGCTAGTCACGACTGTTTCCCGAAACCGTATTGTCGCAAACCTGTCGTTCAGCCACGTTGGTGTAATATACCATAATTAAAGAAGGTGTAATAACTTCTTTAAATGAATCCGTTTGAGATCAAATTAATGCTAGATTTGTTGCTATAAATTACAGACATGGCATCTGAGGACTACTTCTCATTTTTCTCAGTTATTTTGCTTTATTTCCAGATTCAATCATAGGCTTGTTCTTACGTACCAGAGCATGTACGCACATGCGCACTCTTCAAAAACGGTGCTTAAAATCTCTTGACAAACTAAAATAAGTAAATTACGTTTGTATGTATTCGAAATAAAAGATATACATTGTACTTAATGTCAGCTTGCTTATTTTGCTCAAGATAACGATTTATTAAGTCCACATGTCATAAAAACAAGAAACTGTGCTGTCGTTTCTACCACACAAGTTTGCATTGCAGTTTGCGAATGTTAGTTTGAATGATGGTTCGGGAAACACCAAATCGTTGAACTATGTAAGTAATGACGGAATTTGCGATGTTAGTTGGCTAACGATGCTTTTGGAAAACGCACCCCTGATTAGGTCCTTTGTTACTATGGTTACACATTTGATTATGATTATGGTTGACATTTGATTATGGTTACCTGGGTCTTGGTGTTTGGTTTGATTTAACCTGTGTATTTAAGCCCTCAGTTTGGTTCAGTTCATTTTCCTGTATTGTGTTTGCTATTTGCTTAGTGGTTATGGTTTAATCTTTCTGTGTTTTGGAAATGATGTTTGTTTAATAAAAGTTTAAGAGTGTTGCAATTGGACCCTCCTCTCTCACTTCTTCCTTGCCTTGAGTCCACGATTTTTTTTTTTTTTTTTTTTTTGCCCTCATAGTTCACTTACAAGGTTTGTGCTGTAAATATGCTTGACTATTAAAGGTGGGATATTTTTTCCTAATGAAAATGTGCTCTGACATAACAGCTCACTTTCAGCAGTTATTTTATCTATGGTTCCTAACATTTCTTACAGATTTCTGCTCATTGTAAATCAGATACAGATAAATTAGCACAGTACCAGTACGTAATGAGAGCAATTGTGTGTGTGAATTAGTCATACTGTCTCTCTATTAATTGTGAAGCTGTGGGTTGTAAACAGTTACTTCAAAAGTAGAAATTTGATTTTTCATCATAATAATAATGTAAGAAAATATCAGACTCAGGGTTGTGTATTTCCATGTATTTAACATTTTCAGGGTGTTTTTTTCTTTTTATCTGCGTACCATCTGCAGTTTCTGTGCTCTATATATGTAGGCATCTTGTTACAATACACAATTACTGCAGATCTTTCCTTTAGATAATAATATTTTTACACGTAAATGTTGGAAGTAATGAATATAGTAAAGTGTATTTTACAGTGATTTCAAGGCTTCTGTAGAGAATTCTGAGATCACTAAAATCTGATATATTTTTAATGGTTATTTGTTTTTCCTTTGGACTACTTATGTAATCACAATGTTCACAGTCCCTTGTGCTAATAGCATCATCACTAAAAGTCTCCTGCATTTCGCCTGGAAAACAACAAACAAAGTCCTTATGTGAAAAGTCAACTGAAAGTTTAATGGAGTTCTTGTTCTGAGAAGCAGCATATAAACTTTTTTGTTCATATAAATCAGCAGCCAAACAAAACTGAAGACAAAAAAATCTCTCCTGAATATGAGAATATGACAACTTCAGTCTGTGTGTTTCTCTAACTGAGTTGTGTTTTCCTACTGTTTTACTTCCTTCTTTTTTTTTTCCTTATTCATTACAGGCAGCATTGTGTATGTGGGGATGATGGTAGGGGCCTTCTTCTGGGGTGGCATGGCCGACAAGGTGGGCAGACGGCAGTGTCTGCTCATTTGTATGTCCATAAATGGCTTCTTCGCCTTCCTGTCATCTTTTGTGCAGGGCTATGGCGTCTTCTTGCTTTGTCGCACGATATCTGGCTTTGGGTGAGTATGTGAGTATGACAGTAAAAACTTTTACATTGTTACAAAAGATTTCTATTTAAAATAAATGTTGTTCTTTCGAACTTTCTATTCATTAAAGAATCCTGACAAAATATGTATTATGGTTTCCACAAAAGTATTAAGCAGTGCAACTGTTTTCAACATTGACAAAAATAAGACATTTTTATTGAGCAGCAAATCAGGAAGGATCTGAAGAATCATGTGACACTGAAGACTGGAGTAATGATGCTGAAAATTCGGCTTTGCCATCACAGGAATAAATTACATTTTAAAATATAGTTATTTTAAATTATAATAATATTTAACAATATTACTGATTTTACTGTATTTTTTCTTCAATTAAAGAACTATGAAGATGTATAAAGCGAGAAAATCCTGTTTATGATTGTAGATTGTATTTATGATACCGTGATCATGCCTCAATATAGGCTTTTTTTCAGAACATACATCCTATAGTGATTCTACTGATTTTTGTGAAGAACACTTCCTCACAGAGCACTGTAAAAATATCTCTGCCCCTCCCATGTGTAAACAGACATATGGAAATTATCCATTTAACACACTACCTAGATATAGTCTCCACCTGCACTTTGACACGGGTTTCTGGAAAGTGATCTTGGCTGGTATCATGAGAAACTATACAATGGGCATCTTTTATCAACCCTTTTCTAAATCGAGAATGTCTCCCCTATTCTTTAGATAATAGTCTTTTTCAGACAGACAATACATTAGATCTGGCTGAATCAATAGCCTCTGCAGTGCTGCTTTCTTGACTCTGATTCTCCATTGCTGGCGGACACTGTCTGTGGGTTCATGGCTAAAGCACATGTCTCTCTGATGATGGAGTTGAACATATTCAGCCTGTAATAACTTGCACTGAAGCCTGCGCCTCCTAATGAGCATTTCACAGGATGTTGTTGCTAATTAAAATGTCAGTATGGACAATGATGAGTGGTATCATGTCTGTATAAAATATATGTGAGAGTTTGAATTACATATTTCAAAAATAATACAGCATAAGGTTGCTGTCATACAGGTTTACAATTTGCAGTGTTCACCCAAACCTTCAACACAGAGATATAGGTACTGTTGTTGATAAAGAAAACTTTGAATGGCCATTTTTGATAATTTTCTTATACGAAAGAAGTCTCTTGTGCTCACCAAGGCTGCATATATTTAATCAAAAATAATGTAAAAACTGTAATAATATGAAAAATTATTACAATTTACTTTTTTTTTTTTTTTTTTTTTTTTCGTTTTTAATATATTTTAAAATGTAACTTATTCCTGTGATGGTAAAGCTGAATTTTCAGCATCATTACTGCAGTCTTCATTGTCACATGATCCTTCAGAAATCATTTTAATATGATGATTTGGTAACATTTCTTCTTATTAATTTTATAACAGTGTATCTTATTATCTTTATAACACATCTTATTATTAACAGTTAATATACTTGTGGAAACAGTGATACATTTTTTTCAGGATTCTTTGATGAATAGAACGTTCAAAAGAACAGCATTTATTTGAAATTTTAACAACATAAAAGTATTTACTGTTACTTTTGATCAATTTATTGTATCCTTCCTTACTGAATAAAAGTATTAACCCCCATCCTCCTCCAACAAAAAAATCTTACTGACTTTTGAACTGTAGTATCAGAGAAGTTCAGTAAAGTCCAGATTTAAATAATCCTTGATTCTTTTAAATGCTAACACTTAGTAATTGGAAGTTTCTGGTTTACATTGTGTTTCAGTGTCTTTCCTTCATATATTGATCTGAAGAGGACACCGGGGACTAATTAACTCAGTAGTAGCAATTAAATGAACACACTTGTCTCACAGACAAGACTCATTTTGTTTTTATGTGTGGACACAGAGTAGTGTTTAATTAAATCAAGTCTATTGCTTTGCACCAGTAGTTTTTTCCTGATTGACTGTCAAATCAAATGAAACCATTTTTCAAGATTTAAAACTATTGAAAATATCTATCCAAAAGAAAAATGATTTACAATTGACTTGTTAAGGGAGAAGTGCTCTTCATAGCCCTCAGCAGAAAAACGTGCTTTCTTTTCATTTTTTAGTAGTTAAAGCTAATTAGCACTAATTTTCACATTTTTCCATTTGTAATTTTTCAGTCTTAATTAATTAATTAATTTATTTTTGACTATCCCAGCATAATGTGCAGTACAAGCCATTTGTCATGTTGATTCCTTTGAAAGGTGTAACATAAAAACAGATGGTTTGGGAAACCATGTTGATATTTTTGCAATTCTTTTTGATGACCGTAGCAAGTAGCAACACAGAAATGACACACTTACAGTTTTTCTTGATTGCTAAAACACTATAACTGATTCATTTGGCACAGTTTCCCAAACCATTCATTCAGTTCTCAAAACAAAGACACATCAAAAAAGTTTAACACATTTCACCCGTTTTCACACACATCCCAATTTTCTTAACAATTTCTGCAAAATTCTACACAAAATGCCTAATTTTACACAGGTTTAACCATGTTTTCATTCAGAAAACACAAACACAATATAATTAACTCAGGCATCACAATGTGAACTCAAGTAAAACACATTTATCCTTGGGTAAACATTAAGTAGCAAAACTGGTGACACACCAATTAGAACCTCGGGATAATATAAATAGGAGCACAAATGATTTTGCTTTAGAAAAAGCATCCTAACACTGGAGAGAGAGATGAAAGATTATATTACTTACACATACAGTGTAATTACAGTACACAGTAACAGTACTTTAGATGAGGGAAATTTAACTTTGCACAGTATACTGTAGCATGATGTAGAGGAGCACGGGGCACAAACTAACGCGGGGTTAGTTGTAACACGCATGGTTTAAATACTTCCACACATGCTAGCATGAAGAAACTTAGCATATTTACTAGTTGCCATATCGACAATATATAGAGGAAATATTGCGCCAAAATTCAGAAATCTTTGGAAGATATCACTGAACATTTATTTAACAATAGCAAAAGTAAATTTCTTACTTAAGCTAATTTTTCATCTATATTTTTTGTGTTTATTTAAAATTAGACAAATCTGATATTATTTTAATCTCCAATCTGTTGTTTAGCAGTTTGGGTAGTTCTTTAATGCTTCACTAACTATCAGAAGACACTAACCAGGTTTAAGGTCCAGTTGCGCAGGTAGGGTTCGTTGTAACACTGCGTTACAATGTGCCCCGCTATTAGAACTATACTATTCTATACAGTTACGATACAACTGGCATAATCAACTTTTATGAATGTCTGTTGAGAGACCATGGAAAAAAGGTGAATAAAGACTGAGAGGAAGAACCTGAACATCCAGAAAATATTATTTGAAGAAATTTACAGCATTTGTACTGGCTCGTCTATTTATCTCGTGTTTTGTGAGTGTTCACTGTCAAACCACAAAATTATTTAAATGTGAATTTCTAAAAAAATGCCATTATTTTATATGAAAAAAATAAATAATTGTCTTTTATTGACAAAATATTTTAGTTTGTCATGTATATTTTTTTAATTAAATCAGATAACATTTTTAGCTGTCATATGGTCATGTTACAATGAGCCCCATCACATGTTACAATGTGCCCCACCTATGGGGCATGTTGTCACATTTCATTTCCATTTTTTCGGGGTAAATAAAGAAAAAAGTATACACTGTATTAATGAAACAAAGCCACATATTTGTACCAGACACGTGTGAAATTAATGTGGAACAAAAGAAATTCTCTGAACCCTAAGTACATTTACACAAACTGAGAAAGTCAAAAAGCGTTAGGTTGTGCCCCGCTCTCCCCTATACCATCAAAATCGTGATTGTCAAATTTATTTGTAGCCATCTTTTTTACATGTATTGTATTTTTGCAGAACTGAGAAATGACTGCCTAGGGAATTGATCTCATTAGTGTTCATCCGGCAGGAAAGTAGTCTGTGTTTTTGTTAGATTTTGTGTGTCATCCGAGGCCAAAGTTTGATTCTGACAAGAGAGAATATGTTTTTGACTAAAATATTTGATTTTGAAGTGCAAGTTTGAGGTTTGTGCAAATTGGTGTGCAGATTGAAGATTGTATTTATAGTTGTGAGAAAATGGTGATTTGTTTCATGAATTGTGTTAGCAATTGAGAGAAACTGTAAACAATTAAAAAAGCTCCACAGATAAACACTCGTTATTATATGTTTCAGAATTATGCCAAATGAAAGTGCATAAAAAAAAAGAAAACAGCTGTCTTACTTTGCTCTTAGACCAGGGGAGTCCAAAATCAACCAGCTGAACCAGCTAATCAAGGTCTAATTAGGCATACAGGCAGGTGTGTTGAGGCAAGTCGGAGCTAAACTCTGCGGGACAGTGGCCCTCCAGGACCGAGCTTGGACACCCCTGTCTTAGACCCTCTGCACTGGCCTTGATGTTGTGCTTTTCTGATTTATTCTTCATTCTCTTGTCCTTCAGGATTGGTGGAGCGGTGCCCATCGTCTTCTCATACTTTGCTGAGGTGTTGGCAAGAGAGAAGCGTGGAGAACATCTGAGCTGGCTTTGCATGTTCTGGATGATTGGAGAGATTTATGCCTCTGCCATGGCTTGGGCCATCATACCTCACTACGGTAAGAGAACCAGATTATGCGCTTTATATTTTGATTAAAAAATAAATAAATAAATAAATAAATATATACATATATATATATATATATATATATATTATTTTGATAATCATCAATATTAAAGTTTCTAATTATTAGTGAAATGTATTAATATTACACATATTATTAATTAAAACAAATACTAAAAATTATGATTTTTTTCAGTAAGGACGCATTGAACTAAATAAAAAGTGATGGTATTTCTACATTGTTACAAAAGATTTCTATTTGAAACAAATGCTGCTCTTTTGAACTTTTTATTTATCAAAGGAACTGTCATGGTTGTTTTTGGGTTTTTGTTCTTGTTCATGTCTTTTATTTTGTATTCATGCTCACTGTCATGGTTCCTGTTGTCATGTGATTCCCTTGCTCCTCATGTGATCTTGCTATGTGCTCCCCTTGTGAATAGGCTTGTTCGAGGTGCATCAGCGCTGCACAGACCGATTAGCGTATGACATCAAAGTACCGCAAGAGAGATTCAAAAGCATAACACTGTGTCTAACATTGCATCGCGCCGCAACAGCTAAAAGCTGTCTACACTGAACGCGACAAACCGAAAGTTGCAAAGCACATGGACTACGTCAAAAATAGAACAAGGAATCCGTTTACTGCTGGGAATTTGTTGTTTCAAGTCGCGTCGCATCGTGCCGCGCCGCGCCGCATCCAGTGTAGACATTATCAATGATTATAATGGGTTCTCTTGTCTTTTGATGTGTTGCGTCGTGCCGTTCGTGTCCGGTGTAGACACGGTGTAAGGAGTCGTATGCTCTCCAATTTGATGTCTGCGCAGTGCCGATGCATCTCGAACAAGCCTATTGTGTCATGTTTTCATTGGTTGATTTAGTCGTGGTGTCTCAGTTCTGTTTTGTGATTGGGTCATTGTCTTCATTGTTCACAGGTGTTCCTTGTTTGTCAGTAGTCTCTCTGTATAAATAGCCCTCATGTTTCATTGTTCTCTAGCTTTGTTCTATGTAATCTGCTGTTGGTGAGTTATATGTTTAAGTTTGTAGTCAAGTCAAATCAAGTCATTGTTTCAAAAACAATAAAAATCCTACCATTCCTACACTTTTGAACGGTAATGCTTGATTGAGTTTTACGTGTTCGGTGTATATTTTAGGACATCCTCATTATGTTTTTTTGTATAGCCTAACTTTCTATTGACTTTTATCCATCATAATGCCATCCTTCAGTTGTCTTTTTCTTTCTCCCCCTTTTTTATATTTAACTATAACTATTTCCAAATTGATGTAAGGTGTGTGTGCATGCATGTTAATTATGTAGAATATATCTTTTGATGGTATTCATGTAGGCTATTTATGTAATCCCTTGGCAATGTTCTTTATGTTATTGTTATTCGAGCATTAAAAACGAATAAAAAAAGCAGAGAGAGAGGGGGAGGGGGCCGAAGGTAAGCTATAGGCTACCTTTTTTTCTTACAGCTTTAATTAAATATTACACTGGTTAGGTTCTATACAGAAAAGAACATGACGATTTTCACATTGGTTGGTCTGCAGAAAAACCGCAACGGGCTGAATGAAAATGTAATCGACTCTCTGACAGTAGGTGGCGCTGGAACAGCAGAAATAAAGCCGTTTCCTTGGTAACCTCTGTACACAAAGCAGCCAGCTGTGCTTATAACAACGCAGTCTGATAGCTCGAAAGATTGTTTACCTCCCTTACGAAAATTAACCAAGGTTTTACTAAATAAAACAAAAAAACATGGTTATTGTAGTTAACCATGGTAACCAAAAATTAACCATGGTTTTTCTACACTATAGTTTATGGTATTTGTAGTAAAATTATTGTTATACAAATGGTATCAATCCAACAAAAAATCATAGTTAACACACTTTAACTATAATAAAACCATGGTTAATTTTTGTAAGTGTTCACAATAGTTTGCAATGCAAGCTAGTTGCAATGTGTTATTTAGCTAGCTTTTTATACATGCAAATAAAACTAGCGAATAATACAAATTTATAAAATAATCTCAGTGTGATATGTTTTATACAACTTAGTGTAACATTTAACAGTTAGAAAACTGCGTGCATGTGACATCACATTGAGGCGGGGCAATTTGCTTCTTTCTAAGTCCATTTCGTCTGATGCCTTTTAGTCTGAGGCCGTTTTGTCCGATGCCTTTTTATCTGAGTACGTTTTCGTCTGATGCCTTTTAGTCTGAAGCTATTTCATCCGATGCCTAATTGTACAAGACCTGACACCTGACGTTGTTTTTCCTGAGACCTGAATCCTTTTAGTCTGAGGCATGACGCCTTTTCGTTGTACGACTGAGGTCTGAGGATGTCCTAAAATGTACACCGTATTACAAGGCATTTTGTAAATACCATGGCACTATGACTGTACATGTCCAAAAATCATAACTTGTATGTCCAAAAAATTATTATCAATTATTATCAAAACTGTTTTCATTTCCATCGCTTTTTACAATCGCTAGGACACATTTCTCAATACTTGGGTCACTTTTTCAAAACTCTTCACACACTTCTCTCCAATTTTTAACTTGGCATAGCAGTTAATTACACATTCAAAATGCACCAAAATTACCAAATCACTTCATACATGTCTCAAATCAATGACCTAAGAAACACTAACAACAGACAGCATTACAATCGTTTGCTTTTGTAAAATGTCTTTACAAAACAAGAATGACACTTTCTGCTGTTTAGAATTCACTGCAGTATATGTTACATATAATAAATGTTTACATTACAGTACAAAATTATTCCCAAGTTTTCCCCTTTTGTATAGATAGTACTGAAACTGAAAGACTAACACCTGTGTAGGTGTTCAGCTGCATCTAATTGTTTTGATAGTATTTCATTTTTTACATTCGTAATATATTTCAATATGGTATTACTGCAGAAATGTAGCAAATTGCTGTCTTATTCAGTTTTGTATTATGTTAGGTTTTGAACTTAAGAGTATGTAAACGTGCAAATTGGTCTGTAGGTATATAGAGTTTTGGTTGTCTAATTGAGAAATGTATGTATGTCATTTTAAAGATGTAGTAATTGAGTGCATTTTGTGCCAAAGCAATGTTAAATAATCTTTAGTTTAGCTCACACAGACTGATGTTGTGCTCAATGTGTGAAGAGTTTTGAAAAAGTGACCTAAGAAATTTGTCCTAGTGATCGTGGAAAAACAAAACAAAACTGTAAATCAAGTATCACAGGACTCAGGTAAAGTCCGATTACAACAAGGTACTCAGCAAGCTCAGGTCAAGGTGTCTGCTTTTCCTCTGACACGTGTGGGCTGTCCTCCACAGACAGTGATGACTATGAGGAAAGGAACAGCAGAGCTTTAGGTTAAGTGATTAATGTAGAAACAGAGCACTGCAGGGATATTTAAAGGATGAAGCGGCTCCTGTGGGGGAAGGCATAGCCTGATGATTTATGAGAACCTCTACTCTGGAAATAAGCTGCACTCATCAGTAGCAAAATGATGGAATAGAGGGGAAAGGAGGAGGAAAGAAGCTGAATGGATATGGAGAGGAGTCTCTTGGTCAAAACCACGACTAGAGCAGACCATTTTCACTCCTATTTAAGGGGTGTTCAGTCTGTTTTGTTCTCTGTGAACAGATCTTAATGAGGTTTTTCTCCTTGCCTTGTGAGACAAAGCGAAAGGAGTGCGTGATTTATGAATGGCCCTCGGTGGAGCCCAGGCAGGGGACATGCTGTCAGACACAGAGGCTAGGAGAGTATTAGGGAGTTTATATTATAGTCTGTATCCCAGGAATCAATGGGAAACAATCATAGGCTCTGTAAATTGGGAGCCTATGTGTGTGTGTGTGTGTGTGTCTCTTTTGTTGTCCCAAAGTAGATGGTCATTCACATACAGTTCAGTGATCATTTTCTGCATCTAACTAGGTATTTTTCCATCACTAATTTTTGTCAATCCAAATGAATTCGATGTCTAAGGCCCTGTTTACACTAGTGCATTTTCATTTTAATGCTTTGCTGACTTTGTGGTCCTTTTTAGCAGACATTGTGCAGTTAAACTCTGCATTTTATAATGCTGCAGATGCCTACATGTGCAAGAAGCAGAGGCAACTGTTTACACTTGTACGCGCATGCCCAGCGTGCATGAATGTGACATGCGTTTTCGGTCGTGTAATATGGACGGAGATCGTTTCTGAAACACAGTGAAAAGTCGAGGTATAGACGATGTATATATATTTTAAAATGCTGTTTTAAAACGAAAACACACTAGTGTAAACAGGGCCTAATTCTGAATGCTCTCTTATAAACTTTGCAATCTGAATCAATATACAACATAATATTAAAGCTGCAAGCAGCGATGAAGGGCCCTCGCACCCGTGCCACCACCACCCTGTGGCTTTAGGAAAACAGAGCACGTAGGCAATATGCATTTAAGTATATAAATATAGGAGGACAACGTCAGTCATTTGTATTTACCACACTTCCTGCTACCAGCTGGTGGCGCTATGGCTATAACTAAACTTTGGCATGTGGATGTCTTCAGGCCAGGGCACTTATCAAACATCTGAAGTCTGAGGCAGATTGGACATTGTATGCTTGAGTTACAACAACTTCCTGTTTCATGATGATAATAGCTTGCTTTAGCACTAAGTTAAGTGTTGCTAACATGTTTTAGAATGTTTATAGCATGTTTAGCACTCAATTGCATATATTATTATGCTGCTAGTAGTGCATCACAGTGTTAAACACGTCACTTCCTGTTGCCAGTGGGTGGCACTATTACTATAACTGAACATTGGCATGTAGATGTGTTCAGGGCAGGACTCTTCTCAAACCTGTGAAGTTTAAGGCAGATTGGACATTGTATGCCTGAGATACAACAACTTCCTGTTTCATGGCCTTTAGATTAGACTGATAAAATATGATGTTAATCTTATTAAAGCTCTAGGAGGAGTTCGTTAATGTACAACGTCTGGAAATGGCAAAAACTGTGAAGATTTTGCAGAGACTTTTTCACTAGGTGGCGCTATTGAGCCATTTTGCCACACCTAATTCTGAAATCCATATCAGACGTAAATTTTCACCACTTCTGACGTGTGTTCAAAGTTTCATGAGTTTTCGAGCATGTTTAAGGCCCTCAAAAATGCAATTAATTTCGGAGAAGAAGAATAATTGACTGAGCAATTACAATAGGGGCCTCACACCATCGGTGCTCGGGCCTTAATCATGCAAGGAACTGCTTTAAAAAACTGATTAACTGATAATGTAATGTAGTAAAGACAAAGATGATGATAGTATAACACAGGTTTATTAGATAAATTCAAATAGAACAGCCAACATGCGAAACAGCGTGCAAACACGAAACACAAACAATGCCGAACAACTGTGAACAAGGAGGAACTTAAATACACAGTGATGATTAACTAAAAGAAAAACAGCTGTGATGATTAGTGTTAGTGTCCATGGTGACTGATGAGCGGTGGGAAACTAGAACAAAGAAAGTCCATGAAAATTAAACCAAACTGAACATGACTATGATAGATAATCTGCACCTGTAATCTTAATTTGTGTGAAAAGGAATAAAATTTGTTGGTGTTTTCTTGCCACCAGTGTTCATTTCAGCTGGAAACTGCAGTGAATTGTATCTATGGGCCCTATCATACACCCGGCGCAATGCAACGCTAGGCAGTGTTTTTTGCTAGTTTCAGCCCGACACAGTTATCATTTTCATGTCCAGCGCCACATTGTTTAAATAGCAAATGCACTCGTGCCCATCTGTTCGCCCATGGGTGTGCTGGTCTGAAAACTAGGTGTGTTCAGCCGCATTGTTGTCTCATTGCTATTTTGAGGCAACTGAAAACGACTGCACCATTGACCAACAAAAACCTGGTCTAAAGTCAATTGCGCAGTATTTTTTGTTATTTAAAAGGCATGTTAGAAATATGCGCCTACAGGCAGGTGCGCAACACTCGTACACTCTGCTTGTTACACACACAGGGACGCACAGCAGCACACAAACATGCCAAATATTAAAAATGTATTTAAACTGACTCATCAGGCTTAGAGTGTCTATATTCTGCAATGTAAATAGCAATCGGCCATGGTGCAAGCGCATCTGGCTTTTAAAGGGAATGGGAGACGAAACTCTGATTGGTTTATTGCACGTTACGCCCAAAACATACACATGACTCATTAAGAGACTAGGTACAACCCTTTTGGACCATGCGCCTGGCAAACTAGTAAAAGTGAATTCAGACACACCCTAAGTGCACTTCAGACCATGCGCTTAGATTGTTAAAATAGGGCCCTATAAGTACATTTTTGTAGTTTTGCAAAAATGCAGGTAGAGGCACATTTTTCCAATGAGCCTACCATCTTAAAAATAAAGGTTCTTTTATTGGCATCTATGGTTCCATCAAGAACCTTTAACACCCAACCTTTTCAATGCACAAAAGGCTTTTTATGCTTAAAAAAGGTTCTTTAAATTTTTCTGACTTCTTCACACTAAGAAAAAATGGTTCTTTTAAGAACCATTTAAGAACCATTCTTTGGGGAACCCAAAATGTTTCTTCTATGGCATCACTGCAAAAACCCCCTTTTGGAACCTAGGTTGAAATATTCAGTGTTCTCCATTGACCAGTTTGTAAGACATAAATAAACATATTCATGTTTATTAGGTGTATAAACTTATCCATCATGGTCCTGCTCATGTGCGCAAGGTATTTTTGAATGTGAGTTGGATTTAAGGGTTCACTTAAAATTTCCCATTAAACTGATTATTAATAAGTACACCACCTCTTTTAATTGTATCGAAATTTCATTCAGATTGAACTCAGTCTCATTGACTGGGGGGAGGGAGTTTAAAAGCTTTTATACCCTATTGAGCCATGGCCCTATTGAGCCATCACTCCAATTTTAAATAGATTATTATTTGGTTGCATGTAAACATAGCTACTGTCTGAGACCTGATGGAGTTTGGGTTCCTTGCCGCTGTCGCCTCTGGCTTGCTTAGTTGGGGACACTTGACTTGACATTTTGATATTCAACAGTGCTTTTGATCTGCCTGCATTGACACTATTCTTTAAGAGCTGCTGTGCAGTCAAACAATGTACCAGTTATCAATGTAAAGCTGCTTTGACACAATCTACATTGTAAAAAGCGCTATATAAATAAAGGTGACTTGACTTGACTTGACATGGTACTTCTCCTGAAGAGGCCGCACAATTTGAGATATCATTCATGTTTGTTGTCCAGACAGTCTGGGAGTTACACACCAAAGTATAATATGGTTTGGCTTTTGTTTAAATCTCTGACTCTACCTATGAGTAATAGTAATAGTATGCCTTAATGCCTTAGCAAGCACTACTAGTAATAAATGGAATATAAATGCAAATATGTGAGATATGAAGCTGTATATATGCACTGTGTGTACTATATGGGTAATACATCAGTTGCCTGACACTTTTAAAAGCTCTTTTGTCATTTGTCACTTGCTTCATACATCCACACACAAACATATTACCTTCAAGCAAGTGTACATAAACAATTTTTTTTAATGTCAATATAAAGTCTTTCCTATATATATATATATATATATATATATATATATATATATATAAAAGCCACCCTGGAAACAGAGCACGTGGGCAATATGCACTTAAGTATATAAATATAGGAGGTCATTTGTATTTACCACACTTCCTGTTTCATGATGATAATAGCTTAGTAGCTAATGTAGCTAACATACATTAGTCAGCTCCCTTCTAAGGCAGCATTAAACAACCTCATAAGTGTTTTATTTCTCTACATCAGCAGCAACTGCATACAACATATAAGTAGCAGACAAGAGATTTGAAACACAATTAATTCCAGTATAGTTTGATGTTAGCATGTTTCTAAGCTAACACAACAATATGCTAATATGAGTAAAAGAGTAAAAGCTAATAAAAACAAATAGCACACAATTATTAGATAAAATTCATTTTTTAATTTAGTATTGAATGAGCATTTCTTCTACCTCTTAGACTTATGCTGAATTCTGAACGCATACAGCCTACTACTCTTACTATTTTTATCATATCTTAGTAAAAATAGTAATAGTACGGAGCCCCGCACATGACATGCAAGAAAAATTAAATCGTGCACACGATTTACTCATTCGTTCCCTCGATTTACTAAATCGTTAGCCTACGATTTTTTTCCTGCATGTCATGTCCGGGGCTCCGTATAATAGTGCCATTTTTTTTTTTTCACTGAGCTTGTCACAGTGCATTCTGGGATTGCTTTCTTCACAAAGGATACATGCCAACATGAGGTTTCTGTTGGTGCCTCTGGAGTCAGCATGCTAGGTTTTGTAACAGAGCAAAAGTGTGAATGTACATAAAATTGGAAATTTTTCTAGTCATTACAAGATTTACTTTCACTCTGTGTGTGTTTGAATTGTGAGTGTGTGTCGTTTTATTAGCATTGAAGCCGGCCGTGGTAGTAGAGCCGATGGCAAGCCACTTTACATGAGTACAAGCGGGTAGGTGTGCTAGCTGCTGACTCATTCACCCGTTTCCTCAGTCAATTATGCACATAATCTGTGTAATGAGATTTCCAATGACATGGGCGAAACATTAACCCTCTGGGCTTGCTTGCTGCCGCAATCACAGCTTCATAACTCTGACTTATACTGCAGTGTATTGTTACCGTCATTATTTACCACAGGTCCTCACAGAGATATGCAAATGAACACACACAATGAGTGCTTCGTCTCACCAAGCTGTATTCCTCTTTTACTCCGGTAGACTTAAACCATATTTATACCACCATCTTCTAGCTGTAAACTCAGGACTGTATATACTATATGTATTTTGCGTATTATTGGACTTTAGGATTTTATATGTTACCCATATTTAATATAGTTTGGGTGTTTCTTTTACTTTGTGCTGCTATGTTAGTATTTTTTAAGAATGTGGACATGTTGGCATCTGTCTAGTTTGCCTAGCATCTACCAAATGACAGCTTAATTTGATCTAAAATACCACAGTGTTTATTTAGACACATGGTGTTTAATGTCTACAAACATTGTCCTGGGCGCTGTGATGGGGTGAGGGGTTTGGGGAGTGTTAGATCTTATTTTAATCATGCATAAACACATAAAGAATTCCTTTAATGACCACTTTGCTTTTTAAGCAATGAAAGATACTGTACTTTCTGCCTTTCAATGAGGCATTTTCATTTTAATGACATCATTAGCACCCTACACAGTTTTACAGCTTAGCGCATCAGACATAACTAAAGAAAAAGACACATATGGTGGAGAAGTAGAAAAAGCACCACTTAAAATGTAAAGTAATGAGACAAACACATTTTCAGCTTAGGATACATTTACTGCTCACTGGGAGTCCATGACACTCTTAAAGCTGCTTTACGTGATTTCAGAAACCTGCCTGACACCACTTAAAATTAGAAATGTGGAATATTTTTTATATACATGCACTTAAAGCTGCAGTCCATAACTTTTGGTGCTCTAGCGGTTAATAAACAGCATACAATATATATACAGAGCTACAATATATACAGTATACCAGTCCCTTTTACCTTTATTTGGAATCTTTCATTAATTTCTTAAGTTTTTAGGATATTTGAGGATTTAAAAGAAACATTTGTTTATAAAGCCAATGCTGATGTATGTTTTATTTTTTCATATTTAAATTTTCATTTTGATTTTCACTTTTGTCATTTTGAATAATTTCAAGTTTTTTTATATTTGTATTTAGTATTTAATTCTTTCTAATATTTATTTTTAACAATATAATATTTTTAATAATATTTAATATTTTAATTTCAGTTTTACGGTAATAGTACTTGAGCTTATTTTAGTTTATTGCAAATGCAGCATTCAAGTTTTTCGTCATATTTATATTTTATTTTATTTCAGCTTTATTCAAATAAGCAAAAACAAATTTTAATATTTTTAGTTTTAGTTCACAACAACAACAACAACACTGTTTTAGATTCTGATTTTTTATTTTCTTTTTATGTTATTCCTAACTAAAATCAGGGGCCTGTACCATGAAGCCGGATTAGCTGGCTAGCCAGTTAAGTTTCAGATTAGTTTGTGCCAATCCTGGGTTTTAGGTACCATGAAGTGACTTGGCTTTTAGCGGTGTTCATCGCCATAGTAACTTACGCTCCACAGCTAACCTGCTCCGGGGCAGGTTATGTTCTGGGTAAGAGATCTCAAACCGAAATTGGACCAATCAGATGTGAGCAAAGTGATACTGACACATCCAACGCAATAAAGTCCCTCCCCCAGTTTCTCCTCCTCCAAATTAAAGATCACTATATAGTGAAAACAAATATTTAACAATGAAATTGTCTTGCTTTAATGATTTATAGAATTATTTTATGATTTATATATGATTTAAATAATTATTATATGATCTATATTATTAATCCATTTCACACAAGCAATTTTAGTTTAACAGTTATTATTAAGCATTTATTTTAAATAAATATTAATATATACAGATCATATGTAAGCTGTAGAATCAACAGATAACTCTTTAAAAATGACTACATAACCTTACATGTTTGAGTCTCTATTGCTGTATATAATAAACTATATAAACACTTGACAATTTTCACTTGCTCTGATAGAGCAAGATAATTTCTTTTATTTGTCCTTTTTCATGGACAAGTTTCTTCTTTAGTGTAAATGCGTTTAAATTCTTAATTTTCTTCAGCAAAAGAGTTTTGAATCGTGTTGACTCTCTCGCGTGAATTAAATCACAGTTTCTTTCTGTTGCAAGGCATGTGATTGGCTGTTTGCCACTGATGTCACGTATTCATGTGCACACGCTCCACAAACTCAGGATCAAAGCCTGAGTTGACAGAGAAAGTTGATGATCAGCATCATGGTACCAACAAAGCCGGATTGGAGTGGTTTGGTTTTGTCAACTTAAAACTAATCCTATAACCCTGAGTTTGTTCAACTACCATCATGGTACAGGCCCCTGGACTGCATTATAAAAGGAAACCCAAACTGTTACAAATATTAATCCTGATGGTTTTCAGTTCAAAAGACAAACACACTAGACTCCGTACTTATGTAATCAATCAGCGTTGGGCAAATAAAATGGATGTGTTCAATCGGACCATAATCACTGTGACATGCCAGCAGTGACAAATGTTGCCAGTCCAAATCCTACAGTCTTATGGCTTGAAGTGCTACCAGCCAAGCCCTTTGTCTGTGCTGGATCAATAACATGAAAAATTGTTTGTTATTTTCTTCAGGCTGGAGTTTCAGTATGGGCTCAGCTTATCAGTTCCACAGCTGGAGGGTGTTTGTGGTGGTGTGCGCTCTTCCCTGCGTCTGTGCCGTGGTGGCCTTAATGTTCATGCCGGAGAGCCCGAGGTTCTACTTGGAGGTAAGTAGAATGTTATCATTATAGTTGTGGTGTAGATTTCGCTATTATTTTACATTTAGAATGATTTTTAGTACTATATCTTTATTGTTATCGTCAGTGTTGGGGAAAGTTACTTTTAAAAGTAATGCATTACAATAGTGCGTTACTCCCCAATAAAAAGGACCTAATTGCGCTACTTAGATTTTTTTTTATGGAAAGTAATGTGTTACATTACTTTTTCATTAGTTTTTCTCATCTAGAACTAATATAACCATTATGTTTTTATATGTTTATTGTGTCTCATCATGGGGACAGGAGAGCTGTCAGTCAATGTGAAAACAAAATAACTTACAGTATTTTAAAAAGTAACTCAGAATTTTGTTGTAAATTAAACAGCTTTTTATTTTTATCTGCATGTTTACAAGAACATCAATTCAGTTTATATGACCTGAATGCCTTGAGAATCTGAGGAAACAGCCTGACTTAAGGGAACACGACTCTCTTTGAAGCTAATGACGCGTGCTTGTCGTGACTCCCTACGCCCCTCTTCCAGGCCTGCCATGGCAATAGAGGTGGGCGGCTGTCATCTAGCGCTGTGCTTTCCACTTAATCCAGTTAATCTCTTAGGGATTTTTCTTATTCTTTTCAGGTGGGGAAGCACGACGAGGCCTGGATGATCCTCAAGCAGATTCATGACACAAACATGCGAGCGCGTGGACAGCCCGAGAAAGTCTTTACCGTGAGTTGATTCCCTCACTGCACTAACTTTAAGCTGCTTAGAGCACCAACTATGCTTTAAAGTTGCTTAAATTCATGAATGATGGTCTCATCCTGCCCTGTATGTGGGCTTCATGGATGTTTTGGGTGTCATTTAGTGAGCTTCAGGAATTAGACAGATTGCAGCCCAATGATGAAGATCAAACTGTCACAAATATTTGACACTTTTATACCTTCTTAAACATATTCTTTCTCTTTTGTATTACAGTTGTCTTAAAAAGTATTTGGATACTTAAATCAAACTCAAAAATATTTACATTTCATTGCATTACATAACAAAATACACATTTTGGCAGACATTCTGTGGAATGAAGCCCATATGACTTAGTCTTGTTTCTTTTTGTAGGTGAACAGAATTAAGATCCCAAAGCAGATTGATGAGTTTGTCGAGATGCAGAATGAATCCGGCAACGTTTTATCAAAAGCGATCTTCAGAATAAAGACTGAGCTTCATGGGGTGAGATTCATGATGTGTAACTTTTCAGAAATTAGATTACCTATGCGATCATTTAAATAAATTACAGGATACTTGTGATATTTTTTATGATACAAATAAAAATAACTCCTTTTTCTGTCCTTCCAGATTTGGTTGAACTTCTTGAAGTGTTTTAATTATCCATTGAAAGACATTACAGTGAAACTTGCTATTGTGTGGCTCTCACTGTCATTTGGGTAAGACCTTCCTTTTTGTGTCACCCATCCATCCATCCATCCAACCATCCATCCATCCATCCATCCATCCATCCAGTCTTTAAAGAACTCCAATACTTCTGCAGGTATTATGGTTTATCTGTGTGGTTTCCTGACGTCATCAAACACCTTCAGGCTGATGATTACGCCTCCAAAGTACAAAGGCATAACAGCGAACGTATTGAAGACTTCACCTTCAATTTCACCCTTGAGAACCAGATACACACTAATAGCATATTTATAAATGACAGGTGACTTATTCAAGTGCTTATGTAACAGTAATCTTCTTATTAATGTACTAATTCTTATTCTGCGTATGCCTGCATATTATCACATACTGTAAATCATTTCCTTTATTTGTTCTTCAGGTTCACAAGTATGAAATTCAAGTCTGTCACTTTCATCAATTCCACCTTTCAAAGCTGCTTTTTTGAGGATGTGACATCAGTGGGATCTTTCTTTCGAAACTGCACATTCATTGAGGCTGTCTTCTACAACACTGGTAAAATGGTCATTTCTTTTTGAATACAAAACGGACCACTTTTCTGCATTTTACTACTTTGCTACATGTCTGAGCATACTTAAAGGATTAGTTCACTTCAGAATTAAAATTTCCTGATAATTTACTCACCCCCATGTCATCCAAGATGTTCATGTCTTTCTTTCTTCAGTCGAAAAGAAATTAAGGTTTTTGAGGAAAACATTCCAGGATTCTTCTCCATATAGTGGACTTCAGTGGGGTTCACCGGGTTGAAGGTCCAGTTTCAGTGCAGCTTCAAAGCGCTCTACACAATCCCAGAGGAGGAATAAGGGTCTTATCTAGCGAAACGATCGGTTGTTTTCCCAAAAAATATAAACATATACTTTTTAACCACAAATGCTCATCTTGCACTAGCTCTGCGATCCGCACGCATGACGTAATCACGTTACAAAGGTCATGCATGACGTAGGCGGAAGTACCGATCCAGTGTCTACAGAGCGAACCTGCAAAGATTAAGTCAAACGCCCTTTACAAAAAAAAAAGGTAAAACAACGATATCGGACGATTTTGAAGTTGGAGGAGAAAATTGATTAGATGGAGTTTTTCACCCTACCACGGTACTTCCGCCTATGTCACGCGTGACCTTTCAACGTAATGTGTGGCGCATCACAGAGCAGTGCAAGACAAGCATTTGTGGTTAAAAAGTATATACATTTTTATTTTATTTTATTTTTTGGGAAAATGACTGATCGTTTCGCTAGATAAGACCCTTATTCCTTGCCTGGGATTGTGTAGAGCCCTTTGAAGCTGCACTGAAACTGCAATTTGGACCTTCAACCTGGTGAACCCCACTGAAGTCCACTATATGGAGAAAAATCCTGGAATGTTTTCCTCAAAAACCTTAAGTTCTTTTCGACTGAAGAAAGAAAGACATAAACATCTTGGATGACATGGGGGTGAGTAAATTATCAGGAAATTTTAATTCAGAAGTGAGCTAATCCTTTAACAATCACTTTCTACTGTGGTTTAAATCTTATGAATTTAATTTATTCATTTGACAGACATTGACGATTCCAAACTGATAAATACAGACGTCATAAACAGCACATTTTACCACAACAAAACAGGCTGTCAAATGACGTTTGAGGATGATTACAGCGCATACTGGGTCTACTTTGTCAATTTCTTGGGAACACTGGCTGTTCTCCCTGGCAACATTGTATCTGCACTTCTCATGGACAAAATTGGCCGCTTGTCTATGTTAGGTAAGACAGAAATGTATACTAAATATTAAATGTATATATAAATGTATATGAGATTTATATTTTTTGTCATTGTATGAAAAAAATAGTCTTTAAGTAATTTGTTTGTTTTGTCAGGGTTTTCCATGATCCTGTCTGGTATCAGCTGCTTCTTCCTGTGGTTTGGCACCAGTGAGTCGATGATGATTGGGATGCTGTGCTTGTACAATGGGCTGAGTATCTCTGCCTGGAACTCCCTGGACGTTGTGACAGTAGAGCTGTTCCCTACGGATAGAAGGTGGGCTTGTTCTCATACATAATAAAATATGCTAACAGTCACACAACAAAGCTGTTTAATGATCCCAAATCTCAAAGCTTATTAAATATCAATGTGACACCAACTTTTTTTTCTCTTCCACCCTCCCTCCACCTCTCTATTTCAGAGGAACAGGATTTGGCTTCTGTAATGCCTTGTGCAAGCTAGCCGCAGTGATGGGAAATCTGATTTTTGGATCTTTAGTAGGCATCACCAAAGCTATCCCTATTCTCCTGGCCTCCTCTGTGCTCGTTGGCGGAGGTCTGGTGGGATTGCGACTACCTGACACCAGGTCTAATGTCCTCATGTAACCCTTGTGTCAGAGGTCTGGAGAAACTCAAAAGGCTTGACTTAACCCTCATTCATCATTGTGGTACATTGTGTACTTACTTACATAAATGCATTTACTGTTTCAGTGGTGTTTCTATATAGCCAGGTGAAGGTTGGTGGTTTAAAACTTAGTCATCAAACAGTGGGTAAATATTTTGACAATCTTTAGACTTTCCTTTGCAATAATAACACTTGCACCTTCATACTGTACAGTTGAGTCGACCAAAACCCTTGTGTTTCCTTATGGCTTTTCAAGGGTTTGTAACGGCCTAGGAATGGACGTGAGCGTAAATATTAATATCCCCTTATTAAGACTTGAGCAAAACAAGCTATTAATGAGCTGTCCAAACCTGCTGCAAATATGCAGAGAGGATGATCAGATACGCCGAGAGCTTGGCACAGCTGCATCACAGCTGGTTGACTGAACCCAGAGAGTTAATGAAGAGATGAGAGACTGGTCTACTGGTAAACAACTCTTTATTCAGTGCCTAGTTTCAGATTTTGACTCTATACTGAAAATATAATTGGAGTAGGGATTGTCATCAAATCAATTTCAATGAGTATTATGTTTTGGGAGGTTGAAACCCATCTTTTTTACAGTATTATCACTGTATTTTTATAATCAAGCCTTTTGCATATGTACTCCAACCTCTGATGAAAAGGCCACAAATGTGCACTGTGCTCATGCTTTAAGTACAAATAATGTTCCTGCAGCCAGATTTATGAAAATCAAAAATCCTATTTTTTGCTCTTCAGATGTTTTGTTCATATGAAGTGGAGTATATTTTGCTCATAAGCTTTATAAGTCGATCTGGTTTCATATACAACAGACGTGTTATCTGACTTGTTCTGCCACTTTGTGATTTGTCTAAAAGCGAATGGCCTTTTGAAATTGTGCCTCTCCTACATTAGATCATTATCATGTATGAACTTGAGGTAGCTGCTGTAATTGATATCAGAGTGTGTTTCTGCCACGGTCATTCATGCAAACCATCTTACAATCTGACAGAAAGGACTGATGAGAATCAGGCTGGTAATAAGCCTCTTTTATGTACAATGTCAAAGACTCATCTTGTTGACACGACAGGTTTACAGGTGCAGAGGGAGTTTAGAGGGTCCGCCTCAACATATGGGGTCTACAATCTGTAGAGAGGGGAAGAGAGATGTGTTTGATAACCACATGACACATGATTCATTTACAAGTATCATTTCCAAGCCAAGAGAAGAAAATTCTGCTTTATTAGGTTGCTTCTACATAATGACTATCGATATATACTGTATGTATATACACCATTCAAAAGTTTGTGGTCAGTAAGTTTTTTTTTTTTTTTTGCCCAAAAAGAAAATACCATTTTTTTGTATTCCGCAAGAATGCGTTCGATTGATCAAAAGTGACAGTAATGACATTTATGTTACAATAGATTTCTGTTTCAAATGAATGCTGTTCTTTCTATTTATCAAACGTACCACTGTTTCCACAAAAATATTAGCAAGACTGTTTTAAACACTGATAATAGTAAGAAATGTTTATTGAGCACCAAATCAGCTTATTAGAATGATTTCTGATCATGTGGATCATGAATCATGTGACACTTTGAAATTCAAGTTTGCCATCACAGGAATAAAATACATTTTAGAATATATTAAAATAGAAAACCGGTATTTTAAATTGTAATAATAGATTATAATATTACTGTTTTATGATCAAATAAGATATATATATATAAAAAACATTTTAAAATCTTACAGACCTCAAGCTTTTGAATGCAGTGGAACGTTTTTTGTTATACAGTTGTCTTTTATAGCCCATAGATAATGTCTTCATAATGATATCTTTATTTGCCCCTAAAATGAAAGGTACTTACAAGCCTCAGCAGTTTAATATTTAGCAGTAAAATATTTGTCAAGCCACATTTTAATGTCACATTTTACGGTTTAGCTTTTACAGTCAGTGCCAAATAGAGTTCTCTGAATAACATACATCAGTAGCGTTACTATTGTCTAGCTTTTGATATGTTTTGAGAGGTCTATAATAAGAAAATCTTAGAAAAACAGACCTCATAAAGTATCGCTGATGTTTTTTAAAAATCTGATTTGGCTTCTAACTAACCAAAGTGGCTTAATGCTGTCTCAGTCTCAGCAAAGCTATGCAGTTTCTTGAAGGTGTTATTTAGGCCTATAAATGAGATTACACTGTAAATGATCATTGCTGTAGGCCTACTGTCCTTGATCTAAGCCTGTCTTCATCTGAAAACCTTTTTTTTTTTTTTATTATTATTTGTGCATATATTTTAGTGTTAATACTGTCTGAAATGATGTGTATGCTTTGTGAACAGTACATACTGTGTGTGTGTATATCTGTGTATGGGTAAATGTGTGCTTATCTGTGTATATTTTGTACAGGGTTACAGTGATCGACTCAAAAGCTGAATACTGTGTGTACACATTTTTGGTGACTGCAATGGATGAAGCTTTAATGTATGTACGTTGCTGAAACTTTTCAGTGTTCATTTGTCATTGAAGCACTGTCCCTAAGAGCCAGCCATCCTGAGACATTGCTGATCAAAACTGCATGTATTAAACTTTTTGGGTGTGTGTGTTCTCATCTCTCCAGAGAATGTTGAACTGTTGTGCGTTTTATGGCAGAAAAATACAGAAGAATATAACTGTCATATTTTGTGAAGGTAATAAAGATGTGTTAAAAAGTGTCTGCGCCTGTTAATCTGAAGGAAATCCTTATTAGAATGTGACAAGGATGAATTCTGGCCATGAGTAAGACGTGGTCAGATGTGGTTGTTGTAGTGTCAAAACCTTCAATATCAAAAATATTGTAGTTAGCTCACCCCAAAATGAAAATACTCATAATTTACTCACCCTCATGTCGTTCCAAACCTACTGTATATGACTTTATTTCTTCTGATGAACACAAAAAGTAGATATTTTGAAGAATGTTTCAATGAAAGTACCAAAACAAATTAGACCACATTGACTTAAAAAAAAATAATATCTTGCCCTTTTATCTTGATGCTTAAAATACATTAAGATACATTAAAATACAAACAGACATTAGACATGAAACTCAGAAAAAGGACAACTTGAATAAAATGTATTTTATTTATTATTTTCTCACCTATGCAAAATAATACTAAAACAATGCTCTAGTAAACTACAGCACGGTGTTATAGTTTTGAGCTTCTGATGCTGTTTTTTGTTTTTGTTTAGTGTTTTATAGTTTTTCAGTAGATTTTATTTTTATTTTAGTTTCAGTTTTTATTTGTTTAAAATGTTAATAAAACATTATTGACTCAAAAGCTAAAATGTTAATAAAACATATTCTGTGTTCTTTCATTAAGAAGGAAACTAAATGCATTTTGACAGGAAAATAAATATAGAATTAGATTTCAGCACTTTCAAAATCTGTGATTATTTGTGACTAAATATTTTATTTGACTGATAGCACAACTTTTTATGTTTAACATGCACGTTTTAATTATTAATAATAATCAACACATTATAATAATAATGTTACAAAGCACCTGCTTTATTAAGCTCCAGTTTATGAATTTTAGATTATTATGATACCTGTTATGAATAATAATTGTTGTATTTACGTAATTTTCACTGCTCCAATCAATGGTATTTATGTGATCATATGCATAAATTTAGAAACAATTTCAGAAGTGATTTATTTCATGTTAACCACACGCATAGAAGCATTTAAGAAACAATAAAATATAATTACCGGTCCTGGAAATTGATTGGCTGAGTGCTGAAGAAAGAATGCAGCCTTGTCGGACACTTTTACTAATATTAAACCACTTCACGAGTTCACATTTACATATAATTAAATACAGTAAAAGTTATGCATATTTGGCATGCTGTCCGGGGGGAAGGCTCCGGACTCTGAATTTTGGCCCGAACCCAGAGTACTCACCCCGGTTGTGGTAAAAATAGATAGAACTAAGTGAGGAGATAGATGTTGGATGGAGGAGGGAAGTTGATAAACTGTCAAATGAACAGAGGTAAGTCTGCTGTATTATACCTCTTGTCGTTAGTAGTTGATTAACTGAATGCTCTCCACTTGTGCTAATTAGGTTAATTATCTGAACCTGCTCCTCCCGAACTTTGTTAATAAAACATCATTTTGTGTTTCCTCATTCTGTTTGAACAGTTGCTTCCATCGATCCATCGATGACTTCCACATATATAATTAGTTTGAAGTTTCTTCCATACAGGTAATTCTGGTGTTGTTGCTGTTGTCACATGCCTGTGATCTTCTACCAAGAACATCAGGCCAATCCTCTCGTGTCCAGAAGGTGGTTTGTCTTCGTCTGGCATCTCAGCTGAGACCTGTCCACTATGGGTGACCCTACCAGTAGTTGTGAAGTACCAGTGGCGTAGCTCTCAGCATCACTGATGCACACAAGCCCTCACAGCACGTCAAGCTGCAAACCGTGTGAAGGACCCTAACCTACCCTAACCTAACTGGTTAAAAGTCACCGCATGTCAACCAACAAATCGAAACATCCTAACAACCGCATATCAGTGCACGAAAAACCACTCCGAAAAACTGCACAGCAGCATGCCAACAACCACTCAGAAAACCTTGGCAAACGCATGTCAACACACAGGAAACCACCCAAAACATCCTGCCAACTACGTAGCAATGCATTAAAAAATGCTTAGAACAACCTAGGAGGAGCCGCATGACAACAAAATCACCAAAAGCATCCAAACAAGCAGTGTGCTAAAAACATATTCATCAAAATGAAAACTTACTCTATAAATATAAACTTACTGTATTACTATATACAATATTTACATATGTAGGCCCTGCTGTGTGATATCCCAGCCTCCATGTGACACTTTGATGACTCAGTGTCTGGGCTTCTTTCTCCGGGGTTCCTCAGGCAGGGGCTCTTCACTGATGTCCACATGGATTCGTGGAGCGAAGCTTCTGCTGGGTGTGGAGAAGCTCTCAGTGATCAGGACTCGTCCGTCAGGCTGCTCTGTCTCCACCAGTGAAGGGCAGTTGAGGGTCTCCCACAGCCGCTGCTTGATGTTCAGTCCCAGCTCAAGGCTGTAGGGACGGTGCCGACCAGAGCGTGTCTTCCTCATGGGCTCCACCACAGAGCGGTAAATGCCCTGGTAGTCCTGCACGCTGCAGCCGTGGATGGAGACAGGCTCTTCCTTCTGACACGCATCCACTGAAGAGACTGAGGCTGCTAGACTGATGTCAGGAAGAACAGCAGCGTTCTTTTGATAGCGCTCTTCCAAACCGTTGGGTCTTCGATCTTTCACATATGGGCAGCTGTATGTGTGATCTAACCTGATTACAGCTGCCAGCTGCGAAAGGTCTTGAATGGAAGAGACGCCCTCCACCAAGAATTCCTTCAGGTGTGTGGGACGAGCCCTGGATCTTCTTGAGCGACGCTGATCCATGCTGATGACTGAAGAACAGCTTCCCAAATTAGACAAATTGAAGAAACTTAATAATCTGAAGAGTTGTAATGAGCTTGTAGCACGTATGATCAGACTTCAAGGCTTCAGGGACAGTTATGTTGATTTCAAATGTCAACTCCAGTTGCTGTACTGACATAGAATGTTGAGGCTCATTTAAATGTAAACAACACTTGATATCAGCAGTAAGTCAATTAGAGCACTAGTTACATGTACTATATGCTTCTCTATTAACATTATCATCTTCATTTACAGTTATATAGGGTATATATTCCTCTTCTGTATGTATGCAGTGGTGTCTATCAAGGCCAGCATTATTGGGAACTGCTCTGTGTTTGTTGGTCATGAACATATCTGTGTTGAATAAATCTTTTAAGTGAACAAATCATTCTTGCACTGATTCGTTTTACTTAATTCTCTTGTTTTTGAAGTGCACAACTGTGGTGACTTTTCCTGCTTCCAGTAACTGACTATAGCACTCAAGTGCGACCTGTGAAGGAGTTATTCATTGGTTGTAAATCTACTGAATGAATATTGACAGTCTGTGTTTTGAGTTGCGTGCAATAGCTAGTTTAGTTTTGTCCTAAAAAGGTGACAACTGTCGGTACCGCCACACTCTTCGTGTGCTTCTGAAGAAAGAAGAAAAGAATGAGGTCGAGATCTTGCTGGAGGATTTGATGGAAACTGAATATGATTAAGTAATAGGCCTATTGTAATGAATGCCATTGCATTGCATCTTATTTTTCGAAACATCTATTGTTGTTGTAGCAAATGTCACTTGAATTACTCTGGAAACTCTTGCCTTTTCCTTTTCTTCCAGGCCAAGAGAAACTGGTTAAAGCAGAGCAGGACATGGAGAGAAAGAAAGTCAACTTTAAAGCTGGCAGAGCGCTTTGGGTGAGTAAAAATCTTGCCACTGATATTCCTCCTCTGTGTCTCTTGAAAACAGGCACTTATAGGGGGTTCAGTGGAGAGTCCTTCGCCTCCCCCGTTCAAGTCCTTGCTGAGTTGGGAGGCTTTTCTTTGTGGAGTTTGCACGTTTGTTGGGTATGGATTGGGCAGGTGTTTCTTTTACTGTATGCACTCCGTTTTCCCCACAGGAGAGTGCTGAAGGGATGATGTATTTTTGTAGGAAATGAGTTAGCATTTTAGCACTTGCAGTTCCATCTGAAGTCAGCAGGCTTTTTGAATGGGTTTTTGGATAAATGTCTGGAATAAGGTCTGGTTAACACAAGTTCAAGATATTTCATGTTTTACTCGCCATAATACACCAGTAATACCTCCATATTTTTTTTAAAGCTTTTACTTGGAAAAGGCGGTTGCTAACAAGTGGCTAAATGGGACTAAAGCAGTTGTTGGGAACATTAAACGTTATCACCAAACAGGAAAACTCATCTACACACTAGTCTGCTTTTACAGACTCATTGCTTTTATAATCACACTCTTTCAAACTGGGCTGCGTTCACGCCATGTTGTAATAACCGTAATTATAAGGTGACTCAATTATGCGTTTCTATAGCAACACTATCAAGACCAATATGAATCTGCAGCAGTAATGTGGTACAGTAGTCGTGTGGCTTTCAGAAAATTCCAAGTTTACAAGTTGTAATTATGAGTTCTACGAGGATGCTTTTCACAGGTCGGAATCTCGTAATTATACGGTCATTACAATGTGGCGCGAACGCACCTATATTTAGCGTTGACTGCTAATACTGCTACCTATCAATCACGTATTCCAGAGAGCTGTGTAACAATTATTTTCAGCGAAATGGCATTAAAAATAAATGATTAACTTTGTCTTATTTAATTATTTGATAGGAATATCATTCCAGATAGGAATGCTGCAGTAAATAGAACTTTTAAAAGGAATTTAAATTGCATCACTAATTGCATAGTTTGTTACACCCCATGTGTGCAACTTATCCCTGGCTAGTCAGGTCTGCTAGGCTAGCTAGCATGAAATGGAAGTTGTGATAGTCTTTTCTTCCCTATTGTGACATATATCTGAGTGAAACAACTTCTTGAACAAGAGAAAATGTAGGGTATGACTTTATTTTGTCCATCTGGAACTGATTGGATGGTTGTGGTTTGCCATTGCTGTGATCTCATGTGTCCTGCCCTCACGGCAGTAAACACTTTAGAAGATTAGAAGTTTAAGATGAATGCATACACATATTTTCAGTAGAGTTAAACTCCTACTTATTCTAAAAAACAAACAAACAAAAAAATTGTGTTGCCCAGCCACCTTAATGGGACCCATTCTCATCACATGAGGACAGCATTTCTGATTTTAACGCACACAAATTCAAATATCAGAAACTGAGCCTTACTTGCATAGATTGTCAAAATATGGACCAATTTCCTTTACTTTGTTTCACCCTATTTTGTGCTGTGCTCTGGATTGGTTCTTCAAATATAGTACAACACTGACATCTGCAGGAGGTTTGTTGGCTGCACCTATTTCATGACACTATTATAGATTTTTTTTTTTTTAAATTTCAACAGAATTATTCTGTTTAGAAACATGTCTTTGTGTGTAAAGGATTAAAATAAAGGGTCTATGAAATATGATACCATTCAAATACATCGCATTAGGTCAAATCTAATGGATATGTATGTACAGTAAATGGATTTCAGAAATGACTCATATAGTAATAAGTATTTGGGCACTTTTGGACACTTAAGTCACACTTAAAAATGTCTGCATATCATAGCATTAGATACAGAATATAAAACCAGGAAGCATCTGTACAAATAATACTTGAGCTTTTCCTCAGAACTAAAATAACCCGTCTCGTGGTTATTTTCATATGACGTAATTTCCCTAGTTCACACATGTATCCATTCAGAGAAACAACAGATGTTTCTATTGTTTTATGTATTATTTTAGAATTTAAAACCTAACAATTTGTTTGTTTGTTTATTTATTTAGAGAACTGTTTTGCTTAAAGTGCTCTTTATTTCTAAAAAACGGTTCACGTTTTGTTTTATAATTCAATTCATTCATACTTTTAAGTATAGCTTAAGTGTCCAAACACTTTTTTGTGGCCAATATTGCAAAATAACTGTTAATAAGTGTTTGAGGCCAGAAGATGCGTCACGCGCCAGCAGGTGGAGCCGCGTCATTCAGTGTCAGTGCTTCAGCGTGAATTCACAGGGGGTTTCATCAGGTTGACAAGCAAAGGAAGAGACGCAGTAAGCGAAAGCTTCTCAATGCTAATGGATACGGCGCTTTGCTGTTCACCAATGCTATGACAAAAGGAGTAGATTTTGTTTTGCTCTCTTGAGAAAGAAGTCTGAAGTAAGTGTGAGAAAGTCCTCGCGCAGTTTATGGTAGAAGCTCAGCAGAGTTTCAGAGGAAGCAGGATGTACCATGAAGACGGTGCAAACTCTCTCAGACCACGATATGGATGTAAGTAAAAACCACTTAACTTCATGTCAGTTATGAAGCTACTTTATTGATATTATGAAACGAAATGAGTATAAATTGAATGTGGATTTACTGTAGTGCCCAATGCCCATGACAGTTGGCCAGCATGAGTATCTGCAACAGTAATCTGACATCCATGATCAGTGCAGTGGATGGCTAGTTTGGGTGATTCCACCTGGATATATACTGTATAGATGCATAATATTTAGGAAATAAGCATTTTTTTTTTTTTTTTTTTTTACAAAATATTTTCTGATTATTTAGAAATATTTGGAAGCCCACTGTAAAATGTGGTAGCATGCAGTTTTTGCATTAGAATCTATTTCTACCTTACCTGATGCTTATAACATGAGTTTCATTGGTGTAACCTAATATATTGCTGATTTTAAATAATATTTTGGACTTGAATAAAGTCAGTTAACTCTTATTAGGCTACATGAACAAGCATTTTTTAGATTGCAGGAAATGTGTATTTGAAGTTAATACTCATGATTTATCAGCCTCTCAGTAGTTAACACAAAGGCAAATTTAATCTAGAGATGCAAGATTTATATACGAACAGTACTGATTATTTCTGTGTTTAATAACTGATTTGCAGATCTGGTGGTTGGTATGTAAAGAGTTGAGTCTTTTTTTTTTTTTTTTTTTTGCAAATAAGACATTAAATGAATGTTACTTATTCATTGAAAGTTAAACGTTCAGTGGTAGACTGAACCAATAAAGTAGAAAAGTGTGAAAAATGTTTAAAATTGATTGTCAGTCTGTATCCATATTTTAACTCAGTTGACTGTTATATTTCTGTCAAAACCACTTCCCATTTTTCATTAAAAAGCCATGATAATAATGTGCTAACTTCTACTACAAGACATTTACTCTGAAACATTAAAAATGTATTTTGAGCCCTACAAATATGCAACTGTTTTTTCTCTGTCCCAAGCTAGATTCCAGATCTTTTCCTGACATATCCTGATAGTATGTTGCCTCAGAAAGGTGCTTGTGTATCCTTGGCATTAGATCTCATGCTGTGGCCTGAGCAAAGAGAAGCTCCATGATAGTTTTCCCCAGTTAAACATTACCTCTGCCCTTTGTAAAAGCACCTGACAGTCTGTACAGTTCAGATATTTGAGGAATTCTGTTTGAGGAGTTTATCTGTGTAGGTTTTATTAAACACACACATTGCAACATGCTGGCAAGACATCATGTCTATACTGTGTATATCTAGAATGATGAAGAATGGTCAAGAGATTCTGTTTGCGTAGCTCACATTTGATTCTGTCGTAAACTACTAGTTGGTTTACTATCAGAAACTGCTAGTTTGAGATTAACTCCACCATATCAAATCAAGGTTGGGAGATGTACTTGTCCACTTTTTGTCGGCTCTTTAAATGAAGTTTACTTAACTCGTGTCAACACTGGCACCGAGATCACATTCCAGCTAAACTGCTGACGAGGCCGCTGGTTTCATTCTGCTGGTTTATGTAGGGTTCTTACGTTAGCCTTTTTGTTATTGATTGCCTTTTTATTCATAAAAAGCAAATTTTTAGATATGACAACCCATTCTTATATTGCATTTAACTCCAAAATCTGTAGTATAACTATTCCCTGTGTCTTATGCTGTTTGTTTGAAGATAGATGGTTGGGTCAAAGTGTGTATCAGAAGGGATGACATCCTTTGGTTAAGGACTGTGCAGGAAGGTATACAGGAAATGACATCATATCGAGCAATGAAAACTGAAATTCCCTACAGTGCATCTCATTATCATGTGAGGTAGCTGTGACACATATTGATATGAGAGATTGCATGGCCACAGTTTACTAACAGACGCTCCCCTCGCAACCACTATAAGTGTGGTGCGGTTGGTGGCACAAAGTACACTGCTGTTCAAAAGTTTAGGGTTGTTAAGATGTTTTAATGTTTTTGAAATAAGCCTTCAGAAATGACCCTTCAGAAATTATTCTAATATGCTGCTTTGCTGCTCAAGAAACGTTTCTTATTACAACCCGAATTCCGGAAATGTGGGGACGTTTTTAAATTTGAATAAAAAGAAAACTAAAAGACTTTCAAATCACATGAGCCAATATTTTATTCACAATAGAACATAGATAACACAACAAATGTTTAAACGGAGAAATGTTACACTTTTATCCACTAAATGAGCTCATTTCAAATTTGATGCCCTCTATAGGTCTCAAAAAAGTTGGCACGGGGGCAACAAATGGCTGAAAAAGCAAGAAATTTTGAAAAGATTCAGCTGGTAGAACATCTAGCAACAAATTAATTTAATTGATATCAGGTCTGTAACATGATTAGCTATAAAAGGGATGTCTTAGAGAGGCAGAGTCTTTCAGAAGTAAAGATGAGCAGAGCTGTGAAAGAGTGCGTAAAAAGATTGTGGAATACTTTAAAAACAATGTTCCTCAACGTCAAATTGCAAAGGCTTTGCAAATCTCATCATCTACAGTGCATAACATCATCAAAAGATTCAGAGAAACTGGAGAAATCTCTGCGTAAGGGGCAAGGCCGAAGACCTTTATTGGATGCCCGTGGTCTTCGGGCCCTCAGACTACACTGCATCACTCATCGGCTTGATTGTGTCAATGACATTACTAAATGGGTCCATGAATACTTCCAGAAACCATTGTCGGTAAACACAATCTGCCGTGCCATCTGCAGATGCCAACTAAAGCTCTATCATGCAAAAAGGAAGCCATATGTGAACATGGTCCAGAAGTGCTGTCGTGTCCTGTGGGCCAAGGCTCATTTAAAATGGACTGTTTCAGAGTGGAAAAGTGTTCTATGGTCAGACGAGTCCAAATTTGACATTCTTGTTGGAAATCACGGATGCCGTGTTGTATTATCAGTGTTGAAAACAGTTGTGCTATTTAATGTTTTTGTGGATACCATGATATAATTTTCCAAAAGAATTAAAAAAGAACAGCATTTCCATTTATAAATGTTTTCTAAAATTATGAACCTGTCACTTTTGATCAATCTAATTATTATTGACACCAAACTTTTGAATGGTAGCATCTATTACTATAATGTTGCAACATCAGATCTTAGTCAACTGGCTATTGAATCTCTAATGTTTCCTCAAGTGGCCATTGGATTGCTCTTTCTTTATTTATAATATTTTAAATGCACAGATACTTTTATGATAACCCACTTTTGTTGCCATGTTTTCAAAATATTGAGTTATTGTCTATGGGATAGACTTAAGGTGATAAAGCTGACCTACGTAATGAATCCCCACAGAGGTTAACTGGCAAGCCTGAGCCTGTGTGTCAGGGTGAGAAATTTGCAGTGTTGTTTGCTATTACAGGATTGAATCTCATTTACTCGAACAAAGGCCAGCATGTGATCATGTGTCAGCAAGCTTAATTATTACTAGATGAGTGAGGATTGTGAAAACACTTAGTAGCTGGACACAGTCACTTGTGCTCAGTCTGATCTTATCAGAGGTAAAAATGAGCTTCTCATTGCATGCCAGAGCATCACAAGTTCTCTTAAGAATAGATGTGACCTACTTCAACAAGAGTCATAATGAGTGTCATATTTTACTATTTTATTGATGTTTCAACTGAGCTCCACCAGGCTGTGGAGATAAACCATATATTTCAGTCAAGGGATAGGCGTTTGTATAATCGAATATCTAAACCAATTGACGTGAGTGCCTCTACATCTGCTAGTGGCCTGTTCTCAGAATCAGTCATGAGCTCTGTGGTAAATGACACAGATTGTAAAATTCTGTGCTACTTTCATAGATTGTGTTTTGATGGTGGGATGTGGTTGACAGTTGATGTGTTGGTTCATGGCATGTCAAACAAGGACATCTCCTTATCTCCCTCAAAAGCAGCTTTGCACAGCTTCACTAATTTGCATTTTTAGCAGTGTAAGTTCTAATTAGAATCCATATTTGAAATCCTGATTTTACCCAGGTCGTAACATGATTGTGTAGGTTACATCACGTGATTGGTGAGTGTTTGTAAGCGGCAGGCCCTTACATGCCCTTGCAATAAATGATTAAATAACAACTAAATGTTATAGGAAAACAAGACATATTTATACTTTCAATATTATTTTTGTTTTTCAAAAATTATTCTTTAAATACAATAAGTATCAGCTGTAATCAAAGTGACCCAAATTTGGTTTTCAACTGTTGAAAATGGGTAAAATTCAACCAGCTGAACTAAGTCACATTGGTATCTCCATGCCTCTGGGACTGAACCATATAGGGCCTTAAAATGAAGATTCCCAAAGAGAAGTTTATTAAGAACGAGAATCTAAAATCATATTAGGATATCTCTAATACTTCTAGGCCCGGTTTCACAGACAATGCTTAGATTAAGCCAGGATTAGACCTTAGTTCAATTAGGACATTTAAGTAGCTTTTATAAACGTACCCTAGAAAAAAACATTACTGGTGTGCATCTTGAGACAAAACAATGACACTGACATATTTTAAGATATGTCAGTACAAGTTGCTTTCAGTTAAAACTGCTCAAACATGCATTTTAGTCTGGGACTAGTTTAAGCCTTGTCTGTGAAACCAGTTACAGGCATGCAAGCTATGGAAAATTTAACAATTTACTCAAGGAGCCACATTGGAATCTCGGTAACACTTTAGTAAAGGGAACACATATAAACTATTAACTATGACTTTTCCCTCGATAAACTCCTAATTTACTACTTATTAATAGTTAGTAAGGTAGTTGTTAAGTTTAGGTATTGGGTAGGATTAAAAATGTAGAATAAGTTCATGCAGAATAAGGCATATGGGCTTAATAAGTACTATTAAATAGCTAAAATTCTATTAATATGCATGCTAATAAGCAACTAGTTAAAAGACCCTAAAATAAAGTGTCCGAAATCTCTATATTTCTGTAAATGAACCATATAGAGCCTTAAATATTAGGATACCAATAGAAAAGTTTAAGAACCAAAATCTAAAAGGATATTAAGATATCTTAATACTTCTTGAGTTACAGGTATGCGCACTTCTTGTGTTTTTTTCCCCCCGAAGTGTGCATGCCTGTAACTCAAGAAGTTTTTTTTTTTTTTTTCATTTTTGAACTGTCACCCTTGGCATATAATGAAACAAAGATTGCTCAATCAACAGTCAACTAATAAAATAAAAAAATAAAATAATGAGGCAGCCATCTTTTTAAAGTCATTTTTACCTCCTTTTAATTTGGCTCCAAATCTCCTCTACAAAATGCTGGATTACTCAGTAAATATTCATACATGACATTTAATATTTTGGTTTCATATGTCTTATACCAGAAAAGGAATGATCAAAGTCAACATTTTTAGCTGGGGGTCTCTGGTTGAGTTGACACAGAAAGACCCAGTATAATTTGTTTTCAGATGCCACTTGATTTTGATATTTTGTATCTAATACAATGTCCTGAATTACTTCCTGGATCACTACAAGTTGAGAGCGAGGACAGTGAGGATTGATCAACCTCTTCGTGTGACCAGTATAAGACGTGTAAAATGATGTCAGCTCTGCGTAATCAGAAATAAAGCAATTGCATTTAACTTGGCAGTGTTGTGAACTGAAAATGAAGGCGGTGGAGGGGGAATATAGTAGCAATCACGTAAAGGTCAGCCACAAATGGTTTCGTAATGCAACAGTACTGACAGCTGACAGCCGCCAGACGTAAGGGTGTCACTCCCTGATGCTTTCACATACCGCTGACAGTGATGAAAGAGATGCTGATTATTTCTACACGTGTATATTGTGTAAAGTTACTCAAGCTTGCACACACATTCAGTGTTTTGTCTGGTTGATTTTAAAGGGGTTTAAATGTGGTGTGTTTCTGATTCACTTCTTTCCTTCATAACAAATTGCTTGAGCACTTTTTCCAGTTCAAGCTGCTAAAATCTAATTCCAGTGTGACTTAAATCAACAGCTGTCTGAAACACACAAAGTCTGAATAAAATATAATCAGCAGAATGGAACTTGGCTACACACCATCATATTCATTCAATACCTTTTGTCATAGCGTGTCTAGTTGTCATTTGTGTTGGCTGTGCTACAGTTAGCTGATTAAACTGGAGAGGAAAATGTCACGCTCAGCGTTCTGATGTGTAATTCTACCAGTATGGAAAAAAAATCTATTCTTGCATTCTCCAACTGTTTTTTTTCCTTTGTTTATTCTACAGCCATCGTGGATGATGAGAGGCTGTCGGCGGAAGAAATGGATGAGAGGAGGAGACAGAATATTGCGTATGAATACCTTTGTCACCTAGAGGAAGCCAAACAGTGAGTAGAAGTTTGTCATACCACATATACATATAGAGCCATTGCCATGGGACCAGATAAAAATACAATATTAGGTAAACCAAAGACTTTATGCCAGAATACGTCCTGCCTTCTAAATAAAATAGCCAGTCGCCAATTGGTAAAGTTATTGCATCACTGCAGCTACCTTTAAAAGCTTCGTTGATATATATGAAATTTATTTGTAAGCTTAGTGAACTGCTTTGGAGAATTTTATGTTTTCCCATTCACAGAGATAGGAGCTGGACTTGCATGACTAAAATAGCTGCCCAAGAGGCGTTTCTAAGATGGCCGCTGAGAAGGGTTGCCAGGTTTTCACAACAAAACCTGCCCAATTGCTACTCAAAACTAGCCCAAAAATAGCCCAATTACGTTCCGGAGGGTAAATCCGCTTTTTGGCGGGGTTCCCCCCTGGTAATATTCACATTCCAGGGGCTAAATATCATGTTATTTGGGGTCGCTTCAACCCGTGGAAATGAAAAACAACCCGCGGCAACAGTGTTAAAGTAGCCCAATTCCGCGGGAAAACTGCAACACTGCCGCTGAGTGACTTGCCTTAAAGGTAAACTTAAAAAAGCTAGAGGTAAGATTAGGTACATTAAAGTTGCATTAGAATATGGTTCCCCCATATGAATCATATGGACTACAGTACCTTTATGATACTCAGGGTCCTTCTACTGTAAAAGGTTGAAGATTTACTATGGACATGATCTAAAGTGATTATTATTCAGAGGTAAAAGCTGCACAATATATTGGAATTATCAAAATATCGCAAATGTACATATAGCGATATGCATATTGCAATGGCTTGCTATAACAGCACTATTATAATACTCCAGAAGATTACAAAAAGTCAGAAAGTATACTGGACACATGACTGTTACATATATGTGACGTGCTCAGTGTTATTAAATGCAATAAGCAAGGTACTCACTTGCACAGAAAGCCGCTTCTCGGACAGCGCATGACCCTGAATTCAGTTCTCTTCCGCAGCTTATATGGCCAAATACAGAAAAAGTGTCAAAATGCCTGTCATTTACGTAAATAGTCAGTAGCTGTGTCTCATTTTGAAGGATGTGTCCTCTGGAGGTCGCATTCGAAGGTTGCATATGTCATTGAGGCTGTATCATTTCAGAAAAATAAAGTAGGACACTCTAAATGCGACCTTCGAATGCGCCCTTCTTTCACAGAAATTTGGAGGATGCATGAGGTGTATCCTTCGCTGCTGCAGATAGCCCACAATTCTTTGCGTCGCTGTTAACAACCGTCATTTATTGAGGTGGGTCTGGTTGCAGACCATGGGCGAGTGGAGCGCCACTCTCGAACAGGAAACACGTCACCTCCACTTGAATAATTTTGTCTCACCAGTATTAGCTGATGTTGCATGACGACTAGGTGGAATCTGTTTTGATGGCTTGTGTTAAAATAACATAGTGAGGCAAAATCTCACAATAAAATAAGAAATAATAAAATTACTATTTATCAAATTGTGTTTTACTAACGTCTACACCTACCACAACCCTAAACCTACCCTTACAATAATGCAAATACAGTAATTAAATGACGCAATATTGATGTGCGCATGCCCAGTGGCCATAGCTGTAGCTAGCTCCACTAGTGGAGGTGACGTATTTCCGCCCTTAAGTCTGCAGCCAGCCCCTATTGCATTTATTTGAAAAAAAAAAAAAAAAAAATGGCGGTGTCGGCAGATGTACATACAAGCAAAGATGTGTTTAAATGTAAGTAGTTTCAAGCTTGTTTTTGTTTTAAACTTTGTTCTTCTTAATATCCTCCTCCTTTGTCTCTGTAACAGATATCTGTTGTACATACGCCAGCTCCTCAAACATTAACCAAAGTAAAACAAGTAAATACATTTTCTTTTCAAATTACTTTACAAATCTATAAATAATTTTCATTCATTTGCTGAGAGCGCATTGATGCTGCCGTGAACGCTTAGCATAGCAACGTGATACTATACAGTCGAGAAAGAAAGTGTGCGTGTAACAATATATTAGATCTGTGCAGCTCTTAAAGTGACAGCAGCCTAATAAACCTGCTTCAATCTATGTCCTTAAAGGGGTCATGAAATTTTATAATGTTTCCTGAGGTGCACTTATAATGTTAATATGATTTTTACATCAAAAAATTGTCATAATTTAGAAATAAATGGCTATTTTCTACCCTGATTTTAGCCCTCTGATTTGAACGCTCTGCAGTGAGACTGCAGTGTCCAGATAAACTCGCGCTGCGTGATCGACAGCTTCAGCCATTATAAAGAGAGCGTTCTTTGCTCAACTGTCATTACCAGTTTAAAAATGAAATACATTACTTACAGTTTGTGGGGTCCTTGCTGATTCCATAACAGTTGATTCCTGATCTTTGAGCAAATGTTTTTAGGCAAAGCCAGTATCGTATTGCGACTTGTTCTCAAAACAGTCGCTGGTAAAATGTACAGTACAAACATGTAAGTCAGCACTGATATGACTAGGACGTTCGTTAAAAATAAACTGAATCCATTTTTCTCTGACATCGGGATCCTTCGGCAGCTTATGCAAAGATGATGATTTTCCACAACCAGGAACAGCACAATGTCTGCGTGGAATGCAATCTTGTTATTATTACAATCTTATCGTAAACAACTAGGCCTACTTTAAATCCACTCGCTGCTCATCTACTGAACATCAGTGGGCGGGGACAACGATGTAATGATGTAAAAGTAGGTGTTGTTGTCTTGCTCCAGAGGCAGTCGTATGCAAATGATTGTGCCCCTGTGACGTCACATGCCACCTCTGTTCTAAACGAAGCTTTTTTACAGCTTGATTACAAAAAGAATGTGAAACATGTATGTTGGTTGTATAATAATTTTTCATTTTTTAAATATAATTAAATATAATTTAAATTTATTTTACAAACTTAAAGCATTATTGTATAGCATATCGAATAACGCATTATTTAACGAGTTACTGCATATCACATTTTTCTTCAATATTGTGTAGCCCTATTCAGAGGGTATCATTTGTAGCATGTGGCTGTGCTCACAATGTGATAACTTATCAGTATGATGTGATATTGTAGTCTATTTCTGATCAGTCAATATTATTTTACACAGGATGTCAAAATAAAAAGGCTTACAAAACCTTTCACAGGAGGAATAAATTAGAAGCATATATTTTGTTGGCCCATAGTAAACCTGACCCATAGTAAAGTGTATTTTAGGGCCATTGTGTGTCACCATGCGTCACAGCCCTGACGCTGTTTAGCTTTCAAATGTATGGGTCAAAACATCACTAGCTATCACTAAACTGGAACCTGTTTTACTTCAATGTGTACGCTACCATTTAAAAGTTTGTTGTCAGTAAGTTTTTAAATGTTTTTGAAAGAAGTCTCATATTATGCTCACCAAGGCTACATTAATATGATCAAAAGTACAGTAATATTCTGAAATATTATTACAATTTAAAATAACTATTTTCTATTTGAATATACTTTAAAATGTAATTTATTCCTGTGATGTCAAAGTTGAATTTTCAGCAGCAATTACTCCAGTCTTCAGTGCTTCAGTGTCACATGATCCTTCAGAAATCATTCTAATATGCTGATTTGCTGCTCAAGAAACAGTTTTTGTCAATGTTAAAAACAGCTGTGCTGCTTAATATTTTAGTGAAAACCGTGATATATTTTTTGCAGGATTTTTTGATAGAAACTTCAAAAGAACAGCTTTTTATTTAAAAAAGAAATCTTTTGTAAAATTTAAAATGCCTGTACTGTCACATGTATCATGTATCTTTGTTGAATAGAAGTATTAATTTCTTAAAAAAAAAAAAAAAAATGGTGGGGCGGTGGGGGGTAATCTTATTGATCTTATTGATCCTAGACTCTTGTAGCGTATGTTAACCAGGCATATTGTGTGCATGGCTAGCACATTTTCAGTTGTGAGGGTTGGGACTTGTTTTGCTGTCAAGACACAGAGAGCAGTTAAATGCATTAGCGGCCATTTGTATCACTGGGAACTTGACCCACATCTGATGAAAGCATGAAAGAATGTGAGGGAGTATTGCAGTGTGCATTGTTCTGAGATGAGGACATTTTTTTCACTTCTCAATATAATAGTTCAAAATTCTGTGCAGTTTGTCTGTTGACAGGATGATAAAATTGTAAAATCAGAGCAAAGTGTGCAAGTTAATGAATTAAAGGGTTAGTTCACTTTCAAATGAAAATTACCCCAAGCTTTACTCACTCTAAAGCCATCCTAGGTGTATATGACATTCTTCTTTCTGATAAACACATTTGGAGAAATAGTAATAAATATCCTGATGCATCCAAGCTTTGTAATGGCAGTGAGTGATACCAACGAGTATGAAGCTGAAGAAAGTGCTTCCATCCACATCCATCCATCATAAACGTGTACTCCACACGGCTCCGGGGGGTTAATAAAGGCCTTCTGAAGTGAATCGATGCGTTTGTGTAAAAAAAAAAAAAAAAAAAAAATCCATATTTAACAAGTTATGAAGTAAAATATCTAGCTTCCACCAGACCGCCTTCCGTATTCAAATTACGAAGAAAGTGTAAAACTCTTCCAGTTTAAAAGCTTACGCTATGTCCTACGCCTTCCCTATTCAACTTACGGAAAAAGCTTAACTGACGCGACACCAGTTTACACCTTCTTCATAACCTGAATACGGAAGGTGGTGTTAAATGTGGATTTTTTTTTTTTTTTTTACACAAATGCATTGCTTTGCTTCAGAAGGCCTTTTATTAACCCCCCAGAGCCGTGTGGAGTATGTTTATGATGGATGGATGGAGGCACTTTCTTCAGCTCGTACTCATGACCCCTGTTCACTGCTATTATAAAGCTTGTATGCGTCAGGATATTTATTAATATTTCTCCAATTGTGTTCATCAGAAAGAAGAAAGTCATATACACCTACTGTAGGATGGCATGAGGGTGAGTAAAGCTTGGGGTAATTATAACTTTAAAAGTGAACTAATCCTTTAATGAATCAATTGTTACACATCCTGACTTTCCTAGCAGCACAGTTTTGGCCATGACTTTGTTGCAAAGCCTCTGTTCTGGGAACCCTGTCGTGTTGGATCAGGATTATAAGGCTGGTCACTAATCTGCTTGTTAGTAAGGGAGTAACATGTCATCCCTGTGTTCCACGGAGACGTCAGGACAGGAGTCACCGCTAGAGGCCCACAGGTTTCACTACATATCTGATGCCTGCTGTGCAGGATTTTAACAATTAAAACAGCAATTTAGTGTGGTGGTTTTGGTAAAAGCATTTTGCTTGTTTTTTTGTAGTCCAGTAAAGTGAAGATGTTACTAGCCTTAATATATTCTCAGACTTCATTACACCTGGCAAGTTCTAGCTTTTGGAATCCATACAGTCAAATGTTTTCATTATTTTTTATAACCACGTGTTTGCTTTTGTCCATTTCATTTTAATTAAATCTAATAATCACAATAATTTCTAATTAATTTCTACTAAAGATTTATCTAATTTTTATTTTATTTTATTTTTATTTAATTACATTTTATATACTACCATTCAAAGGTTTTTTATTTACTTGTTCATTTAAATAATTTATTGTAATAATATTTTACAAAATTACTATTTTAACTGTATTTTTGATTTTTAGACTTCTATTAAAAACATGAAAAATCTTACTAACCCCAAACATTTTTGAATAGTAGTGCACACAAGACACAATGAAGTAATTCATAAAAAAAAAAAAAAAAAAAAAAAAACTTTTTTTTTTTTTTGCACTAGTTTACTCAGATTTTTACAGCAATGCCCCCAGCATACCTTTGTGGCCTCCTGGGGTCCTGGGACCTCAAATTGAAAACCCTTCGTCTCTAGTTTTTATACAGCTGTGAACTGATCTGCATAATTTATATAATTGTATGTCAATTATATATCTATTGGACTGTTGTTGCAGCTGACAAACATAACTTCTTACACAATCCCAAACCCTTTCCAGTACTGTGACTGGGAAACTTTGTACCTGCTGACTTAAGCAAACAGAGCATGGGTTATTTTAGATAGGGGGGCCTAGTTGTGAAACTTTTTCCATGTCTAACTTTGTCATTGTGTAATTCCCTAAACCTCATTAGTCACAACAGTTTTGAGTGAGTAACATGTCTATCATACATTTGAGAATGCGGTTAATTAGTCTTCTATTGTCGTCTTTTTAGGAGCTTATATTTCTCATTCAAGATTAGAGACTTTTTTAGAGTTTACTTTAGTGCTACAGTAGCATTTTTTCCATTCTCATCTTTCCAGGTTATACTGTTGATACTTGTCTGCTTTGTCTGCCAAGTCTGGAAAATTGGAAATCATAAATCTTTATATAAAAATAGGGTAAAGTTAGTGTTGTTATCATAATTCCATTCACTGAAATAGTCATTTTAATTTACTATACAATGCCATTTTAAGGCAGGTCAGTTAATTCGGTGGCCATCTTAATGCCTCTGGCCAAGTATATCTCCTGTTCACTTGAATGGAGAAAGACAGAACTCTCCAAAACTGGTTTATCAAGATTATGTTTCAATAATATACACTAGTTTGGGGTAAGTAAGTTTTTTATTTTTTGTTTTTTTGAAAGAAGTTAATACTTTTATTCAGCAAGAATGCATCGAATTGATCAAAAGTAACAGTACATTTTTATTGTTACAAAAGATTTACATTTAAAATAAATGCTGTTCTTTTGAACTTTAAATTCATCAGTGTTAATTTTGATAGCAAATTCTGATTTAGTTTTAGTCATAGTCTTTTGACTAAAATGCGATTTAGTTTTAGTCATATTTTAGTCATTGGAAATTATTTTAGTTTTAGTATAGATTTAGTCGACTAAAATCTAATTTAGTTAAATTGTAATGCATTAAGTAAGCATTTCTCTAACAATACACAGATCCAATACACTGATATACGTCTGATATTCTCCAAACTTATGTTCACTTAAGACAACCAACTGCACTTTACTTATAGGCTAGTTTTTGTTTAAAATTTTAATTAGATTTGATTTTAAGTTTTTCTGCTTTCATTTGGTGTCGTCTTTTAGTTTTTGCTTTTAAACGTCTATATAGTTTTTTACGTTCATTTCAAGTAATGAAGATTTTTTTATGGTTTTAGGTTTAGTTATTATAACTATAATAACCCTTATACTTGTAAAATATATAGAATAATTTGTCAAATAATGTTCTTAGATACAGTAGTTTACTATGAATTAAATAGAAATTAAATTAAATTTCTCGCGGTTAGATCAGCACGTTACACTTCAAATGTGCGCATCTTCCACACGGGACAGCAGTCCTGACTGGATATCTTCCCAAATCGTCCCTCTTTATCATCTTCATCTCATTTTTATTCGTTGACGAAAATTAGAGTCGATTTTAGTCATAGTTTTAGTTATTCAAAACGCATTTTTATTTAGTCATCGTCTCGTTTTCGTCCGTGAAAAAATGTCGTTGACGGAAATTATGATGACAAAATTAACACTGCATCAAAGAAGACAAAAAAACACTTATTTTAAATTAAGCATGCAGCACACAGACTCTGTTTTGTACAGGTAAGGGTTTTCAGTTCAGTAGCATGCCAGACGCATACAATCAGAAAAATAAGTGAAAAGTCATGTAAGTGAATATTGACCTCTGTGCCTCAGTCCTGTTTGTCTGACAGTAAACTGCAAGTCTAAATAGATATTTTTGGTCCATTGCTTTGTTCCTTCCCCAGCTGAAGCAATATTATCCCACAGTGTGTTCTCGGTACAGTTTCACTATCAGAACACTCACCTCAAGACTAGTAACGCTGTTTTAAACTGCTTTTTTTAAAAGTATGCACAGTATGTTAAAACTGTTTAAGCAACATATTAGTCAAAGCTGTTTATTATGAGTCGTGGCCAGTCTGGAGCAGAGCTTTGAATGTTTCTTTCAGTTTGAACCCCTGCAGCCTAACAATCACAGGAAAGCATCGCCTGAATGCTGTACACAGTCAGATCTCTCATAGACAGTGTAACAGACGGCTACATTGTTTGGTAGAGAGCAGCGGGGATGGGGAGAGGTGTGCACAACAGCCGGATACTCCTCTTCTGATCTGGCCTGCCACATATCCTGATACAGCAACAAATAAGTTCTTTTGACAAACAAGTTTAAAGTGCTTACTCACAGGAAATGAAGACTCTAGTCAGATCAGTGCCAAGCCACCCTATTGCTGCATTCACACGGGGCGTTGGCATTAACGCTTCTCATTTACTTTGAATGGGTGGCGTCACGCGTTGCCGAACTGAATTGTGGGTTCCGTCGCATCGCTTCACTTGCGTCGCTTCACTCCACTTGAGTCGATTCACTCGCGTCGCTTCACTCGTGTTGCTCGCAGCAGAAGTTGAAAATTTCTCAACTTTTCAAGCGCCAATGCAGGCGTCAGCCAATCAGATCGCTTTATGAAAATACCCTAGAGCAGTGTTAGCCAATTGCGTTCATGCAACACTGGAAAGTAATGTGATTGGCTGTTGTCACTATGATGGTCACGTCAGCACCGAGCTTTAGACATGCCCTCCGTCAAGCGTTGACGCCGACGCCCCGTGTGAATGCAGCGTAATGGTGGCTGCCATGTTGTGGTCACATGACCAATTTGATACTTCCAAGGGGTCAAGTTTTGGTTGGTTAGCATAGTCTAGTTAGCCTTTTCTGGTACTGTAGTCTAATAAACATCTTTCTTCATTGATGGCCATTCAGAACACATTTTTGTAAGCAATGGGTATATCATTTTTAAAATAATAATAGTGGTCATGACCTAGAAGTGTGTCATCTTTTCTCATAGGGTCTGTTGGCAGAGAAGAAAAAAAATGTTAAATGTGAATAATGATGTATAATTTACCATTTAATGTTTGCATTTAAGGACAGAAATATTGTTGTTGTATACTTTTGTACAATAAACATAGGTAGCTTGCTGAGTTTGATGAACTGGAGCAAAACCAGTTAAGAACCATGTGTATTAGATGTTATACCTTTGCCAGAAAGGCTGGCGGGGTTTTAAAAGCTTGAAATTGACTTATTTTTCCCTTTTACATCACAGCTTAATAATGAATACATTAATCACGGGTGACAAATTGATCTGCAAGTAGGGCATTTCTACAATGGGCCGTTTCACTGATCCATTATCAGTGCTGTTTATATAAAGTTCAAGACCTCTGTCAAATTAACCAGTGAAATATAAAATTAATGCAGTTCGCGGTTCGCATGCAGTGTGAGCGCTAACCGTGCCTGAGCACAGAACAGCTGCTACTTTTGTGTGTACTACTGTCAACATTATGACAGCAAACATCTTTTTTACTACTCTGATAGTACACTTATCAATTCATGTAATTAATTCGAGTGTATTTAGGTTTATAATGGGTCTGCTTCTCACCTTTGATAAACAGGAATTGTAGTTTGCGAGGAAGGCTGCAAATTCCTCCATTAACATCAGCTGCCTTTGTAATCCTCTGATACGTGCAAGTGAAACTCGATTATCATAAATGATAATATATATTAGGCTGTATCTTAGCGAAAGTGCATTTCTTCCTGTTTTCCTCAATTCAAAAAGTTGCATCATATATGACGCAAGCGTGCTCCAGCCAGAGTGCAGGCCAGCGGGGGAGTGGGGAGGGGGGATAATCACGCTCGGGCTCGGTTCAAGGCAACTGTGCCTAGTGTGAGTACACCCTAAGTGTCCCCAACCAAGCAAGCCAGAGATGACAGTGGCAAGGAACCCAAACTCCATCAGGTGACAGAATGTAAATACATTTTCTGCTTTGAAAGGCACAATTTTATTGGCAAATACTCAATTTCGCCTCTTTTATAGCAAGCTGTCATATACATATCGATTGTTTAACCTGAAATAGTTAATTTTCCTGTTATTCTTCCGACATATTCATTATATATTGCTCTGAAACTGTTCTGTCACAATCTTGGTTAGATATCACTGATGCAATCTCATGTACAAGTGTGATTTTGAGGCACTCTAGCAGATGGGCTGTGTTGAAACAGGGCAGGTTTTGTGGGAGGCTGGGGAATTGCTGACACATGTCTGGGCAGAATGTTTTCTTTGCCATTGCCATGTTGTCTTTAATTAAATAAACCTAAAGAGCTGGATGGACATGCAAGGAATGTCATCTTTTGGCTCATTTAAAGAAAGCATCAAATATCAGAGAGGGTTTCTTTGATCAAAAATATCAACATATTATATACCACTACGGGCATAATAAAAGCAAGTACCTCCTCATCGATTGTGTTGTACCTAAGCGTGCCTGTGACCTCACCTATGACCCCAGAATTGATCAACTCTTGACTATGCTAATGAACTCAGTTAAGCCACCCAACTCAAGAGTGACTTAGTAGATGATTAACTAAAGGTTTGCAAACAACAGCAAAGTCTTGGCATTTTAACTGATTCACTGCATAGTTTAACTTTCTTCAGTGTATTAGCGTAAGGTTTCTTACCTAACCAGCTCTGTTAGTTCTAACACTGATTATAGACCCTTATACTTAAAGGGATAGTTCACCCAAAAATGAAAATTTGATGTTTATCTGCTTACCCCCAGGGCATCCAAGATCTGGGTGACTTTGTTTCTTCAGTAGAACACAAATTATGATTTTTAACTCCAACCGTTGCGGTCTGTTAGTTGTATAATGCTTGTCAATGGTAACTCCATCTATCAAAAAAACATGCACAGACAAATCCAAATTAAACCCTGCGGCTCGTGACGACACATTGATGTCCTAAGACACGAAACCATCGGTTTGTGTGAGAAACCCAACAATATTTATATCATTTTTCACCTCTAAAACACCACTATGTCCAACTGCCTTGAGCATCCGGTGTGTGAGGTCTGAAAACGCGTTCTGATGACGGAAGTGATGTCTCGCGCATATACTTCAATGAGTGCGACACATCACTTCCATTGTCAGACCTCACACACCGAATGCGCAAGGCAGTTGGACATAGTGGTGTTTTAGAGGTAAAAAATTAAAAGTTGGAGTTAAAAATCATCATTTGTGTTCTACTGAAGAAACAAAGTCACCTACATCTTGGATGCCCTGGGGGTAAGCAGATAAACATCAAATTTTCATTTTTGGGTGAACTATCCCTTTAAGTATAAATAAATAAGTAAAACAGATGACCTCTGATTTACAGATATTGGATCTTTTTAAATGCCCCTCTCATGCTTTTTCGGATATTACATACATTATATAGCTTGTGAATATAAAAGGTCTGCAAAGCTTCGAAGATCAAAATGGATAATAAATGGAGTTATAAAAAGAAAGCCTGAAACGAGTCGTCAGTAATTCCAGTCTTACTTCCTGCACTCACCTACATAGTTTTGTAATAAATTTGCATAATATTGGCCTATGGTCTTCATTGGCTTCCCGGGAACAACGTCTACTTTGACCCGCACACAATCGCTTTAGTTGTAGCTGAGGCCTCGGAGAGTATGGTTCGTATTGTCGACATGTCAAGAAAACGCTGTTTTCTTGCTGCGAAAGCAAATACATTGCATGCACTTCCAAAGGACAAGGACTCATGTTTGAATTGATACTGTAAACCCAATGCTATTGTTACTGTCCATATCACTGTGTGTACAAGGAAGCCTCCGGAGCTGAAATTCAGATATAGTAAAGGCTGTTTCGTTTCCGTCACATGCTGTAAGCGGTAGATCAATCACAACAGACTGGGCCATCTGACCAATCAGAGCAGAGTAGGCTCTCGGAAAGGAGTGGTTTAGAGAAACCGAATCCTTCATCGAGCTGTTTCAGACACTGTGAAAAAAGAGGTGATGCTGCAATGTACATTGTGAGAAAATCATCTTGGATGCATGTAATCCTGTTGTAATAGACCCCCATACAAAATGGGACCTAAAATAGCATAATGGGGGCACTTTAAATATAGACGTCTCCATATTTGTGAGCTGAAGGCAGGACACTTAGCTGTCAGTTGGTTGGGCAGCTCTACAGGGCCCAATGCCAGATTCCCTCACTGGCAAGAGAAAAGATATGCCAGTGTAGGTGCCATGACAATATAGCTTTCTCTGAACATGTCAAAGGTCACTTTTGTCAGCTGGTTACTGACTAGCAATCAGTTTGGAATGTAGTTTCTTGTGCTGAATAATCCAGGTGAATTTCAGTGATTCAGTGATCTGGAAAACTGAACAGTGAAGTGGATGCATCCTTAATGAGACTGCAGGCTAATAAACTAGTCCATAATGCAGCTATATTATAACTATAATTTTCAGTTATTATTGCACATTAAAAACCTAATAATATTTTTGTTTAACCTTTTTTTTTTTTTTTTTTTTGAAAGAAAACAAGGTTTAATTAAAATTTTTAAATATATACACATAGATAAGGCTGCTTATGCTCACCAAGGCTTCATTTATTTAATTAAAAAAAAAAAAAAAAGTGAAATATTATTACAATGTAAAATAACTTCTATCTTCTGATTTAATAAAATTTAAAAATGTCATTTATTCATGTGATGACAAAGCTGAATTTTCAGTTCCTATGTTAACAACTCGGAGGATGAAGGGTGACTGTAGTAACGTAACCTTAATATTAAATCTTCGTGACAGAAAAGCCACCAGGCTTTTATGTAGAAAACACAAGTTTTGCCAGTGGGTCAGAGTTGGACTGGTTAGCATGGTCTAGTTAGCCCCTGCTGGTAGTCACGTGGCATTTACAGCTCAGGTTATTGCCCCAAAAAGTTTTACACAAGGCAAATAACTCATTGAGAGGAATTGGAATACTGACAGATAACTTCTCCAGGTGACTTGTTGGGTTTGCCAAAGAAATGAGAGAACGTCACACAAACAGGTTGTGGTCCTCTTGGTTTCACTTTTTGGGGGAACTGAGATTTTGTCATTTGGGTGTGCTTGAGGAACTCTTACATCTGAAATTAATATTAATAATTAAGATTTGCAGTATATCCGAAGGACAAACTAATTGTTTTTGCTGTTAGAACGGAAGCTCTGTGAGATCTCAGTTATCTATTAAGGCCGGCAAGTTTTTTCGGTGTGTTCCACACGTTGGCTCTAGACGGACACCGTCTGGGATTTTCTGACCGATTCAGCATGTTGAATCCGCGTCGGGCCGTCGGTGAAAGAACTCTGAACGGCTGTTTAGCTTATGCCCGGTTCAGACTACACGATTTTAGCCCGATTTTGCCACGATCTGTTAGGGTGTCGTGGGGATTCGTAAACGACATTGGCCATCGGTACGCAAGATTTGATCATTTCAGCTCGTGTAGTGTGTCATAGTGGACGACAACCGATGCTGCGTCTGCGATGCTTCACGACATCACGACAGAAAGACTAGCATGTTTACATTTTTTTCGGTCATCCACGACATGTGTGACACTGGCCAATAGAAGCACAGAAGCGTGAAAACACATGCTTTTAAACATGCAGAAAGAGATGAAAGAGAAATGAAATAAAAGAGAGACAATAGTATTGTTCCTGCTAGGTAGAATTTTGCAATGCAGTAAATGTTTGTGAAGCTATGGCAACAATACTCCTGCATTTATGATGTTTCCTCGAGGGTGAAAAAAGGTAAATAAAACATGTTACCTCAGTTGTCTTTGTTTCTTGTCGACGACATGACAAGATTTTAGGAGTCAAAATCGTATAATGTGACACAGTGACTATCGTAACCGAAAAAATATTGTGTAGTCTGAACCCGGCATTAGCGAACGAGTCATTGCATGAGAATAAAAGCGAAAGTGATGAAAGCAAGCAAAGAAGTCAAGATGGTACAGCCAGAAGGCTGTTATAATTTTACATCATCTTACCCGAGCATTCGAATTCACGAATATTTTCATAATAACATGAGCCGACTGGAATGAAGAAAGTGATCAGCGTGATTGATATTTAAAATGGTAAGGAAGCGCTGCTTTGTTAATGGGCTGAATATCTGCAGTCCTAGTTTCAGGTTCCCTTTTTTGAATGACGAGAATAGACAATTTATATCTGCTGATATAGACAGATATTTCCTTACACACAGGCGCAGAATGCATGTGCTAGCTGACAGTCGCCTTGGTGTGTTCAAGCACAGCTTTTTGGCCAAGATGAAGCCGACGAGAGGCGACAACACAGTCGGCTTTCGTCGTTGCTAGTTTGATGTCGTCTTGGTTTGTCCCGGGCTTTAAACTGCTAGTGAACTGTAGTGAACTGTAGTCTGGTATACATTTTTTAGGCATGTCCTAATTGCTACATTTTTACTTCTTTTATAATTTTAAAAATAGCATTAACTCATGTTTAATGATGCTTTATTTATGAAGTGAACACTTTATAAAGTGTTTATTAATCGATTGAGTGCCCAAGTTCCATTTTATTTAACCCTTCTTCTTCTGTAATTCATTTAAAGGTTTAACCTGTAATTTTTAAAGCAGCTCACTCGTTTTCCTGAAGAAATCTCCGTTTTGGAAGTATATTCAATAAATAATGCATGTTAAAAGCATGTTGCTGTCATTTGAAAGTGTTGATTTGATACTGTAGTGAAAAACCTGGTAGTTAAGCGTTTACTATCAGTGTATTAAATTTCAGTATGTGGTCTTTGTGTGAGTAGCTGAAACTCTAACCTTTTGATTTCAGATGGATGGAGGCCTGCCTGGAGGAGCAGCTGCCTCCTACCACAGAACTGGAGAACGGCTTGAGGAATGGTGTCTACCTTGGCAAACTGGCCACGTTTTTTGCTCCGCAGTTGGTGTCAGAGAAGAAGATTTATGACAGGGACCAATCTCGTTATAAGGTACTGATTTTCTGAGGTTTTTCTTGCTTTTAGATATTGTTTAACTCAGCACACAAATGCGGTATGTTACCCTACATTCACACAGACACTCCTAAAAAGTACATTTTGTAAGTCACACCTGTTAGTAAATATAGATGTCAGTTCCAAACACTGACTGTGAACATAGCCAGTATGTCACAGTGCTTTGTCAGGATGTGCCTTTTCCTTAATGCAACACAGACATCCTCACATCCTGAATGTCTCATTCCCATGGGAGAAGAAATAACAGAAGGGGGAATTCAGATTGAATTGTGCCCACTGATAGTGTTGTTTATTTGCACATGCTGTTTGCATTGTTTTAGTGCCCAGTTCACTAAAGAAATTATGCAAATCAGGTAATGATGCAAACACAACCAAAATGTTTGGGCTGAATTCAATTTGCACGGCACAGCATGCAGAGGTGGCATGTTTGTGCTGAAACTAATTACGTTTTTTTTTTTAGCACTATTTTAGAGCATTTAGCACCTGGTTAAATTGTGTGTAATAAATTGTGAGTAAATATCATTCAAAAGTTTGGTGTTAGTAAGTTTATATACAGTCAAACCAAAACTTATTCAGACACCTTGAACATTTCATTCCTTAATACAGTTTATTCACTATAGTTTAAAAAAATGGTAATAAAATATGACAAGATCTCAGAGTTAAACTGTGTCAGAAAAAATTAATCTTAATTATGTCAGAAAACACTTAAGCAAAACATGGTCAGGTCAAAGTGTCTGAATAATTTTTGGTTCCAAATTTTTATGAATTTTACTGGTAGTCCACTGCTTGAAGAATTTTTCGGTATAATATGTCACAGTTTATATATATATATATATATATATATATATTGTGTTGGGTTTTTCTTAAAAAAGTATAATTTCTTAAAAAAAAAAAAAAAAAAATCTTACTGACCCCAAACGTTTAAACAGTTGCTTATTACCTCATTTCTGTTACACATATTACAAAGAAAACAGAAGGAGAAGACTCTTAAGATTTCCAAAGCAGCTTTATATAAAATTCAGTTTAAACAATATGTGTATTAATGTGTTACTGTTGTATTTATTTATTTTGTTTTGCACTTTCTCCAGCACTCAGGACTACATTTCAGACACACAGATAACACTGTGCAGTGGCTCAGAGCCATGGAGTCTGTTGGTTTGCCCAAGGTGAGGCACAAGTACACACTTTTAAAGAAACACACACACACACTGACGCATATCTTTGCCATCCTCTCTCTTTGAAGTAAACATTTATTACACTTGCATTTAAAGGAGTAACCAGTTGGAATCAAACTGTGTACTTAGTATTTTTTGTGGAAGCTCCAGTTGGTAAGGGGGTAAGGGGTTCATGGGGAAAAAAACAACCCCCAAATAAAAATAGGCCTAGCTATTATTATTTATAATAAAACTTTGCTTAAGCATTCACTGTAATAATTACTGCAATGCCATAATATCTGATCATACTTTTGAATTATCAAAGAGAGAACATACATTATTAATGCATTTACTGTCTAGGGTTGGCATCGTCTTTTGGCCCAACCCTATTACTGTCACTATTTCAGAATATTAGGCCTATAACTCCTGCATCGATTCAGTCTTCCACATATTTTGTAGCTTATAGAAACAAACAAATTTAAGGCATATAAACACTGACACTGCAAGGCAAACTGCACCTTATCTCGGCGTTTGACAGCGCATTTTGTGAATCGGAGGCTGTTTTTTGAAGTCCTTCAAACCTAGCGTCCTTCATAATACCTAGCGTATGCATTACCTAAAGTTCAGTCGATCGTAAAAAGTAATTTTAACAGAAGACTAAAAATGCTACATGGAAGATTTAAACATGGCTGTGATGAGTTGCTACTTTTCAGACATGAGCATCAGTGAGGTCAGGCATTGATTTGGGGTGTTGGGGGTCTGATTCACGGTTGCTATTCAGTCCATTCCAAAGGTGTTCAGTGGGGTTCAAGTCTGGATTTTGTGATGGCCAGTTCACAGACTCACTAAATCATTTCTATATGGATCTTGCTTAGTGCACATGGCCATTGTCGTGTTGGGACAAAAAAAGCCCTTCCCAAACTGTTGCAGTGTAGTTGGCAGCACACAATTCTTTAGAATGCAAAAAAAAGAGTTAGTTCACCCAAAAATGAACATTCTGTCATTATTTACTCACCCTCATGTCGTTCCAAACCTGAATGACTTTAAAATTATGTGGAACACAAAACAAGATATTTTGAAGAATGTTGAGAATCAAGCGTTCTTCAAAATAATGAGGGTAATGATGACATGATAAATGGTGAGTGATGACAGTGAGTAAACAAAGACAGGTGCATCCTAATTTGCATACTTACACACAATTCTATGATGTTTTTTAGTATAAAGTAGTGTGTTCACACTGAAAATTCCAAAAAGAAAAAGTACACTTTAAATACCAGGATGACGCACTTAATTAACCGAAAAAATACTTTTTGTGCGCCAAAAAAAACAAAAAAAACCCGACTTTATTCAACAATATCAATGATGGGCGATTTCAAAACACTGCTTCATGAAGCTTCAAAGCTTTACCAATCTTTTGTTTCGAATCAGTGGTTCGGAGCGTGTATCAAACTGCCAAAGTCACGTGATTTCAGTAAACGAGGCTTCGTTACGTCATAAGTGTTTCGAAATTTCAGTGGTTCATCACTGGGGGGCGTGACTTTGGCAGTTTGATACACGCTCCGAACCACTGATTCAAAACAAATGATTCGTAAATCTTCAAAGCTTCATGAAGTAGTGTTTTGAAATCGCTCATTACTAGATATTGTTGAATAAAGAACATAAAGAACATTGCTTCATAACGTTAAGGTTGAACCACTGTAGTCACATGAACGGTTTTAAATATGTTTTTAGTAGCTTTCTGGGCATCTGAAAGTGTTAATTGTCTTGCTGGCAATGCAGGCCTCACTGAGCCATCGGATTTTATCAAAAATATCTTAATTTGTGTTCCTAAGATAAACGAAGGTCTTAGGGGTGTGGAACGACATGAGGGTGAGTAATTAATGACAGAATTTTCATTTTTGGGTGAACTAACCCTTTAAACACACCTGAACCAGCTAATCAAGGTCTTACTAGACATACTAGAAACTTTCAGGCAGGTTTGTTGAGGCTGAGTTTGGACACCCCTGACTTAGTGCATAATTAATAGTTTATAAGTGCATAGTGTATTCGGGACACAACTAGAATTTTTAATTTTGTTTGAACTGCGCCTTTAAAGGCCTATTCCTTTATAATCTTGAGGTGTCCAAGGTATTATTTATATAAAAAAATTGCATTTTCTCTTTCAGATATTCTATCCTGAGACCACCGATGTATATGATCGCAAGAATATGCCCAAGGTGATCTACTGCATTCATGCGCTGAGGTATTATAGACCTTCTGATGTTTTTCTACTCCTCATTCTGTTCTTTCACTCAATATTGAAAAAGTGTTTACAAGCTGTGGACTGAAGAGGTTTGCTTGCTTTACCAGGTTTCATAACCTGAAATGATAAAAAATGGCGGTTACTTTGTGGTCATGGTTTCTCGATCTCTCAGTTATGACAACAGGGTTGCAGAGCATCAGCGTGTATGACTGCTGCTTCCTTTTGGCAGCCATTGTCATGGCAATCTTACCACTGAGAAAAGCAGCCATTTTTGTAGTAATGGTGTGACTAGGGGATGCCTGTGGTTAATCTACCCATCAGTCCCCCTGGTTAACTTCCTGTCTGTCTTAAGTCATTTCCTGTCACTGTTTCCTGACAATTCCTGTCAATATGCTCTAGATACAAAGCTCCTTTTCACACCTCTTCTGTTGTGCAGAGCATCCTCAGATCATTGACTTCCTGAGAGAAGTATTTTAGAACGTAAACACATCCGTCAAGTTAATGTTTTATGTTTTTATCTGCTTCATGGATAATCCACATTCAGTTTTTATGGCCTGCTGAGGATTGAATGCTCTGAAGTATGAACTCTGAGGTGTGATCCTACACTCTTATGATATCAGATTCCCACTCTCCCCTGCAGGAAGTGTATACTCAGAGATTAGCAGAGGTTTCTGTTTCCTGTTTGTCTGCCACCACTGAAAATGTGCCTTATACTGTCTGAAAGCAGTATTTTGTTTGTCCTACTGTAAATGTCTGCCTTTATAATCAAAGCTCATGGGAATATTGTTCATTGCTTATTCTTTTCATTCATAATACATTAGCCTATGGTCATTTATACGACTTGAAAATGTTAAAAATGTATACATTACCATTCAAAAGTTTTTTTTTTTCTACAAGGACACATTAAATTGATAAAAAGTGAATGTTACAAAAGGTTTCTGTTTCAAATAAATGCTGTTTTTGAACTTTCTATTCATCAAAAAAATCTTGAAAAGAATAAAAAAAAAAAATATATATATATATATATGTGTGTGTGTATATATATATATATATATATATATATATATTAATTGTAATAATATTATAGTCATTATTGTATTTTTGAGCATAAAATATTTATTTAAAAAATAGTTTTTCATTATATATATATATATATATATATATATATATAAAAGCTACAGACCCCAAACTTTTAAATTGTAGTGTACATAGAAGGAGGATCTTGAGCTGTATCATCCAGACAGGGTGGGCTCTTCTGACAAACCGCAACTCAGAACACCTTAGTAACCACATAGCAACACCCTGACAACCACCCGCAAGACCCTATAATTGTGATGGTGAGGTTTGCACAGGAAACACCACTTTGTCTATTTTCTCCAAAAAATTCATTTAGCATTCAGTTGTTCACATGTTTTATTTTATGCTAAGTTATTTATCAGAAAACCACTGAGTGAGAGCATAGAAAGCCATTCATGGTGAGTCATTTTAAATAGAAAGCCAAGTAATTATGCAACTCATAAGTTTTAATCATTTGGCAGCTAATGTGCACAGGGGAATGAGTCTAATGAATGACCACAGGAAGACTTCTTTTATGGTAAATGATTTATAGTGCTTCCTGCTCTCTCTTTCGCTCTCTCTCTCTTGTCTTGTGTGTGGGTTGCCTGGCTTCCTCCCTTTGCCTTGCACACGCTCTTCCTTCCTGACCCTGTAGTTGACTTGCTCAGTAAGACTATCACTGAGACTGTGCCCAGAGATGCCTCAGACATCGTATCACAATCAGCATATACTTCGCATAAGATAGTTGACATATTTTTTCCAAGATCATCAGTATTTAGGGTTAAAATATCTAATATAATATATAATAATAATAATAATAATATAATATAAAATAATGTTATATAAATTACAATTATAATATTATATAATACTTTTGCATTATGCCAAAAATCCAATTGTTGTCTGCATAGTCCTGTTATCAGTTTGGCTCTGAAGAATATAATCAAGCTTGTGACTCATATAGTGGCCTACATCTCTTACACCAGTTAAGCCACTTAACCTTTGGCCCTTCAGTAGTTAGGAGGATAAATTCACACCAGACTGTGTCTATCTCTCTGGCTATTGATGTAGGGGTCAAAGGTTAAGGGAAGGCACATTAAGTTTATCTCCCATGCTTAAACGCTCAGGTACACACCACCTTTAATAATTCATTACCCCTCTATTTGTCCTCAGTCAGTGAACAGATAAAAGATAAAAGTTTAATGCAGTTTCCAGCATGTGTTGCACACTTACTGCAGGCTATTTTCCTGTTCCAGAATTGGCATAGACTTAACACAAGTCTAACACAACTTAACACAACTTCATACTGCCATCTAGTGGAAGAACATTGTGACTATATTTGTGATTTGTAATTGTCGGTATTGCAAAGAAAGCTAGTGAAATATTTAAAACAGTGTTTCCCAACTGGTTTTGGCTTCAGGGCACATCATATTATCAAACTGAAAAACAAGCTTTTCTTTCTTTCTTTCTTTCTTTCTTTCTTTCTTTCTTTCTTTCTTTCTTTCCTTCCTTCCTTGTTGCATGTGAACCTTTATGTAATTGTTTATTTTCTTGCATAGTTTTGTTCATAGTTTTGTTCTAATTTTGCTGCTATTACCAGAAGTGACAGAATAATTTGCATCAAAATATCAAGTTTAATTGAACACATGACCTTTGACATCAACAACAAAACATAGGAATTGATTTCTCCTCATTTTTAAAAGTTGATTAACCTATTTACTTTGCATGATTGTATGGACATCTGAGGATACCAGTTCATTTGGAATAAATCATTTTAATAAACAATTTTCAATTTTAACTTCGTTTTCATCTACCAGTTTAATAATGGAGGGAATGCTGCATTTTAAATCTAGTTGCAAGAACTTGTCTTTTCTGACTCAGTAGTTTAGTTATACATTTGCATGGATGTGTCATTACAGTAAAGCCATGAGAGTTAAAGTTGTGTCTCTACACAGCATGTGAACATGTGTAGCTGTACTCCCATTGACAACATTAAAAAAGTCTAGCTGCGTAGTCATTTATTATCTTTTAATGGCTTCAATCTAGATAAAAGCTGAGATATTTTTCTTACTCAAAGCAATAGAAAGGTTTGAAGTATTCCTATTTTCCCTGCCATCTTGATATGTCCTTGTTTGTGTTTGGTTATTTATTTATTTATTTTTGAAGTGTACATGTCATAAATTTGATTGTGTTTATGGGAATTTGTTTCATGCTCATGCATTGTCTTGAATTAAATATACATGCAATGTGTGATAAATGTTTGAACAGCTGTCTCTGGGGAAACTTAATTTTCTTTCTTCCACCATTTTGTAGAGAAATGAAAATAAACTGACTTGAATTTTGACTTCAAAAATCAACCCAGCTCTCATGCACAAATTGCTGTGCTATCTCTGCTTTCCCTCATTCTCTAGCTATGATATAGTGCATTTATTTGTTTGTTCTTCTTCTTTGTGCAGCTTGTACCTCTACAAATTGGGAATTGCCCCTCAGATCCAGGACCTTTTGGGGAAAGTTGACTTCACAGGTAAGCCACAGGCATTCTCAAAAACTGAAAATGTCAATAAAATTTTGCCAGAAAATGTCAATATAATTTTTATTTTTCGTATTTTCCTCAGCCACCACTAGGCCTGTCGCGATAGTCGATATATCGACTTATCGCGCAATATGTGGACATGACCTCGATCATTTTTGGTGACGCGATATATTGCCCATTACATTTACACAAAAATAAATGTCACCGACATTTTGCCGAAAAAAATGTGCCTTTCGAGTCGTTATAGCGTTTTCCTGACAACAGCAGACAGTTTGGAAGAATAAGTGCAAATGCACTCAGTTTCTGCAATCTACTGGTGCAAATATAAACATGACAGCGCGAAATGGTGCACGCTCACAGCTAGTTTCACACAGGACACGGCAGTCGCGAGTGTCTAGTTCGTTTTCATAGAGAACGCGTATTTCCATTCCACTGCGCCGTTTTTCCATAGAAACGTGTTTGTTTGACTGTTGCAGCATCTTGTGCATGACGCGGCGCTAAAACGCGACACTCAAGTTAAAAGAAGTTATTCAAACACACCTCTAGAAAAACAGATACCTCAACAGGCCATATCTGACCGCTAAATCTGTGTCTTTGTTCATATGGACATCTGACAATAGCGTGCACCCTACTTTACTGAGAAAATAAGGTCAGGGAAAAACGTGTAGATGGAAAATCTCCATATAAGTGCCTTTTTTGCATTTGCAAATGTTTTTTTCTACTTGTTATTTTGCAGTTTTTGTTAGCAAAGGTTTATTTATTATTTATTCAACATTATTATTTTTTTGGCGCTTCAATTCCAGTATCTAAACATTCTTAAGAGTTAAGTTCATTGTCATTTGAAAGTGTGGAGGCCTACTTGCATTATTATGCTGTTATTTTATGATTATATATTCAGTGGCATAAAATGGTCTTAAAATGACAATAATATCACATATCGCAATTATTTCTGGGGCAATATATCGCACAACAAAAAGTAGTTATCGTGACAGGCCTAGCCACCACACTCTTAGAAGAAAAGTTTCCGTATTGAACTTCAAAAGTTTCTGTCAGACGCTTCACATATAGAATCTTTTAAGGTTTCCCATCGGGGATAATTTTATAGATTTAGTTTAATTAATACATTTTGTTTAAAATTAATTTTTAATTTAATTTAATTTATTTTATTTAAACAGCCCGTAAACACTTTATTACTAAAAAAAATGAAATAACCTGTTAAACATGAAAGCATCATGCAATCATTTATGACATTTCTCCTTTTATAGAACCATTTTGCCATAAAGGGTTCTTTAAAATCAAGAACGCTAGGGTTGTATATCGAAGAGTGCAAGGCTGTAACCACAGTAGGGTGATTGTGCATCCCCCATTCCCCCAATAATACTTACAATAGTTGTAATAATTATATTAACAATGAACAAATATGTTTATTTCCATAGGCTAATCCTTAAACTACCTCAATCATAATATCTGCAAACTTACATTTTAGTTTTGAAGCATATAGTGGTGTTCTCTTACAATCACAGAGCTTAAAGCAGAGCCATACAATTATATCCATAACTGAAGTGTAGATCCTCCTCTGTCAGCTCAGTTTACAGGAGAAGGCAGAAAAGTGCCTCAGGTTTTAATGGTAGTGAACTCTCTGCAGAATCATGGCTGATTGTGTTTGATTAATGAAGGGAATGTAATGACAGGTAATTATTGCTTTAGCTCAGTTCAGGGTGTAACTCTTCATCTCATTCATTGTGTTTTGTTAATAGAATACCTCATCAGGAAAAATGAGTTCAAGTCATAATGATGTGGTCTGTAATGAATTAATGATGGAGGTGAAAACACATTTAAGATTATAGCTAGTTGTTTTTGCAGGAATTCATTGCAGTAATGGTTTGATGTTGACACACTTATTGTGGAAAGATTTAAAGTAACAAGGACCTTGATTTGTTTGACGTGTGCTGGCAAAACAGCCATTGTTCTTCAGATGCATTACAAGTGCAGGTCTTGTAAATAGGCATGTACAAAAAAAATGTCTTTCTTCTGCTGAACACAAAAGAAGATATTTTGAAGAATGTCAGTACTCAGTATCCAAAGTTGATGGGCCCCATTGACTTTCATAGTATTTTTTTGTCCATACTATGGAAGTCAATGTGGCCCATCAGCTGTTTAGTCTTCAAAATATCTTCTCATGTGTTCATCAGAAGAAAGAAATTCATATGGATTTAGAACAAATTGAGGGTGAGTAAATGATGGCAGAATTTTCATATTCATATTGACATTTCATATTCTCATTCCACAGAGGAAGAGATCAGTAACATGAGGAAAGAACTGGAGAAATATGGCATCCAGATGCCCACCTTTAGCAAGATTGGTGGCATCCTGGCCAATGAGCTTTCAGTAGATGAAGCTGCATGTGAGTGACTTCATCTGTTTCATCTGTTTATAAATATGTGTAAGTACATCTGTTTAAATTAAATACCTATTATCCTCATTCTCATGATTGCTTGTTTTTGTGTCCTCTTTCTGATCTATATCTGCAGTACACGCTGCTGTCTTTGCCATTAATGAGGCCATAGACAAAGGTCACGCAGAGAACACAATGGCGGCTCTGCAGAACCCTAATGCCTTAATGAGAAACACACAGAGACCACTGGCCCAGGCCTACCAGGACACACTGAGCAAAGCCAAGAGGAAGAAAGAGGATCAGGCCTCGGGACGGGTAAACTAGATATTCATAAATGTTTAGAAAAACACTTCAGTTCAAAAGTTTGGTGTCAGTAATATTTTTAATGATTTTGAACGAAGTCTCATGCTCACCAAGGCTGCATTTAGTTGATGTTGATCAAAGTACAGTAAAAACAGTAATTAACAATTTAAAGTAATTGTTATTTTATATATTAAAATGTAATTTACTCCTGTGATGGCAAAGCTGAATTGTCAGCGTCATTACTCCAGTCTTCTGTGTCACATGATCCTTCAGAAATCATTCTAATATACTGATTTGGTGCTTAAGAAATATTTCTTATTATTAACAATGTTGAAAACAGTTGTGCTGCTTAATATTTTTTACAATTTTTAGATAAAACCATTTTCTTGCATATTTGTCTATACATAAACATGCTGTTGGTAAAGTGATTTTAGGCCGGTTGTAGACAGATCTTTCAGTAGTGAGTTACTAAACTGGATAATAGGCTGCAAGAATGATAATATGTTTATACCTGCATGTCTGGACTAATGTTTTACAAACCCAATGCAAACCACATTTGTATGATTTGAAATCTGGTTTAAATAGAATTATGTGTGGTATAAACAAAGCCTTAGTCATACAAAGGCAAACCGTAAAAACTCTGTGCACACAAGTGAATATCTAAACCTTGTTTAAAGATTAAAGGGTTAGTTCACCCAAAAATGAAAATAATGTCATTTATTACTCACCCTCATGTCGTTCCACACCCGTAAGACCTTTGTTCATCTTCAGAACACAAATTAAGATATTTTTGTTGAAATCCGATGGCTCAATGAGGCCTCCATAGCCAGCAATGACATTTCCTCTCTCAAGATCCATTAATGTACTAAAAACATATTTAAATCAGTTCATGTGAGTACAGTGGTTCAATATTAATATTATAAAGCGACGAGAATATTTTTGGAAAAAATATTTGCAAAAAAAAACAAAATAACGACTTATATAGTGATGGCCGATTTCAAAACACTGCTTCAGGAAGCTTCGGAGCGTTATGAATCAGCGTGTCGAATCATGATTCGGATTGCGTGTCAAACCGCCAAACTGCTGAAATCACGTGACTTTGGAGTGGTTCAGAGCACCAAAGTCATGTGATTTCAGCAGTTTGGTGGTTAAATATGTTTTTAGTACATTAATGGATCTTGAGAGAGGAAATGTCATTGCTGGCTATGGAGGCCTCACTGAGCCATCGGATTTCAACAAAAATATCTTAATTTGTGTTCTGAAGATGAACGAAGGTCTTATGGGTTTGGAACGCCATGAGGGTGAGTAATAAATGACAGAATTTTCATTTTTGGGTGAACTAACCCTTTAAGCAGTAATTTACAGGAAGGACTATTCATAATTTGCTGAAAACTTTAGGCATGTGTATGGAAATATCTGAATTTTGCATGCAAAGCAAGTTTGTTTGTGTTTGTTTTTGCAGCCTCCTTTCAGACAAGCATTCCTTTAGTTGCAAAATCAGCAGGATTTTGATTAAAAAATAGCAGAGAATCAGCCTCGCTTGTTTAATGCTGATGTCCTTTAACACTCCTCACACACTCTGCTGACTCCAGTATCCCCTGATCCCCTGATGTTGACTTAACTGAATAGTGATTTTGTTGTGTGTACACATCTGAGTGGGTGAATGTTTTATTGGGCATTTTTTCATTTAATTCTCAACTTGGTGTTAAGATCTTTGTTCAAGGGCACAATGGTGGTAGCTTACGTTTTGCTTTTTACAGGGATCAAACCAACAGCATTCTAATTCGCCTGTTCTCTCTACCACCAGACCTCTAATTATCCTCTAGTTTCTTTTTTTAGTTTTTCAAAAAATCTCTTTAAGAAAACATATTTGTGACATATTGTATGTGTGTTCAGCGCTCGTCTATTGCAACTGAAGAGAGAGATGTGTATGAAGAATTACTGACCCAGCAAGAGATCCAGAGCAGTGTAGACCTCGTGAACAGTAAGTGTGGCACATTAATCTATACATTGGGAAAGTGGGCTGAGACCAGTGGTGTAGTCTACGTGATACGCAGGTATACGCCGTATACCCACTAGGAAAGTTCAAGGATTTCCGTATACCCACTGAAAAAAGCATGAGGATATGTAACCATCCAGTAAATCACAATAAGATTTGTGGTTTGTTGCTTTTGACATGTAACAAAGTCTCATATTTCAAATTCTGCCCATTTTACTATGAAATAAACATAAATACCATTTTGGCGCTCTTTAATGTGGCGTGACAGACCGCTGTAGTTCAAGAGAAGCGGCAGCGTGAAGCGCATGTAAACCGATCCTCTCCTCCGCTTTAATACCAGTTACAGCACAAAATAAACATGAATCAACATCTCAAGGTATGATAAAAGATACAGTACAACTTAACAAAATCCGTATCATGTCTCGTGTAATCGCTTAATAAGTGTTTCAACCGCGGAAAGACGTTAATAACAGCTTGTAAACAATGTCACACAACGTCATTACCTCAGAACAAACATATTCAGTGACCATAAACTCTTTAGTCAGCTAGAAAAATGAAGAGAGGAGCAGCTAAATATATGCACCATATTATATATTAATTATATTTTTTTATTTTCTTCAATAGCCTATTTAATGCATGTTTGAATAAATCCATCAAGTTGACAGCCACCATCTAATTTAAGCGTTTATATTTCAAAAAACGAATTAGATTAGAAATAATTTTAAGGTTAGTAGGCCTATTATAACTTTATTATTATTAAAAAAAAATGTTATTATTATAAAAAAAAAGTGTAATTTAAGTTTGTATACAAATCAGTTCATTTTAACCTTCAATATTAATGTAGTACCAACAGATTCCCATGTATATTATACAGCATTAGTTCAGAGATTTTTTTTTTCTTGATAAAATTTGCCATGTTCTGTACCTGATATACAGTATATCCACTGATATCGAATCGAATTTCTAGTTAGTGAATTGAAATGCATAACTATGATGACAGACATGGCAGGAAATGGTGCAAAACAGAAAACTTATAAGCCCCGCACATGTGACATACTGATAAGCCTCATCTTTCTATTATTGTTGCACTCTAAAAAATGCTAGGTTAAAAACAGCCCAAGTTGGGTTGAAAATGGACAAACCCAGCAACTGGGTTGTTTTAACTCAGCAGTTGGGTTAAATGTTTGCCCAGCGTGCTGGGTAGTTTTATTTAACCCAACTATTGTTTAAAACTGACTATATGGATGGCTTAAAATGAACCCAAAAATCAGACACATAATTACTAGAGGCAACAATAATAATCAAAAGGTAAACATTTATTAATAAACAATTTAATAAATGTTTGTTTATTTATTATATTTAATATTAATAAATGTTAATTTCCAACATATTTTGGGTTCATTTTAAGCAAACAATACAGCAATTTTTACACAATAGTTGAGTTAAATGAAACTACCCAGCAGGTTGGGTAAACATTTAACCCAACCGCTGGGTTAAAACAACCCAATTACTGGGTTTGTCCATTTTCAACCCAACTTGGGTTGTTTTTAACCTAGCATTTAGTTGCAACTCGCAAATGTGCATTGAAACTTGCCTGCTGATAAACTTATGCAGGGACCTCATCTAAGGCTATCTTAACTGGCTAAGTTAGATGGTGATTGACACTAAACAGTAGAAAATCAGTCCAATCTCTTCAGCTGTAAATGCCATTGGCTGTTAAAGTCTTGTGTTGGCGTTGCTTATAATAAATTGTGGCAGGGAGGGAAAAATCACAGTATACTCAATACAAAAAACTAGATTGCACCACTGGCTGAGACCACATAAAAAATAAAAAAAATGTTTATTGTTTTTTTGTTGTTGTTAAGCTTACTTCTGGAATTAAAGAGTTTTATTTTAGTTTTTAAATAAAACAAAGATATGCAAAGTTATGACTTAAAATTTAGGTGAAATATTTAAAATTCAGCACTATTTGTCTGCAGCTTTTCACTCAATTTGTTATGATAACAGTATAATTTGCAATAATTTTTTGGATTTATAATTAGCAGTGTTATTTTAGTATTATTTATATACAATTATTTGTTATTTTAAATTAGCTTTTATTTTTCTATTTTCAATTTAATTTTAGGTTCAGTAATTCTGTTATATGCTTTTGTCATTTTTATTTATTTATTTTTTCAATTTAGCGTTAATTTAGTTTTATTTTAGTTTTTAGTAATTTTAGTTCTTCAACTTAAATTATTTATTTTATTTTTTTTTTTTTCCAAGGCCATGTTCCTAATTAAGTTTTTTAAGTTTTTTTAATAAAATGTTTATATATTCATTGTACTGTATATTGCTCATTTTGTAGCTTTTTATTGATATCTTCTTATGATTTCAAATTAAGGTGAGCCTAAGAGAGCATTTGGACACCTTCAGGGAAGCCCATACATCATTCATGGAAATATAGCAATGATTTTTTTACTGAATGGCATAGTAGGCTGCTTTGAAAATATTCTTGATTTGCTCTGAATTGAATATAATATTATGTAAATGTTGTGTACAGTAATAATGATTTTCTCTCTCTAGCATCAGCAGCTATTCAGCAAGTAAATCAGGCTCTTGATGCTGAGGATCAGAAAGCCCTCCTGGCCAGCCTTCGGTTGCCTGCGCTTGGTCTTGTGGGAGTCCTTGATGACAACTCCTGCTTTTACCTGGAGCACTTCACATCCTACAGGAAGCATAAAGTTAAGGTACCGAAGCAAACTTTCTATATCCGTTGAAATTTTTCTTGATTTTGAGTCAAATGAATTTGATGAGCATGTTTATGACTTCTGTATGTAGGATGCTGGTGGGGGTGCTCAACTGGAGAGGGAAGAGATTCAGAGGGTCATCACTTCCTGTAATGAGTTTGCAGAGGCCGAGAAACGAAGTATGTTGCACACATACATCTACCCTTGACTGGATGATAATGTATAGACTCGAGTGTTGTGTAGATCCTCTATATATATGAAGCTCTGTATGTCCCCATTGTCAGTTTAGATGGTGTTCAGCCAAACTAAGTACAATAAAAGTGAAATTAACATAAATGGCTTTCTTAATAAATCCACATATAGTGTCTAAGGATGTACATTTTGGTCATTTTTAGTACAAATAATTCAGAGCCAATAGCCTCATGGGCAACACTGACGCTCATGGGCAACAACATTAATTGAAAATCAATCGATACAAGTGATACAATTTATCACAACATTATAATGTACAAAGTGAAAGATTCATTTTAAGACTTGCTAAAGATTACATTTAACAGTTTTATGATATTAGTGTTTTTAAATATTATCTTTAAGTGAGCATCAGATGATAGCTGACTGAGATAATCTAAATGTAAAAATAGGGGAAATTAGCATGCACAATTAAATATACAATATCGGCCGATATATATTCTGTGCTGACCAATATATATATATATATATATATATATATATATATAGCAGCTGATCACTAAATTGATACCAGCATATATTGTGTGTTCTCTATTCATTTGATGTGTTTGTTTTTCTGATACTACTAATCATTGTGCTCTTGATGGACACAGAACAGGAGGCGGTTGTTGCGATCAATGCAGCTATTCGGCGAGGCGTTCCAGAAGAGACCGTAGAGGAGCTCCTGAACCCAGAGGCCCAGTTGCCCATCGTCTACCACACTGCTGCCAGCCTGTACCAGGCCGAGCTCTTCAGCCTGCAGCTCGGCTCTCAGGTCAGCTCTCTTACTCTTTTTTTTTTTTTTTTTTTCTTCCCCATGTTAAGCTCTTTCTTGTCCTTACTTACAAAACAAGTTTAAATTTTCACTCACCTCAGAGCAAGGCCGGTCTTACTCATGAGGAGCTGTGTGTAGCTGTGGAGATGCTGTCTGCTGTGTCTGTGTTAAATGAGGTGCTGGACACTAAAGACTCTGTGGCCGTCATTGAGCAGCTCAGTGACTCTCCACTGGGCTTCAGTGGTCTGGATGCTGACAATTTACAGAGGTACAGTGACACTACAGTTTGAGAAAGAGAGTGTTGCCAAGAATACTATATAATACACACTGAGAAACAATTTAGTAATTTACTTGATCATGTGGTTGTTTTGCTTTGTTAGATATGCAGACACACTGATCCGTCTCAGAGCAGAGTCCCTCGCCCAGGGTCAAGAGTTCCTCACCTGGAATGATGTTCAGAAGTGCATCGATACTGTCAATATCCAGGTGCATGAGGAACATGAGAGTAAGCAAACTTTTAAATAAATTATGAACTACCACTCAAAAGTTTGTGGTAAGTAAGATTTTATTTAACAAGGCTGCATTAAATTGCTCAAAATTGACAGTGAAGACAATTATAATGTTACAAAAGATTTCTATTTCAAATACGCTCTTTTGAGCGTTCTGTTCATGAAAGAATCCTGAAAAAATGTATCACATTTTCCACAACATTATTAAGCAACACAACATTTTCAACATTGATAATAATAATAAATGTTTCTTGAGCGCCAAATCAGCATATTAGAATGATTTCTGAAGTGATCATGTGACAATGAAGACTGGAGTAATGATGCTAAAAATTCAGCTTTGCATCACAGGAATAAATTACACAATAGAAAACAATTATTTTTAGAGATGCACCGATACTAAATTTCTCTACCAATAGCCGTTTATTCAGAGTGATATCTGCCGATACTGATAACGATACCGATAGTTTGGGGGTTCTGCCTTTCATACCTTCTTTTAAATTAATGATAATTAATTAATTAATTAATTGATATTTTTAATTTTTATATTTTGAAAGAAATGCAAATAAAAACTGAATTCTCTCCATTTCATCAACTTGTTTCAGAGTAACTGGTATCAGTTACAAATAAATGCATTACTAAAATTAATATAAACACACATGAACTAAATTCTGAAGATTAAATTAATATTTCTTAACTTTCTGAATGTTATTAATTCATATAATTACTATTAATATTGACCACCAAACTAAACAAAACAAAATAGAAAGACATTAATATATATTCTTATACATATAGATTAAAATATAATATAAGCAAAAGGCCTTCTCATTAATGATGTTTAACTCTTAGGTGGTCTTTTAAATACATTGAATTTTGAAGGTTATTAAAGTCTAGCATACAAAGAATGTCTTTTTGGAGAAAGCAACTCCATAATGTTCTGATAAGCTGGTGTGGCTATGTGGTTGTGTGGATGTGTGTTTATGAATTAAGCATCATTGATCCAGTCTGTATAAATCACACATAACAGTTTTATTAAACAAAAAATGAATCTCACAAGTAAACAGGTACTTTGACAGCCCTAATTATAATATCTAAAAGTTATATTATCTTAAAACAACAAATTTGTTAATGTATAAACATAACAATTAAAGACATTTTTGTCAGTTTCTAAATGAAAATGTTCACATGTCAATGACTAATCCGTTGCATCACGAGTTGCTGAGCACATAATATTCTCATGTTCTGTGTGTAGGAGTCATTGCTATCGCTGAGATCAACGAAGCTCTAAATTCTGGAGATTCAGAGAAGACACTTGCCGCCCTCCTACTCCCTACTGCTAAACTACAGGGAGTCAAGCCAGCCACCGCCAAACACTATTACGATCTACTGCTGACCACCAAAGACCTCATCTGCAAGGTGAAATAGAATAACAGCGCTGAAACAATGAAATGTCTAAGAGGTTACATCTCTTATTTGAATTACTTAAACAGTTCTTTCATGGTCTCAAAGACTTTGTATTCAGCTTGACTTAGTTTTATGCTTACAGCTTGAGTTTCCAACTTCTTTCACTTGTGTACAAAGTAATGAGCCTCTACTAAAGTACAAAGTGGGAAGTCCAACCACTGTTAAGCCATTTTAGATAAGGAAGTCCCCCTTGCGGGGTCCTCAACAAAAACATCCTGTTATTTAGAAGGCCTTAGGCAGTGGACAAAGCTTTCAAAGGTCTAGAGCTAAAGGATCTAAACTTGACTTGGGAAGTTGAAGTCTTTGCGAGGAGATAAGAGAGGAAAGGGTCCAGACAGCTGTGGAAGGAACACAGACATACGGCTGCTCTGTAGTAATAATACAAGTCATACTGCTCCTCAGTGTACAGCTTCACATAGTGTGCAAAAAGAAGTGTACTACATGGAGCAAAACACACTAAAAAGATCCCAAACACCAACGTGCTGGCCTTCATGTAGTGCTTCCAGTCACGACTGGAACGATTTAGGTGGTAGATGATGGATCCGTAAACAAATGCAATGACCAGCGATGGCAGGATGAACCCCAGGCAGATCAGACTCAATCTGTATGGAATTAAAGCTTTGTAGGGCGCTTCTTTATAGGGCTGGATATCATGACACGTCACCAACGTTTGCCCAGATATGCTGTAGCTTTGCTGAACCAGAAACTCTGGTGCCATCGCAATAGCTAAAACCACCCAAATGGTTAAGCTCGCCCAGATCGCACAGTACCTTTTTGACATTGTCCTGTAGAGGAACGGGTGGACCACCGCAAGGTAGCGCATCACACTAATACACATGTGGGCATGGATCGAGCAGTAGATGTTACCATAAAAGCAGGCAGTCACCACCTTGCAAGCCAGCTCTCCAAAGATCCAGTTGTTGTTATTGAAGTGATAGTGGACTCTGAGTGTGAGAGAAAGTAGCAGGAGAAGGTCTGAAACTGCTAGGCTAAAATATAGGATACTGCTGGAAAGATTTTTTTTTCCACTGAGGCAAACCAACACAAAGACGTTAGAGGGGATCCCGACGAGGATGGCTAGGATGTACGCGGATGGAATGATCCTAGTGCTGACAACTCCAGTGGTGTAAATGATGACGGTATCATTGACGTTTATCACAGGCTGCTGGATAGATGTGTTGGAGAACAGGGAACCATTGAACTTTATTGTTCCGGGAAACGTTTTCGGCTGAATTGAATGTTTTGGCATATTGATGCTGGAATATATTGATGCTGAAAAAATTTTTAGAAAACACAATGTTAAAGTACTGAAATAAAGTGTGTTCACACAGCTTGATACTGAAATATGTAGCTACATTTAACACTAGAACCGCCAGGAGTCGTTGTATACCTAAAACCGCCAGCGGGTAAAATGTACCACGCACACGACTACTGTTTTGATATGGGTAAAAAACGTATAATGTCACTGTATTGTGCCACTGTCTTCACAAAATAATGTCTAGAGTCATAAAAAAATAATGTTTAGTCATCAACAACTGTGACTTTTTGTCCTGTTGTATGTTCAAGGCTATTTTAAGCAGGCTAATCACTTTCCTTAGCGGTGAATATAAACCAGCCTGCAATGACAACGAGAATTGGAAGGAAATAAATACATATTTGGGTGGTGTAAAATTATAATAAAATGTCATTAATCACAAATTAAGATAACCCATGTTATTTAAATGACTTAAATACCCTAAATAGACAATAATGAGCAATAATTCACTGCGCTGCATAAGATGTAGATATGATGCAACGACAAATTCAAGCGCACATTTTCACCTAATTAATTATTAATTTGTTTAGTTGTGTATAATTTGAATAAGAGAACAACACCAGTAAACTTGGGGTAATTATTAAAAATTGTTTTATTCATTACATCATAGATCGGAAATGTTTTTTGGGGAAACGGGCAGACTAGAGTAAATAGCACTCATAACTCATGGGATTTAGTGTCTCTAATATCTGTTTGGCATCCATAAAATTGCCTTCTTTTATCCATTGTGACTAAAACTGATTACCGCGATCTCATTGGGGGAAAGGTGTTACCTAGTAACACAGAACGTTAAAACATAAGCGGCGCAAAAATGACAGCGCAAACATACAGGCAAATATGGGTAAATTTCACCCGCTGGCGCTTATAGGTATAATCTGGTTTTATCTAAACAAGTTTTAACAACAGGGGATTGTAAATAAAGTACAAGCTGCCAACATCAAGCATTTTGTCATTTATTGGGGTTATGTAGTTTGTGTGTTGCTTGCTTTCTATCTCTGACTCTTTTAGTTGTTGTTCTTTTCAGCAGTGTACAATCACCCAAAATTATGTTTGTTGAACATTGTATTTTGAGAATAATTTATTTTAGATGATTGAAAAGTCACTAGATCTACTAACATTTTCATTGTCATCATAGACCAGTCAAGAGTCGAGTCATTGGGGCAGTCAGTCAACTACCCTAAAGTTTCTTTTTTAGTCACAAAATCATGACTTCAGTCCGTGTCCACATCTCTACTGTTGATCTTTAACTATCTTTAAATGTTAGAGAAAAGTGGTCTTACCTGAATCTTGAAGTGTATCCTCAAACAATAATGGTAATAGCAGCAGCACAAATAGTCTCCACATGCTTGAAAGGTTTTTCCAGTGAATTTTTACAAAGTATTGTTCATCAAACTAAACATGACCTGCAAGTGCTGTTCTGAGCATCAGTCATCTGTATATTAAGATAACCGTCAAGTTAGACGTCTGCGTCAAAGGGCGTGATGGTTTCCTGTTAAAGGCTATGGGAGTCTGGATTCAGAATTGCTCAGTGCTCATGTTTCAGGCATGTCAGGAAATGCTGTGTGACGTGAGACTTCCCCCAAATGGTTCCAATTTATGGACCAAACTACATACAATCATTTGTCCACAAATAGTTCTTAAACAACATACAGGGATGTTTATGTGATGTTTTGGTGTTCTGACCACTTGAGTATCTTCAGACCTTTAATAGATTTCTTTCTTTCTTTCTTTCTTTCTTTTTGACTTCATTCAGGTCTTATCCCTTCAAATAAAGGAAATGGTACTTTTTTGTTTTTCAGCATATAAGTGTCAACAAATGATAGGTAGAATGATAAATCTTTTGTTTTTCACCGCAGTCGATATCATCAGGTTGCGGGTTCCTACCTTTTTCTTTTTATTCTGTTAAAAATGTGTAAAAGACAGTGCAGCTTTGTGATCTGGACACACTATTACACTATGTTTTAAACATTCCTTGAATTGTGTATTTGATGACACTTTGACTCTCTAATTCCTTCCCTTCTATTTGCATTCACATCTCTCTTCTGGTCTATTTTCACTTCTTCATGCCTTGCCTATTACTGTTGGAATGTTTCTAAAGTAGGGAAACATAACAGACCAAATATAGCACCATATTTTTTTTATCTCTTAAAATGAAGGAAAGCATTTTATTGTTTTCATAAAGTGATCATCAGTGTTTTCAAAATTCTGTAAATTAAGGATTTTTTTTTTTTTTTGGTTAACTTTGCTCTTAACATTTAACATAATACATTGGGATGCTATTATATTAAATGACTGCTGTGAAAACACCTGCATAAACAAGACATTTCCCAAGGACACACTTCCTGTTTAACCAGTGATAGTTGCACAGAATGTATAATACATCCTCCCATCTTTTCCTGATTTACTGTAGCTGCTTATATTGAGATTAAATTGGTGTGTAGTAGCAGATGATTTGTTTGCTCTGTGACAGTGTGTATACATGTTTGTATTGAGCATGTGCTGACTGTGTGTTGTGCTGTAATAGAGCTCTGGAGATGAATCTGCTGTGCTGTGGCTGGACCAGATCCAGGAGGCCATACACACTGCCAACCGGGACCAGGAGGATGCACTCAAATGTAAGTTTGTAACCAAATATAATTTGCATGAAAGCTGTATGATTAGTTTTTATGTTCATTCTGTTTATTTTCTATACACATCCCTGTAAAGGATGTGTAGTGATACATGTGATCGACATTATAGCCTATAACCTTTCAAATCTGGGTTTGACATTTAAAATATGTTGTTCTTACAGAGCACAATAAATTATTTTATAACATACAGTATATAATATATATCTTATATAAGCTATTTAAAAGAATCTATATAAAATTCACAAGAAAATGGTCACATTTGACAGCAATGAATGCACAACGATGGAGAACTAACAGAAAACACTTTATTAAAGGGATAATAAAGTCTGTCCAAAAATGGGAAATAAAACCCAAAAATGAAATGAAAGTGAAATGAAAATTCTGTCATTAAGGACCCTCATGTCCTTCCAAACTCATAAGACTTTCGTTCATCTTCAGAACACAAATGAAGATCTTTTTGATGAAACCTGAGAGCTTTCTATCCCTCCATAGACAGCTACGCAACTGACACTTCGCCACTTGAAAAAGTTCATAAAAAGATATCATAAAACTAATCCATATGTATTGAGCGGTTAAGTCCAAATTTTCTGAAGAGACTCAATCGCATATGATGAAGCTTTTATTCACATATAAATATTGATCAGCAAACAAACAGAAGCCCAACCAAACCTCTTGCTGACGCTCAAATGTGCTGCGTAACACACGAGAATGAACCTCATTGGTTCTCGCACGTCAAGCAAACATGCTTGAGCTTCTGTTTACCACAACTGATGTGTGAGTTTATTAATGTTTATATGTAAATAAAAGCCTAAATTTAATCTATTCATCATATAAAATGACCGTGAGAGAAAATTTTCTCTTCACAGAATTTGGACAAAACCGCTCAATTCATATGGATTAGTTTTACTATCTCTTTATGAACTTTTTGAAACGTCAAAGTGTCGGTTTCGGAGCTGTCTATGGAGGGACAGAAACCTCTCAGATTTCATCAAAAATATCTTAATTTGTGTTCCGAAGATGAACGAAAGTCTTAGGGGTTTGGAACGACATGAGGGTGAATAATTAATGACAGAAATTTCATTTTTGGGTGAACTAACCCTTTAACAATATAACTCTGAACACTCAGGAGATATCAGGAAAAAACTAGAACGCAACCACATCATACAAAGACAACACTGAACGATTTTTGCAATCCTTTAAGATCATTACAAATCACACTGTGCGACATGGATCCAATTGAACAATGGGCACGACATGCATGTAAACTGTACAATGATGACACCTATTGACTCGTAGGCTATGATGCAAGTTTCTATAGAAGAATGAAACGTCATCAGCATGCACTAGTGGTTAACAAAAATACCATGTTGAATCACACTTTGGCAATTTTTATGTGTGTATAAAATAAAAAGGAAGCGGCGAAAGAAGAAGGGAAAATAGCTTGAGGTAAGCAGTTTTAAGTTTTAGCACCATGTCACATTGATTTCATGTCGCATTTTTATTGGCTGGTCAGTAGACGCAGGTTGTAGCAGCAAACACACTGTGCAATGATCATGCTGAATTTCTGACACTGTCAGAAAACTATCATAGGCTATCTTCGGTCGCAAGACCAGGAAAACGGCCGTCTTTGAACCTCTCACTGTACGACATCCGATTAAGAGCCACGATCACACAAATCGCCATGATTGTTTCACGATGGCAATCTTTCGTCTGGGACAGCCAAAAATCGTGCAGTGTATCCCGGGCTTAAGGTCTTAAATGCACAGAACTAGATCATTAACAAAATAGAAACAGGTGCGTTACATAATCAGTAACCAAGGAAACAGGCAGACAGGGCAAACCAAACTAAAACACACACAAGCTGAACATAACCCTGACAAAAATATTGTCACAATAAATAAAATTGTAAAAAACAAAAAAACAAAAAACAATAATAATCACAATGAAATAAAATATTTAACCATTCTATGAAGAAGTGTGACTTAATCCATTCTCAGTGATTGAAACTGATTTGTTCTGTATATTGCATGTATGATTTCAGTGGCTGAGGCCATAGCAGACATTAACAGGGCAGTATCTGAGGGAGATGCCAAGGCCACACTAGCTGCTCTGCAGTGTCCTGATGCAGGTCTTCGAGCAGCGCTGTCTGAATGTGCTCACATCTACCACAGTCAGCTCTCTCAGTTACAGAGCACTCAAACAGAACAAGGTAACTCTCTCACACCCCTGATGACTGTGGTCTGGAAAGTTTAGATATAATTTGATCTTTAACTTAGTTATTATTATCTGCCTTACTCTTTGAGCCTGGAGAATTTATTGTCATGCATATTAAATATCATTTATTATATAATTAGCAGCATATTGCATTCTCAAGCCTATTCTTGTATATGTTTCTCATTAGCATTAACCAACCTAATTGCGTAAAATCTGTATAGCCAATTTAATTTGATAAATTGTTAGATATTAGTTGTAAATATTCCACAAACTTTACAAGCATCATCTAAAACATTTACTGGTTCATTTGATTTCAGACAGAGGCGAATACATATGCTATTCTTCATACTTAAGTTATTCTTCACAGGAGCTGTGGGCAATCACAGTGCTTTAATTTCAACTGTGTTATCTGTAGGGATCAGCGGCACTTCATGGGTAAAACACAAGATCAAGGATAAATATGATTACTTTTACAACATTGAAAGCAAAGAAGGGACATGGGATGAGCCAGATAATTTTGTCCATGACAGTTCACAGCTCACCAAAGAAGATATCCAGGTATGTCTTTAGCACAAACATACATGTTTTGTACAGTATGTGAGCTCTGCAGTTCAGTTCATATTTTCTTTTCCCCCTAATTAGAGTGTTTTGAGCAGTGTAACAGCAGAGTATAACAGAGAGCAGCTGTGGTTGGCCAATGAGCAGCTCGTCATCAAACTGCAGGCCCTGATACGTGGATACCTGGTGAGGCGGGCACATAATGACAGACTGGAGTACCTGCAAAAACAAGAGCCGAGCGTCATCAAACTGCAGGTGCTTAACTGTGTAATGTAAATTATTGATAATTAACCTGATTACTTGTATACCAGACCGCCAACAGCCTTGTGATTTTTGTTGTCGTTGTTTACATTTTACTGCATGTTATTACTATACAGTTCTTATTTATGAACTGTATTATTTATTATTATTTCAAATTAAAGTATATTTAATTTGAAAGTTTTAAGACTCACATTTTAATATTTGACCACCGTTTTAAGATAAAAAAACTTAATTATTATTTTTTAATATATCTTTATTATTATTTGTTTAAATTATCATTTAATAAAGAAAAAATATACTGCATAATTTCATAGTTTGCATAATTTGCACTTTTAATTTGCTTAATTTACACATCAAAAGAATGTAAATCTAAATGATTTTATGTTAACACTTCGAAAAATTGTCATAGGCTTTTTGCTTGCGCAAATAACAAGACACTGAAAATGAACACTATAAAAACACTGAAAAACACATTATACTATGAAAGTATAGTAGAAAAAAAAAAAAGTTTAGTAACTGTTTCGGCTGCCTAAACTCTACAGTTGTATCGTTTTCATTACAACTCAGTTCCAAAGAAAATAAACTACTAATATGTTCTAGGAACAAAAATGTGATGGGCTGCGTCCGAAATCGCGTACTCTCTCAAGTAGGTACTTATTTTGAATAAGTAATTACTTCGCAACCACTAAAAAAGTATGCTCTTTATATAGTTTAAATATGTGTAGTATGAATATAATCTGGATGTTCTACATTCGCCATGTTGTCATTATCATGTGACCTACCAGCGTCAGTTGCGTTGCTTCACTGCCATTCATAAATCCTCTCCCGTGGCCTCATGGGATAGTAAAGTGTCCATCATATGCACACTTCAGAATCTCGCCGGAAATAGTAGGTCATCCAGGTACTTTTTGCCTACTCTTTTAGTACTGTGAATTTCAGACATACTTCTTTTGTCACACACTGTTTTTCACCTGCTATATAGTAGGGAAGCATGCGATTTCGGATGCAGCCGTTGGGTATTTTTCACATGGGGATTGGTTTACCATTACAGGCCTCCTGGAAGGGCTACAAACAGAGAAGAGTCTATAAAGACAGACTAAAGACCTTCCAAGACAGTGTGAGCACTGTGATTAAGGTAACGTTTCTTTCACTGATGCTCATTTATTACAGTTTTTCATCATACCATATCCACTTTGTTGTTCTGAATTGCAGTAGTTGAATTATTCATAGCATGAAAACATGTTTCCTTTACAATTTAGTTACAGTCACTTGTGAAGATGTGGAAAGCTAAACGAAGCTACACTAAGAGACTGCAGTACTTCAAAGACCATGTAAGTCATCTCACACACAAGTGAATGAGCAGCTTCTTTATCACTCATACTCATGACACTAAAATATATTCTGTGTGTCGTGTTCAGGAGAAAGAAATAGTGACGATTCAAGCTTACCTTAAGGCTAACAAAGCAAGAGTTGACTACAGAACCTTGAGTAAGTCAATTACATTATTATATTTAATGTATTATTTATTTTACATTTACTTGTATTGTTAGTTGATTGATTTTAAAGGTAAATATCATTGTTTTTTCCATTTATTTTTCAAACAGCCGGTTCTCAGCACCCCCCACTCTCAGTGGTCCGTAAATTTGTACATTTGCTGGAGCAAAGTAGCCTCGATTTACAGGAGGAACAGGAAGTGACACGGCTCAGAGAGGAAGTGGTCACCAAGATCCGTGCTAATCAGCAAATGGAAAAGGATCTGAATTTGATGGATATTAAGATTGGCCTGTTAGTAAAGAACAGGATCACACTACAGGTGCTTTCTTGCGGTGGCTTTAAATCATTCAAAGACTTTTTATGGACTGTTTGTTGTATGGATTAATGAGACAAATGTTACATTATCCTTTGATGTACTTGGGTTTATGTGTTTTCCCATGACATTAGAACCTTAGACTGCTACTCTAAAGCAAATAGACATCAATGAGATAAAAAAGAAACATTTTAGTTTTCTTAAGTCTCATAAGAGTAGAAGCAGTTAAAGATGTTCAGACTAGGCAAGTGTAACCTTTGACCCATTTTTCCAACTATTGCAATGCTGTCTCCTCTGGCAGGATGTGGTATCGCACAGCAAAAAGATGAAAAGCAAAAAGAACAAAATGAGTAAAGAAGATCTGGCCACGGGGGAAAAGCAGGGCATCAAGGGCCTGAGCAAAGACAAAAGGAAGAAACTGGAGGCCTATCAGCATCTCTTTTACCTTCTACAAGTAAGACCTTTGGCCCAAATTCAGTCATTTTAAACCATTTAAGAAATAGACTGGAATGCTGAATTGCAACGTGTGGCTGACTAAAGGCATTAAAGGAATATTAAATAATGCATTTATAAATGAAATATAAATGAATAAAAACAGCATTTATAAAATGTAAAAAAGGGAAAACTTTTATACATTTAAAAAATGTTACTACAAGTTATACATACTATAAATAATTTAAGTTATATTTTTGTAATCAGTGACTTTTCTTAATTTAATAGACTAATCCTTCGTACCTGGCCAAGCTAATCTTCCAGATGCCCCAGAACAAATCCACCAAGTTCATGGACACTGTGATCTTCACGCTGTATAACTATGCCTCTAACCAGCGGGAAGAGTACTTGCTGCTCAAGCTTTTTGAGTCAGCGCTGCGAGAGGAGATCAAGTAAGATATATAGACTGAGACGGAGATATAGAATACTATTTGTTAGCTTGAGCATTCAAAAACAAACATTGTTTCGGAGAGACTAATATATCTCAATTCATAATTATTTTCTCAAACGTGAATCAAATGTCTCTGATACAATGTGTATAGTTTTGCTTTATAATATACAGTATGGCAAATATCATTGTAACTTTGCTGTCATCTCTGGCAGATCTAAGGTGGATCATATCCAGGAAATAGTGACAGGGAACCCTACAGTCATTAAAATGGTTCTGAGCTTTTACCGTGGTGCTCGTGGACAGAACGCCCTCAGGCAGCTGCTTGGACCAGTGGTTAAAGAGATCATTGAGGACAAAAACCTGGGCATCAACACTAACCCTGTAGACATCTACAAAGCCTGGGTTAATCAGCTAGAGACCGCTACAGGAGAAGCCAGGTTCATACACGCACACTCAATCCATATGCATATTTTTTCATCACACATATATTACACACACACTCTCATTTACACTTTCTCACATCCATTTCCCCTCCATCTTTGCTAGCATATTTACATTTTTTCCCCCATATTATTTATAAATTGTAACAATAAAAAACGACCACATATACATATATATATATATATATATATGATAAATATAAGTATATGCAAGAAATGTATGCTTTTATTCAACAAAGATGCATTTAATTGATCAAAAGTAACAGTAAATGCATTTACATTGTTATATATCAAATAAATTCTTTTGAACTGAATCAGCATATTGGAATGATTTCTGAAGGATCATGTGACTGAATACTGGAGTAGTGACTGCTGAAAATTCAGCTTTTGCATTACCATTTACAAGAATCAATTACATTTTAAAATATATTCAGATAGAAAACAGTTGTTTTAAGTTGTAATATTTCACTATATTACTGTTTTTACTGTATGGTTGATCATATAAATGCAGAAAGACGTCTTTCAAATTCACTAAAAATAGCATATCTTATACCGACCCCCACTTTCTATTACTTTACTTTTTTATTTAATTGTTTTTTACTACTGTTGTTGAACTTTACTTCATAGTAAGCTGCCATATGAGGTCACATCAGAGCAGGCTCTGTCACACGAGGAAGTGAGAGCCAAACTGGAATCCTCCAATCAGGTGCTCCGTACTGTCACAGACAAAGTGCTCGGGTCTATCATGTCATCGCTGGAAAACATCCCGTAAGAACAAAGACCATCGCAGCCTTTCAAACAGATGTTCAGTTATGCTTCATGCAGTTCATTTTTATTTTGCCTGTTATGTTTGTCAAATATACCTCTTGTATTATGAAGGATTCTTTTATACAGTATAACTTTACAGTGTCATTGTGCACCAGGGGGCAGCACAGTAGTTGAAAACATAGAGTCCGCCCAAAACAAGATATATTTTCAATACATAATCAGCGTTGTGTGCTGTTTTGCTCATGCATTACTAACCTCTCATTATTTTAAGGTATGGCCTAATATTTTTTATTCTACTGCTGATCTCTGATTATTGTTTTGCATTATTTGATGTTTGTTTTCTTTTGCATGCAGTTACGGCATGAGATATATTGCTAAAGTTCTAAAGGACACGCTTCATGAGAAATTCCCTGACGCCACAGAGGATGAATTATTAAAGGTCAGATGTTGAAAATTTTAGTGGTACTCGTGTATCCATACAAATGTTTCTTTTAAAATATGTATTCACTGGGTCCTGCCTGCAAAGCTCCTTTCATACTTGAAATGTAGCTATAATTGCCTGACACATGAACCACAATAGATTAAAGATTAACTAAATCACATTTTGTGGAGTCAGCGTCTCAAGAACCCAGAAAAATAATGTGAAATAAGTTCAGTTTGAATAGCGCCACCTTCTTCCCACAGATTGTAGGGACTTTGCTCTATTACCGTTACATGAATCCTGCCATCGTGGCTCCAGATGGCTTTGACATCATTGACATGACGGCCGGAGGTCAGGTGCACACGGAGCAGAGGAGGAACCTGGCGTCAGTGGCTAAGATGCTACAGCATGCAGCTGCCAACAAGCTGTTTGAGGACGAGAGCGATCACCTCACCCCCATGAACAGCTACATCTCCCAGACCTATCAAAGGTTCAGGTGAGGAGAACAGAGCACTTTATTAGTTTGAGGTTTAGTTTGTCTAGGGTTACAAAAAACACTATTACTATGGGGAAGAATCAAATACTTAAAGGGATAGGTCACCCAAAAATGCCAATTCTGTCATCATTTACTCAACCTGTCGTTCCAAAATTGTATGACTTACTTTCTTCTGTGGAACATAAAAGAAGATATTTTGAATAATATCTCAGTGTGTTTTGTCCATGCAATGAAAGTCAGTAGGGTCCAAAGTTGTTTTCTTCTGATAGAAACAAATATTTTATGTAGAAACTGTTGAGTAGAACAAAAGATTTTAAACAATCAGACATGTTTGAGGGTCAGGACAGGCTAAGTATATATGGAAATTGAGGTTAAAGGTGAGGAAGTGTTTTTGTAAGAAAGTAAGGCATCAGCAGTGAGGAGGGACGTATGTCACCACTTCAGACATATTAGTGTGTGTGCTTATGTGGGGCAGCTGGAAGTGCTAAATGACCTTTTGCCCAAAGCCCCTCATTCCCATGCTGGTGAGTCATGCTTACTGGAAACTCCCTGCTGATTTCTTTTCCTCTCTGATTCTCAGCAGTTCTGCCTGATGGCATGTCTGTGATGGACCTGGTAGTTTACACTTGAGCTGGATTATTGCAGTTTATGACAACATGTGACCTTTTCATTCAAGCATACTTTGCATTGTACATTGATTATGCATTTGGTTCAAACATCTTGTTTTGCATTTAAAAACAGATTTTCACATAATATGAACAGGTTCCACACTCCCATGTTTCCTACATATTTGTGTCTTAAATATTTTGGCTAATTTGATGGAGTTTTCAGTAGTATTAGTTCTACAGAAATCCACAGATTTTCCACTAAAATCACAAAGAAATCCACAGATTTAAAGGGGTGCTTCACCACTGGCAAAATGGAATTTCAATAAAACTTGACTGCCTATGCAGTAGAAATTTTTGAGGTCAGCGCTACCTGACTAGAGAAAAGGACTGTTGTCTTCCCTTTTGCCAAATAGGTAGGAAAACTTCAACACCCATAATGCATTGGGCATGTTGCTGTCCAAGGCCACTCCCACCAGTCTGCTATGGATACGCTTACCAGAGTCAAACTGCCTTGCTTTAGTAGGAAATACTTCTTAGCTAACTTTTAGTCGTAATGGTGTTGACTTGTATTGTTCCGGGTGCAAGAATTCAAAGTGTAGACGTTTAGAGGTAGTGGGTTACTTGGGTTTCCAGTGAAGGATCCAGTGCGTTGTAGGGTGCTAAGAATACAGAGAGAATGCCGCAATGGAAATCTGAAAAACCTGTGTTTGTAGTCAACATTTCAAACTGGATGGCCACGAACACAGTCTTTTAGGCCAAATGGAGGGGAAAAACTGAAAGAAACTGCTTTTCTGTCAGTTCTGCCCCAACCTTACGAAGCAAAACACTGTCGCGAACAGGTAAGAAAGCTATCCATAGTGTTCCATTTTTACTATAATGCTGTTTAAAGAGTAGACAATTTTCAGTGATAAACCTACCTTTACAATAACTGCTCTGTACATAACCCCCTTGTTGACCCGACTGTTTGTGGGTGGGCAGAATGCAGAAGTACAATCTGTAGTTTTCACAAAAGCCCTGGAGCTATCAAAAGTCTTTTGCTGGCAAATAAATGTTAATTTCTCAGTGCAGGTAACATGGAGAACAAGTAAACATTGTTTATTTACATAAGTCCGAGGTCCGTTGAAAATCGGCGAAGTTACACTAATCTGGGCATGTTTTTTTGTTTGTTTGTTTGTTTTTGTTTTCAGGGGCTTCTTCCAGGCAGCTTGTGACGTTCCAGCTCCAGAGGAGAAGTTTAACGTGGACGAGTACTCTGACATGGTGACACTCAGCAAACCTGTCATCTACATCTCTATTGAGGAGATCATCAACACACACTCTGTAAGTCATACAACATAACCAACTGAGAATTCAATAGAAACCTCTTTTTTTTTTTTTTTTTGAAGTTGCAATGAAACGAAAGTAGCAACAGATTTTTTTCTTCCATATTGTAACACATCCGAGTGTAATAGATTGTTGAAAAAGAAAAAATGTAGGGTGTGACTTGGTTTTTATGCATCAGTTCTTGATCGGATTTTGAGATGTGGGTGTTACACTCAAAAGTGGAAGCAGATGAATGAAAGCTTGCAGGGGTGGGGTTTAAGCAGACTAAATGACTGTAGAAATCCTGGAAGACCTAGTTATGACCTTTAGATTAAACATTACAAAGTCAAAACTTTTTAAAAAAAAAAATGAAACATGCATGGATTAACCATCCACAATAAGATCTATAACTTGCATTTAGAAAAGAGATACGGTGAGTTTTCATTTCAAGCCAACTTGAACAAAGAGGTTTGGATTACAGCTGTGAGCCCATTATTCAATGGAAGAGATTACCTCTTCTTTTATCTTTTATTGCTGGGCATATAAAAGAGACTCTAATTTACACACATCAACATTTACTTTATCTGTAGGTGCGTTAACCGGAATGTGAAGTCAAATGCTTTTTTTTTTAGATCTGCAACTCATTGTGATTAACTATCATTAGCCACCTTTGAGTCATGAGAGGAATCTACTGAGGAGCGGCTCAATTTGATCCATATGTGTGAGGAAGTGACATCATGACCTGTGCAGACATAATAAATAGAGCCTGCATACTTTTCCAAACTCAGCCAAACGCCTACATTCTTTCTGTTTGGACTGACATTTCTGTATGTTTTCAAGGGTGCAACACATAAACTAAGAGATGTGATGTCCATTTTAAGCTGTTATGGCTGTAATATATATTTTATTGAACCAGAGATATTCTGTGATTTGAGAAGTTCAAAACAGATATTTAGGAGTTATACAAAGAAGACATTGTCTGAATTGTCCCTTCAAATCCACTCCTACAGTTGGGTGTTGACCTGTTTTCTCTGCCAAATTGTAAGACAATGAGATGGATTGGAAATAAATACCTCATCCTCTTTATGTTGCAGATTCTATTAAAAAAAATGTGTGTATCATGAATGATGTATGAAATGGATCATACATTTGGAGACAGGGGACATCAGAGTCTTTACATTTTCAACTTTTTATTTTATTCAAAGTGACTTGCATTGTATTTCAAGGCGCACTTTTTTTTTCAAGCATTCCTTGGGAATCAAACCCATGACCATGACATTGTTAGCGCCATGCTCTGCTGTTTGAGCTACAGGAATGTAATTTTGACATATTTTAATATAACATTTGAATATATATTTGACATAAATATTTTCTTGTTCTCAGAATAAAGAGCATTAGAAGATTTTTTTATATAATTTTACCCTCATCTTAAGTAGATATCACAGTAATAGTTATAATAATTGCAGTAGGACTTTTAACTTGATCCAGGGTCAATTTTGAAATTGTGATATGTTGTCTAGAAGTTTTGTATCGTTTTGTAGTCTATACAGATTAGTTGTAGCTGACAATTAATGTTTTTTTTTTTTTGGTCTTCTAGTTGGTGTTGGAACATAAGGAAGCTATTGCTCCTGATCACAGTGATCTTCTGCATGAACTCCTGAAGGATCTGGGGGAAGTTCCTGACATCGAGTCTCTACTTGGTAAAATTATAACAAATACAAACACATAATTTCATAATTTCATCAGCACCTCTCAGACATTACCAGTATTATCCACCTAGATGACATGAAGATTGATTTGATGTTTTGTGTTAGTCTAGATCAATTTTCACTCACTGACAGCTGATTATTTGAAAATGACAGAAATTCTGTCTGTCAGAAGTTACACAATAATGAAAGTAAAACACTTTTACACTCAGGTGAAGGAGCTGTGGACACAAATGACCCCAACAAGGAGAACTCACTGAGTCAGCTGGCCAAAACAGAGATCTCCCTTACCCTCACCAACAAGTTTGAGCTGCTGGATGGAGATGACAAAGACATGAAGGGACTAATGACAAAGTAAGTGAGGAAGTAATCATCTCTTCTTCAACTGCCTTAATATGTGAAATGTCCTCACATATAAATATCTCTCTTCCCACACTCAACTTTTCTTCACTGTCTTCATTTCCTGTCTTCATATCTCTGCTGACCCATGGGAGGAAGTGGTTTGGTGGACAGTTTTATCTTTTCCACTTCTAAAATGGGCCTCTTGACTGGCTTTGTGTAATTATCATTAAATAAAGGCCTGTTCACACCAAGACGATTCAGCGTGAAAATGCGGTGCGGCAAACATTTTAATTTGAATGTTAAAGGGTTAGTTCACCCAAAAATGAAAATTATGTCATTTATTCTACACCCGTACGACCTTCGTTCATCTTCGGAACACAAATTAAGATATTTTGATTTTCCTCTTTCAAGATCCATAAAGGTACTAAAAACATATTTAAAATTAGTTCATGTGAGTTCAGTGGTTCTACCTTAATATTATAACATGACGAGAATACTTTTTGTGCGCCAAAAAAACAAAATAACGACTTTTCAACAATATAGTGATGGGCCGATTTCAAAATGCTGCTTCGGAGCTTTACGAATCGAATCAGTGACTCGGATCTCCTCTCAAATGGCTAAACTGCTGAAATCACCTGACTTTGGCGCTCCGAGTCACTGATTCGATTCGCAAAGCTCCGAAGCAGCGTTTTGAAATCGGCCCATCACTATATCGTTGAAAAGTCGTTATTTTGTTTTTTTGGCGCACAAAAAGTATTCTCGTCATGTTATAATATTAAGGTAGAACTACTGAACTCGTATGATCTGTTTTAAATATGTTTTTAGTAGCTTTATGGATCTTGAGAGAGGAAATGTCATTGCTGAGAATGCAGGCCTCACTGAGCCATCGGATTTAATCAAAAAATATCTTAATTTGTGTTCCGAAGATGAATGAAGGTCTTACGGGTGTGGAACGACATGAGGGTGACTAATAAATTACATTATTTTCATTTTTGGGTGAACTAACCCTTTAAAGGTAGGGTATGCAATTTTTTTCATAAACACTTTTGTTATTCAGGTTGAAACTCTCTTCACATCCTGACAGCAATCAATAATAGAAGTGGTCTAAATATTTAAGAAAAAAAAAAAAAAAAAGTACATATATCATCTGTGGAAGTCTCAGAACCAAAAAATGTTTGTCCAATCATTGCATTTGGTCTGATATGTCTTACCTGCCTGTCAACATATGTATTTCCATACCTCCACGCACTAGAGGTCTTCACAGCTCCACTTGGATTCCGAAAACCCGAGGTCCGACCCGAGCGGGTTCGGGTCCAAAACTTCGACGAGTGCCTCTAACACAGGTCAGGTTCAGTATTATTGACCTCGGGTCTCGGGAAATTTAAAATAAATGTTTATTCCCGAATGGACCCGAGAAGACATGAATAATAAACTTTCATCAACTTATGGTCAGGTAAATAACATTACAGCGAAAGTTATAGGACATAATGAGGTTACAGTGATGAGTGATTGACATTTCTGCACTTCAGCACGTACTTGTGCGTAATTATGCGTGTCAACTCTATAAATGGCAAAATGAATCTGCAGCAATGAGGAGGTACAAGTAAGAGCTCTGTAAGTTGTTTACATTCATTATTATTGTAATGTTTTGTGCTTTGAGATATAAATTAATAACGGCGTCTCTTATGACTGTGTTAAATTACTGCTCTAGCTATTATCTGCTCTAGCTGTGCGCAACCTGCGCATTCATGTGTTTTGGATTAGGCTTGGCTTTGGAGAGCGCTCTGAAAGGAGGGTGGGATCTAATGCTTTCAAAGCTAGCTTGCTATTGCTAGCCGCTCCGAAATTGCCTACCCCATACCTTTAATGTGTCTGTTTAGACACATATGAACATGAATGCCATCAATGGAACAGATTTTTTTTTTATGAAGAGGTGTTCTAATCTCTTTTACATCACACTGCAAAGAAAACTGCCCAACCAATAAGAGTCACGCTTTTGGTCATGTATTGTGAACAGGCCTTAAGAACAGAGGTTATCAAGTACTTGAAATGTGTAATAAAACTCAAAAGGAAACATTTGTTGACTATCATTTGCTGGCCAGTATTGTTGGCCTTCCGTTAAACTTGTGTGCTAACCGCTAGTCTTATAGCTTTGGGCTCTTTCGATATGGTGCATCTATTTCTTTGGGGAGGAAGCAGGAAGAGTGATGTCATAGCTTATTGTCTAAATGTTTACACCCTGCTCCATTTCCACGTACAAAAAAACACATCTGTGAGGACCCTGTGATGTGTATGATCTTCTGTTTACAGACCATATAAACATGAATTATTGTAACCATTAAGTTTGTGTATGTACAGTGTGAGACAAATGTGTCCTTGCAGGCACTTTTGGTAGGCTTTTACTACCAGACAAACTGATTCTTAAAGTTTGAGCGAAAATGAAAATTCTATCATCATTTACCCACCCTCATGTTGTTCCAAACCTGCACAATTTTCTTTCTTTATTCTGTGGAACATAAAAGATATTTAAAAGAATGTTTGAGTCCATACAATAAAAAATGCCAATAAGGTCCAAAGCAACATTGGACCCCACTGACTGAATCTATAGACAAAAAACACCTAGACAATAGACACATATACTCTTTTATGCTCAGCATAAGAAAAATATCAAATGGTTTTTAAAACAGTTTAAATTAAGTCAAGTCTGGGCATTTGTAAGTTAAAGGGAAACTTAAAAAAATTTAAATTCTGCCATCATTTCGTCCCTTGTGTCACCAGCATATTGCAGTCTTTATCAAGTCTCATTTTGTATCGCATTATCTGCTGACAACCAGTATCTTACCAGATGAGAAAACTCAGAACATGTTGAGACACTCTGATAAGCCTGACAAGCGCATCCTCCTCTTTGTTTGCCTGTCACTTTGCAGAACAAAGAAACTGATAGTGGATGTTGTGAAAATTCAACCAGGGGAGACACTCACAGATATCCTAGAAACTCCCGCCTCTGCTGCACAGGTACAGTAGGCTTTTGCCCCAATGATCAAGACTGAATGGAGGTCAGTCTTCCATCAGATTCAGATTAAGTTAAATTGATTAACCTCAACCCTCTCTCTCTTGTGCTGCAGGAGGCAGAGCACGCTAAGCTTGTGGAGCGTCAGGTGGTGCAGGACTCTCAGACTCCAGAAGGGTTGAAGAGCAGCCAGGCAATGCTGGAAGACCGTCAGCTGCCTCTGGAGCAGAAGAAGAGGAAGATCCTCAGGAACCTGAGAACTCTAGAGCAGGCTGGTCTGGCCAGCTCAAAACACAAGTACCAGGAAATCATCAATGATATCTCCAAGGTCAGGCCTTAATGACTTCATTCAGGGGTGCAGGAACTATATGAAAAGAGGTTGGGCTCTGCACATTAAGCATGGCTCATTGATAAGTTATAATTGTGTATGGGATGAATGTAGACATTCCTAAGCCATATAATGATTGCTATGCCCTTGACTTTAATTATTGCAGGGTAACTCTCTGGATATATGATTAGGTACTTAGCCGTTGAGCTTCTATATTAAATCATGGCATGATGAGCTTATCTTGCTCCCTTTAGGACTGCAGGGTACTATAAACACCTTCAACTAGGTTTAGGCTGTTCGTTTATGTCTTTTAGTCTGACTATATTTGTAAAATAGTTGTTTGTTTTTTATGCGGCAGGACATTCGATACCAGCGGCGCTATAGGCAGAGGAGGAAAGCAGAATTGGTGAAGTTGCAGCAGACTCTGACTGCACTCAATTCCAAGGCAGCTTTCTATCAAGAACAGATCAACTACTATGACACGTACATCAAAACGTGTCTGGATAACCTCAACAGAAAGTGAGTGGAGATACATGGAAAGTTCTCTGGCCAATTTTCATATTTTGCACAAGCATGCTCATAATTATGTGGGCCTGTCTGTACCACTCAATAATCACTAAGAAATCAATCATCAATTAAGCAATTAATTTTGTTAATAAATAGATAAGAGCCTACAGTTTGATTAGCAAACAATTAATCAAGCAGTACATTCAATATATATTCAAATCAATGTCATTTAGAAAATATAAAATGTTAAAACTGAAAATAGTTGTTTAATATGTGATCATGACATTTAATATTTGCATTTTTAATTTAGCTATTGCTTTTCTCTATTATCTTTTACCTTTTTGTTGATTTCCTGCTGATTTGCAGTACAGCACTAATCTGTTGTCAATATCAATTTGTTCATTTATCAATGTAATTAAATTATTATTTAACTTAACTGCCCATTTGTTTTTTATCTATCCTAATGACTAACTTATTTAATTTATTTGATCTTCAGACATTTTCATAAGTTATTTTCTCATTTGATTTATTAATATCTTGAATGATTATTGAGTGGCACAATTGACCCCCTCCGCCTCTGCCCTACATCATGCAATTAACAAATGATACACAATAGCTTTAGAGAGGCACTTAGTGGTGTGGAAATTGGAAAGTGTCTACTGTCATTCCCTATATGACATATAATATTTCACTAATGGTTGTTTCACCACCAGGAATTCACGAAGGTCCATTAAACTGGACAGAAAGGAAGAAGAGAAGAGCACTAAGAAGTCCAAGGCCTCTTCCCTGAAGTACACAGCTGCCAAACTGCATGAGAAAGGAGTCATTCTGGAGATTGAAGGCCTCCAGACTAATCAGTGTGTTCTTTACATCATTTCTTTTCTTTCCATTACTAATAAATAATTGCATTGATAATGAGTAATTTTACGTTGCGCCATCAAGCACATAATATCTTAATCGGGGGTGTCCAAACCTGCTCCTGGAGGACCAATGTCCTGCAGAGTTTAGCTCCAACTTGCCTCAACACACCCGTCTGGAAGTTTCTAGTATGCCTAGTAAGACCTTGATTAGCTGGTCCAGGTGCGTTTAATTGGGGTTGGAGCTGAACTCTGCAGGGCTGTAGCTGTGTCTCATTTAATTTAATTTTGAAGGCTGCATCCTCCAGAGGACGCATCCGGTGAAGGCTGCAGTATACCGAGTGTCCTTAACCAGAATTAAACAAGACGTCCTTCGTAGGACACACGGGCAGGAAAGGAAATAGGAAGCATTACGTTGCTATGCTAACACGTTCACGGCAGCGTCGTTGCGCTCACAACAGTTAAATGAATGAAAATTATTTATAAATTTGGAAAGTAATTTGAAAAGAAAATGTATTTACTTGTTTTATTTTGGTTAATGCTTGAGGAGCTTTACAGAGACAAAGGAGGAGGATATTAAGAAGAACAAAGTTTAAAACAAAAACAAGCTTGAAACTACTTACATTTAAACACATCTTCGCTTGTATGTACATCTGCCGACGCCGCCATTTTTTTTTTTTTTTTTTTTTTTTTAAATAAGTGACGGTTGTTAACAGCGACGCAAACAATTGTGGGCTATCTGCAGCAGCGAAGGATACACCTCATGCATCCTCCGAAAGAAGGGCACATTCAAAGGTCGCATTCAAAGTGTTCTACTTACTTTTCTGAAATGATACAGCCTCAATGACGTATGCAATGCGACCTCTGGAGGACACAGCCTTCGAAATGAGACACGGCATGCGTTTCTCAAAAGCATTGCGAGCTATGTTGATTGTAAAGACCATTGGTGCCAGTGGTTCTACGATCTACTTAGGCTTACGATGCTTTTAGGAAATGCGGCCCAGGACAGTGGCCCTCCGGGAGCAGGATTGGACACCCCTGATCTAAAGTGACCCCAGATCAGTGGCTAGGACATATTGCACAAGATGTTTTTTCAGAGAATCCTTAATGTACAGTCAGCAGTTTGTGTGTTGCATTAGGGGGTGGGTAGTGCATTATGAGGAGTTAACCATCCTGTTTTGTTCTTCCTCATGGTGGCCAAAGGGAAGTTCAGTGAGTGACAAGCCAATTATTTTTGCTATCTCTTAAGGCAGATCAAAAGAATATTAATATTAAAATGTTATCTTTTAGTGCTAAGGGATTTAGTCATTTAATTTGTTGTCAAGTTTCAGGAATGTATTATGTTTATAATACTTTTTTGACCAGGCACTACCAGTCATTTTGCACTCTTAAGCCCCACCTATTCCAGTACTTCAGTAAGTGTTTTGTACATTTCAGGTTAAAAAATGTCATGTTTGACATTCGCCCTTGTGAGGAAGTGGGTGACTTTGAGATAAAGGCCAAGTTTTTGGGAGTTGAAATGGAGAAGGTGGAACTGCATTTCCAGGTCAGTTCCCAGGTGCACAGAGCCTGGCACAAGGCACACGCTCTTATTTTCTTCTCTTAAGCATGCAGGATATTACTTTTATTATTTGGAATGGCATTTATGGATACAGAATTGTCTTGTGTTTTTATCATCAGGACCTGTTGCAGCTTCAGTATGAAGGAGTAGCTGTCATGAAAATGTTTGACAAGGCCAAAGTCAACGTCAATCTACTGATCTTCCTTTTGAACAAAAAGTTCTATGGAAAATGAAAATTCCTTGGAGTTAATGCAGTGCAAATATGCTTGGAAATATTAACTAGCTACCAATGTTAGTTTACACTTTGCAAATTATGCAAAAAAGAATGGAACGTGCCTTTTGGTTTTTAGATGTTTTTGTAAAAGAAATTTCTTTGAGCATTCAGGGTATTTGTGCAACTGTTTTTGCAGGTCTTCTATATTTAATGAACTATAAAATGAGATCTCACCACTCTAAGAATGATATGATACATGCCAAGCTGTACATACATAGCATACTTTTGATTTTACGTACACTGAAAGGAAATTTTATCGCCACAATCAAAGAAACAAATGTTCACAATATTTCATGATGACTGGAATTTTTTTTTAAAAATTGTGTATGGATTATATTTTTAAATACAAGTATAATTGAAATAAGTATTTAATGGCAAGTAATGTATTGAAAGCTGCAATGTTTTAATATGTTAAAAATGTATAACAAGGGAATAATAAGAGGAACGACTTTCAAAATGCACTACTGCCATGTGGCTGTTAAATAAGATAAACTGGAGGAGTCTTTTCACAGGCCTGTCATTAACTAGTGCCTTTCATTTCTAAGTGCTCAACTGTGCATCTTTTAAAAGAGCATTCCCAAATATTTTCAGTTTTAAAAAGTGTACTGAGAAGGATTAATGTATTGATTTTAAATAAATACATCTTCCATCAAAACAGTGTTTATTCATGACTCAAATGCTGTATTTTGAATCAAAAGCTCAAGCAAATAAATTCAGTATTAATGGCATAAATTCAAATTTAGTTTTTGTTATTTCTGTCCAATGTCATACTCTGCTTGTAACAGCACTTGGTGAAATAAACAAATTAACAATACAATGTACTGTAAAATGACTTAACCCTTAGAAATATCAAATTAAGTTAAAATTTGTATCAGCTAGTCCTGGGCTAGTTCCTAAAAACGTGATCTAAGTTGAAACGCAGCCCTGGTCACTGTGTCTGTTACACGAGTAGGCGTTGACATGCACGTGCCAGACGGAGTGAATCCATCCTCTCTCTAGTCTTTCCTGATGTGTGAGGACTGTTTTTGAGAGCGTGCAAGAATAGGCTCATTCGGGAAAAGTCTTTGATGAAAAGAGCGTAAAACAGAACAAAAACCGAAATTTTGAACCGCACTATTTCTTTCAGTCGTGATGTTGCGGATTGTGGTGTTGATGTGGCTGCTGGCTGTGGAGGGATCGGCGGCTGCGCTGCCCAATAACGGTAAGACACTTACAGCCTTTTTGCACTGGACAAACACAGGGTACTGGACTTTATTAACTTACAGTTCTTTGGTAAGCGGAGCCAAGTACACACACACTAGTTTGAAATTAACTCGGTATTTTTTGTTTGAACCGTTTGTTTTTAAGGCAAGACTATTTGGTCTAAAGTTGAAATCATTATGGTAATGAATTACATTTTTATTTAAATTTTTCTTTTAAATTTTTGCAGGGATATTAGCATATTTAAATATAAACAAGCCTAAGAAATATTAATCTAAAATTAAAAATAAAGTCAGGGGCAATAAATGAATAGCAATACAACAAACTGTAAAAATGTTTTTACTGTAACTAAAAAAAAAATTTTTTAATTTATATTGAAACTATCTAGTGACAGAGTGGTAATGAACTACATTTCTATTTAAATGCCATGCCATAATCATAAAATAAAATAAGTTTGAAAAGTAAAGTATAGCCTGACAAGGCAGAGAGAAGCTACAAAATAGGCTGTTTTTTATTTAAAGGGGTATTAGTATATTTAAATACATAAATAAATAAATATTAATCTAATATATATATATATATATATATATATAAATAGATTAAAGTAAGTCACAATAAATGAATAATGCAACAAATTGTAAAAAAAAAAAAAAAAAAAAAAAAAAAAACGAATAATTTATTTGAATATGTTTTCCAAAGTGTGACAGTGACGCACACATTAACGAAAATCGTTGGGATTTATTTGCCAAACATTTTACAATTTTTTTTTTTTCTTCAGGAACGCTGATTCGGACATTTTCGGGTTATTTCCTCACCGTCACCGATGAACCAATTTTTGATTATCTGGACGTGCAGGACGAAGGCAGCGGCTCCAGTTCTGGCCAAGCATCCAAACCCACAAAAGACCACCACCACCACCACGTGGGTAAAAAGGCCTATCACATCTCTCAGGAGGCCTCCAACTTCCTCACAGGCCGCGTGGTGACCGCTGTCATCCCTACAATATATATTATAGTGTTTATTATCAGCGTTCCTCTAAATATGCTGGCGCTTGTCATGTTTGTGCGCAAAGTGAGACCGAAGAAACCGGCTGCGATTTACATGATGAACCTAGCCTGCGCTGACCTTCTGTTTGTGCTGGTGCTTCCGTTTCGAATAGCCTACAATTTAAACGGAAATAACTGGATATACGGGACTGGGATGTGTCGTTTCGTCACGGCTGCTTTCTACTGCAACATGTACTGCTCTGTGCTGCTGATTATGTGCATTAGTGTGGATCGCTTTATGGCTGTCGTCTACCCGATGGACTCTCTTACCTGGCGCAGTCCTCAAACCGCGTCCGTCGTGTGCGCCGCCATGTGGCTTTTGTCCATCGGCGGTGTGACGCCTTTGCTGATTTCCAATCAGACCATTCACTTACCTGACCTGGGCATTACCACGTGTCACGACGTCCTTGACATCCACCACCTCCGCGAGTATTACCTGTACTTCTTCCCCATCATCTCTTCACTTTTCTTTTTCATTCCGCTCATTTTTAGCACCGTCTGCTACGTGCGCATCATCCAAGCCTTGTGCGCAGCCAACGTGGAAAACCGCGCGAAAAAAACGCGGGCCGTTTTTATGGCGGTAACGGTTTTTGCTGTTTTCGTCATATGCTTCACACCAACAAATATCATCCTGTTGTCGCATTACGTGCAGTTCGCTCGCAAGCAAAACGATGAGTCCTACGCCGCGTATCTGGTCTCCACGTGCATCGGGAGCGTCAGCTGCTGTCTGGACCCCCTCATCTACTACTTTGGGTCGTCTCAGTGCCAAAAACAGGTTCTCGCCTTTCTCAAGTGTCAGAGGGTCTCGGACATCGAGAAGAGCGCACAGTTCACCAGCAGCACCAGGTCAAGCAAGTTAGAGACCTTTAAAAGCAGCGTGAGCAACCAGTACAGGAAGCTGATGGCATGAGAAGCACTGCTGAAAAAGAAAACAGGCTGTTCTGATGGCTGGTTTTAGAGGGGTTTTGAGAACTTTGCAGCTGGCCAGGGTGAGAGACCTTCTAAAACCAGCTGCAGCAGGTTTCCAAGGACAAGGACTTTCAGTTAGGTCCAGCTCATTAGGATGGTTGGGGTTGATTGCACCATCATTCATTGGAACTCTTTAATTATTCATAACATTTGTTGTATCCAAATGACTATTGGCACATTCTATGCTCTTGTAACGTCTTTGCTAATGTATAGATTCTTGCTTTATTTTTTGTATTCATTTGTGACCATGTCAAATAGCTATATTCTTGCTAATAAAAAACAAAAAAAACAAAAAACATTTTTACAGTACATATTAGATGCTTGTAAAGACTAAAATTAAAATGGTTTGTGTTAACATTTCTGATTACTGTAATTTGCATGCTTGCTTATGGGACCAGCTGGTTGTTTTTTATGAAGCTGGTGTAGTTTTATCTTTTTTCTTTGAGGAGCAGGTAGATGTTACAATACAATACTGATCAAAGGTTTCGGATCAGAAACATTAATACTTTATCCAGCAAAGATGCAATAAATTGATCGAAAATGACAGTAAAGATGTATAATGTTAAAAAAAAAAAAAAATTTCTATTTCTTTTCAACTGTGAAAATCTGCTGAGGGGGAACTTGATTTTAAAATGTGGCCTAACATTTTTGACAAGGCAAACATGTCAGTCTCTAAGTAACATTTGATTTATTTAAGCCACGAAATAAACTTAAAGGATTAGTTCACTTTCAAATGAAAATTACCCCAAGCTTTACTCACCTTCAAGCCATCCTAGGTGTATAGGACTTTCTTCTTTCTGATGAACACAACCAGAGTTATATTAATAAATATCCTGATGCATCCGAGCTTTATAATGGCAGTGAACAATACCAACGAGTACAAGCCTCCATCTAAATCCATCCATCATAAACTTAGTCCACACGGCTCTGGGGTGTTAATAAAGGCCTTCTGAAGCGAAGCGATGCGTTTGTGCAAAAAAATATCCATATTTAACGAGTTATGAAGTAAAATATCTAGCTTTCGCCAGTGTAAGACTCTCGCAGTTCAAAAATCTTACGCTACGTCCTACACCTTCCCTATTCAACTTACAGAAAAAGCTTAACTGACGCGACACCAGTTTACACTTTCTTCCTAAGTTGCTTTTTTTTTTTTTTTTTTCACAAACGCATCACTTCGCTTCAGAAGGACTTTATTAACCCCCCCCGGAGTCGTGTGAATTACATTTATGTGGATGGATGTGGAACTTTCTTCAGCTCATACTCGTTGGTATCGCTTGGATGCGTCAGGATATTTATTAATATATCTCAGATTGTGTTCATCAGAAAAAAGAAAGTCATATACACCTAGGATGACTTGAGGGTGAGTAAAGCTTGGGGTAATTTTCATTTGAAAGTGAACTAATCCTTTAATTCTGTAAACAAGCACAATGAAAAACGCAAATATTTAGAGAATTTCGAACATCTCCAGCTGTTTTATAATTATCCAAAAATCAAACCATTCACCCCTCATGCACGTTATCACGTTCATCAAAAACTTAGGCTGGCTGGCAAAACATCAACATGACACATTCATGTTATCAGTAATTATTATCTTATGATCCATCCGTTTTCAAACAGAGGGCTAGGGAGTACACTACCGGATGTTTGAATGCATCATCGATTTCCAAGAAGAGGGTGGAAATGGCGGCCTGAGAAGCTTAAAATGCTGTCAGAGAAGATATTGTACCTATAATACATAACCGACTCTCATAAGCGTAGGTTTACCAATAGCTGGTCACCAACATATTTTGTGCTTTTAACTTGTGTGTAGGTTTGTCTCCACCAAGCTTCTTAACCACAATCCTGCTCATTGTTTACCCAGCAAGAGCACATCAGTTGACCAGTTTGATCAGTAAAGAACATAGTTTTAGATCAACACCAGTATAAACCAGCAGAGACCAATATAAATGTTCATGGTGGCCTGTGCAGGTTTTTCCAGAAAGGTCACACATATAAACAAATGGTGAAAATGATTTTTATATCAGCATATCCAAATTCTTAACAGATAGCTGTATTTACAAGAACAAATCCAACATGACAAGAACTCTTGAAGTGAGTCCTAAAAATTTAAGTTCAGTCTTTTGCTTTTAGGGATATACTGTACATTTGTCTTACTCCACAGCCCAGCGGAAATGAAGCCAGACTGTGATTTGCCAAAACAATATGTTTGTTACAAGGTGATTTTGCCAGTAGTGGTTGTCTGGTCAAATCCATGACATTGAGGCTAAAAAAACTTGTTTAAACTTGTGAAAGCAAGATATTGAATGAATGCCTTGAAAAATCTTGAGGAAAACCACCACATGTGCACCCATTACTCCAACAACAACAACAAAAAATCTGCTGTTCAACCATAACAGTGTAACTGTAAATTATGCTGCATCTGTTATCATCGGTGAACCTTTGTATGGGATACTGAGGGCTTCCTTGGTATCAGCTATGCAGCATAGAACAGAAAAAAATGTTTATATATATATATATATATATATATATATATAAAAGGAAAAAGGTACATAGAAAAAATGAGTGGAAAGATTTGAGAATTAAAAAAATGGATCGATGTCCAGCCCTGTGTGAATCCAAACAAGACACAGACATAAACCATGGAATGACAAAAAAATACTGAAAAAAGCGTGTTCTAGATGTCTTCTGCTTCCTTTCATGGCTTGCTTGAGTTTGTTTAGATTTGGAGTAGGATGACATCACTGTAATTCACAATAGCTCACCAAAGACTAAATAAGTAGAAAACCAAAGAGCCGGCTGAGAGGAGATTCGGTTTTGTCAATTAACACGGTAAAAACTTGTAGTTTCACTCCTGTGCTGTCCTCTCACACACTCATTGTCATGTTTGGAGAATACTGCAAGAAGACAAGAAGGTATTTTGAATGACAGCTGCTGCTGTATTTAACACAAATGATCCCATGGAAAAAGCTTTCTGCATACATACACTTTCACTCTGAAATGGGTTGAGGAAGTTGCCACTCATTTCTCCGTCATCTCTTGGTGTGCCAGGCTGATTATTCATGCTGAGGTTTCCTGGTGAGCTCTGATGAATGTGAAAAAGAAGTGTGAGGACAGCAGTCAGAAATGAATTTCAGAGAAATGTACGTCACTGTATAAATATCTTTCAAAACAGTACAGAAATGTCCCATACCTTTGGGAGGCTTTCAATGTCACCAGATCCTGTTGAATGGGGGGAAAAGGAAAAGACGTTTAAGTATTCACTGAGAGGCGAGAATGTGCAAATGGATGGAAAAATATGTATACATTGGCATTGTGCTGAGGCAGTTAAATCTGTCCTACCTAATGAACCATTTATATGATGAGGCTCCATGCCTGCCATGCTGCCTATCGGGCCATCAGCACCTGAACCTAAAGGAAACTGAAAGGAAACATACCATAAGAAAACAATATAACTTCATATGTTCTTATTTATTTAAAAAAAAAAAAAAAAGACTCACATTTGGTCTGTTTCCATTTGGAGGGACTGAGCTGATCATGGTGTACATGTTGTCACTCGAGTTGTTTGACTCTAAAATCAATATTGTACATCACACATTAGTTTTTTCCTTTATTAACTAAAGACAAAAGAACCGACTTGGTATGTGTAAACAATGCAGTGCATTTCCTGCTGTTTAGCATATACATAGGCTGCTACTAGTTTTTGTGCTAATGCTAACTGAAATAAAACCTTGTTGACTGATGTGTAACACTACATAACAGGTGTGTTCGACATCGGCTGAGGATGGATGCAACCGATCGGTGAGAGTAGCCGCGTGCAGTCGGGGAGGAGCTGAAAACGGAGACGTGAAGTCGGACACTTTCTGCTTCACGTAGAGACGCTTGTGCTGCATTTGCATACATGGTGTCAGCGCTGTCTCAAGTCGGACAAAATTTCTCACCGGCATGCACTGCTTCAAGTCAGCTGCCGATCGGTCTGTGCAGCGCTGCATCAAGTCGAACAAGCCTAATATCATAGCAGCAACTCACAGGAATATTGACTAACCCTCAGCTGATTCCAATACTGTTAGCAAATGTTGCTAAAGGTTGGAATACACGGCAGGACTTTTAAAATCTAAACAGTCATTATCTTTTAAAGCACTATGTATCAAACACGTTGACAACTTTGTAAATGGTTACAGAGAAATACTGAGAACCATACACTAAATGAATGAGGATCACACACTACCAGATTTTCAAGTCATTCCAAAAATAACTCCCCCAGAAACGTGGCTTATTACTAGGAGACAAGTGACAAATGAAAACAATATGTTTCCTAAAATCAGCTCAAAATATATGAAACATGCTTGATATCCTCCAAGTGGATGGAATTTTAGGGGCCGTTTTACACGACACCGTTTTCAACTAAAAACGAAAAACTTTATATGCGTTTTGGCCATTCATTTACGCAACAACAGCATTTTGGGGGCCTGAAAACACAAACTTTTGAAAATGGGTTTAAAAGTGTACATTTTTGAAAACTATTCTGTTATTATCGTCTCTGTGTAAACTATAAAAATGTGACCCTCGACCACAAAACCAGTCACAAGTCGCACGGGTATATTTGTAGCAATAGCCAACAATACATTGTATGAGTCAAAATTATTGATTTTTCTTTTATGCCAAAAATCATTAGGATATTAAGTAAAGATCATGTTCCATGAAGATATTTTGTAAATTTCCTACCATAAATATATAGAAAATGTATTTTTGTGAGTGGATATGCATTGTTAAGGACTTCATTTGGACATCTTTAAAGGCGATTTTCTCAATATTTTGAGTTCTTTGCACCCTCCCCAGACAGCAACATAGTGTGGCCCAGATCCGGCCCACATCTGGTACATATGGATTAGACGCGGACCAGATATGGGCCAGATCTGGGCCGTCACTATGTTGCTGTCAGGGTCAGATTCCAGATTTTCAAATATTGCCCTATCCTAACAAACCATACATCAATGGAAAGCTTATTTATTCAGCTTTCAGATGTATAAATCTCAATTTAAAAAAATTGACCCTTATGACTGGGTTTTGTGGTCCATGTTCACAAATGTGAATTTGTGAAAACGGTGACATCATGCGCATGCATGCATATTACGTGTTTAGTCTTCTTTATAAAATGACATCGCCAACTACTGGCCTGGCATGAATAATACAGCTTTTGTTTTTGAGGATCTGTGTGAGCGGGTATCGTTTTGACAATAGCAGGGTTTCCATCCAAACATGAAGCGAATCTTTTCAAAGTTCACAAAAAAACACAAAAACAAGAAAAAAAACAAATGTGAATTAGGTGCGTTTCCATCAAGTTCGAGTGGATGATGGTGGTATTGGTAACCAACAGTAAATAAAACACCATCAGCGGAAACAGTTGATTAGTCACGTGGGTTTAATGTTCGCTAAGTCAGAATCGGTAAATGTGTTTCCATCTCCCATTATTCGCATTAACTCTTTTTTCGCACAAGTCAAAAACCACCTTAAGCAAGTGTAAAAACTTTTTTGCGAATTACAAAATTTGGCATTTCCATCACTCGTTTCTGAAACGATACTTCAAAATGAGCAAAAAAAACAGGGTGATGGAAACATAGCTAGTGTTGTTGTTTGTACATGAAAAAAAGCAAAGGAAAAACTAAGATAAAAAAGATTTAAAACATTTACCTGCAGGACTGGGCATGATGGGTGTGCCGGGAGGGCCTCCTCCTGGTGGGGGACCCTGCAAACACACTGATTCTGCTTATTCAAATGACCAGAGTGTGTTACCCAAAGTTACCTAAGACAAGGTACTGTCCCAAAGACACCTTAATAAGACAGCATTACATTACCTACCGAATAATTGCCTGGAGATGCAGATGAATAAGGGATCTGAAGGGAGAAAGAGAATGTACTGGTATTTATATTGTTTAGGATACAAGACTTCTGATCAATTATCATGCCATGTTGAGAACTAACCGAATTGTTATTTGGAGGATTGGGCCATGGTCTTCCTCCTGCAGGACCCCTTTACACAATAGCATACAAATATACAGTTTTATACAATTTATACAGTAGTACATTAGTGTAGTACAATTCTGACTTAATGATTGTTATTAAGTATTTGATGATGATGTTGATGAACTGTGAAGTGAATAAAATTACATGTTAATCCCAGGCATTCCGGGTCCCATTAGGGCATTTAGGGGAGGTCTCATCCCACCACCATAATTCTGGAACGTCAATTACCCAATATAATACATTACAATACATTCAAGTTTGTGAACACAGTAACATGCTTACACACTTTTACCTAATTTTTCATGGTTAACTCACCTGTGGTCCAATAGGAACCATTCCTCGAGGGGTCATCCGCTGCATAGGCCCACTCATGCTGGGATGGCCTTACAAATGGGCAAATGAAGCAAAGAGGTTGCTTCATATATGCCATAGTTTAATGTATTATTATGGCTTTTACAGAATCTACAGACTCTTTTCACAATTTCTGTAATTATAGAGGGAAATCTGGCAATTGTTGAATGGATTTAAATAAGGTAAAATAAGATCAATTCGATAGCTGCACACACAATCAAATTAGTCAAAGTATTTCATAAATAATCACACAAAGGCAGAAGTAGAAGTATCTGTGTTGACTTGATCGTACGGTTGTTAGTATTTTAAATACCTGGCTGTCTGGTAGGATCCATCCCACTGGGTAGGAGAGGCTGGTTCCCAGGCCCCAAAGCCTGTTCAAAACAAATCAAATTGAAGTATCAGTCATTATAATGCGTGGAATGAAAACCTAGTTCCCAAAAAGCAGAATATATGAGTGAAAATACCTGATTGGGTATTCTGAGAGAGCCTCTGGGCCCACCTGGGTATCGAGGAGACATAAACTGCTGAGGAAACACAAGGACAGGGAACAATTGATCAATTCAGTCTATATCACACATACATTTTCAAGAACTGAACACAAATCCTTCATGGTTCACCCAGCAGGAAAACCAGAGCAAATGGTACCATAAATCACACCACCAGATGGCAACACTGCATTTCTATTTTGAATTTGTTATTAAGTCTTACAGATGTTCAACTTTAATGCTGATGTCAAACCTGTCTGGGTTAAACTTTATCATCAACATACAATATGTGGCTTCAATTCATCCCTCAATGTAAAACAGCAAAAGCATAATTACAGTAATGCAATAAGAAGTCTACTGAGTGATTGTACAGCATCTCTTTCCAAGTCAACATGAATCAAAAATAATTTTGCTTTTTAAATGCATATTCTTGGTCTTATTATGAATGATTCATTGATGCACATTATTCCAATGAAAAATTTGTTTGGCCAGGCTATTAGATAAGATATGTAGGCATTATTTTACCAATCTCACATTCAGGTTTGACTCCATTCTGGAAAATAACGCCTATTTTTAATCACTAAATCCAAAATCTCAATGAATAAATATCCTGTTTTACTCATAATACACCAAACAATGGATGTCAAATGGCTTGCAAACATCGACTTCAATATGTGAAGGCAAGTGCTGTTTCAACAGATGTATACTGAACCATGCTATATATGTGATGTTTAAAGCAGATATCTCAGAAGGTTGGTTAAGGTAAAACCGGATCAAACTGAGTGAGTTTGAGAGGAGAACTGAAATAAGGATTGTTAGAGCTGACGGCTGGATTCAAACTCGGAGTTTAAGACCATCAATGAGCGATTGTCAATACACCTCAGGCAGGACAGCAGCTCTCAGACTGCCTGCTGACAGTTAATCAATTTATGTTCTAGTGCATTTTAACTGACGTACACACAGCCCAGTGTTTATGCGCTCGAAATCCTCCTTCAAAAATAGCACATTATAACAGATAATTAAACAAATAATTGAAAAGACACACATCTTCTCTTTCCAATTAAAAAATCAAAGTATGGAAATTTTTCCATAATTTGCTGTTATAGACATCCACATATAGTTTTCTTAGCCTGAATAAATATTTAATTGCCCGTTCATTCATAATCTCCCCTGACTCAGCACAGTCTCCCCAGTTCAACTGTCAATCACAGAGGAAGAAAAGAATTTCTTTGTATTCAGTTTTCCACACCTACATTATCTGATTTTTTTTTTAACATGGTGCTTGTTTGTTGTGGTATAATCCTGTTTTAGACATTTAAAAAACTGTCATTCAGTGATTTTTAATCAATAAGATATTTCAATATAATGAAGTTAAAGAAAAAAACACTCATGTTTATCAAATCAGATTTGTGAGCTATGTGAAAAAAGTGCAATACTTCTAATTTATGTGTGTGTACCTGGAAAAATCCCGGGGGCAAAGGCATACCGTCTCCAGGAGGACTTCCAATCACTGGACTCTGTGTTGCTGCTGCACTCTACAGGACACACACACACACACACACACACACACAGGTTTGTTTTGCTATCAAAGTGAGGACATTCCATAGGCGTAATGGTTTTTATACTGTACAAACTGTACATTCTACACTACCTCTACCCCTAAACCTACCCATCACAGAAAACATTTTTAATAAAACATTGTTTAGTATGTTTTTAAAGCTATTTTAAATATGAGGACTTATGAAATGTCCTCATGTCATGATTACGTCGTAATACCAGTGTAATACCCATGTCATTATACAAATTTGTGTCCTCATAAATCATGAAAACAAGCGCGCACGGACACACACACACACACACACACACACACACACACACACACACACACACAGTTGAAATAGCCAAACATAAAGGACACAGGAAAATTGAGAAAGAGGAGCAGGATTTCACATGTAATATATCACTTTGATAACAACATACTGTATACATAACCTGAAAATGAATGGACATTTTGAAGAGCCAGTGCAATAAACAAAAAATGATTTTCAGCATCAGTGCTGTATAATGATTATTACTCTTTTCTTATGGCCAGACAAGTTACTATACACTGCAAAATCACATACAAAAGTCTCTATACAATAAGCAGGCACACTGTGACCACATTTAACATAAAGAGCATAAAGTATTTCTAAGTAAGACTTTTATTTGAGCTTTTCTCGCAGCAGAGGCACACAGCCATCAGCACGTAGATTTAACAGCTTAAAGGGGCAGTCCACACATAAATGAAAATCCAGTCATGATTTACTCACCCTCATGTCATTACAAACCTCTGACTTTTTTCTTCTATGGAACACAAAAAAAAAAAAAGGATATTTTGAAGAATGTTGATAATTAAACAGTTTCGGTTCCCATTGACTCCCATTCTATGTAAAAAAAAGAAAAAGACATACAACGGAAGTCAGTGGGAACCTAAACTGTTTAGTTACCAACATTCTTCAAAGCATCTTCTTTTGTGTTCCACAAGCAAAAAAAGTCATACAGGTTTGGAATGACATGGGGGTGAGTACATTTTTTTTTAATCATTTTTGGGTGAGCTATGCTTTTAAACCTCACATCTGACATCACGTGGTCCAGCAATGACACACGCATGCACACAAACCTGAGGGTTGAACAATGGGAGGAAATATGAAACAGTGGGAAGACATAGACACTGAGAAGTTGCACCTCCTGGCAAACACATTTTGTCCACTGAATAATTAACAGCACTAGTGTTGGTGTACTACAGTTTCACTGGCGGTTTAGGCTTTCTACTCACTGGAAATGGAACAGAAACAACTGCTTTCCCCTGTTTGCCCCCACATACACTGATGGCAGTTACCTCACCATGCCAAACCAGGTGCCATGAACCCTGGTGGTAAATGATGGCAGTCTGGACGCCCTCCAATCACACCTCTACTCTACTGTGTGCCCAGCAGTGATTACAGTAGGATGAAAATGACCAAGAATGTGTCTGGGTCATACTAGATTTCATCCCCAAAACCAAAAAAAAAAAAAAAAAAAAAGGGAAAATTGTGTGAAAAAACAATTTTTACACTGAAAAGTATCTTTATATGATAGTAGTATTTTTAAACTGCCTTTATGCTTGTTTTAGTTAAAAATAATAAAAATAATTACTGTACAATAAAATTGCCTTTTACAGTAATGGAAGTCTTATGAGAATCATTGAGAACAATAGATAATTAGAAAAAAACAAAATTACAGCATCCAGACGTATTATAGTAATAAGAATTTGGGAGTAAAAAGTGCTTAATTGTTGTGAAAATATCATAATGAACCTAAAACAGGCTTAATATTCTTTATGTAAAATATTGTTTCTTATGTTATCCATTTAATTTTGAGGTGAAATATGCACCAGACATGTTTTCTTGATTTTCACACAGACACATTTTGGGAACAGTCTTTCCACCAAATCTACCCAGATGTAAATCTTATCCCTCTTACTCAGAAGTCCAGACATGACAAGTTGCAGTTGTCTAAAATGTATACTATACAAGTGCAATGGAAATTATTTATCCTAAATTGATTTATCTTAAATCTTTGAGTGTTTCCTTTCATACTTCGTAAAGAAACAGCTTTACTATATACATGACCGATATGTTCCAGATTCTTAAGGTTTAAGCCAGTAGCTCTCTGTCTCTAAGTTCATACATTTCCATATTTATTAGATTTGCTCCTTCTGTCTGCAATAAGGAGGCAGTGTGTATATGTGTGTGTGTGTCAGAGAGATTCCTCCAGTGGCTGGCTGGGTAGAGAGACTCATTTCTCTACTCATTACAGAAACGTGGGTAGAATGGCAAGTCCCCTTGTCTAGACTTTCTCATCAGCTGCATCAGGACAACATCTCTAGTCCTCACACTCAGAGAAATAAATCTATTCAGCTCAAATTAGAGAAACAAAAAAAGTTTGATCCAGGTTGTAAGAACTCTTACATGGAGGACGAAAAGGGTAAAGCAAAACTGGAATTCAATTTCAACAATGAAACAAAGAGTGCCATACATGTTACTAACCAAACAATCCAAAGTTAACTTGAGAGAAATTGAGATATTGAAATGTATTGAAATACAAAAACATCAAATTCACACTCCAAATTTTTTCTAAAATAAAGCAACATTTAGAATTAAGGAAATGAAATTTAATCAAATAACAATGCCAGTTCGCTATGACTTCTTTTGCTCTCATTATCACATCTGTTCTTTTAAGCATGTGACTTGTTACATAAGCTCCATTGAGAGACAACAGAGATACACTATAGTGACAGCTGAACCTGAGCCATGTGTATAGGATGGGAAGAGTAGACTTTAAAGCCAGCTGAGAATACAGACAGACCTATATAACAGGAAATATATCAATGATACAGACAGGAAGGAAGTCTCTATAGTCCCTCTATTAATCTCTCTCTCGCTCCCTCCATTCATTTATCCCATCATGCCATTGGACAATGTTGAAAGCCAATGGAAATGCAGAAAAGTTTTGCTCCAAAACAAAAACAATTGAAAGTGGATTTATAGTGTAGAAAATACACTGCCCGGCCAAAAAAAAAAAAAAAAAAGTCACTGTTTGGATTTTAATAGGCAAATACTTAAGAATCTATGAATGGATCATTATTACAGTGATTATTATGTTTCTAGCATGTTATATGTTTGGAAACGGTTCTTTTAACCCTTAAAGATGGAGTGTGTAGCTTTTCATTTCTTAAACAACCATGTAGGAAGACACATCACAGTCATATTCCAAGATGACAATGTCAACATTCACCATTGTTAAAATTGTTAAAGAATGTTTCAGAGAGCATGAAGAATCCTTTTAACACATGAATTGGCACCTCTGAGTCCAGACCTTAATTTCATTGAAAGTCTTTGGGATGTGCTGGAGTAGACTTTACAGAGTGCTCACCTCTTGCATTGTCAATACAAGATCTTGACCAAAAATTGATGCACCCCTTGATGGAAAAACATTACAACATTTATTTCCATCGAGATGTGCATCATTTTTTGGTCAAGATCTTGTATTGACAATGCAAGAGGTGAGCACTCTGTAAAGTCTACTCCAGCACATCCCAAAAACTTACACTGAGGTTAAGGTCAGTGCCAATTCATATGTGTGAAAATGATTCTTCATGCTCCCTCCCAACAATTCTTTCACAATTTGAGCCTGATGAATCTTGACATTGTCATCCTGGAATATGGCCGTGATACATCTCAATACATGGTTGTTTAAGAAATAAAAAGCTACACACTTTATCTTTTAGAATTAAAAGAACCGTTGCCAAACATATAACATGCTAGAAAAATAATAATCACTGTAATAATGATCCATCCATAGACTCTTAAGTATCTGCCTATTAAAATCCAAACAGCGACTTTTTTTTTTTTTTTTTTTTGTCCGGGCAGTGTAAATGTCTAATTTCCATCCTGTCCTAAATAGAATATGGGACTTTCGCTGGTTGGGCCATTTTATGTATCGTAGTGTAATCTGTAGTGATTAGTGGTGGGGGTTTTCAGTGACTCCTTCTGCAGTGTTGTTGTTATGCCAGTAGGTGGTGATAAGTGACTGTCTTTATAAGCTACTCATTGAGTCATTTATTCAACTGATTTGATCAAAATCCCTGATTCATTCAGTAACTAATAAGCAGCTACATCAGAAATCGCACACTTCCCTACTAGTATGTCTGAATTCAAAGTACTCATAAAAGAGCAGGTAAAAAGTACCCGGCTGGAAAGATTCTGAAGTGTGCACACGATGGACACTTTACTATCCCACGAGGCCACAGGAGAGGATTTATAAATGGCAGTGAATCGACGCAAGTGATGCTGGTAGGTTACATGATAATGATAAATGGCTTATGTAGCACATCCAGATTACATTCATACTAGAATGTACATTTACACATAGAGCATACTTTTTTTTAGCGATTGTTAAGTAATTACTTACTCAAAATAAGTACCTGCTCAAGAGACTATGTGATTTCGGACACAGCCACCAACTGTCTTCATGAGTGAATCATTGAATCTTTCACTCAACCAATTCGTTCAACAACACTGATTCATTCAGGAATGCTACTCCTGTTGCTTGGAGGCTCAACAGTTGATTCTGCTGTGGCTTTGTTTGGAACAATTTTAATTGCTGGAGCAACAACAAAGTAACTGGCAATCTTGTGTCTATCATCTTGTGTCTTACGTCTAGTGCATGATACGCTGTTCTAAAAATGTGGAGCTCAAGTTAAAATAAGTTCAGCCTTTAACGTCACCATGAAATAAATTGTGCCCTCCCTCTTGCAACGATATCTCTTCTCAGATGAGGTGTTTACTGGCATGAGGGAAGGACAATCCGTTACTCACATGAGATCACAACAATAGCAAACCACAACGGTCCAAACAATTCCCGAAGAACAAAATACAGTCCTGTTTCCTGTTCAAGAAGATGTTTTCACTCGGATAGGAGGAAAAGATCATCCCAACTTCCGTTTTACACCTACTTTAAAAACGCGGTTTTCACATTCCACTGTCCTGCATTTTGCATTTTTAAAAACGACCCCTTAAGGCACAACATTAGAATGGAAACTTAGAACACGCGTTGTGTGTTAAGGATGGAGCCAGAAGCCTCCTGGGTAATGATGCAGTCCTATACCCACCAGACAACCTTTCCCATAATATCTGCAGTCTAATCTAATGCAGTGATGAGGTCATCCTCACCACATCTCCTCTCCTGCTGTCTCTCTCTCTGCTGGAAACATTCTCTGCTTTACAGATGGCAGACTTTAACCAACCGGTTTGTTTGCTTCTGTGTGTGTAAGGGGGTTACTTCAGGACACCAGTGTTTTCAGTTAACCCGCAATGAACACCCTGCCCAGCTGCTAACTCACTCCTCCCTGAGTCCACCTCTAGGCCTCTGGAACACAGCCAGACAGACATTACAGGAACCTCTGAGAATATGTGTGTGCATCTGTTTGTGCATACGAATTCAGTGTGTAAAAGTACCCTGGCTCATATTGTGCATCAGACCATATTGAGATTAAATACACAAGGATTCTCCCCATCATGCCAATCACCTTTCACACTGGCCCAAACAACACAGGGGAACAAGTACTAGCAATTAGACATATGTTTGTTTGCAGAAATAGCCTGTTAATTTTCAGTGTTCCAGGGTACTTGGCGCACTTTTTTATTTCCTTTTTCCCCATCACATATTTTTGTTATAAATTAGGTATCAATTGAAAGCTTAAAATTCATTCTGTGAAAACCGTTTTGAAATTGCATATTGCTTTATGGTAAAAACATTTACCCCTGGTTTCACAGACAAGGCTTAAAGGATTAGCTCACTTCAAAATGAAAATTACCCTAAGATTTACTCACCCTCAAGCCATCCGTATTCAACAAGCGAATATCTCACTTCCGTATTCAACTTACAGAAAAACTTACGCAACTTACGTAGCGTCAGTTACGCTTTTTCCCTAAGTTAAAAATGGATATTTTACTTTACAACTTGTTAAATATGGATATTTTTCTTACACAAATGCATCGCTTCGCTTCAGAAGGCCTTTATTAACCCCCAGAAGCCCCCCGTTCACTGCCATTATAAAGCTTGGATGCTTTATTAATATAACTCCGATTGTGTTCATCAGAAAGAAGAAAGTCATATACACCTAGGATGGCTTGAGGGCAAGTAAATCTTGGCGTAATTTTCATTTTAAAGTGAACTAATCCTTTAAGCCTAGTCCTAGACTAAAATGCATGTTTGAGCTGTCTTAACTGAAAGCAACTTGCACACCAGTAATGTTTTTTTTTTTTCTTTCTAAGGTACGTTTATAAAAGCTACTTAAATGCCCTAATTGAACTAAGGCCTAATCCTGGCTTAATCTAAGCCATGTCTGTGAAACCGGGCCTTAGTGGGCTCAATTTTTGTGCAATCAACTTCAGATTTGGTTAGACATATGGCTTTGATTTTCTAGCAATTTTAGAGTCCAAATTATTTTGTAAAATATATATTTTGTATAAAATGAAAAATGTTTAGTTCAGTACATTTGCATACAATAATCTGCTGAGTATCTTCTTTAAAAAGAGACCAACTTTAGGTCTGTATTCCAAAGCATTCATGAACTTAACCATTAAGTTGTTCAAAAAGGGGAGTGACAGTTAACAAAGGATAATTGTTATTTATAATATACATTTATAATATACATAAAAACATAAATCAGACTACAAACGTATATTATTATTCAACATAGGCTTATCTTGATAATGTAAGATGATATATTATGTAATGTTAAATAATATTGTGTAAATAAATATTTGATTTTTTATTGTTTTATTGAGTACATCGTGCAATGATGTCACAATATTATATAAAATATAACATTATTATTATTATCATTATCATCATCATTATCCATAAGAAGTGCTAACCTCATTTCTGTCAAACTAAAATGTGAAAATGTAAAAATGTACAAATTCAAAAACAGAAGAAAAAAATAGACCACTAAGCCATGCTTGTCAGATCTTATTAGAACAATGTATTATGAAAGTCATTGAACTGCACATTTTAAAGTGAAAATCAAAATCTGGAGCACCTCAGTTTTTTTGGCAAGAGATAAACATTTAAGAAAAACAAAAAAAGCAAATGTAGGCTGCACTATTCATTCAGTGTAGCTGCGATAATCCAAGCTTGAATGTGGGTACACTGTGTGAAATATCTCTCTCCATTCAGGGGTGAAAATCTTCATTAACATGCTTGAATAGGCTGCATAATATTATAAGCTATTTCATGCTGTCGTGCTTCCCCTCTTCCTCTCATGTTTAATTTGCTGCTGTTTGTGTTCTACTCTGTGCGAACACAAAGAAAATGAAAGTGCAGATGAGTCTAGCCCTAAGCCATACAGGAGAACATCAATAGGGAATATTAAGGATGTGCATGTAAAGACAATATGTTAAAAGCTTATCAGAACTCGACACAGGATTTGCTCAGGATTTGCTGATTTATTAAATGGTGCTGAATAATCAAATCGTTTGTAGTTTTAGCTAACCTACATATCTACAAATGTCATTATATTCAGTATTTACTAAAGCTTTATAGATTGTCAGGAATAACATCACAGTGTGATATTGGAGTGTATAATATATTGCATTTCTATACAACAGTTTTGTTAATTAAAGGGAAAAGAGTAAACAAAAAACACCCCACAATTTCACATTTATGTTTTAGTATATTCAATCCCAATCAAAATGGGTAGTTCCTCATCAAGTAATTTGCCAATTTGTATTTTCAGTTTCCAGGTTGACAGTAAAATATCAGTCATGAAACTCTAGTTGGCACAAGCATAGGTCCTGGTTCATTGTTTGCTCTAAGCTAGTCCAGCGCTTTCAGAGTTCCTCTGAAACCCTCCACCTCCCTCAGCTCCACATGCCAAGATCTGTTACATGATTTATGTATGTCTATTCATGCAGCAGCAGCATATCTTATATGTTCACAGTGGCGTGTCTGTGTGTATCTATTAGCAGTAGTCCATACTTGTTCTGCAGCAACAGCAGCAGCAATATTCAACAGCAGCGTAGCAGATCTGTTACTTATGATTTGCTATTCAGGCTGAGATTGCATGACTGGACACAACTGTTGCATGAATGTTTAACCAGAATGTGTTGTAAGTATTATAACACGGTTTAGTAGTTTACTTCACTGTGTACTTAGCCTAAACAGTTATCACTAACTGTTGTATAAATTATTATGATTTTAGAAGAGCATTGAGATTGTTCATTTAAAGGGTAAAAAAATGATGCTGATTCTTAAAATATATTTAAGCACTGGCAACAATGAATATCAAAGATAGAAAGAAATTTGATCAAAATCCCTGATTCATTCAGTAACTAATAAGCAGCTACATCCGAAATCGCACACTTCCCTACTAGTATGTCTGAATTCAAAGTACTCATAAAAGAGCAGGTAAAAAGAACCCGGCTGGAAAGATTCGGAAGTGTGCACACGATGGACACTTTACTATCCCACGAGGCCACAGGAGAGGATTTATAAATGGCAGTGAAGTGACGCAACTGATGCTGGTAGGTCACATGATAATGACAAATGGCTTATGTAGCACGTCCAGATTACATTCATACTAGAATGTACATTTACATATAGAGCATACTTTTTTTAGCGGGTGTTAAGTAATTACTTATACAAAAAAAGTACCTGCTCAAGAGAGCATGTGATTTTGGACACAGCCACCAACTGTCTTTATGAGTGAATCATTGAATCTTTCACTCAACCAATTCGTTCAACAACACTGATTCATTCAGGAATGCTACTCCTGTTGCTTGGAGGCTCAACAGTTGATTCTGCTGTGGCTTTGTTTGGAACAATTTTAATTGCTGGAGCAACAACAAAGTAACTGGCAATCTTGTGTCTATCATCTTGTGTCTTATGTCTAGTGCATGATACGCTGTTCTAAAAATGTGGAGCTCAAGTTAAAATAAGTTCAGCCTTTAACGTCACCATGAAATAAATTGTGCCCTCCCTCTTGCAACGATATCTCTTCTCAGATGAGGTGTTTACTGGCATGAGGGAAGGACAATCCGTTACTCACATGAGATCACAACAATAGCAAACCACAACGGTCCAAACAATTCCCGAAGAACAAAATACAGTCCTGTTTCCTGTTCAAGAAGGTGTTTTCACTCGGATAGGAGGAAAAGATCATCCCAACTTCCATTTTACACCTACTTTAAAAACGCGGTTTTCACATTCACATTTCACATATTTGCTATTCAGGCTGAGATTGCATGACTGGACACAACTGTTTCATGAATGTTTAACCAGAATGTGTTGTAAGTATTAGAACATGGTTTAGTAGCTTACTTCACTGTGTACTTAGCCTAAACAGTTATCACTAACTGTTGTATAAATGTATTATGATTTGATTTACTCAGTTGAGAAGAGCATTGAGATTGTTCATTTAAAGGGTAAAAAATTATGCTGATTCTTAAAATATATTTAAGCACTGGCAACAATGAATATCAATGATAGAAAGAATACAGGAAACATAAAGCTTCATGTTATGTTTTACGATATGTAATGCAATGATAAAATTGTGTGTCATTTATTAGAAAACTAAGATGTAAGACTATTTTCGTTGGAACTAATAGATGAACTATTCCTCTGCTGACAGGTGACTCTGAAAGCTGAGTGTTGGAGCAACTGAAGGAAAGGGTCATGCAAAGTGTAGACCTACTAGGTAAAAATAACACTGACAAAAATCTAACTGATCTCCAGTGTTTCAGGATTCATTCCATTTGCGTAAAATGACAGAAAGGCAACAAAGTACCAGTCATTGTCTGCTGTTTTTTCTTTTCTTTTCTTTTCTCTTTTTTTTTTTTTTTTTTTTTTGTTGGGGGGGGCCACACACAATGAGGGAGAGTGGGTAAAAATAGAGTGTGTTTATGATTGCCAGGGAAATGGAATGTGCTCGTTTAGGCAGGAGAGAATAATTTGAAAAGCACTTACAGCGCAGCAGACAATATTTCCACGCTAAAAATAGCAGTTAAACAATGGAAATCAATGCGGGTTGAGTCACTAGATCATTCATCAGGATTTAATTACTTCGCATTTTGGATTTGTATATTAAGTGAGAATATTACAATTTGTGTTATGTAAAATCATTACTGTTTTAATGGTTAAAAGCACATAAATATAGAGACCACAATTTTGCAAGTTGAAAATATGATAAATAATAAATGTAAATGATGTGAGTACAATAATAATAATAATAATATATATACATGTGTGTGTGTGTTACCTATATATATATATATATATATATATATATATAAATAAAAGTAACTGTAGTCTGATTACAAGTATTTTAAAAAGTAGTTTACTCTAATTACAAGTACTTGATTTTTGGAATCTGATTACGTAATCCAGATTACATGTAATCCGTTATATAGAGCTGGGTAGATTACTCAGGAATTGTAATTAGTTACTAATTTCAAATTACATGACTAAATTTGTAATCAGTAATATAATCTCTTAGATTACACATTTTTGGTAACGTAACGTTGGTAACGTTATTTGATGTCACATATATTGTAGGATAATCTTGTACTATTTTGACAGATACAAAGAAAAAATATATTCCAAAAAATATATTCTATTCACCAACAAGAGCCTCAACAGATTCTTTTTAAAGTGCAATGTATGGACAGTTAATACTTCAGAATACTAACACTAATGTACCTGTTAGTGTTTGCTGATAGTAACACTAAATAAAACAAAATCACATCTTATGATTTTAAAACATATTTACTTAAAATTAAGTACATTTAGAAAACAGCAACATTACAAAAACAAATTGAAAAACATGAAATTCACAGCAATATCACTGCTACATCAAATATTTCATCTATATTTCATATATTATTATTATTATTATTATTATATTATTATTTCATATATATTCATCTATATTTCCCCCTCACTGCCGGAAAAACACGAATGTATATAAGCGGCAGGTTTATTATGAAAAAAATATAAACGTTAAAAAATGAAAAATTAGGACAATCAATGAATTGTGAACAACTTACTGCCAGCTCTGCATATATATATATATATATATATATATATAAAAAAAGTAACTGTAGTCTGATGTAGTCAAGTGTACAAGTGCAGTATATATATATATATATATATATATACTGCCCGGCCAAAAAAAAGTCGCTGTTTGGATTTTAATAGGCAAATACTTAAGAGTCTATATATATTAATACTTAAGAGTCTATATATATATATATATATATATATAGGTTTAAGATGAAAGTACCTCTGGAAATATAACTAATGTAGCCATAACTCACTTTAAAGGATTTTATGATTTAACGACATGTCTTTAAAATTTCATGCATGAATGAGAATCAGTGTAGCACTTCCAATGATTGACACATGAACTAAAAGTGGAGGCTTTTACTGTAATGAGCTGTGGCTGGTCAGCAGTTAATCTTGGTGATTGTGGTCCTGAGGTCTATATAATTTGTGGCAGATAAACAGGCACCTGACTTGTAGGTAGAGTCAATGTGGTTTTAATCAAGGTATTAGAGGAACAATGAGGCTATTATGCTGATTTTGAAATAACCCAAATGGATCATTATTTCTTGTAGACAAGCCTTTAATCTAATCACACTTCATATTCTTCCCTATTGCTCTGTTTTAGAACAGAGGTCAAGGTGTCCTCCTCCATCTAGCCAAGATGACCGCAAATGTATGACATCATTGCTAATGCCTCCAGCACGGACCACCAATTTATCATCCTTCCCGCTTTTCATTCCCCTCCTGCTCACCTTACCTCTCCTTCGATGAGCTGTACACTCACTCACAATTATCCTGCAAGGCTTCTCAGGGACCAGCTGTAACTCTGTGCTGTTCTATAGGTCAATGGATCCCTACTGGTTTTTGTTTATAGTACAAAACAGTGAAATGTATTAATTGGTTTATTAGTGGTTAGCAGCAGCCAATAAAAACATAGTTACAGCACAAAATCATGTTTATCCTCACTGCAAATGAACAAGTATTTTTACTCACATAGTCATGAAAAGCTTTGGCTTCACTTGAGTGCTCACATGTTTCTCTCCTCTCAGGAGCAGCACAGTAGAGGTCCCAGAAAACACTGCCATAAAAGATGCACAATATAATATAAAAAGACTAATAATGCAGTCTGAGAATGAATGACTATCATCAGTTAATTAAAGCCCTATTTGGATGGGACTAGTTTTCCCTGAGGAAATGTTTGTTTCACAGATGTACTTTGAAATTTTTTATCCTGTCAGAATCAGAATGTCTGTTTTTCTTGCACAACATTGGTATAAATTACAAAGCATATACCGTTCAGCTAACTTGTGGATCTTCTGAGAAACTGAATTCCATCCGGATGAGAATGTCTGTGATTTACATTACCATTCAAAACTTTGGGGTCAGTAAGATTTTTATTTGAAACTTGGCATCTTGGCGCTTGAAAGAAATTAATACGTTTAGTCAGTAAGGATGAATTAAATTGATCAAAAGTGACACTATAGACATTTATAATGTTACAAAAGATTTCTATTTCAAATAAATGCTGTGCTTTTAAAATTTCTATTCATCCATATCAAACCATTCTGTCACAATTCTTTATCACATAATAAGTCAAATAAAAAAATAAAAAAATACAAGTACTGATTTCGATCTCCATAATGCCTACATCCAGAATATAAACACTCCACCTCAGAATCAACTAGAGATCCCATGAAATTACAGACACTAATCCCATTTAAACAGAGCTAAAGCAGATTTTCTTACCACCACCATGAGTGCAAGAACCCTGGCGGCTCTCCTAATGTTATGTTCTTCTCCCATCGGATCTGCCGAGTTAAACAGAGAACAAAAGAAGAGTTATAAAGATTTGGTGACAAGTCGACCTGTGCTCCCTTTGTGATTTAAACATAATTAAGGGCAAATTTTGCCATGGAGAGCTGAACTTTGAGTCAAACATGGTGCCCAGAATAAATTTGAGAGATAAAACTGTAACTTGGCATCTGTTTGAAACGGTCTCAGTGTGACTCAGTCTGACTTCAATCATTATTCATTTTAGTTAACCAATTGACACTTTGCTAAGCTCCATTCTTCTTGGTTGTTAACTTGGCAGAACATGCCAGTGGAAGGAATTGGACATTTTCAAAGAAGTGGCAACATTTTATTATATGTTGTATAACTTCTGGAAAATAGAGGACTATCCAAGTACACAGGACTTCCATAGACTTAGAAAAAGAGCAAAAGCTTGTCTGATAATATGGCGGATGGCTACATTTGCTAAGGTAGGACTGGTCACTAACAGGCTTGGCTTAGCGAAGGTCAGTTATTAAGCCATTATAGCCCAAAGTATACACTGGTTTTTACATGTACGCAAGAGTATGCCTACAGACAGTGCACATGATGCAAATTTCATCATCAGCATAGTATGCAAGATCTGTAATTAGTTGGCTTGGTAGCATTTCCGGCATGTTCTGGTCGGACAAGCGCAGAAAATTCACCCTCCTTCTGCCTCAACCAGTTCACGGGTCGTAGATACTATCTCCTCCGATGACACCTCTCATTTCTGCATTTTAGTTTTAGTAATTTCACTAAAACAAACTGTTTTTCAACATCAATCAACTCCAACATGATCAACAGCAACTGCGTTCAGTTTCAGTCGCTATTGTTTGTAGTAGCCTAAACTCAAAAGAGCAGCAAAGAAACTCAACACAGTGGAACATAGAAACCCCACTGCCAGGACATTGGATATGACCATCACATCTTCATTATCCTAAGTTAACCTGTTTGTTATAGTTACTTTGACTAATGTCTAGAGAGAACAATGCGTAAAACAGCATGCGTCTTTTATACAAAATTGTTTTCAAATGTAGCTTAAGGCTGTCAATAGATTACATTGATTATTAATGATTAATCTCATGTTTGTAGTTAATGTGATGTAAAACTTTAAAATAAGAGCTTTATACTTATATAAACTTTAAATTTAGCAATTTAATATCAAAAATGCCCCTCTGTGTGATGATATAAAACAATATAAAAGTATTAATGTCACGTTTGAGTTTGTTCATGTTTAGAGTTTGGTTTTGATCTGTTCTGTTCTGTTCATGTCCGTGTTTCTAGATTGGGTTTTCCTGTTTAATTAGTTCAGTTCAGTTCTCCTTCGATGTCTCCCTGTTTGTTTTTATGGTTACTGATTGGTTTAGTTCTGTTCAGGTGTATGTAGTTAATTAGTTTTATTAGCCCCTCTTGTTTGCTGTCTTTTTAAGCCCTGTGTTTCCTTTGTCAGTTCTTTGTCAGAGTGTTTTTTTGTAAAGTTTTTAGTTTGTTGAATAAAGAAGCTGCTGCACCAAGATCCTGACGTTTCTCCTTCGTGCTGCAACTAGCAACCGTGACAGTTATTGATAACAGTGTTTATCGATTAATCCCATAACCACCTCTGAGATGATGCATACCTTTAATAAGGTTAGAATAAATACCCCTGGAATTCAATATAAGAGGGTAAATATTGGGCATTAAAGGGAAAATTAATTTCTGTCACTGCCCTGTAGGTGATAAATCGTAGAAAATATATACGCAAAGTTAAACATATGACATTTACTATAAAACTAATATAATTAATGTTAATGCATCACACTTATGCATTTACCTTCAATTGTTTTTACCTTCAACATTTTTCTTCACGTAACTGTTATTGTAATAATTCAGAATTATAATGATTATAAGTAAGCAATAAGGTACGAGAGGCTATGCTAGTACTCCAGCACTAGCCTCGAGTACTTTATTGCTATTATATAACGGTTACCACACAATACAAATATTAAAGCCAAAAATATGTATCAATGCAACTTTCATGAAGTAAACTTTTACTAAAAGCCTTCCTTCCGCCAGAAAAAAATAGTTCCTGACCATGAACAGCAACATAAGTTACATTATTAGGCCATTAGATGGCAGCAAAGACTGTCTTTATGAGTGTGTCAGTCAGTAGCGAAGACTTTTACATTGAAAAGACTGAACTGTTGTGAACACGGAACAAGACGCAACTGACAAATGCTTTGACTAGCACTGTCAGTCACGGGAGAACCCCTTAACTGTTAAAAGGACAAGATAATACATCAGAGATTTAAACAGATTTTTTATTATGAACATGACTGACCTGAAGGAAAATGCCAAATCTGAATGCAGGTAATAAACTCACTCACTCGATCTCTTTCTCACAATACTCTTCTACATAATACAGCAAGCTTCAATGAACAATATCAATTGAGAACAGTTTACGTTGCTAAGAGTGGTTTCTAAGGGTGTCGTGTAGTGATACACAGAACCGTTGGGTGAAGCGGTCATAGCCGTGTTTTATCGTGAACAAAACACAGCTATTGACCAATCAGGATCAAGGACAGGAACTAACTGTTTTATAAAAAAGTATTATAATAAACTATTTATTATACCAAAGGTATAAATAAAAAAGTTCATCATTCGAAGTATACTTTAGGCTTAAACCTTCCGCACATCCTTCTCAGTTCTCATCCTTAACTCTTTCTCAAAAGACTAAACAGGAACAGAAAACTGCATCCATCTCGATGAGATCATCAGTTTTAGTCACTGACCATGTGAGATGGGTTTACAGACATTAAAGCGCTGACGACAGCTGGCATAAACAACACGGGTGTGCCCAACATTATCTCAATGCATTGCTGCAAGAGCCACGGTTATTTTTGGGTTCAAGTCCAGCGGGAACTGGTTACATGAGCAGGGTGGCAAAAGACAGGAGTCGCAAAGGAAACCGGCCACAATGAACGGGGCGGGTGGCTTAGTCACAGAGGCTGGACTGAGTCACGACAGCAGTGTCTGGCTTGTTGATGTTCACGTCTGAGTGGTGGGCCAGCCTTTGTGTTTTTACCTCTGTGATTGTGCCAGTCTCATTCCGTCTTCCCTCCTCTCCCTTTGTTCTGTTCCAGTATTTATCTGATCCGCTGTCATTCGCAAATATTTACTTGAATCAGAGCTACAACACTCGTCTGCATCTGCATTTACTTTTACTGTTCAATTGTATCTTGTCAGTGATCATGTCATCAGCAAGTGAGCTGTCGTGGACACAGATATAAACATCTCTTTCCCAAACACAGTTTGGAGGATGACAGGCCATTAACATTGAGTGTCTCTGTTACAGACCCTTCAGAAAAGATTTAAAACATATTGCTTGCTGTCTGATGAATTGTGGCTGCAATACAAACAGGTCTCAAAGTGTCCATTCTTTGTTTTGGGTCATCCAAGGGCCTTTCGAAACCAGCTATTTCTAACTAAACCTTCATGCTGAAGATAAACAACGTTCATTTAGAGAGCAGAGCAAGTGAACGCTCAGTCCTTATGAGAATCTGTGTAAATAAGCTTAAAGTCCCCCACTGTATCTCCATGAGACAGTGCTATTAAACAGAAACAGTTTGCCCAGTATCTCATGCCAGTGTGGTTTTGTATCCAGTGTAATTAAATTAAGCTGGAATCAGAGAACAGTGAGGGTTCCATAGGAGACGTTTACCGGTACGGTAAGCCTAACCGTGAGTATTATCTACTAAAAAGTACATCATCTTAAACTGATCACCTTATTCACAGTAGAGATCTTAGTGAAAATGCAAAAAATAAAAATATATTTGTTGACTTACCTCCGACAGGAAGGTCTGTGCTGATTTCTGAGCTCCCACATGTAGCAGATATTCATACACATACAGAGCTAACCTGCAGAGACAGAACATTAAGAAGATATTGAGGAAACCTACTTTATACTGTATGAGATCCTTCACGATGCCTTTATCTTAGGTCCTGTTTCAATGGCTAAATAAAACTCAATTGTTCAGTTTCCTAAAATAGTTCATGAGAAATAATTATCATGCCCACTTTAAAATAACAAACTTAACTTGATAGTTCAGCCAAAAATAAAAATTCAGTCATCATTTACTCATTTTCATATTGTTCCATACCTGTATGACTGACTTTCTTTTGTGAGACACAAAAGGTGATGTTTAGTAGATTTTATTTGAAAGAACTTAAAATAAAAAAAAAAAAGTTAATTAGCTTTGGGCCCTATCATACACCCAGTGCAATGCGGCGCCAGGCGCGACGGAAGTGTTTTTTGCTAGTTTCAGCCCGAAGCAGGTCTCATTTTCACGTCCGGCACCACGTTGTTTAAATAGCAAATGCATTTGCACCCATTTGTGCGTCCATGGGCGTGCTGGTCTGAAAACGAAGTGTGTTGGCGCATTGTTGGCGTGTTCCTATTTTGAGGCAACTGAAATAGACTGAAATAGTCAATGGCAATATTTTTTTTGTTATTAAAAGAGCGCGTTAGTAAGATGCGCCTATAGGCAGGTGCGCAACGCACGTACACTCTGCTTAGGGATGCGTAGCAGCACACAAACATGCCAAATATTAAAAATAAAAGGATTACAATGTAAAAGATTATTGTTGTGTGCATAAAGATAAAAATGCTTTGGTGGAATCCGGCTTGTCCTGTAGATGGTCTGCTTGCGCGCTGTAACCTCGTGCATGAGCAGATCCGTTTCCTCGCTAGAGAAGCATTTCGTTTTTCCTCTTGCAAATTCTGCCATGTAAATAGTGAATCCGCCATGGCGCGAGCGCAACTGGCCTCTAAAGGGAATGGGAGATGAGACTCTGATTGGTTTATTGCACGTTACGCCCAAAACACACCCATGACTCATTAAGAGAATAGGGACAACCCTTTTAGACCATTTTTCCCGTCGTTAAACTAGCAAAAGTGGATTCTGACACGCCCTAAGTGCACTTGTGCCATGCGCTTTAAACCATGCGCTTAGATCATTAAAATAGGGCTCTTTATCTTTTATGTTAATTGCTATCGAAATGTATGAGTTAGCTAACTCAGTACTTCAAGTTAGGAGCAATTAACATGCATGAGTACTACAAACTCAAACTCAGAACATCATAAAAAAAATGTATATAACTGATTACCTCAAATTTTTTGAGTTAGCCCAACTTATTTGGGTTTACAGTGTGTTAATACTGCTTTTGTCATACAGTGAAAGTGAATGGTGACCATTTAACCTCCAAAGATGACATAAAAGTACCTGTGCAATATAATTTCAAGTTACTTGAAGCCATATGAGAGGTCTTTGTTAAAAAAAAAAAAGACTGAAAGATTGAAATTAATTCACCAAATATGAAAATGTTCAACACTGAATGTGCATTTTCAATATTGCACAAATGAGATTTGAGAGTAACAGCAGAGGGAAAGATTTTTAGTAAATAATGACTTTAATTTCACTCACACAAAGCTATCATATGACTTCAGAAGAATGTAGTTATAAGGACTAATGTTAGTTGTTATGGTGCTATTTTGTCATCTGTCATTGCCATTTTTGGCACTCCAATTTTTTATTCACTTTCATTATATGAAGAAAAAAAAAATGTGAACAACCTGACACAAAAGGGAATATTTTCATTTTTGGATGCACTCTGCTTATCTTCTAGCTGCGTATCCTCTCATATGGTTAAGCAACCCATATGTGAATTTAATAAGGCAACTCAAGTCCTAGTTTGGAGATCATAATCGAGACAAACTTTGGGCAAACACTGAGTTCACAGAGAGTTCAGTCTTCCATTACTCTTCAGTCTACCATTTCACTTTCAGTTTTACAATCTGCCATGGATTTTTTTAAGAGTTCCATATCTCTGCGATAACATTTGGTTATTTTTTGTATTGGCGAAAATTCATTGTATGGAGGATTTTCATATTGAATTTTTTTAGTGTCCTCTATGAATGTGTGAGTGAACCTGAGTCAGCAGAGTCCAGCGGCATCCTATTAAATTTTATCATTTCAGGCACAGTCAAATCTAATTATATTTCACATGCATGCAGACGAAGTATTCCCTCTCCTGCTTGTTTCTGCAGACATAACACTTGATGCACCGAACGACCTCCAAATGTTCAGAGAATGTGCATACACTCACAAAAAATAAAAATAAAAAATATATGTAGAGCATTCAATAAAATGTATAAGACAGTGTTTGTACAAGAGAAGAAAATACTGAAGTGGAATAACGACAGCAGAGTTTAGGAACATTGGCAAACCAAGATCAAACACAAGCGAGATTGAGGGAGGAGATTTGGAGGTTGGAGGAAAGACGGGGGGTCCTGAGCTCCTGAGAATCAATTCTCCTGAGATTGTCAGCAAACTTTCATATTCTAATGATGAAGAATAGAAAAGAGACAGAGAGAGGATCTTTCTAGCAGTCCTCTCCTTTTCTCCAAATGAGCAAAATCCAAAATCTTCAAACTGGAATGGAAAGGAAACCAGGTTTCAAGAGTTTAAGAATAAAAGATATTGTGCACAGACATACTTCACAGATGAAATTTTTATATTTTCCTGCTATAAACCTTATGTAGCCCCACCCCTTTTCAGTGCTGCGCTCGTTGTGTTCTGTCTTCCAGTTTGTATTTCCACAGCATAAAGGTAAGATCTTACAGATTAATGAATGGACTGGTCATTTTAAAATCTTGCGGTCTACTGACATCTCATAGATTTCAATGCTCATAATAACTTTCGTTAATGCTGGGTACACACTAAAAGATTTTTGAAAGCTTATAAGATTTTCAAAGTGTGAGAGACCACACACGAGGACAAAAAATCCTAGATTTAACCGTTTTGCTCCTATAGTGTGTGGTGTGCCATGATGTGACAATGACAGCACACCACACAAGAACAGATTTTCAACCAGAGTCCGACTGTGAACACGAGAAATCTCGCAAAATCTCTCGAGACTTCAGAATAAAAATGACGGACGATATGCAGGAAGAAAGTGCGTTGTTAGTGTTTGGAATGATTTTGGTATGTTTTACAAGACACTTTGTATAAATATTCGTGCTGTTGCCACAAATCGTCAAGCTGATCCTCCATCTCTGCTGTCCAAATCCATTTAACTTTATGTTGCGCCATGACTGCGTTTGTTATGCTTCTGTCTTCTGTCAGCTCGCTTTCTGATTGGATATTGTTTCGTTTCACGTCATAATCTCCATAGCGGGCACACGTTTGTCCTCTGGGTTCCCCCACACTTCAGGATTTCTGATCATAAATATTCAACATGTTGAATATTTACAGTTCGCGATCGGGGCGCCTCCGACATTCTTCCGAGCAGATTCAGCCACTCTTAACACACCTCACACCACAGGAAAATCTGATAAGATAATCTGTAGAACCATCAAGATAATAGGGACATTACCTAGGATTGTCGGAAGGGGAGAAATCGACCCAAAATCAGCCCGATTATCTTGTAGTGTGTACCCAGCATTACTCTACAATAAGTAAATCCACCTCACCAGTTAATTACTCTTCAACAGCAATGCCATAGAAATATACAGAGCTACCGCAAAAACAGAAGTTAAAAGACAAAATTCTAAAGATGGCTGCACACTTGTTTCTCTGGTGCATAAGGCCTATAGGGTGTTGTGGATGATTGCTAGGGTACTGCTATTGGTTGTTATGGTGTTCTGAATGGTAGCTAAGGCATTGCTTGGTGGTTCTTCTGGGTATAGTTGTGAAGTAGCTGCTTACTGTTTGTAGTCAAAAAGTCCTCTTCCCTTATAGATTTTTTTCCATTTTGTTTCATCATCTGTTTGGCGAATATCACTTAGACAGGTGTAAGTAGCTTTAAAAACTAACAGCACTTCTCAACAAGCCACACAATTTGAGCTATTATTCATGTCCTGCAGTCAAATTACATGATGAAGTTTAATTCCAGTATGGGCAATAATAATGATGCCTGCCTTAAAGGGTTAGTTCACCCAAAAATGAAAATTCAGTCATTAATTACTCACCCTCACGTCGTTCCACACCCGTAAAACCGTTCATCTTCGGAACACAAATTAAGATATTTTTGATGAAATCCGAGAGGTATATGACTCGTCCATAGACAGCAATATAATCAACGCTTTCAAGGTTCAGAAAGGCACTAAAGACATCGTTAAAACAGTCGACATGACTGCAGTGGTTTAACATTAATATTATGAAGTGACGAGAATACTTTTTTGTGAACAAAAACAAAAGAACTTATTCTTTTTTTGGGTGAACTAACTCTTTAAACGCCACTAATTAGACAATGCTGACCTACATACAAATATTGAAGAGATCATTTCCGTTGTGCTTTAAGCTGAATTAATGAAAAAGCCGGAATTTTGTTTAATTTAATTTTTTGTTTGACAAAGCAAGAGACGGCTCCAGGGGTTAATAAAGGCCTTCTGAAGTGAAGCGTTGCGTTTTTGTAAGAAAAATATACATATTTATAACTTTATAAACTGTAATCACTAGCTTCAAGTAATGTCTGTCCGGCGATCACGAGAGAGTCAAGTTCCGGCGTATGACGTAGATGTAGGAGTAAAGTAAGCTTAGTTGAGAGTAGATGCCAGAACTCTACTTGTGTATAAAAGCCAGTGATTCTAGTTTATAAAGTTATAAATATTGATATTTTTCTTACAAAAACGGATCCCTTCACTTCAGAAGGTCTTTATTAACCCCCTGAGGCCAGTTGTTCAAAAAGTTTAATCTGGATCAGAATTATCTGGATTTGGAAATTGCATGTTTTGCTATCCAGGATCAGGTAATCCGTCTTACTTTTGTGCTGGTTTTTCAAAGCAAAATTGGATTGGATCACCCTGATCCAGATACACACTTTTTTCAGATTACCAAATCTGGATTACTAGTGCTCTACGGAGCCCCTAAAGGTAATAGATGGTGATAGAAAGAATATAAGATGGGGGGGAGACATTTAAATGTTTTTGCGTTCTCTCAGCTCTCAGAAAAGTTCCATGTAGCATTCACCTGAGAAACTTTGCAATAACTCGCAACTTTTGACTGGTTCATCTCTTATGATTGTGCCAATGTAGTTTACAAACAGTGATAAAAAAAAACAAAAAAAAAAACACTTTGATTCAAATATAATATTTTCGTTTGATATTTACAGTTTTTTGGGGATTATTTTATGGCACCAAAATCTCTTTTTTACTTTACAGTACATTAGGTTACCAAAAGGCTAAATATGTAACCTAATAGGGGTGGGACGGTTCAGATTTCTCACGGTTCGGTTTGTATCACGTTTTTAGTGTCACGGTTTCGGTATGGTGCGCTATGTTCGGTAAAAAATAGGACAATTGTCAAATAAAATAAAGAAAATAAAAACAAATAATCTAACTACAAGAAACAGCACAAATAAATACATGAGAGCTAAGATACAATAAAATAAACAATGCTTTACAGGCTTTTCAGGTATCTAACAGCTTTCAGGTACAGAAATTGAACAAAGTAATCAAATATAAAATAACACTGCATATAAACTTCTTTGAATAGTTAAATAAAGATGAAACATTATTGAAGTTACAAAAGCTATTCAGTCAAGAGTGATTTCTTCGTGCTTTGTCGTTCGATTAACATTAAAACACAGAGAGCAGGAATATTAGACTACTGTCCCTTTAAGACATAATTCAAAGATCCAGTACACTGATTCTGATACACATGCGTTGTCTGTCTCGTTTTTCTCTGAAGACATAACCTACTATGTTTGTTAGGATACTGGCTAAGATGGGCATGTTGACATAATTTTTGTGTGAATTTGTCCGTTTAGGTGCAAGACTTGAAAGAGAATTTGCGCGAGAGTATTTGCGCGCTGTGGCGCGGCTCTCCATGTACGCGCTTCGGATGAGTACACACACACACACACACAAATCTCCTCAAAGCGCGCGCGAGTTCTCTTTCACGTCTTACAGATGAATGTTTAAATTGGCAAGGTTTAAATGAGTTTAGTTTAAACACAGATAGCAATGCGAGATGTTCAGATCTCACCTGGGTGATGACGGCGTAAAGGACTGCTCATAGAGCATTCGGCACGTCATTGAACATTTGTTTACAATGAGTGACTGTTAGTCCTTGTTCTTTTGATCATCGGTGTTGTAACGTATTGGGAAACTAGAATGCATATCCATCGACTGAAACATATTAACCGAATCCGTCTGTCTGTTTTGCACGTTGTTTTCAACAACGCATATTATAGATGCGTCGTCAGATTTGGGATGAACCGCGGTGCAAGCGCGTGCCGAACCGTGGGTGGAGAACCGAACGGGTTCGATTTTTTACAGCGAACCGTCAACGGTCCCACCCCTATAGCCTAATGTCTGCTTCTAATTTATTACTTTAACAGTTAAGCTAATCAAGAGCAAAATAAAAAATATATGTTTGAATATATATTACATGATAAAAATGTTGTATTTTTTGAGCAGTTTTAAAGTTAATAAATTTTTGTTCCTGAAATCCACCCTTCTGATGGGATCAGTATAATCCAGAATTTTTGGATCAAAGGTATCCCAATCTTACTAAAAAGTTTTGAACAACACAATTTGATGATTTTATCCAGATTAAAACCAAGATTGGATTTTGTGATCTAATCTGATTTCAGAATCCTTTTTTTCCTTTTGAACAACCCATTTTCATGATTTGATCCAATTCAATAGCCGAAATCCAATCAGATTACTTTTGAACAACTGGCCCCAGGAGCCGTATGGATTACTTTTATGATGGATGGATGTGCTTTTTGGGGCTTCAAAATCTCAGTTACTATTTACTCCCATTATAAAGCTTGGAATTGTGTAATATAACTCCGATTGTGTTTGACTGAAAGAAGAAAGTCAAATACACCTAGGATGGCTGGAAGGTGAGTAAATTATGGGTTAATTTTTATTTTTGGGCGAACTAACCCTTAAGCCAGTTTTTAATAGCTAAGGACCATTGATCAAAACGTTAAATTAACACACTCATAAACAAAAAATAAATAACTTATGTACCAACTACATCTGCACTTATACTAATTCAATAAAACTACCATGCAAGTATAAAATAGAAATAATAAAATGAGCTCAAGACACTAGCTGTACAATCATTATGAGAAATGATATAGAGATATAATAATGACAGAACAGAACAGTGGCGAGAAGAGCACAGTCTCAGAGCGTGTCATTAACCTCATGCAGCGTCCTCATCCCATCAACACAGCGTTCTTTCCCATTCTCCAGATGAACTGACAGCATCCTCATTGGCTGCCATACACTCGCTAGATGCAAACAGATTCATTTACCAAGAGACATTAGAGAGTGGGGAGCAATGGAGTTTGAGGGTGATGCTGTCTGTGTGTACATTTGTATATCTGGGACAAATCTGTCTATGGGTATGTGTTTGACACATTAGGTGCAGAGAAAGAGACAAATATAGAGATGGGTTGAAGAGGAGAGATAGGAAAGCAGGAACTCATAAATGATTAATGATGAGAGCTGAAAAGGAGGAAGGAGAGTGACATGAGGATAACAGGGGAAAAAAATGATTGCAACCATGGTTTGTAAAATAGCCGACAGATTACAAGTCGCTTTTATTCAACAAAATAGTATGCATGAACCTAACATCAGTACCTGACATCTTTAACTAAACCTTTGAAAATGTACATTTATACACATTATGTTGGTTTTGAGCTTTGATGTGCAGACAATGGCAGAATGCAGGGATGCATATTTATGCACAAGATATAATACATTACATACATACAAGCGTTCAGAAATGTGGGGTCAGTAAGATTTTTTTTTGTCTCTTATGCTTACGAAGGCTGTATTTATATGATCAAAAATACATTAAAAATAGTTCTATTTTTAAAATATTATTGCAATTTAAAATAACAGTTATCTATTTTGATATATTCTAAAATGTGATTTTTACTTTGATGTCAAAGCTGATTTTTCAGCATCATTACTCCAGTCTTCAGTGTCACATGATCCTTAAGAAACCATTCTAATATGCTGATTTGCTGCTCAAGAAACATTTATTATTATCAATGTTGAAAACGGTTGTGCTGCTTAATATTTTTGTGAAAACAGTGATACATTTACAGTGATTACAAAACTTTTTGTAACAATGAAAAGCTCTTTACTGTTACTTTTGATCAATTTAATAAATCAATTTAGTTTTATAGATTTATTCAATCATTTATTCAAATCATGTTCATGACTGAATTGTCATTAGTTTAAAATTGTTTAATATTTCATTTGATTACAATTGTGTCAGTTTGTGTCAAAAAAAATCAATCTGTTTTGGAAAAACATTATATAAAACAGTGCTTCTGCCTAGTCTTTGAATCAAAATAAGAGAAATGGAGCTATGAAAGAACAACAGAACAATTTCAGAGGGGAAAAGGCTATCTAGGTAAGTCCAAGGAATGAAACTCATATCCTGTGTGGACAGGACAATGCAACATTCCTCAGCCTATTCTGGATTAATTAAGCTGCTCTACTAGGTTAATATGGACATGGTTTCTTCTTTATCATGATGTGTCAATTAAACTGAACATAGCCTTTTTTATATATATAGAAATAAGATACAACAACTTATAAATGCATGATTTAATATTTAAAGATGAGAAGAAATGGTGTTTGGTACATAGGTGGTAAAAAAATGTGAACACTGAATGAAAACCAGGAGTTTAGGAGTTTAGTCCAAAGCATGCTGCACAACACCTCGAGAAACAATGCCTTTCTCCACGACAACAGGAAATACCAGCTTATCTTGCAGATGAAAGCATGGAGAAAATGTGCAGCTCTGGAAAGGAACGTAAAACACTCAAGCTTAACGGAAGATCTTAGTCTAGTAGTCAACTACAGGAGAAAAAAGACCAAAGTGACAATAATGGGGAAACCGCTTAACTTTGTTGGGTTTCAAACAGGTCAAAGGACACAAGGGAAAACTAAAGGACCGTGCAGACTGTGTGTGTGTGTGTAATATGTGAATAAAAAAGGAAGGCTGTATAACACACAGGCTAAAGACAGAGAGAAAGACTCCTAGCCGGTTTCTAAGCCATGCCGTCACGCTTGCTTAACCTTGCAGTAGGGCCGGTGTGATGCCGCTTGCATATCAATGATGGAGAGAAATATCAGAGGCCAACCACTCTGCGGGAAAACTGTTCCAGCAGCAGGAACGACAACACCAGTCATTTTCTTACAAACTGAATACAACTGCAGAACAGAGAAATGACACTTTTCACCACATTAGAAAATACAAAAAGAACATATATTTTAAAAGCACTATTCTGGAACTTTTTAGTAGAAGTATGTAAAAGTATTTAGAGAAACAAAATTTTAAAGTATATGTATGCAGGATTCAAAATGAACTTTTGGCCACACCTGCCAATGGTCACTGGGTTAAGACAATTTATTGGTCATACATTTTTACTATGATGAAACTAAAAATGTTTTCTAGGTGCTCAAACAGTAAATAGCATGATGCTAGCAACATCAGGGTCATGGATTTTAATGTAAATCTTTCATGGGGTTTCTACTATATATTTCAGTAAGAGACATCATTTACGTTATATTAAGCCATACAAGTCTTAATACCAGGGGTTCCCTTTAAGACAAGTCATTTCACTCGGCAGCCATCTTTGAAATACCTCTCGGCATGCAAGTGCAGCTCCTATCTCTTTGAATGGGGAAACATCAAATTCTCCAAAGCTGTTTGACAAACTTTCGATTAAATTTCATATTTGAAATCACCAATGAAATCACAACAACTGTCTCATAAATTTTGTTTCTAAACGCTCGAATCATGACAAAAAAAAAAAAAAAAAAAAAAAAAAAAAAAAAAACTGTATTTTTCAGGCTGGATCAAACTAATGCGCATGCGCAGTCCTAAGTGTGTGTCTCTTGTGTCTCATTTCGGATGTGCGTGTCTGACTGTTTCTACAGGAACCGGAGCTTCTAATGGTCACTGCAGTGATGCGATTACTTTACCAATTGGTGATTGGCTCTTATTTAGAAGGCGGGACTTATTCCGCCATATTGCGCGTTGCATTTTCTCCCATTCAAAACAATACGTGACGTGTCTTGTGTTATTCTATAGTCTTTGATGCAGTGTAGAATGTTTTGGATAAAAGCATCTACCAAATGCATAAATGTAAAAAAAAAAAAAAAAAAATCTCGATGATAGCTGAATTACTGAACTTCTCCCCCTTGGACAGGCCTATCTATGGAAACTGTCACAAAAACCACCATCCTGATTTTGTTTCATTATTTTGTTGTGGCGGCTCAATGTGAGGAGTATTCCACATATGGAGTTCTGGAGAAGAAAAGAAACTTCAGGCATCCTAGATAAACATCCTATGGTACATTTTCCACTGAGCTAAAAGCTGTTGGAAGACACATTGTGACAGATGTTTTCTTTAGTAGACGGTTTGTATGTCTTTGATTTGAATGGCTCAGATCACTTACATCACTGAGGGTCAGATTTAAACCATATATTATGTTGCATTTCCTAATTAAGTTACAAGCCAGCTGGCATTTTATTTACTATCCAAAGCCAATTTTTACTCACTTTTGGCAGCCGTCAAATGGTTATTTGGGACGTTTTGTATATTTGTAGTGAAGCCCTAGAGAGTTATTGAGAATACTTAACTATGGAAGTCTAACCGCAGTGACTATCTAGGTCAAATTGCTACTTATATGGTAGTTTTAATCACCTTCCTGATAGTGAAGAAGAAAATGTAACTCCTCATACTGAGATAGGCCTACAAACTTATCAATATTTGCTGGTCTTTACAGCTGTCTAAAATCAGAGCAACTTCTAAGTTAACAGGATGCTTATGATTGCTATTCACTATACAAGGTTTTCCTTCATTATAAGTTTTCTTTTTCATCCAACTTGCATTGTTCAAATGTAGAGAGGATAAACTAAAATTAAAGTTTAGACAGAGATATGTGTGGCCCTCAGTCTACACTGGCACAACGTGTAACATCACAGCAGAGAAACATCAAACAGCAATGTGTAATTTAAATGCAATTAAAGCCAATTAAAATTAATTCCAGCCATAAGGATTAGTTCACCCAAAAAATGAAATTTCTGTCATTCAGTACTCACACTCATGTCGTTCAAAACCCATAAGATCTTTGTTTATCTTCAGAACACAAATTAAGGTATTTTTGATGAAAGCCGAGGGTTTTTTTTTTTTTTTAATCTCCCATAGAAAGCAATGAAATTACCACACTCAAGGTCCAGAAAAGTAGTAAAAACATTGTTAAAATAGTCAGCGTGACTACAGTGGTTCAACCTTAATGTTATGAAGCGTTGACAATACTTTTTGTGCGCAAAAAGACACATTGCAGCGCTTCCGTGTTCTACGTTAGAACGCTGACTCATTACTGGCCGGCTCCTGCGTCAGCGTCACACGCATGTGTAGTGCTGCTCACGTGACCAGCGTCAGCCAATACTGAGCCGGTGTTCTGACATAGATCCTGGAAGCGCTGCAATGTGTCTTCAATGTAAGCTGCATAGGAGAATGACAGGGTAGAGAGGAAATTGTTGAATAAAGTTGTTATTTTTGTTTTGTTTTTGCGCACAAAAAGTATTCTCGTCGCTTCATAACATTAAGGTTGAACCACTGTAGTCACGTTGACTATTTTAACGATGTCTTTACTACTTTTCTGGACCTTGAATGTAGTAATTTTGTTGCTTTCTATTGGAGATAAAAAACCTCTTGGATTTCATCAAAAATATCTTTAATTTGTGTTCCGAAGATGAACGAAGGTCTTGTGGGTTTGGAACGACATGAGGGCGAGTAATTAATGACAGAAATTTCATTTTTGGGTAAACTAACCCTTTTAGATGCTACTGATTTGCTAAGGGATTGACAACACCCAACATACAATACAATGACACCACCTTCAGCACATTATCTAGCACCTTTAATGTTGTCTTGTGGTGCGAGGACTGTTTGTTGGTCCATATATATATATATGTTTCTAACACTATTACTTATGCAGAATGTCTTCATTTTAAGTGAATGAAAAAAATAATACTGAGTGTACCTTTAAAAAAAAATATCACACCACTGGATTATTAAAGTGAACAGCAAAAAAGCAGAAAACTTTAAAACAGATGGTGAAACCAAAATAAATGATTAAAGCACCTAAAACAAACAATTTTCTGTAGAAATATATACATTTAAGCCTAAAATCTTGATGTTGAAAATAAAAAGTTAATGTCCATGCTATTACTGTGATATGATTTGAGCATACTTATGATTAAGGCTAAAACACTTTCTTGCACAGCATCTTATAAGACAAACATAACACACAACCAAGCCTGTTTTGTTTACAATCAGTCAAAATGTCTAAAACAAGGAAAAACAGCCAAGAGAATTCAGATGGACAGCTGGAAAGGTCACTCAAAATACATAAAACACTGAGTTACAATGGAAAAGGGAAGCAAACTATCTGAGTAAGTTAATTACGCTGCATAAGAAAGATTCTGCCATTTACTCAAGAACGCTGAAGGAAACTAAATTATTCTTAATAACCATATAGGCTACAACATGACCACACGATTCACTGAGTGATCTAATAATATTTTCTCATAATGCAGAAAGCACGTAACTTGAGGAGCAAAGCGTAAATGCGCCAGCTGCTGTCTTACATGTCTCCTCTGTCCAAATGTGTGTGTGCGACTGCAGATGTGATCGCGAGAATTCCTCCTCCACCCCCTGATCAATAGGCTATAACTTACTTTTCTCGAGCTTGACTGTCCGATGGCACGCTGTTCTTGCCTTTGGCGTACATGCTTGCACAGACGCGACTGTCACGCACCTGTCAACCCATCACAGCCTCAGTCGAAACAATCTCGTCACCATAGCGACTCAGTCAGCTCCTCACCATTGGATGGACCGCGGTGAACAGACGCCCTCTCTCTCTCCCTCTCTCTCTAGATGTCTGAGCAAATAACCTGAATGGCCACGCCCACTCAACACCTTTCGCTCCGATTGTAGCCACGCCCCCTGTAATCCGGCGAATTCGGAGGGGTGGCGCGCGATTTCTGACCCAAACCATGACGTAAAGTCTGACCAAGAAAGTGTGACTACACACAATTTTAATGACATTTTACCTTCAAATGTCTTAATTCCATATAGTTTTAAAGACACACGTTTTAAAATCACAAGTAGTTTCTTTTTAAACACTTTCTCAGTGGAAGTAGTTGGAAAGACTGTGCTAGAATATAACTGCACAAGTGACATACAACAACACCGATAACAATTAAGTATGCTGTGGGTCAGCCACTAACCAGTGAACATTTTAGCTCCTTTATATTCAGAGCATTTCACCTGGAAGGTCTATAATCATTTTAAACACAGATTATGACGGTGTTGTTGGTCAGTATATAAGTATTAGTCCATTTCTGGGTCTTAAGGTTTGGTGACTGTCCTATGTCCAGTTCTGGATTCTTTACTGATCTAGGGGCTATGGAAACTTGCAACATACTTGTAAATAAGCGACTTTCAACTAGATGGTACTCATAGCATGCTGCCATCTAGTGAACAAAACATTAAGATTAAGAATTTTGCATCTTTCAGTAATTGTATGAGAATTGTGTGATACAACTTTACCAAGCAGTCACATTTCTTATCGGCTAAATAAATAATACATACATACATATATATATATATATATATATATATATATATATATATATATATATATATAATGTATTGTGTTCCCCTGATCTTGTGTGGACTTTTATGTTATTTCCTGTTTTATGCCATGTTTTGTAGTCCTTTGTAGTTTTTCTGTTACGTAGGGTGAACTCAAAAACAAAAGAGCTGGATCCAAATGCAGTTAGTTTAATAAAATAATAATTATATAGCAAATCCAAGACAGAGAACCAGGGAATGAAGGAACCAGAGAACAGAATAAGTACACCAAATATAACATCCATATAAGACAAGACTTCGGTTTAAATACACAAGGGGTAATATGCAAACAAGACATACCTGGGAACAATCAAATAACTAATCAACAAGAAAACTACAAAGGACTACAAAACATGGCGTAAAACAGGAAATAACATAAAAGTCCACACAAGATCAGGGGAACACATGACAGGGATCATGACACCATTCATGTAGTGTGTAATAAAGATCAATGTGTCCAACATAGGTTTGTAACAAATTTGCATAATGCCAACATATGGTCTTGGCGCCTGTGAACAACGTCTACTTTGACCCGCCCTCAAACACTGTAGTTGTATCTGAGGCCTGGAAGAGTTTGATTTGTGTTGTTGACATGTCGAGAAGACACTGTTTTCTGCGCTGCAGAAGCAAATCCACTTTGCATGCACTTGCAAAGGATGAAGACTTGGGCTCAAACTGATACAGTAAAAATGACACCATCGACTGTTTGTATCACTGTATAGGCCTATACAAGTGCTAAGGAACGTATAGCCTCTAGAGTAGGCTCTAAGAAAGAAGGGGTTTAGAGAAACCGGCGGATCCTTGATCGAACCGTTTCAGACAGTGAGTAAAGAAGTGATCGATCATGCAATGAGAAAATGAAAGTGTTTTTGGACCTTGGATGCATGTAAACGTATTGTAGGAGACCTCTAAAACAAAATTAGGAACCTTTAAAATAGCATAATATGGACACTTTAAATGTATTTTTGTATGCACATTGTGTGGAAAAAGATTTATTCTAAATGTTATAATATAGACTGCATATAGCTTGTTTGTCCACAGTAAAGTAGAAAGACATTTTAAAATCACTAACTCATAGAAAAGGCAAAAAACACAGTCTAAGTGTTAACAGGTCAAAGGACTTGTGCAGGAACACACACATTCACTCCTCTAAGCACAGTATTAGGCTACAGTTATTTTTTTTCTATAAATGTAAGAGACTCTTTATTTAGATCCCATTACAGTTATTGTTCTAAAAACAATCTATTTATTTCAGACAAACATTTCATGTATTTCATTAAAACATTTATTTCTATGCAACATTTATTTGTAAATAATGGTATCTATCATTCGACATTCAAGTTTGTTCACATGTAGCGTGCTGCCACCTAGTGGACAATAAAAAAAAAAAAAAAAACACACAGACCCAAGATTGTTATGCAGAAATACATTTTTAAAAACAGTTTCAGTGCATAATACCCGCATATGGTCTTGGCTGCCTGCGAACAATGTCTACTTTGACCCGCTCTCAAACACTGTAGTTGTAGCTGAGGCCTGAACGAGTTTGATTCGTGTTGTAGCCTCATGATCAGTACAGAATTTATCATTTTTACAAAGCAAAAACAAGACTGTGATAACTTTGCAAATGTATTATTCATAAGAAAAAACTGAAATATCAAACTGACATAAGTATTCAGACCCTTAAGCAGATTTGACAGCGATTACCCTTTCAGAGTATAAATGTGACAAGCTTTGCACACCTGGATTTGGTCATTGCAATTCTTCTCGGCAGATCCTCTCAAGCCCTGTCAAGTTGTATTGTGATTGTTGGTGGACAGCCATGGTCTACCATATTTTGCAGGTGATGAGCGTTGCCTGATTTCTTTTAGCTTGTGACTGAGGTTCACCAGACCAAAGAATCTTGTTTTTTTCACAGTCTGAGACATTTATAGGTGCTTTTTTGCAAATTATGGAGACCACTGTGCTCTTGGGAACCTTCAATGCAGCAGAATTTTTAGTAGCTCCCCAGAATTGTGCCTCAACACAATCTCTGAGTCAGTTTCTGAGCTCAGCAGGCTGTTAATTTGATCTTATGGCTTGTTTTTGTCTCTTTTATAACATTTTCAGCTGTTAGACTTTATATAGACAGGTCCACATATATATATATATATATATAAACCACGCCCCACCCACAAGCAGCTGGAAGTCAATATAATTTGCTGATTGTTTCCTGAAGGAAGCGCTCTATCCCTAGATCAAACGTCAGATTCGGACACAGGCACCAGGAGAAGCGATGCCTCTCACTATTTCTGTTATATACAGTCCTATCAATCAGAACAATACCTTCACCAGCGGGGATTTTATATCGGGACAAGTCATTCTGGATGTCGCGAAGGAAACGCAAATGTACTCGTTGAGTGTGAAAATTAAAGGGAAAGCAGAGGTTTGCTGGAGCGAGCGTCACAAAAGCACTATTGTTTACTCGGACAAGGAGAAGTATTATTCCGTGGAGAGGTTTTTCGTTCTGGAGGACGAAACATATGGTAGGAGGAACTACAGTTGTAGTTTTTGTGTTACAGTTAGTAGAATTTAGGTCGATTTTACTAGCTGTATTTTGTGTTGTAACTTGATCTTGTAGATGACCATGGGTTGCTGAGAGATCCATCAGGACAGCCGTGTAAGTCTATGCGCGATTTAGATTAATATTGCAAAAAGAGCTTTAAGTATTGAAACACATGCTGATCTTTGCTTTGATATTTAACTTTCTTAGATTCTTCGGTTGTGGCACCAGGCCGTCATGTTTACCCATTCACCTTTCAGTTGCCTCGACAGTAAGTTCGTTGCATCTCGACAAGTGTAATCTTTTATTCACAAACAAAATGACTAGATGGAAAATGTCAAGTAGTGTAAACATTCAAGTAAAATGCAAAGTCATTTCTTTGCTCCTTGAATACATGCAAATGAACACAACTTTATTTAAAAGTTTTAATATCCAGAAATGTTCTGCCTCCTGCATGATGGTTAGCTTAACAAACTATAGCCTACATGTAATCTTGGTTTACAATGGTATGCAAATCTAAAACATGTATTCAAAAGAGTTTGAATAAATATATAGGTGAACCAATATCTAAAGGCAACCATGAGACTGGAAAATTGGATGCATTCTCTAGTGGTTATATAGAATGTATAGGATTGAAAGGGTTGATTTGTGTTTCAAAGTGAATGAAGTGAGTGTAAAATATCTATAAATTTCTTTTGGGTCTTAATACAGTTTTATCTTGCTGGTGTCTTTGCTGTGACACCCGCTATGTTAAGCAGAGCCTGGTTCTGCATCAGGGTGTTAGCTGCAGTTTGGGGCTACCACAGAAAATCTAACACATAATTTGCTTGTTGGGTGAGGGGTATTGTGAATTATTTATTAAGTATAACAAATAATTGTCTGATGTACCTCAGGCACCAATAAGTGAATTGCTCTTGTTGTAAGACATGTAAAAAAATATGCTGTACCTTTTGATCTGTTCCAACATATGTAAAAGAGGGGAAGGTCTAAGGATATATATATATTTTTTTTTTTTCACATCTGCCATCTTTTGTTCTCCAAAGTTAGAGAATAAACATCTACTTAAAACAAACACAAAAACCATTGCTAACACGAGGACAAAATGATTGGAAGCAATTCCAATTCCAAATCTTTTTTATAGCAATCAGTCTCCTCTTATAATCCAAAAAGAATGATGGAGTGATTTTACCTGCTAGTAACTGGTCACACTTCCCATGTGCTGAATATGTGATTAGTGAATGATGTTAGCTGGTCATTTTGTGACAGTTTTGTAAAGTTGTCTTTTTTTTGCCCAAAAAATGATTTTTGCAATCATTTAAAATGCACCTGATAACTGACTCTGCACAATAATCTAGAAACGATGTGAATCAACACCACAACAAATGAAGCAGCAACTTTGCGAAACAACTTGTCACTGCCAATACTTTTGGCCACATCTCTGCTGATGCGTCACCATTGTATGACATTTGTCAGAGATTGTTGTTAACTCTGTTGGCTTCAAATGTTTTAAATCTTTTATTCTCATTTCCAGTTTGTTTCAATACAGATGCACTGTTGGTCAAGAAAATGAGTTTGCCAAATGGGAGCTTGTACTGCTGCAGTCAGTTCCATTCTAGGCATAGTGGTTTGTTTTAATGGTGAACTTTAGATGTTCCCATTATGAAAGTAGTATAAAATTGATTGACTGAAATTGTGAGTCACAAGTATGTGATGCAGCCATAACCACTTTCACAGGCTTCACTGAAATACAGAGTTGAACAGATCTGATGGGACCAAAGTTCTTTGGTTTGATGCATCGGTCAATGATGAGAGATTTAATGCAGTCCAATCCCATCATCCATTCTTCCCACAATTGCACATTGTGTTCTGTTCTTTATTCCAACTATAATTGTGCTTGTCATATGTTCTCTGTGTTTGTCCATGGACTTCTGTTATACTTCCTGTTTTCCATCCCATGTGCCATTTTTGGAGTCCGTTTGTAGTTTTTCCCTTTGATTGTCTTCCCCTGGTGACTTAACTTGTTTTGTCAGTTGTTCATTGTTATGGTTGCGTTTTTACTCCTCTTTCTGTTCTTTTGTTCCCACTGTTCCTCGTTATTTATTTAGTTAATGTATTAAAACCCTGCAATTAGATCCTTGCCTCTCACTGCTTTGTCCTGCTCGTTACAGCTTGCACAGTTCTTGGAGAATGTTTTTCGCAATAAGAACAAATGGAGAGATGAATCCAAGTGGATCATATACAGACTAGACAAATGACAATTCCTCTATGTATACATGGCTGGACATTTCACATGTTCAAATTTATATATAATTAAATAGAGTAAAGTTATGCACATTTGGTGGGCTGTCTGGGGGGAGGGCTCCGAGCTTTGGCCTGAACCCAGAGTACTCCCCCCGGTTGTGGTAAGAATAGAGGTGAAGTGAGGAGATAGGGTGGAGGAGGGATGCTGATAAACTCTCAAACAATCAGAGATAAGTCTGCTGTGTACCTCTTGTCGTTGGTTGAGTTGACTAACTGAATGCTCTCCACTTGTGCTAATTAATTAACCTGCTCCTCCTGAACTTTGTTAATAAAACAATTTCACGAGTTCACATTTACATATAATTAAACAGAGTAGTTATGCGTATTTGGCGTGCTGTCCGGGGGGAGGGCTCCGAGCTCGGAATTTTGGCCCGAACCCAGAGTACTCCCTCAAAAAGCAAAAGAGTGAAGGACAGCCGCCAGACTAAAGACCCCCCCCCCCCCCCCAAAAAAAAAAAAAAAAAAAGACGGCGAGGATTGGCGAGCTGGCGTTTCAAGAAAGCTTGGTTGTTTGACCAGGAGAGCCTATGTTGCCTCCAACGGGAGCAGTTCATGGCGCCGGGCGGACGGGCCCTACTGGCTGACAATTGAGGAGTAGCCGAAATTTGGAACGACCGATCGGGAGGGCTCTTGCAACATCCAGTGTTAGACCAAGGTTTACAGCATCGGGCGGGTAAAGCCCTACAGGCTGATAAATGAGGAGCAGCATGGGTCCTATTGGCCGACGGTGGGGTGAAAGATATTTGGAACGCCTGGCCAGGAGAGCTCTCGTGGCGTCTAACAGGAGACCAAGGCTCACAGTATGGGACGGGTAAGCCTTGGCGGACGGGGAAAAAATACTCACCAAGAGACTAGCGCAGCATCCAACAGGAGACTAAGGCTCACGGCATCAGATGGGTAAGTCTCGTCGGACAGAGGAAAAGAAAAGATGGAAACTGATCAGGAGGGCTCTCGCAGCATCTGATGGGAGATCAAAACTCGCACCATCGGACGGGTATGCCTCGCCGGCGGTTAAGAGAGGCTTCTTTTTTTTTTTTTTTTTCTGTTTTCATTCATTCAGAAAACTGAATTGCAGCGGGAGCAGAGGGGACATTACTGCTGCAGCAGTGGAGAAATTAGCCGGAGAACTGAGCTGCTGCAGCAGTGGACAAAATTAGTTATAGAAACTGTTCCTGTGGGAGCAGAGGGGACATCATTGCTGCAGCAGTGGAGAGGGTCAGCCAGATTAACTGAGCTCCTGTGGGAGTGGGGAGATAATACTGCTGCAGCCATGAAGGCAAGGTTAGCCAGAGATGGAGCTCCTGCAGGAGCGGAGGAGATAATGCTGCTACTACGGGAGCAAGTGGGAAGACACTGGCTGCGTCCGAAACCACCTACTCAATGAGTAGGTACTTAATTTCAATAAGTACATACTTAACGAGCGCTAAGAGAGTAGGTACTTAATAGCCAAATCTCGCTGAGTATAAATGCGGTCCGGACATAATCCGCCATGTTGACGTTATCACAAGCACAACAACTTAAAAGATATGACAGGTTTAATTCATCTGTAAATATATTGATATTGATTAAACTTGCTACTTCAACTCGTCTTGTTGAAGAAACAGCTGCCCAGTAATGTTGTAATTGTAGTACAACTAATATATTTTGGGTTAATTTAAAGTTATTTTTTAACTACTAATTCAAAATATTTAACCTCGTCATCATGCTTTATGTCTGTGTATATAATCTCAAACTATGATGTATACAAACCCATATTTGTTTTTGTCATTATTATTGTTCATTGTTAAAGATACAACCATAGTATTTTCCCTGATCGTGTATGTAATTATAGGTCCTGCAATAAAAATAAAGATATGAATGACAGGTGCACCAACACCTCACAGCACCAGTAACTCGACAACCCTACCTAGTACAGTTTTCCTCAGCGTTAGCAATGTCTGCACAAAGGAGACATCGGACAGCTGCTCAAAGATCTCGTCTTCTCACCTTTGGAGAAGACTGTTGATTTTATACTCAAAAAATGTAAGTATAAACTACTTAAAAATTAAGATTATCCCAAAATGAATTGCATTGCTAGCCCACCCCAACACTTACACACAATAATAATAATGATAAATGCTGACCAAAAATGTAATGTTTTGTCATATGACATAGCTATGCATGAATACACACTAGACAAATACAGCTGATGTGAATGTCTCAATTTACAGTCAAACAATGAATGCATGAAGTAATAAAATATATAAATTTACTGATAATAATAGCATAATTAATAAAAAAAAAAAGTAGGAGAATTAAAGTAACAATGACAATAAATAAATGCATATACAAGTAAATAACACATGAAACAAAGCTTTATTCAAATTTATTGTTCTAACAGTCACGTATTTGCAGGCGGTGATCCCCACATCCTACTGCCATCTCAACACAGCTGTGCCAATTCTGCAGCTTTATTTTAATGAAGCAGCTGACCACCACGAACACCTTCGCCTGTCTTTGCCATCCATCACATCCCTCGTTGCTGCTCTTCTCAATGTTGACATTGTTGATCCAGAGGATGAGGAAGACCATGATGATGGACCCCTGAACCCCACAACCTTGAAGCAAGAGTGGGAGAAGAAGTGCGGGACAATCTCCTGCTGCTGTTTCTGCTGCAAACATTTGTGTGCTCTCCATCAGCATGACTAAATAAACAGATTAAAACATTTTACAATTCATTCATGAAAGCATTGTTTCTTGCCATATTTCATTTCATATTTTTACAATTACAGGCTAATTTTTGTTGTAGCTTCATTACTTTTGTGGTGTAGTGGGCTAAACCGCTGAACTAGTAAGCAGAAGTTTGCTGGTTCGATCTCCGCAGCCGTCTCCACCAGTGTCCTTGAGCAAGACACTTTACTCCAGGTTACTCCACGGGGATCGTCCCTGTAATAAGAGCACTGTAAGTCACTTTGGATAACAGCATCTGCCAAATGTAAATTTGATTTTTGTAAATCCTTTTCTGTTAGTGTCTGGGGCACAAACGCCAATTAAAGCTGCTTATTTCTTAAAGTTTACTTTTTCAAGGTACTACTATAATATAAATGCATACATACATTTCATACAGTTTCTATTTGGGGGCATAAAAGGTTAGTTCAACCAAACATATAAATTCAGTCATTATTTACTCACCTTCACGCTGTTCAATCTTTGTTCATTTTTTTTCCCTTTTTCTTTTTTTTTTCTGAACACAAATGGTGATTTTGGTCAAGTTTGTCCTTCTGGTTTCTGTTCATTCAATATCAGTCAATGAAGCCTGACTTCCAGAAGCTTCATGACATTATTTGATGATGCTTTTGAAGCTTATGAAAGTTGGACTCCAATGTATGAACAGAAACCAGCAAAACAAACTTGACCAAAATCACATCCTCAATGTCCTTGGTCTTTGTCTAATTGCTCTCGCTGGCTCTGGGCTCACTGAGGAAGAAGAGACCACATCAACATCTGGGCCAAATGAGGCAGTAAGGGCAGGAGGAGTGATGGAGGGTCTCATCCATGGCTCTACACCATTCCCAGGATCTGCTGTGGCTCTCCATCCTCAGTGCTCACACCAGTCTGAGGACATTTCACATCCTACAAAAATGCACAAACATAACACAAAAGCAGTCATTTTAACAGTACAATGTCATCTGATTTCTGTATTAGAAGTAACAAAATGATCTTTATATTTTTGTTTCAGGTTTTCCCTTTTTTTTTGTTCACAAATGCTGCCGTCACCTTGCCTTGCAGATCCTGCTCCACCACAAAAGCTCTGCAGCAAATGCACAGAAATCAAGAATCAGAAAAGTACTGTAACAACTCTGTTTGAAATTACAATAAATAAAATAAACTACAACTTAAGATTTAAATAGATTTTTTATTCATTTCTGTAGTATACTCACTCAAAGCCTTTGATGGCATCATTCCTTCAGCCTCTCTCCACCGGATAAACACACATGTGATCATCTGTCCCTGTAACATCCAGACAAGATTCAATTTTCCTCTGAGATTTATGTGCTCAATACTACATTTACATGTTGAGGTAGCTGATGATGTGTTAACTCACTTTTTATCCAACACAAATGTTCCTTAATTTATCAACAGTACTAACGGACAAATAAAATAGATAACTTATGTGTAGTTACTGTAGATTTGTTTATTTACATTACTTGCATTCATGTATAATGTAAAAGGTGTTGACAACAGTGAATTCTACATAATAGCACACACACATCACTCAGATGTCTATTTAATGTTGTGATGTGCTCATCATCTGCAATACTACTTATTTAGTATTTATTTAGTAATGACTTTATGATGAATATGGTTTGGAATTCATGTAAATCCACTTTGGAGACGAACGTGTGCTTATTGAAGCTCCCCTGTTAGCTATACACAATAAAAACGTGTTTTTACAGTAAAATCACCTGGGATAGAAAAGTATCCAACGAGGAACACTTCAGAATCTGGGCGGAAGCAGTAGGCCATCCGGGAACTTCTCGCCTACTCTTTTGTGATTACTGAGGTTTCGGACACTTATTCGCTTGCCTGCTACTTTTCCCCTACTATATAGTAGGTAAGTAGGCTAGGCGGCTTCGGACGCACTTTAAGTAGACGCACGTCCGAATCTCGCGAGAATTAGTACGTCACCTAGGTAATTCTCGCCTACTCTTTTTTGAATACTAAGGATTCAGAAATACTTATTTGCTCGCCTACTGCTTTTTGCCTACTATGTAGTAGAGAAGTAGGCGGTTTTGGACGCAGCGTCCGTTGCAGCAGTGAGGTACAATATTTTCAATATTTTAGTGGATTGATAGTGTTAATTGAGGCGGATATGGTCAGCTTGTAGGATTGAATGAGAGAACAAGCTGAAGAATTTGGCTGGTAAGGGTTCGTTGAGCTTTCTTAATATGGAAGCGATTGGATTGGATATAGTTCCTAAAAGCCTCTGATGAACAGTGACGGAGTGTTTGAATCTGATGCTGGGAGAGGCCTTTTGGGGCAGCTGTGGTTCCTTGCCGCAGTCCTCTGGCTTGCTTAGTTGGGGATATTGTTGATATGTTTTTGATCTGCCTGTATTGACACCATTGTACGCGAACTGAATTGAACTGGACGATGACATACTGTTTTCACTGTATTCTTCTAGAGCTGCTGTGCAGCCAAAATTATTTTCCTGTTATCACTGTAAAGTTGCTTTGACACAATCTGCATTGTAAAATGCACTATATAAATAAAGGTGACTTTACTCATCTTGGTTGCTGCTCCTATGCGGAATAACTGGAAAAGTTAATAGGTTGGGGTTGGGTCCACCTTTGGAGCCAGCAGCCTGAATTCAGATAAAATCTGTGCTCTGATGTTGCTGGCGACGGTTTTGAGCCAGCAGGGGTGAAGAGTAGGAGCTGGCCGAAACTGAATCTGCGGTGCGGCTTGCTGAGGCCCTGCTGCAGCAGCCTGACACTGGAGGATGGCCCATTCCTTCGTGGGAAGAGGACGGCAATGCCTGAGACGTGAGCTTGGCGCTCGATGGGCCTTATTGTCCATTTCTTTATGGCCGGAATGATTGAATAGGCCGGAATTGAGAAAGACGGGGAAAGATATTAAGGATGTTTTGCCCGTGGTGACGGGGATAGGCCTTGGCGTGCTGGGATTGGTTTGTTTGGGCTGACGTGCACGAGATAACGCAGAGGGATTAGCGATGGTGCTAGGTGGAGGATAATCACTCTTTAGGCCAGAGGATTGCGGTAAAGTTTCCTCAAGGACAAAAGATTTGTCATCGGACAGTGAGAGCTCGATTTCGGACGTGTTGGGAATATATATTATATATATTAGTGCTGTCAGTCGATTTAAAAAAAAAAACTCTTAATCACAATTTATTAATCACAAGATTAATCGCAATTAAAAACACTTACGTTTTTATACGTTTTTAATATATTTTATAATGTAATAATTTCACAGTTAATCTCCAAATTAAAACAACATAAAGAAACAACAAAGACAGTATATTTTAAATATTTGTTTAATGGCATCTTTTTATAAATGAAGGCCAGTATCACTGATACTAATAGCCTACTGATGTCTCGATGAAATTGATTTTTTCCCCCAATTTTAAACATGAATTATAGCCATTCAACATTACAGTGTAATTGAAAGCTATATCATTTTTTACATTTATTAGGCTTCAAAAATATAACAACTTTTAATTTAAGTGAACTTTGAACAATCCTCACATAAACCAATATTAAAGGTCATATTTACCTGTGCCCTTCCTACCTGTCTAACAGATTTTATAAACAATAACAAATTTAATAAAGTTACCAAACAGTCTGCACTGCATAATTTATAGCCTAAATTAAAAATAGATAATCATTATTAAAGCTACAACAGTTCTTTAGTCAACAGCAGTGATTAATTTTCTCTGTTACCTGTTCTTTCATTATCTTCAATGACAGGAGGCATTAGTGGTTGCTGTCACCCTAAGAGCTGCCACTGCTGCACATGACGCAGATCTCACACGCGTCCCACTTTCTCACAGCTCTTTACTTTTGTTTTAAGACTAAATCATTCAAGGCTGCTCTTATGAGGATACTCGACAAAACGGATATTTTGGGCATTATTGTGTGTGTTATTGTTCAAGCGTGACAGAGAACTCGATTCTGGCGCGCCGTACATGCACACGATGACGCGCGTCATGTGTGTGACAGGACATTCACAGACAGTGCGTTCTCTTTTTCTCTTTTGGTGCGCTTGAATGGTTTAAAATTTGCATTTGCATTAATAAGAGCGTGATCATATATTGTAATGCTAGCCAAAGGATGACAGAAAAAAATGCATGCTGCGTTAATTGCGTTAATATTTTTAATGCGTTAAACTGGGAAAAAAAATGAATCGCATGCGTTAACGTTGATAGCACTAAAAAAAAAAAAAAAAAATTAAAGGCTATTTCGGAGCAGATAGCAGTAGCGAGCTAGCTTTGAAAGCATCCAACCCTCCCTTCAGAGCGCTCTCCAAAGCCACGCCTCCTCCAAAACACATGAACGCACACAGCAGAGCTTGCAAAGTGTCAGAGAGATGGCATTAAATTATTTAATTTCTCAAAGCAAATAACATTACAATAATAATGAATGTAAACATCTTACAGAGCTTTTATTTGTACCGCCTGACTGCTGCAGTGTAACTTCGGTGTTGATAGTGTTGACATAGAAACACATAAATCCAAGTTATGACATGGCATGAACATGACATTGTATCATTGCATTCGCACTGACAAACATGTTTAGGTCCTGAGACTTCCACAGAAGATATATGTACATTTTAATATTTTGACCACTTATATTATTGATTGCTATCAGGATGTAAAGAGAGTTTCATCCAGTATAACAAAAAGTGTTTATAAAACAAATTTCCTACCTTACCTTTAATTACGGAGACATGCAGGAAAAAAAAAAAGCGTGTGCACGATTTACTAATTCGGTTTATAAATCATGCCATGATTTAGCAAATTGAGGTAACTATTATTAAATCATTAGTAAATCGTGCGCATGATTTATAAATCGAACAAAATAGTAAATCGTATGCACGATTTAGCCTACTATTTTTTTTTTTCTGCATGTCATGTGTGGGGTTCTGTATTTAATAATTACAAATCATTTTTAGATTTTTAATTTTTATTTATATATTTTTTCATTTTAATTACATATAAAAATAAAACAAGTGTTTGTCAACAGTCTGTATTGAAGTAAAAGTAGTAAATTGAAAACAGAATAAATCACATTCAGAACGTAGGAATTGGAATAGGCTACAATGCAATAGACTGGTTAAGCACACTGTAATCGATTGTGATTTAAACAGTCATGTTTTATAATGGTTACAATAAGTCAGTTGAGAATTTTAAATTAAAATATCAAAAATGCATTCATCAAAATGTTGAAAACATTAAATGCATAGCAACTGGAGTTGAACTAAATAATAACTACAAAACAAGATTCATCACCTCTATTTTCTTTTTGCAAGATATGCTTGCAAATTATATCTATAATTACACTTGACCCTTCCCTTACCCCTTAAAGGGTTAGTTTACCCAAACATGAAAATACTGTCATTAATTACTCACCCTCATGTCGTTCCAAACCCGTAAGTCTTTCGTTCATCTTTGGAACACAAATGAAGATCTTTTTGATGAAATCTGAGAGCTTTCTGTCCCTCCATAGACAAAAAAAAGTTCATAAAGAGATCGTAAAACTATGAATTGAGTGGTTTAGTCCACATTTTCTGAATAGACTCGATCCCTTTATGAACAGATTTAATTTAGAGTTTTGTTCGCATATAAATATTGATCAGAAAACATAAACAGAAGCTCAACCGAAACTGATTGACGTGCGAGAACAAACCTCTTTTTTTGGAAGCATGCTGCGTAACACACGAGAATGAACCTCATTGGTTCTCAGACGCATCAAGCAAACATGCTTGAGCTTCTGTGTACCACAGATGATATGCGAGTTGATGCATGTTTATATGTGAATAAAAGCCTAAATTCAATCTGTTCATCATATAAACTAATGGTCATTTTATAGAGTTGCGACATTTATTGTCCATATGCAGAGCACTGCCCAACCAGCAAATTAAATTGCTCAAATTATTGCAAATTAATGGCTCATACAGCACATATTTAATATAAATATTGATTTTGCCAATATTATTTTCAAAAATGTCAACCTTTTAATGATATTTTCTGCTGTACAATTACTCTGTTTACACGTGGCATTATTTTCTTATAGGCACTTCCCACCAACCTTCAAAGGTTCAGTTGGAAAAATTGTCTACACTTTGGAGACAAAACTATCCCGATCAATGCGTATTTCTAGCAAAGCCAAAGCAGAGTTTCACTATGTCCCTAGTCTTGATGTGTCCAATCCTGAACTAATGGTGAGATTACAAGTAAAATCCCATGCACTATCTTTCTAATCTATACCATACATTCCTCTATAATGTTTTGAGGATCAATCACCTCTGTTTTACATGTTTTGTCTTGATTAGGCGCCTCAACACGGAATCAAAGATAAACAAATGAAACTCTTCACCTCTGGGAGTGTCTCCATGAACATAAAGACTGAGAAAATGGGATACTACCTCGGTAAAATTATATAAAATAATTTATATATATAAATACTCTCTAAGTTTTTTGTTTGTTAATAAACTCAGAGTTGGATAATTGTAGACAACCATTTTAAGGAAGCTTTATTCAAACTATTTCTGAATAGTTATAATGTATATAAAATTGCAAACATCAAACATCTCTGGAGTAGGTGAGACATTTTCCATGAGTTTCTTGTTTACTCTCTGTAAGCACTCTTGTGTAAGCAAGCAGATTATGATGATGAATGTGGTCTTTTCAGATCATGTGATTCAGCTATTTTAATAATTGACAAAGAAGTTACATATTTTAGGCATGAAAACAACCATAAGTCCCTGAACCCACGCGGCACTTGTATGTATTCATACAATTATAATGTTATCACTACAGTTCATGAAGTTTTAATTGTGTATTTTTATATGTCATATGTAACATTAATTAAGAGGCCTATTTTGCAGAGTCATTGTGTCTAGTGATAATTTATAAAGTAGTTTTAATTGACCTAATTGTGTCTTATTGTGCCTCACTACAGGAGAGGGCTTGAAAGTTTTGGCTAAAGTTCAGAACAATTCAACCCGTGCAATCAAGCCAAAATACTGCCTGTATGAAAAACACAGTTTTTTCGCAAGAGGAAAGAGAAAACTTCACACACGTGACCTTTTGAAAGAAGAAGGGGAACCCATTGAGCCAAACTCAAGAAAAACTGTCACCAAAGTGCTGCCCATTCCTCCCAGCCTTACCATCTCTATCCTAAACTGTAGGATCCTCAAGGTTGAGTACAGACTCAGGGTGAGTTTCAGCATCTAAAGCAAAGACAAACATAACTCACTGCAATGAACTCTACAAATACTTTAGATTGGCCAGCCTTGTCTCATTGTTAATGAGTAGGTATTTGTAACATTTACAGGTGCAAAACATTCATTTTTGTATGTGTAAACTTACTGAAATGTACAATATGGACGTATGGACAGCATTTAAACGTAAATGTTATGTATTTACAGCTAAAGAAACTTGAAATATTTACAAATCTTTTATATCCTAAAAATATTTGTGTAATTGCCCTTTTAACATTTTATAGATACATTTTAGATCCCTTAACCCTACCCCAAACTAAAACATAACCTTTTTATAGAGACTATAAAACGTAATAGACAGAAATTATAGGAAAATGACAATTTTAGTAACAATATCGAATTAAAAATATATTTTGAGCCGCTAATCCCACTCCTACCTCTATACCTACCCATAATCATTTCTTAAAGGTGCAGTGTGTAAATATTAGCGGCATCTAGCTGTGAGGTTGCGAATTGCAATATAGAGAAGCTATGGTGGCCAACACAGGACATAATGTCATTGTCTGAGACAGCAGAGAGTAGCCAGCCAAGCAAACGCGCTCTGTAGAGTATTTACTGTTTTAAATATGTCTTTAGTACCTTTCTGGGCGTTTGAAAGTGTAAATTAACTTGCTGTCAATGCAGGCCTCACTGAGCCATCAGATTTTATCAAAAATATCTTAATTTGTGTTCCGAAGATGAACAAAGGTCTCACGGGTGTGGAACGACATGAGGGTGAGTAATTAATGACAGAATTTTCATTTTTGGGTAAACTAACCCTTTAAGGAGTGAATGAAAATGAGGAAGTGAATTCAGACACTGAGTGCACCAGAAGGGTTGCCACTTTTGCGTCATTTGTGCTTGATGTTTATTAATCATTTGACACTTAGCAAACTGGTAGGTCCAGTAGCAAGATTTATCTTGAACTCTGTCATGGAAACTAGCATGTATCCAACTGTTTCCGGGGGGCTCTACCAAAGCCACTGGAAGGCAAGCATGCAACCTTTAGCCAAAAAAGCGTAATGGCTAATGCTAACGCTCCGCCTCTGGCGGTACGCAGGGAAGGAGACCGGAGGCTGTTTTTTGAATGGATGTCAGTGGATGAGAGGCTTCACTATGCTGATTAAACAGCTTTTGTGGGGAAATAGCTAATCATTTAATTAATCGACAGCCTGTTTGCTAATCTTCAGCATGTTTTACACTAAACGATACTTTCGTTGGGAACTATATATAGATTTTAGCTTGATAAAAATGTATTTTTTAAGAGAAGGCAGACTAGGGAATGTTGCGACTGGTGTCACTGCCATTGCAAGATAGGCTGAGAGGTGCTGCACGTGATTAAGTTAGCCGTTACGCTTTCTCCAATGGTAAGAGATACAGACCCTCTCATCTCCCTATAATATACAATCTCTGGCGCTACTATAAAAAAGAACGTGGGTACAACTTCCGGTGAGGCCGCAGAAATAGTATACCTATTGTATTTTGTGTGTTTTTCGGATCATTGTTTACTTTGTAAAGTTGCAAACCTTTATGAGAGATGTCGTTACAGCACTCAGGGACAACATTTCAGTTTAGTACATTTATTAGTTAATTAATAATATCACAATAAACAATTTTCGTGCCTTTAATTGTCCTTTACTGACCTTCCACAAAAGTGCTGCTGCATGACTTCAAGAGAAACCTGGCCCTGCAATACACGAACAACCCGCTGTCTGTACTTCACCTGTCACTGATGCTAGCACCCAAACCTTATGATTAGTGATGTCCGGTTCGTGATCGAATCGTTCTTTTGAACCGGTTCTCTTTAGTGAACCGGTCGAACCAGTTCACCAAATCGGACTGAATCGTTCGAAACAGATCGCATCTCCAGAGCAAGCACTAATCCACAAATTACTAAAGTTACTCACATTTTGCTTTTCCAAATACACCATTGCAGATTAATAGCATACAAAATATATACTGTACATAAGAAACTACATGCATGATGAACATAAATATTTTGTACACAGATCAAACTAATGTTCAGAAATAGTTCTACAAATTTATTTTTCTATATTAATGTTATTAAAAAGCATTACAGTAAAGATTGGAAACAATTAATTGTTTGTAAAACTATCAAACTAAACATTTATTTGTTTCATAAATAATCCATGGACAGCTTATATACTTTCTAAACAAGGTGATATAGCCTAAAGAAAAGAAAAAAAAATGACGTAATACAAACTACAGCGAGAGCAAACAAGCGACTCCTTTTGAATCGCTCTCGCGGTTCTCGAATCTCATCTCGTTCTCGAGTAGAATCGGTTGCAACGGTTTTCGGATCACCAGTACACAACCGATAACTGCTTCTTTCGGGACATGTCCAATTTGAGAACCGATGAGCTGATGATACTGAGCATGCGTGTTTTAGCGCATTATCTGTCACAGCACAGCATCTTAACCGAACTAGTACTAGGAAAACTGATGCTTTTAGAGGACTCGAATGAGGGGTCAATCTGGTGAAACGTAAGTGTATTTAATTACAAATAAATCGTAATGGATTATGTATAGTAAGAGGATCATGGTTTCTGCGCTGATGAAGACTAATTTACTTTATAACTGTAAAACTTTGTTTGCACATCACTGCCTGTGTGTTTGGATGCTTTAGATGCAAAACTTAAATTGTAAGAAACGTTTCAGATTATAATGATGTTTTAGTTGACTGATGTTATGATTACTGACTTTATATATTTGAATGTGTTGTGTTTTTTCACCCCGGCCCGCGATAGACGACGTCATTACGTCGGAGCGTAAAAGAACCGGTGAACCGTTTTTTTCAACCAGTTTACTGAAACGAACTGTCCGAAAGAACCGGTTCGCGGAAAAGAACCGAACTTCCCATCACTACTTATGATATGATACGTGTCGTGCGTGCCAAAGCCAGTCGCGTTTCCACTGTCACATATGCGATGCTAAAGGCTACTTATGCTAACCATTGCGATAATAAATACACACGTTTATGGAAAATACCAGAGACTGCTTGAGGAACGTAGAAAACTCATATATGATTATGATCGTGGATTTATTTGGTTTAATATTTTATCTGTCTCTTCCCTATGCCTTTGTTAACGCCGGACTAATCCGTCCTCATATCTGTAACACACTCCGGTTAACTCGTATAACTCATAACTCCTGTTTTCCTCTCATGAGCTCCCTCTGTTGCTCTGGCTGAAAGCAGAACAGTATAGAGAGACGGGAGAGATCGCTCAAACCTCCTCGGATTGCAATCATCGCATAATTTAGAGGAAAATTAATAGAAATGCTCAGAAAAGTGATGTAAACATAGGATATTTTATCAATATATTTCTAAATGTGTAAGCCTTTGGACTTAAAAGCCTTAATGGAGTTGTTTTGTGCATTCTTGTGATCGTAAATAAGTGGAAGCAGGTGCAAATGAATAGGTACGTGTTCTCTTTTTATGTGAATATAAATATCAGTTAGATTCAGCATGATTGATGTGCACTCCTGGCACAAATTAATAAATTACTGTTACTGTAACATTTTTTTTATTGTAAAACATTGTTCAAATAATGATGCTGGAATCTTAAGTCTTTAAGTAAAGGCCAAATTCGCAACTTTGGATCGCTAAATCTTGAATGACTGTCAACCGTTGAATGAATTAGTGTCACGTCCAGCTTGTTTACTTCAAACCGGAAGATGCTCCCACTTTTGACGCAAGGCCTCATATGGGGCGTAGGAAACTTGTGGATAAACCTTAATTAAACAGTAATTAATTAAAAAGGAATTTATACCTGTATGATATATTACTCTGTAGACACGCTGGACCAGCGGTTTGTAAAATGAATGGATGATTCAGCTGCGGGCTCCATCTTCTGGCGAGAGAGTGGAATTCATTCGGCGCAACCATCACAGTGCATGCATTATGGGTATTCTCTAGCCGTTTAGCCTACATCGGTTGTACACTCCTTATTGCTGTGCATTGTGGAATTGAATGAGTGCACTCGATAACATCCACTATGGATTCGTACACCACTACAAATGGCTGTCCCCTCAAATAGTGCCCCATTTAAGGGTATAGGAGGTGATGCCATAGAGAATGTGAAGCTACATCACGCCGCATTGCATGATGGGCCAGTGCCTCCATCTTAAGAGGATCGCCCTCTGCTTCTGATACCTGCACATTTTGTTGTTTTTGTCTTTAAATAAAAGATTCACATTTTTCATGCCATCGTTTGCAGGAAAGAGATGCCTTTTTATTGCATTGCATGATAATTTGATGATTTCACTGTAGTTTTGCAGAATTCTATTCACAATGTAACTGGTTCCATTAAAACTGTCACACGCTGGGCGCTCACTGCTGCTTTAGCAGTCACATGGTAGAAATGTCCAAATAAAAATGTGTTCAACAAGCTAGGTAAGTCACATTTCTCTGTTGGAAACGTTTAAATGTAACTAAAGTTTGATTGTTGTCATTGTAAGTATTCACTTTCATGGCCATGGAGGGGGATCTGAGATTGTGGGTCACATTCAGTGGACAGACACCAACACTATACTTTTATATTTTCAATACACAACAACCAAAATCAAATCTCTAGAAGCTTATGAAAAGTTTTGCAGTGGCTGTGTGCAAGTTTTGCCAATTCACAAGCTGACAAACTGAGAGTCATACTTGCAAAGGTAATGTTAAACAAAACAAAATACAAAACTTTCAAAAACACTCGGCAATGTGATTTTTTTTATTGAGTGATAGGCTGTGGGTTTAATCAGTGACATTTTTAATAGATTTGCTATCTGGAGTCTTCATCACCCCCTCAACCTGCTTAAACACAGAAAAGGTGAAAAAACATATAATTGTCCAGTTTTCTCCCTGAACAATGATATGAGTTACTATGGCAATTCTCGATGCAGCATGAATGACCTACAATGGGGACATTTTTCACAATCAAGACAGAAATTCAAAACACTGCCTTAAACTCACTAGCCATAAAGCAGCGCAATCCTCCTAATATGGCGTGTAAACAATTCAGTTACCCAGAACTCAACACGGCATGACGTCAGCTTCACATTCTCGATTAATGCCACGATTTTAATATTCATAAGTAAGGATTTGTACACATTTGTTCACATGTAAATTTACGTTTTAGTGCTGTCAATACGTCAGTATTGTACATTTCAGTTTGTATGAAAATGTAAGTAAATGTACATGTGGTAGAACCACACTATGCATAAAAATACACACAAATACTCATAAGATTACGTTGCAGTGGCATATCTGTGTTGTAGTTTTAATTTAGAACTGTCTTTTAAACCAAGGGCTGTGCTGATTGCTCATCTCATACAGAGCCATGTTTCTGTTACCCACTCCTAATTGAATCATTTGTTGTTGGTTTTTTGTGTCTAGGTCTGCCTGGATGTGCCATTTGCCTTAGACCCAGAGATCAAATTCCCAGTAGTGATTCTTCCTCTTCAGTCTTTATCAGGTCTAAGTAGTGCTACAAACAGTGACTTTGGAATCCGGAATCAACCACCAGGTGGCAATATGTACCCCAACCCACCTCCTATGCCTCTATCTGCCCCACCATTTAATATGGTACCTGGTCAGTTTGGTGCTCTGGGTTACCCTGGACCTCCTCCGAGTCAATTTCCTGCTCCTGGTTACCCTGGACCTCTGGGTCAGTTTGCTGCTCCTGGTTACCCTGGACCTCCTGGTCAGTTTGCTCCTCCTGGTTACCCTGGACCTCCGGGTCAGTTTCCTGCTCCTGGTTACCCTGGACCTCCGGGTCAGTTTGCTCCTCCTAGTTATGCTGAATCTTCTGGTCAATTTGGTCCTTCATTTTCTCATCAGTCTGACTTATCAGCTCCACCTCCATATCAGGAATATCCACAGTTGCCAGACCACCCTGAAAAATCTTGACAAAATGTTTTTAGAATCACCTTGTAAGTTTATTTTATGATGATTGTTTTACCTAAATTGCTAGAATGATTTGTATTTTGATGTGCCTATTTTTAATTAGGGATGTTGACAGTATTTAAGCTAAAAGCAAATATCCTATACTTTTTGTTGTTGTATTTCTAAACCTTCAGTATAGGGCTACATTTTACATCCCTCAAAAAAGATAAATCCTCCTTTATTATGAAGTAGATACTGTTCTTCAGAAATGTTTTATGCCTTAAACAGTTGCAGGAAGTATGCGAACCCTTGGATTTACTATGACTTTCTGCGTAAATTGTTACAAAATAATCAGATTTTCACAACTCAAAGTCTCCTCAGCACACAACCATATATTTTCTTTTTTTTTTTACTGAACACTGACTCTATACTGGAGTTAAATTTGTATTTTATATATTTTCATTTATGAATTAAATATAAAACATAAAACTGAATGTACTCTCACATATTATCATTGGTAATTATCTGTGCAAAATATATGCTTTCCCTGCATGTCCACTCTTGCCTGTCCGCATGCCTCAAGTTAAGCTGTGGGATAGAGAGGATCACCCATAAGAAGCGGGTCTATATAGCAGTTTAGGAAATTCAAGGCTGATTCAAGATATGAACATATTCAGGGTATGATAACAATTAGCCAATCAGTGTCCTCAAATCTAATCCAAAAAAAGCGAGTATTTTATCAGCCCTAACGAAAAGTTTTGATGGATGAAGATTGTATTGCAGGAGTCTTACATTATGTGAGTCTGTTGTTATTAATAATGAGCAAACAAACCATGCATGCGTTTTGTTGTGTTTAGTAATTCTGAACAATCCATATGCTAGCTATATGCAGTCAGGTCAAGGCGGCTGATATAGTGCTCATTTGGCATGTGGTACTGTTTGGTATCCAGCTTGACTAGTATTTAATTGTATAAAAGAAAGCTCTAAACAAATGTAACATTTATTTTATATATATTTTTTATATATCTATTTTATTTATATATTTATTCCTCAAAGTTTTTGCTGTTGCACTGTTGGCTATACATACAAAAAATAAAATTGTTCTGGAATGTTTTTCATGTGCACTTTGGTGTGCTCAATAAAGTTCTCAAGTATATGGACTCTTCATTTTATTTATTGTTTATTATTTTGGATATTTTCTTTTGAAACTGTTTCCCGAGCAAGAAAAAAATGTAGGACGGGACTTGATTTTGTCAATTGGGAACTGATTAGATCGTTGGATCATTGTGGTGTGCTATTGCTGTAATGTCATGTGAGTGACAGGTTGTCCTGTCCTCATGCCTCACAAATTCACAACTCTAAACTTTCAAAAGTTTTGTACGGAGCCCCTAAAGGGACATGGTTGTGGAAAAATATATGAAAAACAGTAAGTCAATGATTTTGCGATCCCTCGCAAATGTTTTGTATTCCCACGAGAAACGTTGCGTTCGCTGGCAAAACCTTTTGAGCTCCTTGCCAGCAGACGCAAAGTTTCTCTGAGAATTTTTCCTCCATCTTTTACCATGTCGCTTTAGGGGCTCCATAGTTTTAAGTTTTTGTCTGCTGATTTTTTTCTTTTTCTTTTTTCAGACATTTCATCAGCTGAGCAATTGAGTGCACTATACTTCTACACCTCACAGATCATTTTCATTCCTGTCAAAAATTAAATATGGCTCTCTCATGACTAAGGTGTACTAACTAAAAATGTATGGAAAACAAAATTGTGGGGAAAATTATTTTAAAATGGCAATTTAATTATGGTTAAATACTGCTACTTTGAGCGTCTTGTTCATCTTATGTACAATATGTTCATGGCAAAGCAACAAGACTTAAATTTTGAATTGTGCAATATCCGCTTTTGATTTCTTAGGTGCGGAGAGGAGTCGTGAGTGGCGGAAATGACAAAACTCACTCTATAGCTCACATGGTGGTAGATGTAATACATTCATAGTACAAACATGCATGCTTGATGATATTTTATTCATAGTATACACATGCGTACTAACAGTCATGAAGTTCTCAAATGTTATAATCAGGGGTGCACATAACTTTTTTGGTCTGGTTCTCAAGGGAGCACCTGGAGATGTTGCTTGGTACTCACACTTTACACGACACACTTATCCTAAAAGCTGTCCTCATCGCTTTCCTCCTTACTGCTCTCCTCACTATCTTCCTTCCTCTCGAACATGGTAGATGATGATTTTTTTTTTTTACTGACAGACAACAGCAAGAATATTAGGCTGCTGTCACTTTAAGAAGGAAAGCACGGACCGAATAACTGACACGCATCCGGTTTCTTTCTCAACTGTACTAGAATACTTGCCAAGACAGGTATTTTGACATAATTTTGTGTGTATGTGACCGTTCAAGCGCAAGTAAACCCAAAAGAGGATTTAATTCGGTGTCTGACTGCCTCTCTTTCTCTCTGCGTGCGCGCGTTTTGGGTGTGTGAGGCTGTGCGCACAAATAACAGCTCGCGAGTCCCGATTTTCGCCTCTTCTTCCGCTTTTAAAATCGTTTGAATGTGTTAATTGGCGAGACAAAACACATCCAAATGATAAACTTTCACTCTATGATGGTTAAATTTAGCTTTAATCCGCGAATCACAAGCGAGCCGAACCGTTGGACCGTATTCGGACGGATCACGGATTACCTGCGATCCGTTGCACACATCTAATAATTAACGAACACACTTATCATCATGCTTGCTATCTTACCAGAGATGGAGAAAATCCTACTCCAGTAAGTAAACGTGTCCCTGTGAATCGGTCCTCAAAAATGTTGATACTCAAAAGCGCTTAATTCCCTCCATGTTTTCTGGCGCGCGTCGTTTATTTTTTACCACGCATGCGCACCTGCGTACCACTTATGTGCACCCCTGTATAATGAACCCTACGGAGCCCCTAAAGGGACGTCGTGGGGGGTGGGGGGTGGGGGGAGGGGGAGAATTCAAATCTTTTGCGTTCCCCCGAGAAACTTTGCGTTAAAGATGTTTGCTCTCCCTCGCAAAACGTTTGTGTTCCCACGCAAAGATATTTGTGTTCCCTCGCAAAGATATTATCGTTCCCTTGCTGTGAGCTCGGACAAACACTTCCTCTTTAATGTCCCGCTGGCTGGCAGTAGTGTTTCGGTTAGTTCCATACGTTAATAATGCACACAAATAATGCGCGACTCATAGAGTTTGAACTTGTTGGACTCAAATATAAAGAAATGCAGTAAGTGCTTATGTCAAGCAGTTCAGTAAAGTTGGCAATATATTCACAGATTCGAGCTTCCCGGATCAATAACTCGTGAGCTAAACGTTGTTAAAACACAAATGCAGCTATTTCCAATCCTAGACAACGAGCTACAACAACCCAATTTTCCACAAATGTGCTTTATAATATATAAATTGGTCTCTATGAGCAGGCGGAGGAGAGACGAGTCTGAAGGGACCGTCTGAAAAGTGCAAAAATACTCAACTTCACTGTAACACACCGTACTGTCACCAAATTCAGTTCATACATCACTGCTCTCCTGATGGTAATAGGTACTACAACACTTAGTTTGGCAAGTAGCACATAAAGGCCTTTACACAAATGATGTTGGTACACAGCTTACATACTTACAACAGCTTTTGCATGATAACTGCTTACTGAATTTGATGGCATTACAATTTATTTAATAATAAAATAAGCAAAAGGGTTTTGGGTCTTGCACTTTTCAGACGGTCCCTTCAGACTTGTCTCTCTGCCGCCTTCATAGAGACCAATTTATATATTATAAAAAGCACATTTGAGGAAAATTGGGTTGTTGTAGCTCGTTGTCTAGGTTACTATGATTGGAAGTAGCTGCATTTGTGTTTTAACAACGTTTAGCTCATGAGTTATTGATCCGGGAAGCTCAAATCTGTGCATATATTGCCAACTTTACTGAACTGCTTGACATAAGCACTGACTGCATTTCTTTATATTTGAGTCCAACAAGTTCAAACTCTATGAGTCGCGCATTATTTGTGTGCCTTATTAACGTATGGAGCTGACTGAAACACTACTGCCAGCCAGCGGGACATTAAAGAGGAAGTGTTTGTCCGCGTTCACAGCAAGGGAACGATAATATCTTTGCGAGGGAACGCAAATATCTTTGCGTGGGAACGCAAAGGTTTTGCGAGGGGACGCAAATATCTTTGCGAGGGAACGCAAAGTTTCTCGGGGGAACGCAAAAGATTTAAAAAAAAAAAAAAAAAAAAAAAAAAATCCTCCCATCCCACTTTTTTTTTCCCACCAGCACGTCAAATTTCCTCCCTTCCCAATTTTTTTCCACCACCCAGGGGCGTAGCCATCATTTCAGAAGTGAGGGGGACAGAAATGTTGAGTGTAATAGCAGTTTTTATCTGACCTTTTTCTAATTGATATATATATATATATCATCTTTTAATTTGAAATCAATTTGCTTTTAATAAGAGATCAAATACACTGCTGAACAATAACTAATATCTAATTTTTTTTTTCCTATATTTTATGACAATTTTATGTTTGGTTTATGTAGCCTACTAGAAACACTTGTGCATTAAGTCCTCATGGATTGTATACAATGTAAAAAAAAAAAAAAAAAAAAAAACATCACAGAATAAAGCAGAAAATACAGTACCTATCAAAAGTTTGAAAACATTACAATTGTAATTGTAATTGAAATATGTTTCTTCTGCTGGATTTATTTAATTAAAAAAATTCAAATTTTAATTTGTAATAATATTTCACAATATTACTGTTTTTACTGTATTTTTGATAAAATAAATGCAGCCTTGGCGAGCATAAGAGACTTCTTTCAAAAACATTAAAAAGGCTGTCAACTAGCATTATTCATATAGTTTATTGTCAATAAATACCTTGAGATGGCTTGAAAAACACAAATAAACCATATCTTGCCGCAATCGTGTGTTTGTCTTCATGTTTCATCAGTCAGTACGTTTCTGCTTTTTATTCAGCTGCTGCAGCTACAGCAAATAGCTGAATTACTTCTACGAAACCGTTTTGGACTTTCTGCGAGAGAGCGCCCTCTGGCTTCCAGTATGAATGAAAAATATATTACACGAGAGCGAGCGCTCCATAATGATTAGATCGCCTTGTTAAGAATAAAATTACAGGGCATGCATAGACTATCTTGTCTTTCTGAATTTAAATCAAGATTTATTCACATTGGCCTCTATGTGAACATAGAGGGCCATTGTCCTGCAGAGTTTAGCTCCAACCCTGAAAAAAACACTCACCTGCCTGTAACTTTAGTAATCCTGAAGACCTTGATTAGCTTCAGGTGTGTTTAATTAGGGTTGGAGCTAAACTCTGCAGGACAATGGCCCTCCAGGATCAACTTTCCCCACCCCTGCTTTAGGGGCTCCGTAGAACCCATAGCTAGAGGCTGGTTAAAATCCATGTTGCAGAGGATCTTAATTGTCCAAGACAATCACAGGCAAACAATCGAAAACAACAGGCAAAGTTTTAATCAAAGTCCAGGGAAAGTTCAAAACAGAGAGAAAGGCAAATGACACACAAAATCCAAATGCTAGATTAAGGGGTTAATTCCAATAAATAGACAAAAAGGTTGATGCACTAAATCACAGACAAGGGCTTGGTAAGGCAGATAAAATGGCAATACTTTGCAACATGTTCAATGAAGCACATGGCTAAATCTACAAACAAGAAGTAAGGATATAAATAGGAAGTGCCACAAAAACTCAGGTGATGTCTTTTGAGTAGGTGCTTATTTTGAATGAAACAAACAAGTATGAAAAAGTATCAAAAGTATCAAAAAAGTATGTTCTAAATAGTATGAATGTGTGTAGTATGAACGTAATGTAAGGCCCACCCAATTGGCCCAACGGCAGTTTCCCACAGGACAGGGAAGGTTTCTTGCGCGTTCTGTCTTTTCAGTGTGGCAAAGTAGTTTAATTCCAATTAAACTTTTATCTGACTCCATTTTATTATGGCCTCAAATTTAGGGTAGAATGTCAATTTATTATTGACCATTTATATGATAATTTATCTAGACATTTGGTTATTCTATTTAACTCTTTACTCTTATTGTACTCGTTCATCCGGATTCCTATAACGCTTTGAGTCTCGCACCGGCCTGGCATACGATCTCATACTCACAATCTCGTCAATCTTGGTCATTAGACAGAGGCGATGACTAATATTCTAGAGGCCGTGCCCACTTTGCTTATTCTAGAATACGTTTATTTAGTAATTAATTAGTAATTAATAAGCATTAAGTAATTAATAATTAAGGTAAGATTACTTTTAACCAGAGGTCGTGACCATTACCATAAAATCAGGCTGACCAATTTAGCTTCCTCTAATGGTAACTTTATATAATCACGCAGTGGTTTACCCACAGACACTTAGTTAGAATAATCTAACCATAATCAGAGGTTGAGGCCCACCCTGTTTAGATTGGTCTAGCAACACTCTGTTGCTCTAAAAGGAAAAACCCATTATTAGCCTACACAGTCTAAGTATACATAACTAATGCCAATGTGTTAGTCGGAGCTCTAAAATATCAGTTGGTGTGCCCCACTGCTCCACCTAAACTGTACTTTAGTCCGTTACTAACCTGAGCGTAGATTTGTGGGGTTATGGACTTAACGTAATCTACTAGAGTCAATAATTTCAGAGTAAGTCAGAATAAAATCAAATGTAACAATTTATTAGTCAGGTAAATGTATCATGCCAATTACATAATCAATTGAAAGATGATCAATACAAAACATCAAATGCTCAGAAATAGAGCAAACGATGAATACCTGACATTAGAAAAATGCACATTGCTGAGTGTCTGAAGGACACTCAGCAATATGGGCTGATCTGATTACAGAATCGCGCCCTGAGCCTCCTGCAACATCTCTTTAAATACTCAGACCAAGACAGAAACTTCTTTCAAATGGAAACATGAGTTCACAGTGGGAATTTACATTAATCAGGGTCCTAGACTGAGTAGTTTACACCTTTTGGGGACAGAAGGCCATTTGCATGAAAGACCCTGAAGGTGGACACACCCATTACAGAGAGCAAAATATCTATAAAATCTTAAAACCTTTACCTTCTGGTTTACTTCTGTGGGAATAAGACCTTGGTACCAGTCGCACTGAGACATTTCAAATGATACCAAACATGTATAATGTTGTATAACTGTTCACATTAAACCATATAGATTTTGGGTGAATTTCAGGTCATCTCTGCATGTAGAGAGAAGAGATGGGGGAAGAGGGGGTGAAGGAAAGGAAATGTAGATTAAGGCAATGCTGAGGTGTGATTGACTCAGGCTATGTCCACACGAAGCCAGAGCTTACCCAATCAGATTTTTTTTTTTCTTGTCTCAAGAAATATCTGCGTCCACACGAAACCACTGAAATGACTCAAAATGATGTACAAACCTGATTCCAAAAAAGTTGGGACACTGTACAAATTGTGAATAAAAAAGGAATGCAATAATTTACAAATCTCATAAACATAAACTTATATTTTATTCACAATAGAATATAGATAACATATCAAATGTTAAAAGTGAGACATTTTGAAATGTCATGCCAAACATTGGCTCATTTTGGATTTCATGAGAGCTACACATTCCAAAAAAGTTGGGACAGGTAGCAATAAGAGGCCGGAAAAGTTAAATGTACATATAAGGAACAGCTGGAGGACCAATTTGCAACTTATTAGGTCAATTGGCAACATGATTGGGTATAAAAAGAGCCTCTCAGAGTGGCAGTGTCTCTCAGAAGTCAAGATGGGCAGAGGATCACCAATTCCCCCAATGCTGCGGCGAAAAATAGTGGAGCAATATCAGAAAGGAGTTTCTCAGAGAAAAATTGCAAAGAGTTTGAAGTTATCATCATCTACAGTGCATAATATCATCCAAAGATTCAGAGAATCTGGAACAATCTCTGTGTGTAAGGGTCAAGGCCGGAAAACCATACTGGATGCCCGTGATCTTCGGGCCCTTAGACGGCACTGCATCACATACAGGAATGCTACTGTAATGGAAATCACAACTTGGGCTCAGGAATACTTCCAGAAAACATTGTCGGTGAACACAATCCACCGTGCCATTCGCTGTTGCCGGCTAAAACTCTATAGGTCAAAAAAGAAGCCATATCTAAACATGATCCAGAAGCGCAGGCGTTTTCTCTGGGCCAAGGCTCATTTAAAATGGACTGTGGCAAAGTGGAAACCTGTTCTGTGGTCAGACGAATCAAAATTTGAAGTTCTTTTTGGAAAACTGGGACGCCATGTCATCCGGACTAAAGAGGACAAGGACAACCCAAGTTGTTATCAGCGCTCAGTTCAGAAGCCTGCATCTCTGATGGTATGGGGTTGCATGAGTGCGTGTGGCATGGGCAGCTTACACATCTGGAAAGGCACCATCAATGCTGAAAGGTATATCCAAGTTTTAGAACAACATATGCTCCCATCCAGACATCGTCTCTTTTAGGGAAGACCTTGCATTTTCCAACATGACAATGCCAGACCACATACTGCATCAATTACAACATCATGGCTGCGTAGAAGAAGGATCCGGGTACTGAAATGGCCAGCCTGCAGTCCAGATCTTTCACTCATAGAAAACATTTGGCGCATCATAAAGAGGAAGATGCGACAAAAAAGACCTAAGACAGTTGAGCAACTAGAAGCCTGTATTAGACAAGAATGGGACAACATTCCTATTCCTAAACTTGAGCAACTTGTCTCCTCAGTCCCCAGACGTTTGCAGACTGTTATAAAAAGAAGAGGGGATGCCACACAGTGGTAAACATGGCCTTGTCCCAACTTTTTTGAGATGTGTTGATGCCATGAAATTTAAAATCAACTTATTTTTCCCTTAAAATGATACATTTTCTCAGTTTAAACATTTGATATGTCATCTATGTTGTATTCTAAATAAAATATTGAAATTTAAAACTTCCACATCATTGCATTCCTTTTTTATTCACAATTTGTACAGTGTCCCAACTATACATGCCAGACCAGTATGTGGCGCTGTAATTTTGCCACAGAGATACACTTAAAACAGCGAATAAGACTTGGAGCATGTGCATAAACCTTGCACGCTGTATACAAACTAGTAAAGCTTAGAAATAACGCTTTATTTTGGCTCAGTAGCTTCTGCAGCACGGACACAAGCATCTAGAGTCTGCTATTGTTGTTGTTGTTGCTGCTTTGTGCTGTTAGCAGCGTCTGACTAGGGTCGACACGTGGGGTGATGACATCATTGTTTCACAAAATATATGGATAGGCTGTCCACACGAAAACGCAAAGACAGCGTTTTCAGATTTATACACTCTGGGAACCGGCTTAAAAAAATAGTGGTTTCACCTCCCGAAAACGCCGGATCCGTGTGGACGAAACGCCTATCCGATACAAAATTTGTGCGTTTTCACAGAAACGCGTCTCCGTGTGGACGGGGCCTCAGTGTGACTGCGTCTCGGATGGGGATGCTAATTTTGCAAGAGAGAGTTCAAATGTTAATTTCCTTTGTTTTCTCAAAGAGTAGCCCTCTCTTGGTCTAGACCGTCCAGCATCAGTCTTACAGTAATTCAGACATACTCTATTCGCCATGTTGTCATTATCATGTGACCTACCAGCGCCAGTTGCGTTGCTTCACTGACATTCATAAATCCTCTCCCGTGACCTCATGGGATAGTAAGTGTCCATCGTATGCATGATTCAGAATCTCTCTGGAAGTAGTAGGTCATCCGTATACTTTTTGCCCACTCTTTTATGAGTACTGTAAATTTGGACATACTTCTTTTGTCACATACTGTTTTTCACCTACTATATAGGGGAGAGTGGGGACGGTTGCAACAGGGGACAGTTGCAACATGGCATATACCTTCAATCAGGAATGAGCTAGAGTGATGATACTCATACTACACAGTTAACCCTCTCCTCCTTTCTGGAAGAAAGCAGCCACATGTGACCATTCCTTCTACAAAAAAATACTTTTTTTAGTAAAAAAGTCATTTTTTTAATGCTCAGAATTTTTGTCATACTGTCTAAGCTGTTTGCGTGAAGAATTATAAAGTTATATCATTTTAATCATTGTTTTCTTAGCTTCTAAAAGGTATAGCTATCATGTGTCAAGGCTATTGTGTCAAGCTAGCACAGCAAGTTTTATCATGGCTGCCATGCTGTTGCAACTGTCCCCAATGACGACATTAATGTAAAAGCTTGACATAACCAGTATTGTGTAAGTTACTATAAAATTAATTATAATTAATTACTAACTTCTAATTACATCTTTCAATAGCCAGGTATCTCCCTTTTTTAAGTAAATACTGTCAGTCTAGGCCACAATGTAGCCTGCTTTTAATATGTTCTGTTTTCTAGCTAAGTAAGGTTAGGCAAATAGCTAACATGTACTGTAGATTACAAACGTTACGAACTTTAATTGACACTAGTGAAACTAGCTAGTGTTTGTCCACTAATTATTGTGAGGAGCGGCTGAAGTTGTGCACCACATGTACTTGACTCTGTAAAGTTGACTCTGTAAAGCCTTAATTGGATTGTGCAGGCAATTTTGATGTGGAACATTAGCCCATTCGGACGGTAACTGTTTCTCATAGGGACGTAAAGTTTTTTCAACATTTACAGGGGGTAATCGATGATTTTATTGACGTCTGAATCCAGAATGTCAGTGTTTCATTTCAAAATTCACCCTAACATTAACTGTTGCGCTTCACTTGTTATTTGCATGCATTTTAAATATGTACACTTTCATTTAAGAGGCTGCATTAAACTGATTTCTGATCATTTCCATATTTTTAAACGATATGGTTGAAATGGATATCGTTTAAAAATATGGAAATGATCGGAAATCAGTTTAAAAACTCACTCCGTGAATAAATCGCCATCTGAATGCTTGTGTTTTATCACTGAGGTGCCATGCATATTTATTTTTACAGACGTCCAAGTGAGAAACAATTACCGTCCAAATAGGCCTTTTGAGCACCATGCCTTAACAGAACTATTGGACAGTTATTAGAAATTAAAAACATATTGACTGGCAAATTTACTGTGTGAAGGCCCAAACAAAGGAAGAGGTGCAAACTCGCCCAAAACTTATGCTTAGAATGGTGCAAATGTTATGGTCTGTCTCTGTCTGAAAAGATCATTTTTACAGTGAAAAATGTGAAAAGTAAAGGTTCAGACTTCAATATACTTTACAGTAGATCAAATAGAGTTTGAGTAGTACAACTGCATTTTACAAAGAATACATTTCATCTTTTGTAATATACACAAAGTGGACAAATAAACATGTTTGATATATTAAAACATTTGTGTATCATCAATTATTTTAATTATGTAACCTATTTTTGAAGAAAACCATTAATTAAATTCCAATACAAAGTTATTTTGACCCCGTTTGCATTCATGTAGGATTTTGGGTCATTCTGGATAGGCTTCACTATTGCCAGTGATAAGGCATATACAGATAGCCTATTACATGGATCAGGAGAAGTTTGTTTTACCTCAGTTTTTAAAATATTTTAATTATGAAACTTTATTTTATTGAATTGGTAGGTTTAGGGTTGAGAGTAGGTTTTTAGCTATAATTATCATGTCTGTTTGTATAATTTCTTTTGTTTTATTAACAGCATATTTCATACTTAAGATTTGGAAGCAATATAAGTTAGCCTTACAAACATTTCATAGGCCTACATAAAACAAAAAGATTGTCTCAGTCAGGAGATCAATGTGTTGTTGTTTTTTTTGCGGGAAGCGTAAGGGCGTGGTTTGTAGTACTGCAGTGTGCAGACTGGCAGATCCTTCCCCTTATTTCACTTCTCCCCCCTGACCGCAGTCGCGTACTCGTCTTCTTTTTATGTGAGGCGTTTAAGAAGGTTAGCATCTCAAACGAACGACTTTGAATTCATCCTCGACTACAAGCGGCAAACTTCGCCGGCGATACAAAGACTTTAACAAAGAATATACATTTTGAAATATGCCGTCTTGTTATGTGGCGCACAGCCAACGTATGCCGCACCCACAGCTGGAAATTCACATACTTTGCTGATTGTTTCCTGCATATCGCGTGCAAGAATACTGTAAAGCGATTCCATAAGGCTCAGACATCAGAAGCAGATACTGCCTGGACTGGAGACACGATGTCCCTCACTGTAAAAAACATTTCTGTCATTTACAGTCCTATCAATCAGAACAATACCTTCACCAGTGGGGATTGTATATCGGGACAAGTCATTCTAGATGTTGCGAAGGACACGCAAATGCAGTCGTTGAGTGTGAAAATTAAAGGGAAAGCAGAGGTTTGCTGGAGCGAGCGTCACGGTAAAACCACTGTTGTTTACTCGGATAAGGAGAAGTATTACTCAGTGGAGAGGTTTTTCGTTCGGGAGGACAAAACACATGGTAGGAGGAATATGTAGTTTTGTGTTACAGTTAGTTAAAATCAGGTCGATTTAACCAGCTGTATTTTGTGTTGTAACTTGATCTTGTAGGTAATGACCATGAGATGTTGAAAGATCCATCAGGACAGCCGTGTAAGTCTGTGCACGAATTAGATTAATATTGCAATGCTTATTTTCCCCACGGACTAAAACAGTTATCTCACAATTCTGACTTTTTTCCCTCTCACAATTGTGAGATATAAACACGCAATTGCAATTTATAAAGTCAATTTCTGAGGGGGGGAAAAGACTGAATTTTTCTCAGGATTGCGAGTTTATAACATAATTCTGACTATAACTCGCAAATTGCATGTTATAAAGTCAGAATTGCGAGATATAAACACGCAATTGCGAGAAACTCAGAATTCTGAGAGAAAAAGTCTAAACTTAATTTTCTTTCTTTTTTTTTTTTTTTTTTTTTTTACTTGTTAGATTCTGCGGTTGTGGCTCCAGGCCGCCATGTTTACCCATTTACCTTTCAGTTGCCTCTACAGTAAGTTACGGGTTCGTTGCATCTTGTAAAGTGTAATTGAATCTGTAAAATGTGTATGTGGTTCAATATCAAAAAGAAACATTTAAAAATAGAACATTTACTTTTTTTCAGTATTTCTTTTTTGAAGAATTTCAACCTTTTACTACTTTCTGCTGTACAATTACTCTGTTTACACGTGGCATTATTTTCTTATAGGCACTTCCCACCAACCTTCAAAGGTTCAGTTGGAAAAATTGTCTACACTTTGGAGACAAAACTATCCCGATCAATGCGTATTTCTAGCAAAGCCAAAGCAGAGTTTCACTATGTCCCCGGTCCTGTTGTGTCCAATCCTGAACTAATGGTGAGATTAAAAGTAAAATCCCATGCACTATCTTTCTAATCTATACCATACATTCCTCTACAATGTTTTGAGGATCAATCACCTCTGTTTTACATGTTTTGTCTTGGTTAGGCACCTCAGCACGGAACCAAGGATAAACAAATGAAACTCTTCACCTCTGGGAGTGTCTCCATGAACATAAACACTGAGAAAATGGGATACTACCTCGGTAAAATTATATATTAACACCTCAGCATGTTGTTTTTGTTTGTCAAACTCAAAGTTGGATCATTGTAGACAACCATTTCTGAATCTTTGTAAGAAGATGAAATGTAAAAAAATTTCAAACAACAATGTTTCAAACATCAAACATCTCTGGAGTAGGTGAGACATTTTCCATGAGTTTCTTGTTTACTCTCTGTAAGCACTCTTGTGTAAGCAAGCAGATTATGATGATGAATGTGGTCTTTTCAGATCATGTGATTCAGCTATTTTAATAATTGACAAAGAAGTTATACATTTCATGCTTGAAATCAACCAAGTCCATCTGAACACACGCACCACTTGTAGATCTGGTTCTACTTGTTTTTCCCCCCAGTGCAACATAGACTTGTTGTGGAAAAGCATAATTTATAGCTTACACAAAATGTATACATACAATCATAATGTTGCTTTTTTTTAAAGTTCTTTTTTCTTTATACATTTTTAATTGTGTATTTCTATATCTCGTATAACACGATTCTGAATTAGGAGGTCTATTTTGTCAGAATAGACAGTCATAGTTTCTAGTGATAATTTACCTAATTGTGTTTTATTGTGCCTCACTACAGGAGAGGGCTTGAAAGTTTTGGCTGAAGTTCAGAACAATTCATCCCGTGCAATCAAGCCAAAATACTGCCTGTATGAAAAACACAGTTTTTTCGCAAGAGGAAAGAGAAAACTTCACACACATGACCTTTTTAAAGAAGAAGGGGAACCCATTGAGCCAAACTCAAAGAAAACTGTCACCAAAGTGCTGCCCATTCCTCCCAGCCTTACCATCTCTGTCCTAAACTGTAGGATCCTCAAGGTTGAGTACAGACTCAGGGTAAGTTTCAGCATCTAAAGCAAAGACAAACAGTAACTCAATGCAATGAAGTGAAGAAATGCATTAGGCATATCAGTATGTTCTATTGTTCTGTTTTTTAAAGCTGGATTTCGACTTGTGACCGTCTTTTAAATCAAGGGCTGTGCTGATTGCTCATCTTGTACAGAGACACGGTTCTAATTCAACTTTTTTTTTAATATGTGTGCTTTGTGCCTAGGTCTACCTGGACGTGCCGTATGCCTCAGACCCGGAGATCAAATTCCCAGTAGTGATTCTTCCTCTTCAGTCTTTATCGGGTGCAAATAGTGCTCCAAACAGTGACTTTGGAATCTGGAATCAACCAGCAGGAGGCAATGTGTACCCCAACCCACCTCCTATGCCTCCATCTGCCCCACCACTTAATGCTGTTGGACAACCTGGTCAGTTTGGTGCCCCTGGCTACTACAGACCTCCTTTGAGTCAGTTTCCTGCTCCTGGTTACCCTGGACCGCCGGGTCAGTTTGCTCCTTCTAGTTACTCTGGACTTCCTGGTCAGTTTGGTCCCTCATTTTCTCATCAGTCTGATTCATCAGCTCCACCTCCATATCAGGAATATCAATTATATCCACAGTCGCCAGACCACTCTGAAAAATCTTAGAATTACTTTTCTAGAATTACTAGGTTTCTTTTTTTATTACTGTTTTATCTAGATTGCTAGAATTATTCATATTAATATGTATTCTTTTATTTTTCTAGTTGTGGATTGTTAAGCTAAAAACATAGATCCTATATTGTTTATTTTTGTCTTTATAAACCTTCGTTATAATGCTACATTTTACATCCCTTAAAAAATATAAATCCTGATTTATTTATTATGAAGTAGATTACTGTTCCCAGAAATGTTTTATGCCTTATACAGTTGCAAGAAAAAGTATGTGAACCCTTGAATTTACTATGACTTTCTACATAAGTGTTAATTTACAGATTTTTAACAATCACAACAGCAGAGTCTGCTTAAAATGTTTTCATGGTTTTTTTTTTAACACTGTGACTCTATACTGTAGTTAGACTGAGTAAGCGTTTTATATCATTTTTATGCATGAATGAAACCAATCTTGTAAACAGATTAGTTAAAAATTATGTATTGATGTTTGCAGTAAAAAAGTAGCCTTTTTTTTAATATGCTGCTCTTTAATGCATAAGTAATAATTATTTAATCTAATTATATATTTAATCTAATAATTATATATTTAAAGCTACACTGTGTAACTTTGGGCCATGTAGATAAAACTGTATGCATCTTGCGGAAGAACATTGTTTGAATGTGCTTTGTGGCACCGGTGAACACATGGAAATCTAAAAGATAAAAATCTAAGCAGGCGCCATGTTTTATGTTGTTGTTTTGACTTTATTGGGAACATTGATATTTTTAAATAAATTATGTATCAGTCTTTTAACAAAAGTTTTTTTGTTTGTTTTTACAACCGTGAACCTCCAGAGGCCTACAGACCTTATGCGCCAGAGAAACAAGCACGCAGCCATCTTTAGAATTTTGTCTTTGAACTTCTGTTTTTTTGCGGTAGCTCTGTATATATCTATGGTGTCGCTGTCAAAGAGTAATTAGCTGGTGAGGTGGATTTACTTATTGTTGAGTTAACAGACGTTATCATGAGCAGTGTAATGTTTGAAGCGGATGTCATAACAAATGTCAGTAGACTGGGAAGATTTTAAAACGAGCGGTTCATTCATAAATCTGTAAGATCTTCCCTTAATGCTGTGGAAATACAAACTGGAAGACAGAACAACGAGCACAGCGCTAAACGGGCGGGGCTACATTCTATACCATGAAGCCGGTTTAGGTGAAAGGGTTAGTTCACCCAAAAATGAAAATTCTGTCATTAATTACCTCATGTCGTTCCACACCCATACGACCTTCGTTCATTTTCGGAACACAAATTAAGATATTTTTGATAAAATCCGATGGCTCAGTGAGGCCTCCATCGCTAGCAATAACACTCCCTTTTTCAATGCCAAGAAAGCTACTAAAAACATATTTAAAACAGTTCATGTGACTACAGCGGTTCAACCTTAATATAATAAAGCGACTAGAATACTTTTTGTGTGCCAAAAATAACAAAATAGCGACTTTATTCAACAATATCTAGTGATGGGCGATTTCAAAACACTGCTTCATGACGCTTCGAAGCTTTACGAATCATTTGTTTTGAATCAGTGGTTCGGAGCGCGTATCAAACTGCCAGAGTCACGTGAACTATTGAAATTTCAAAACACTTACGACATAACGAAGCCGCATTTACTGAAATCGTGGGATTTTGGTGCTCTAAACCACTGATTTAAAACAAATGATTCTTAAAGCTTCGAAGCTTCATGAAGCGGTGTTTTGAAATTGCCCATCACTAGATATTGTAGAATAAAGTCACTATTTTTTTTTTTTTTTTTTTGGCTCACAAAAAGTATTCTCGTCACTGAACTGTTTTAAATATATTTTAGTAGCTTTCTGGGCATTGAAAAAGGGAGTGTTAATGCTGGTGCAGGCCTCACTGAGCCATCGGATTTTTATCAAAAATATCTTAATTTGTGTTCCGAAGATGAACGAAGGTCTTACGGGTATGGAACGACATGAGGGTGAGTAATTGATGCCAGAATTTTCATTTTTGGGTGAGCTAACCCTTGAAGCCTTGGTTTTAGGCACCATGAAAGTGGCTCAGCTTTTAATGGTGTTCATCACCATAATTGTGTTTAAATAAATATTTTTCAATCTTGCAATGTTCAGCAAAAGAGAGATGTGAATTGCAGTTTTCGCTGTTTACAGTGTTGCCAAATTAGCAATTTTTCAGACTACCCTGTCAACTTTTTTTTTTTTTCAAAAAGAACCTATAAACAAATTTAGCTATACTTTTAAATTTTATTTGGTGACTTTTACCAACTTTAAAAGTTGCTAACTCAAACACCAAAATGCACACATTTTCCCTCTAAATGACACAATTATTTTCTGTCTCACATTCATAACTCTGTCCCACAGTCACAGCACATTGTTTGTCTACATGACTGCAAAAAGTGCAGTCATAAGTGCATTGTGAGTCATGTCAGCACTAGTGACAGCAGCAATCATGTTGGCTGACTGCAGCAGCAGCGTGTTTGACAATTAAGACTTATTTAATAACTTATTTTGTTCAAATCTAAACTAACAAATTTAACGTCATATTTTTCGCTAAGATGGCTGCCAGTCAATTTGAGTAATGTCATTGTGTATTCTAATTAATGATGCAATTTTACATCATGTAATGACATCACGCAATGACATCACAACATCATTTAGCAACTTTTGTCCTGCCTCTAGTAACTTCTCCTGAAAATTAGTTGGCAACAGTGATTGTTTCACAGCATGTGATTGGCTGTTCACAACTGATGTCACACTTTCATTTGCACATGCTCCATAGTTATTCATATAAACTCAGGATCAAAGCCTGAGTTGACAGAGACAGTTGAAGATCAGGGTCATGGCACCAACAAAGCCTGATTGGATTGGTTTGGTTTTGTCAATGCCTATGATGTCATGCTGATTTATGCCAAAAACACAGTTGCTCTCTCCTGATCCTAGATCATGTAATATTCACAGTTCACAACTTTGCAAATAGTCTTAAAGAGTTTTTGTCTAGATTTTTTCTTAGAAAGACTTTTCGTCTTCTAAACAATTGTTGTTAAACTTCTATCCCTCACAGCCTCATTTTCATTCCTGGTAAAAAACTAAACATGCCGCTACCCTGACTATAAGGTCTATTAAACTTAAAATGTGTGGAAAACTGTGAGGAAAATCATTATCATTGCGCGAAGAGGTTTTTCGTTTGGGAGGTATGAAAGCTTGTTTTCTCCACAGAATAAAAAAATAAAAAAGGTAATTGCGACTTTTTAACCTCAAGACTTCTTTTTCTCGCAGTTACAAGAACTCACAATTCTGAGAAAAAAGTCTGAATTGCGAGATATAAACACAAATGTCAGAAAAAGGTCAGAACTGTGAAATTATATCTTGAAATTCTGACTTTTTCTTGCAATTGTGCGATCTCATATTTCTGGCTTTAATTCTTACAAATGCAAGACATAAACTGAACATTTATCCTCATGAAAACTTATTTTAGATTTTTTTTTTAAACATTTGCATTAATTCACAGGCAGAGCTTTAGAGTAGATTTGTATATAGACAGCATAATGGTTGATTATTTTCTTTTTCTGAAAACATGGGCCAGATATTATGAAACTTCTTTTAAACTGACTTTGACTCTGAGCATGACTTTTGTCCTTTTTTTATTACCTTTTCTTTTGAAACCGTACATGCCACTGATATGTGCTGATGTGTGTTAAAGGGGATGGGCTTTTCATATGTTCTGAGAGGTGTTTTGAAATTGAATGTACTGTAAATGACAAAACATTTGCTGGATCTTTGAAGGTATTAGTTTAGGAATAAACATTATATAAATAATGGCACAAAGTCATTTTCCAAAACCTTTACCCTCTCCTTTCCTCTCTGGTGGAATGAGCTGTCAACCTCCATCTGAACTGCGGAAACCATCACAACTTTCAAGAAGCAGCTCATAACACACCTTTTCCACCAGCACTTAACCACCCACAGCCAATGCTCTTCTACTGTAAGTCACTTTGGATAGAAATGTCTGCTTAATGCTTAAGTATAAATGCTGTCATTGATTTATTAAAATCAGGAATTATCTTTACTCTTGCAAATTATGATACAATGTATGGTGAATTTAGAAGAGGTCAAATGACACGCCTACATATCCATGAAAACAGTATTTTTCTTTATGGAAAAAAAAAAAAAAAAAAAAAAAAAAATCAGAATACACCTTTTCAAAAGAAAGGTTCCATGACAAAAACACATAAATAAATATTGTATTTTATTCTTACTTTAAGTGTACAATTGGTACAATGGTAGGCTAATGTTAGATTACACATGCTACATGTGCAACAGAACTGTGATGTAACAACTGAAGGTAAATTCCAAGAATGATGGAAATAGTGACATATGACCCATTGGCTTCTTCCTTGTTTTCTGTATACACCTGCGTCTCATGAACACTCCCACACATTCAAAGAGAAATCCAGCTGCCTGGAGAGTAGCCAGTTTGGGCAGCAATATTTATACTGTATATCATTAAATTTGAAAATAAATCATAAACACAGACTGCTATTATTATATGAAAGTCTTTTTATAGTTGATTTACAACTATATGAATCCTTTCTGCAACACTGCCTCTCTGTAACTAGCTATGTAAATAAACGAGAGCAGAAATTTCAGTAGGCCTACTGGTGACCACATTAGGTTTGCCGAATATTTAGGTGGAATCTATGAAAAATTAAGGATAATTATATTATGGGGCCTCAGCATCAGGGTCAAAAGATTACATCAGTAAACCACCTTAGAGACATGTTTACATCTATTAATACATGCAGGTCCAGAAAAGATTTAGTGTAAGTGACCATAATGCAATCAAGCATTCCAAAATGAAGTGTCATGCGTCAAGTCCATTCCACACCCCTCTCTCTGCTAGGTATATTGTAGGAAGATGCTAAGGATGCTAATAGGTTATTGTATCCATTTTTTTTTTAAAATTTCAATCCTGCTCAGAAAGCTGATTTTTCATTTTTCTGCTTCCTCATAATTTAGTTCAGTGATTCTCAAACTCTTAAACTTTTTGGCTATGCCCCCTTTAATGCGTTAAAAATTCAGGCATTCTCACGCCCCCTTTAAACCTTTAAAAAATCTTTGTCGGGGTTTTGCAGGCCAATTTGACCCATTATGATTTTTGAGATGTCAGAAATGGTTAACTTATGATTTTTTTCCTTGACATTTTGTGACTTTTCTCATAGAGCCATGAACATGCATGCAAAGTGAGGATACACTAACGTCTTTTGACGTGTAGGGGAGAGTGGGGTAAGATGAGCCAGTGGTTAAGTTGACCCACCCTCTGTATCTTGGCAACCGCACCATTTTATTGTCATGTGACCATATATTTTAGAATCACCCATCATTTCTGCCAGACTGTGAAAAGGAGAAGCACATGGGAGGAGTGGAAGTCGAGTGGAAGTTTTTGGCTTGTCAAAGTAAAATTTTAACATTATAGATGTAATGGCTGTTTCATCAAAGCAAATTTGTCCAGGTCTAAGAATATTTATGATGAATATTCGTGATTTAGCAACGTATAAAACCATGGAAGTCATTTAGCTAAATATTATTCTGAATTGGTAAGCTAGCTAGCTTTTCCTGAAATGGCAGCTATGGGGCAAAGTGAGCCAAATGCTGTAGGGTAAATTGAGCCAGCGTTTTAACTTACCCAACGATAAGGCATTGAATTTAAGTTAAATCTGAAGTATAAACTGGTGTCATTTCAATGTAATTTTACGCAATTGGTTTAGTTTATCTTTATTTTTGAGTTTATTTGATAGGAACAGTGTACAAGTATACCAAATCCTTCTCTGATACGAGCCAGAGGATGTTTAATCATATATATCTTTCCACCTGTAGTCTCTAATGGCCTAACATGGTCGACATTGCAGAAAAACTACCATGTCAGGAACCTTTTGACTAAAATGTTTATTAGTTTCAGTGACATTTATTCATTCTTATTTAGTTTTTATTTAATTTTACTCAACAAACTCTCTGTTTAGTCTGTTTATGGGAAGGTTACATCATTGGTGTTCAACATATTGTTTCAGAAATGCGAACAATTAAACATACTGAAATTTCAACTTCATTTGGTTTTATGTTGTTATGTGCTTTAATAAAAGAAATATTTGTAAAATAATTTAACAAAGAATATTTGTAAAAGGAAATGTAATTATTAAATTAGTTTTTAAAATAGGTACATTATCTTTAAAATTTCACATGGGTTTGATTCAGATTCAGTTAGATGGTCAGTTTACACCCACCTACTGACTCAGATCAACTTACCCCTCACCTGGGGTAAATTGAGCCAGAGGAACACTTTTTTATAAGAAGTCATATTTTTAGAACCCTTTGTCATAGATGTATTCTGATCATTTAAAATAATAGGAAACATCCTGAAATTACTTTAAATACTTTCATTGTACTTCTGCTTCATTTTCCCTTATGTTGAGGACCACATAAGTAAAAAATGGCTTATCTTACCCCACTCTCCTCTACACATAATTTCTTTTACAATTTTGATGTGCAGGGGTCAATTTGACCTACATATTTTTATGATCCAAGGCAAGTAAAGACCCAAAATGAAAACATTTCTTGCTCTTATGTTGGTATGTTGGTTTTTTATACCCCGTGAAGGTGAAAAGGAGCTTTTCCAAAATTATTTCAGTACTGAAAAAGACTTTTTTCTTTTTTTCAAGATTCTGAAATACCATTTAAAGATGGTGCAAAGTAAACAGTCTGAAGACGAAAGATTCAGAGGAACTGGCATTCGGTGCCACTTTATAAAGGCAGAGAGCCAACCACCATTCATGCTAATATATTATTAACATTTTTTTTTTTTTTTTTCTTAATTTCAATTTCAACATACAAAGGAAACAGGAACATTCACAGTCTTCATATCATATTACTGCATATTAAGAAAGAATATTAAACATGGTGAAAATGTATGTTTTTATTGCTTTCTTATTAATAGTCATTGAGATTGTATTTTAACAAATTTAATTGTATTTTTAACATTTGACATGTCAACAAGTGAGCCATACATAACCGCACAGCAATGTTTAACACTACAGTCAAATGAATTATTAAAAAACAAAAAGAATATGCACCCTCCAACATTTCTCTGAGATAAATATAAATAAAGACAATTATAGTTTTATGTGTTAATCAGGGACACAGTATGTATATTATGTATAAGAATGGAATATTCTGTGTTAAATAAAAGATAAGTATATTCTTTGTTTTACATCATTATGACTATAGGGAAATACATTATTTTTTTAACTTAACCAGAGTGAAAATAACGAATACAGTAGGCTGCACAGAGATATGACTCCCCCTGCAGGGCATAAAGATAAACACAACAAGATGGTGTCAACTCCAAAATGCATCATTAACCTCACGTTTTACTATTTCTGTGTATTGCAGTGGTGGCTGGCTGTACAAATTCAGTCCAGAATAATGATGCGTTTAGACCAAATAAATCACCAAAAATGGATATAACCAATATGGCAGCCCATTCAAGATGGCAACATGTGTTCAATACTCAGTTTTAAGTGTAGTCAATTTTAAGAGCTGCAATGTTACACTGGATATAAGAACTTTTCACATATCGCTTAGATGGATTTTACTTGGATTCGACAACTTGGACTTTATATCAGTGCTTTTCAGCACCTATACTGGAACATTTTACCTAAGGCCTGTTTTGTTTTTTACAAAGTCTTCAATCAAGGCATCTGTCTTGGCTCTCATAGGCACTTCGATCAAGGTACTGCACACTGACATTCATTTTGTGAGACTGAGCTTTTTGAGTAGTAGCGTATTTCAGCACACAGACAGCTAAGATTATGTTATTTACATACTCTCATTTTTTCTCCAATGCTATTGTACTTTGTGACAATGAATCTCAGTTTGTCAGATCTCTGCCTTATAGTTTTTGTGTGCTGTGGGAATGTTAACTATATTAAGAAGAGATATGTTTTACAATAGTTTATCAACATTTTAATTGATTCTACAAATATACATTGGAATCAAAGTATTGTTACCATACAATGTCAACCAGATGCACTATTTAAAGACCAAATGCTTGAACACCTTATATAGAAGATCTGGTGAGTATGTGTTTCTAAAATTTAAAGCTAATTTGTAAATTACCAGCCATGGCGCATCCTTCCCCAAATCCTTACCAGACCACCTAATGCCCATCACAGTGAGTCATTTTTAACTTTTAGCTTTATATAGTTTATTTAGTTCATTTCATATATGAGAGACCAATTCCTGCATATTTCCTAACTCATTCTATTTTGTTCCTATAGGCTGTGGACAGTTTTGGGTAGAGTAGAGATTTTAGATGGGAATTTCAATAGCTGCAATAGCTGTTCTTTTTGTTTTACAGGAGTTTTTGAAATATTCTTGGTAGTTCCCCATCTCAGGTTTATGTTGTGAGCTTGAATTAATGATAGGTGTCCTTAAATCAAGTGATCAGCATGTACAGTCCTATTCCTCACTCTGTTATTGTTTTCATAGGATCACATGTCATGTCTGCCATATAGCTGACACCCTTTTTTCTTTCTTCTCCATTGTTTGTTTTACTCTGAAGCCGAGTTGTGTTTGCTGTCATTAGTGTCATTGTTTGCTCAAGCTCATATCACTGCTTCTATGATATAAATAATTGATGTAATAAATATTCATCTACACCTGTGTTACATAGTCCACTTCCATTTTATCAGACAATAATGATTGAGCTAATGAAGAAAATGAAGAGATTACAAATTATAAATGGTTAAAATGTGGGGTATACATAACTTGCAGTGTCAGGTTTGGTGATGAAGGTACACTCAGAAGAAAAGGTTCTATAGAACCTTAAGGGTTCTGTCAGGCGTTCTGTCAAATACTAAAATTAGAATGTTATAAAGCAATTGCTATATTGACCTTATTTGTTGATTTAAGAATGTATAGTAGTTTGCTTTTAATTACTACCAGTGAATCTTGTTATTCTTGTATTACTCTAGATTGCTTGGCATGTATTCTCAGTAGTATATTCATACATATTCAACATTTATATTGTTCATGCTGATTAACAGATTTAGCGTGGAATTTCATGCATGCTTTGCCAAACATAACTTGGCTGCCAAGTTGGTTTCTATTATATTATACACAAATATTGGCAAAAGTTCTGTTTATACTACATATCGCTTGCAAATGTTTAAAGGACTGCAAACTAACCGCATCTATATACAGTGGACCCAAAATATGAGACACTGAAAATCTGGGACATTGAAAATTGGAAACCCCTGAAATAAGAAGTTTTTGAAGAAATAAAATGCCAAATATATATATATATATATATATATATATATATATATATATATAATGGTATTCTTGGTATTCTTATGTCATTAGGTATTGCCAACCTAGAAAAACGAAGCATTTTCATTGGCATTGTGGACCACACTGCACATGTACTGTACAGATTAGAGATTTGACCCAACAGAGAAATAACCCTAAAGCAAATAATCAAATTTATCTAGGTATCCACATACTCTCTGAAGTTGTATAGTAGTTTGTAAGCTCATCTATTTTCATGTAAACTCTGCCATCTACTGGCTGACACTGGGTAAAGATTTTTATAGCAGTTGCTTACATTAGAAACTAATAAGCAATTTAATGTCTGTGTGTTGCTTCACCACTTACTTGACTAGGAAACTTAGAAAACAAATTAGTAGTAAAAACCATGTGCTGCACAGCCTGTCCTTAAAGGGATAGTTTATCCAAAAATGAAAATTCTGTCATCATTTACTCACTCTCAAACCCGTGTCAATTTCCTTCTTCTGCTGAACACAAAATAAGATGTTTTAAAGGAAAAAAAAAGGTTAACCAAACAGTTAAGCCCCATTGACACCCATAGTATGGAAATAAAATACTATTGAAGACAATGGGGATAATCAACTGTTTGGTTACCGACATTCTTTAAAATATCTTCTTTTGTGTTCAACATAAGAAAGAAACTCATACAGGTTTGGAACAACTTAAGGGTGAGTAAATGATGACAGAATTTTAATTTTTGTGTGTACTATCCCTTTAAGGTTCACCTTTTGCCTGACAGCTCTCTGTTGAGCCAAATGGATATGCGCTGTCAATACTTTTGTATTTTGTCCTTCCAACTTTTTCCTGAAGTCTAGCTAAATACCTGACGACAGTGTTTTAAAAAGTCTCAATCCTTTTCACCATGCATATTTAATACAGCTATAAGCTGCACATTAATAGTTGCCTTTTCCATTGAAAACTATTTAAATACATGTAAATATCCCACTTTCAGCTGTTTGCAGAATTAAACAAACCCTTGGTTGCTTCTGCCGCCATCCCTCTCCACATTTGAACGTGGACTGTTTTTGGAACAGAGCTCAAGGGGTGTGGTTTGAGCTATCTCCCAACTCACAGCCGGCAAGTACCCATGACAACTATTTGAGCCTGCTGGCAACTCACTGTCTTCACATGTTGGGGTTGCCATAGCAACTCCCCGCGGGACTCCCCCTAGATCGACAGGAGGGGCGTCCAGTTGACTAACCCGTTCTTCATCAGAGAGCTGGAGGGAAAAGCACTGTTGTGGATCTGAGAAACCAAAACCTCAAGAGGACTACGCTTGCAGGCCTAACACCGACTCACCAAAACAAGCCGAGGGAACAACCAAACAATGGCACTCCAACGTTATGAGCTGGTGAATGAGCTTGTTGATGATTGTACTGCGTGTTATATGAAAAATTATTACGTAATTTTAAAATGCTTTTTGGGGGGGGGAATCACACAACAGAAAAAGTGTTAAAAAACAATATACATTAAAAGATACCCTTTAGATTTAGTCATATGGTTTTACATCTAAATGAGTAAGAATCATCATAATCAAGCTGTCATACAGTGCAAAACAAACCCAAATCATATAGTGACAGATTGACTGTACTCATATCTGTAGCTAAAAATGAGATCACATCTTTCTGGCTTCCAACAGTTCAAGTATAGAGTGCGCTGGGTGTTTTAACTGAGCTTTATTAAGCAATCTTTACACCTTCCCTAAAGATGTCTCACATTAATTGCACTTAGATTAAGACTGTGGTTATCAGTGCCTTTTAAAATGTCAACAATTTCTCTATTTGTGTGGATTTTGAAGCCTTTTCAGACATCTAAATACTTATTTACCACGTAAAAAACAACAAAAAGTCCTTTTTAAAAAAGAAAATACCAAGAGCACAGTACATTTGACCAATATCTGCCTGCTTGGATAAGATCTGGTTTTGTAGGAAAATACACGAACCTGAAATAAAATTTGAAATAACAGGCTCTTTTCAAAGTATTTATTTAGAAAAAAAGCATAAGAACTTCTCACAGAAAACATATGCTGTTTTAGGTGCCAATGTATGTGTTGAAAAGTTTTATTAATCCATAAAACGCATTTTTTGTTCATCATAATATAAAAAGTGACAAGGCCTTTTGTTGGCAATATGAAAGTCAATTGGATAAAACAATCTATGCTAATGCAAATGTATAATTTCTGTTTCCTTTACTTGCAAATCGTGCATTACTACAACAACTATTACTAGAGTACAATTACTAATCAAATCAGACTATGATTGGTACAGCACTTGCAGTGGTTGCCTTTGGATAAGAAATCCACTGTTTTAAACATCTTCCAAACAAACAAAATGTGGAAATTCTTGTTTATAAAAATGCTCATTTATGGAATTCACTGAAGCACCCTCCTCTACACAGATGCACGTTGCAGATCTTACAGCCGAACACGCTCTCGTGTCTCAGGCCTTTGTTTGTGCAGTTCCGACAGCGCCGTGAGCGTTCTGACATGCGCTCGAGGCGGTGCCCGTACTCCAAGGGCGAGTCTGCGTGCCGTTTACGGGCCGCCCGCTCCATGCCCCTTGCCCCCTGGTAGTCACCAATCAGCTGCTGCGCCAGGCGAATACGGAAATGACGCTGTGTAAACTGTTTTCCATTAAAACCCGCCGGCGGCGACCCTCCTCGGCTCTCACGCAAAACCACGTAGGCGTTGACGATGCAAAGGTTTACGTAGAACCACAAGAAGTAGCGCCACCATTTTTTGCACGGCCTCCCGACCTGGTAGCACTCCCTAAGCTGGTCACACAGGTCAACACCCCTCATGTTCTCCTGGTATAAAAGCAGAGGAAGTGGACGAGGTATCCCAAGCGCCGCCAGTCCGCAATCTCCATCGCTCGTGTCTCCGTCCCGCTTACCCGGCCCGATGCCCACGATGCCAGGTGCAGAGTTCGAAGACACACAGCTAACAATTTTAGCATCTCTTGTGACAGTGGCCACCAGGTTGCCGTGCTGACACTGATAGAACTCGCCCGGTGCTAACTTTCCAACATTGCGAGGTTTGAGGGCGTCAGGGTAACCGTGGCGGCACGGGTTGGTGGGGCCGCAGGCGTAGAGCCCTTGATGCAGCAGATGCTGCAGCAGGGGCACCGACGTGAAGAAGCTGTCCATGAAAAGGTGGTGGTATCTGCCCTCGAGCCCCCTCACCAGTGACGTCACCACTTTGTGGCCCACCGCAGCAGCTGCCAGATCGTCGCTCGGCTTACCGACATAAATACGAGTGCGGTGGCAGTAGCCTGAGCGAGAGTCACAAAGCATCAACACCTTCAGCCCTTTCCGCAAAGGCTTCGACGGCATATACTGCGTTGGCGAAAAGCGTCCCTTTGCGGCAATGGCGCACTCATCAATAGTCAAACAGCGGTTAGGCAGGTAGGCATCCCACATGGTATTTCCGACCATATCCAGCAGGGGGCGTATTTTGTAAAGTCCATCGTAGCCCAGCTCCCCTTTGGAAGGCTCTGACTCACGGTCGCACAAGTGCAGGTTTTGGTTGAGTTTTTCGAAGCGCCGGGCAGTCATTGTTTTCTTAAAGCCAGCATTCCCTATGAAAATGTCACTGGCCCAGTACATGCCATAATCTGGCAGCTGATTGATGCCCATGAGGATGTTAAGGCCAACATATGCCCTCATTTCTCTAATGTCAGTGGGGTGCCAGTGGGTGTCTGATCTACCGCTTCTCCGTTGCCGGTAGAGGGCGTAGTTGTTTGTTTGTTCTACCATGTGTTCAAACAATGAATCTGGGAAGAGCAACCGGAAATAGTCTAAAGTGTCAGCATCATCCCCTAGCGAGTGCTGAGGGCCACTGTCAGCGGTGAAAGGCTCAATTGATATTACCTGGTCAGGCTCTCCCCAGAAATCCTGAGAAGTGCACTCGTCGTCCAAAACATCATATGTGCTGAATAAAGCTGGGTGTTCCTCCTCTTCTAGATCGGAAAAATCGATGTCTGAGTCAGTGGAAGAGGTTTCAGAGCAGTTATTGGAAGTCGCAAAATAGGAGTCCTCCTCGTAGTCCTCGTGCTTGATCCCATTTCCAGTGACTAAAATGATATTGCAGCCGCCTCCCGCGATGTAGCTGGCGGAGTCCGCAGTCTCTTCTGCCTCTGCCGTCGCCGCCGCCGCTGCTGTGCTCTCCAGCTCAGACTCCCCCTTGTTCTCCCGCAGTTCCTCGTCTTCCTCGTCCGACTCGGACTTTCTGAAAGGAATCTCGAACCACTTCACATCGACGGGCAGATTTAATGGGCAGTCCTCGCTGTCGGAGAGCGCGTTCGTTTCTGTGTCAGTGCTAGTTTCCAAAATAGTAAAAAGCTCTCCTCTTTTTCTTGCCGCCATGTCGGGGTATTGAACTGCCCCTGCATGAGTCCTTTATTTATTTTAGCGGGGTAAATATTCGTCAAAACTAATCGCAAATTCAAAAGCAACAGAAACGGTCTCGCATGTGCGCCCGGGAAACTCATGGGTGTCTAAATCGGGCTGTTTTGAAGGATAGTTTCTCATGGTTTCCGCTCTTGCTTTGGTACGCTTTGTAGCGCAGTGTGGCCGCAGACGTCAGAAGCTGCTCGCATGTCCTGCTTTGTAAGGGCGTTTTGCGACTGCAGCTGGTGGGGTTGCTGCTAGTTCGCTGGGCTGCCAGATGGCCGCTTGCTGTTGTAATGCCCGTTGGCACTTGCCACTGCCACGATCACTGCCCAAGAGCACCGTAGAGACGGCAGATCAAAAGTTCAGGACAATAAATGTACCTACAAAAAGTGGCAAAAGTACCATGGTACTGCGATGTGTTTTTTTTTTTTTGGACACGTGCCATGGTGGTATCATGTCTTTTTGGATCTATATCAGGGTTGCCGTGGTAGTAGCTACAGTGTTCTTTAATATGGCACCATGGTAATACCATGGTATTCTTAAAATTTGTTATTTACATACTATGGTATTACTATCTGACACCATCACTGTACCATTGCCATAGTAGGTTTTTTTTTTTTCTAAGGATATTACAAATATAATGAACCACTCTCAAGTAATTTTCATTCTCAAATAGTTATGATCTTTATAGTGTCATCTGCTGTGTTGTTGTTGGCAATTCAAGATTTAAGTTAACTATGATAGTGACAAATATCACAGCTAACAGTGTCATGATATTGCTTTAGAGATAAGCAGTTACTATGATACACCTGTGTTGAGTCTGTTAATGTTTTTTTTTTTTTTTTTTTTTTTTTTTTTTAGCAAATATTTTATGAATGGTGCATCACCTGATACACACCTTGAGCTACATCAGCACTAAAAGTTTTATTGTTTTAAACTTGCAAAGGCAGGTTTGATTTTACAGTGGAAAAAAGTGTTTCTCTTTAACCCTTTAATTGTTTTGTCAATCTCTTTGTAGACCACAGTTTTGTCATTTCGGTGGGTCTTTTAAACTTTTTCACATTGAATTGTGTGTTGAAGCATCCTCACAACATCTATGTTTTTGTATAGTTAAGCAAGGAATATCTGTACAATAACCAGTTCAGGTTTTTCAAGTTCAAGATTCAGGTGCTTATATATGCAGTGTTGAGGGACTTCAGGACACCAGGATTGGGGTGATTCAGTCAGCTTACACACAAACAAATTTAAGTGTTTTGTTGCATACCACCACTGCTAATATAACTTAAACAATTGAATTCAGTCTCTTTAATATTTATGTCATTGTGGCTTTGTCGGAAAGATATTAAATGTTGCCTTTGCAAGCTCTTTGCAAAACAAAGACAACAATGCATATCCAAATCAATATTTTGCATATTATTATGTCTGGTGAGATTGCTTCATCTGGTTAGTAAGGTAGCCTGTCCTTAACAGCTTATGATTTCCCACAATCTAGTGTGGTTCGATGGCAGATGGATGATGGTATTTCCTTTGAGGAAAAAAAAAATCTTTGTAGTCATTTTGCTTTGACTAAAGATATCTTTGTTCTGGATTATTAGATATGATGTAATGATGCCTGCTGTAATTCTATCTGAAACCAATATCTTTATACCGTCATACACAAACCACTAGTTGCTGACTGACTAAGCAGCCTGTAATGCCATTTTTTCTTCATTGATCTCAACCTATATGCTTAAAGTTAGTAACTTTTTCATTAAAGCTCAGAATGAAGAAGATAAATAATCTGTTATTTCACTTATTAGAATAGTATTTCTTACTTTTTTTCTTTAAGTATTTCTGGTTGTGACTGTTAAAGGGTTAAGAACAATGAACTCAAAATGACATCAGGTTCTTCAGAAATAACACAGCTAAATGACTGGAATATGCTAGCAGAATAATAACAATCCAAGATAATAGATATATATATTCTAATATGAGCGTTTCATTTCAGTGTGCTCAGTGAACACTAAACCTCTTGATGTCTTAATTATACTGAACTGTCCTCCACTTTAGGCTTAATGTATAATTTTCTTTATGCACATGGAATTGCTCTTTTGAAAGTAAAGTGACAAACACAGCTTGAACAGAAATAGAAGTACACTGTAAAAGCTCGTCTCCCCAGGATATCCAAGTCCCTGGAGTACTAGGCTGCTGCAGTCCCCACAGAGACCTTATTGGCGGGGTGAAGAGACAATGACCAATAGGGGCTCAGAGCACATGAATGGGTGGAGAGAGGAAGGGGACGGGTGTTAATGCTGGTTAGGACAGAGTTAAAGATAGGCCTAATTAAAAAAACCTTCTTGATTTTTATGGAATATTATAGTGTTTACAAATGATTTATCTGTGCACATTATTATTACAGCATCTGTTCTCTGATGACATACTGGCACGAGGGCGGGACAACCTGTCACTCACATGAGATCACGGCAATTGCAAACCACAACGATCCAGTCAGTTCCCAATGGACAAAATCAAGTCCCGCCCTTCATTTTTTCTTTTCTTGTTTCACTCAAATATACGTCACAACAGGGAAGAAAAGTCATTCGCAACTTCATTTCATGTTGACTTTAAATTGCATGGAACTGTAACCTCTTACAAACCTAATCATTTCGTCAGCTATCTTGTTGCCATAATTTTCATATTTACTTGCTTTTATTATATTTATTATTATTATTTTCAGACATCTGCCCTTTTCCGTGTTGCCATATCCAAAAGCATTTTCCAAGGGCAAAAAAAGGTTTATAATGTTCTTCTTCTTGTGACCCTCATATATTCCGACTGTGCCAATACAAGAACCTTCCTGGCAGTGACCTTCTCATGGCACTTTTACAATAGCAGCAGATGCATCCTGGTCCCTGTGAGCCGTGGACGCCTCACGCTCCGCATGGGCGTAAAACATGCTGAGGCCATTTCTCTGCACCAGACAAATGCCCCCTCTTGTGCAGACACAAAAATGCCAACCTGCATTGGATAGCGCACTCTGTGTCCGGCCTAGTCCGCGTGTCCCTTACTAGCATGTCTTCCCTGAAGAGAAATGCGGAGCCTGCAGTTCAGCCATATGGAATGAAAATAAGGACAAATATAGATAAAGTAAGATGAATGTTTTATCTTCTAATCCTCTTGTGAAGTTATATAGTGATATAAATGACCCACTGTGTTTTGGGACTCTTTTTTTTTTTTAGCCCTTATTCTCTGGAGATATAAGCATGGCTGCTGGCTCTAAAATAGGAATAAATACCCATGAGATTCATACAGACTCTGCCAGAGAATCCCTTACACTTAATTACATCAGTGTTCCTTCATTATCTGTTTCATGTTCCAGCTGAGGTCTCTACTCAACTGAGGACTTGAGCAAGCAAGACCAGAGATATACAAACCCAGTCTTCCCTTCAGAGCTGCATCAATGCTGAGCAGCACTTTTTGTGTCAGCATTAAATGTTTAGTTTACCTTTGATAACCATAAGAATGATTGAGATGCTCTGAGATTTTGTTTATAATTTGAAACAATAGTGCTTCAGTGTTTCTTGAACTAGATTGATTCAGTCCATTTCTGTGTCATAATATATGCATATATAGCCTATATTTGAACAATAAAACATTTCGCAGTCCTAAAACCTTTAGAGTTACCGACGATGTCCACTAGATGGCGCTACAGCGCAGCTTATTCTTACAATAGCGCTGTCGTCTTACTCTGGTTATTACAGAAGATTATCATCTCCACTTTTATGTTTTACATCCTGACCAAAATACTTTTACTTTTTTACTTACTAGAAATTGAACAGGACTAATGAACTGTCTGAAGTGTATCTTTACCTAATAAATAACGCATTTCTGGAAAAAAGCACTTTGTACAATTTTGAAATATGCTTTTTCAAAGAGTCTGAATTCTCATTTATTATAGGGTATATGAGTACACAAACAGATCCCACTGTAACTTAAGTGTATATGAGTGTGTAACAATGAATAGTTATATTTTATGGACTAACTAACAAAGATGAATAAATAGCTGTTGTAACAAATGTAGCCTATTAACTAATGGGATCTTACAACGCTATCTCACGACCAATTCGTACGTATTTTACGAGGTGGCTAATTCGTATGAATTCATACGACCTCACTCCGAATTCGTACGATTTCTCTAAACCCTAGTGACGGGTAGGTTTAGGGGCGGGGTTTGGGGTAGTCATTCATACGAATTTGTCATCTCGTAACATACGATTTAGCAAAAAACGTATGAATTCGTACGAATTAGCCACCTCGTAAAATACGTACGAATGTAAAGTGTAACCCAAAATTTAAACTGCATGTCCATGTTTTCTATTGCTACAACAGCAGCACTCTATCTCATTGTAAAACATTTTCAGCTGGTTAAACTTAGAAATGAAAGTTCATCTGCTGCCTTAAAAATGTGAGTTAACTCAACTAAACATAAGGTTATCTTCAAGTTGAGTTAACTTTGTTTCAACTCTTTAATTTTTAACTTAAAGTAATGAGTTGTCTTGACTATTTTTGAGTTGAAACAAAAGTTATCTTCAAGTTGAGTTAACTCACATTTTTAAGGCAGCAGGTGAACTTTCATTTCTAAGTTTAACCAGCTGAAAATATTTTACAGCAGTAAGTTTTTAAAATAATTCCAATTTATAGCAGATAAATTTGGGAAAATTATATCTTACAGTAGTTTCAGGAAAAAAACAAAACAAAAAAAAAAACAGCAACAACTAAAATACAGTCATTAAAATAAATCTCCAGTCTTCCCCACACTATTATTTCTGTTCACACCACTTTTGATACACTGGCTTATCTTGGAAAACCCAGCAGATGTGTGTGAGTAAGTAAACTTTAGTCTTATCTAGTCAATATCAGATGTAGGAGCCTTTTGAGTGAATCCAGCTTTCGTAATTTCATCATGACTAATTCAGACTTTTATCTTTTATCTCAGACTGCAGGCAGTGATTAAGAAGAAGTGTCTGGCCAGATTCCATGGGAAAATAGTTGTTTTCGCACAATAATTTCCAGAGAATCAAGGTGATGCGATTCTCAAATGCAAAGTGATGTGAATGTGTTGTGTTTCAGATAAAAGACGTCTGTAGAACAAGAGGCTTTCATCCTCAATTTAACGGCTATGCTGAAATAGTGCAGCAGTAAACATAATCAATCCTGTGCATGTCTTATGCATGTCAACCATTTGTCATGTTAAAGAGCTTGAGAAATTTTGTCATGTCAGTGTCAGAGAAAGGCATTATTCCATTGTGTTTTGAAACAACTACACAGATGCCCTGGGTTTATTTTCTTTATCTGACATTTATTTGCTTGTATTACCACATATTGCGCATATAGTACTTTATTTTAATTAAAAATTCTTGCTTGTTTATGACCATCCTGAAATTAAATTTAATTGCCTTTTAATTTATGCAGTCTGTTATGAAAGATGAAATGTCACAGATATTTCTCTGACACAATAGGCACATTGTTGGATTGACTAGAAATACTATAATGGTGGGAGAAATGGTCAAATACTTTAAAATGTTAATTTTTTTTGGCCAACGTTTAGGTGAAACGGAAGCAGATTGTTTTTACAATTGCTAAGAGACTGGCATCAGTTTAACAAAATGGATGAATTTGCTCATGTCTAACATTGAATTTTTGGAAAAATTAGTATGCTACACAGTAGGACCCTGCAGCTATTGCCTTATCAGGGACTACTTGATATTATATAACATATCGTTATATTATATAATGAATCATAATTTCAATCAATTAAAATAACATCCCTCTAGATCATTAGATTTATGATTTATTGTGCTATTAGCATTAATGTGTTATATTTAAGTTCCTCTGTCAATACAGTAAGTATCAGCTGAAAGTCACCCACATTTGGTTTTCGACAGAGATCCCCATTGAGATCCCCATATCTCTAGGAATGAACCATATAGGGCTTTAAAAATGAACATACCAAAAGAAAAGTTTGTTAAGAACTATCTAAAAAGATATCTTTAATACTTCTTGAGTCAGTCAAACAAGCATTGGAAACAGAATGTTTTAACATTATTTGTTCTTCAGACATTCCTCTTTAAATACAGTAAGTATCATCTCTATGAAAAGTGACCCACATTTTGTTTTCGACTATTGAACATTTGTACATTTGAATAATTTAACCAAAGATACCAAAAGAAAAGTTTTGTTATGAACCAAAATCTAAAACATCGAGATATCTTTATTACTTTTTGAGTTACAGGCATGCCAACTTTGAATAAAAAAAAAAAAAACATGAAAGGTGCATCTCCCCATTTTTGACCATTAGCATATACAGTAATGCAACAAAGAACTACACAATATTTGCATTTAATGACAGTTTCAGTTCTATTAAACAATCAAAATATGAGAAGTATATTATATTTAGAAGAAGTATACACTAAACTTGGGTATTAAGGTATTAAAATGACTAAATTATTTGGCGAGAAAGGCAAACTCCAGTATATAATTAAATGTGAGTTTAATTGTATTTTGCAAAAAAGGCATATAGAAAAACAAAAAGCTCACAGGAAATAAAGCGTACATTGACTACAGTGTATTCAGTTATTAATATTTAGTTGGTTCTCCATTGTTTTTGATTACAGCAGCAATTATTCACTAAAGATACTGATTCACTAAACTTTGCGCATGTGTCATGCTTAACTCCTTTCCAATCCTCCTTAGGTTTTTTCCCAAAGTTGAGCTTCATTGAAAGATCTGCATGACTTATCACAATTCACGTTTATAATTTTAAGGTTTTCAATGGCTTTAAGGTCAGGGGCCTGCGGAGGCCACTTAAAAACTTCAAAATGCTGAGCACCAACACTTCCATTGTGTGTAACTTTGTACACATACATGCTGAAAACAATTGATATTCATTGTTAGTTCATGGAAACTAATGAGTGAATGAATGTTAGTGAATTGAAAGCAAAGCTCTGTTAGCAACTGAAATGAGAGAAAAAGTCTCTCAAACAAAAGCTCTTCGGTAACACTTTATTTTGATGGTCCCTTTTGAACATTTTGTTGACATTAAGTGACTTTGCAACTACATGTCACCTAACTCTCATTAGAGTATCAGTAGACTGTCTGCTTAACATCTACTAACTAACTTTATTGTGATGGTCCCCAACAGACTTTCTACTGACTATAAGTAACTTTGCAAGTACATGTCAACTTATGAGTGACTTTCTTAAAACTAATGAGTGAATGAATGTTAGTGAATTGAAAGCAAACCTCTGTTAGCAACTGAAATGAGAGAAAAAGTCTCTCAAACAAAAGCATTACCATTAGGCAGATTAATGTAAGTGTAATTATGGTGCTTATTTGTCTTTGTCTCGGTTTTCTTTTAGATGTAATATGGTACTGATTTTGCAACATTATAGCAAAAAGTTGCATAATGAACTTTTCCAATAATGTATCCATATCAAAGTTAAAATGTTTCAATATCAAAGACTTGCTGTGTTTGATGATCTGCACACGAGTCAATCATTACACATGAATATGTTTTAGTGTACGCACTTATGTCTCCAGAGTTGATACAAATATTTGGGACTGAAAACCGCAAACAGCTTTGTTTGTTTATGCTTTGCACAGCTAACCACTAAAAAGACTGAGAGGGTGTGGGTCAGTAGGTACAATCATAAGTGCATTAACATTATCTTCATTGTTTTCGTTTTATTCCACTACATATTGCATATGTGCAGTTGGCTCGTTTAACCTCTAACCTGCCTTTTATCATTTTTACTTATCTCATTTTCTGTTTAGTTATTTCCCTTAAGACAGTGCATAAGAAGTCTGCCCATCTGTCGAGTAATAACCCCCCTCAGGTTCTGAAGGAAGCAGGAGGAAATGCAAACATGTGTCATTGGTTAGAGTTTGAGTTTGTTGAAATACGAATTTCAGACTGAAAAGTATATAGGCTTGACCTCTATTATCCCAAAATCCATTCGTCAAGTCCATAGATTCACAGGCTATAATTTCTATTTATAGTCAAAAACTATAATATTGTTAAATTATTACCAAGTGATTTGCATTAAAATATTTTAATTATTATTTTAATGTAAAATGTTTTATTATCCTATAATTATCATATACTTTATTTGTTTCATTTATTTATGACGTTAAACATTCATTTTGATGCAACAAATGCTACAATTTGTTTAATTTAGGGTACGTTTACACAACAACGATATGCTTAAAACAGAGAAGTTTTTCTTTTGATTTTTCCACGTACAGACGACACCATTGTCAAAACGATCCCCATTCACACGAATCCATGAAAACGTCTGAAAACGCTGTATTCTCCTGGCAGGCCATTAGATGGCGATGAAACTGAATATGTAATACGCATGTGCATGACGTCATCATTTTCACAGATTCGCGTTTTTGTTGTTTACACGGAGACCGTTTTTAAAACCTTGCGCTTAGAAACCCCTTTTCAAAAGTGTGCGTTTTCAGGCACCCAAAACGCCATTGTCATGTAAATGAACGGCCAAAACGCATAAAACGTTTTACGTTTTTAGTTGAAAACGGTGTCATGTAAACAGCCCCTTATTTTTGACGTGAAACTTTCAGTTTGATGCGACAAATGCTTTACAGTTTAAAATAACTATTTTCTAGTTTAGTTTATTTTAAAAAGTAATTTATTCCTGTGATGGCCACTGAATTTTCAACAGCCATTTAATATTTTACTTTTTTTTCTTCAGGATTTTTGATGAATAAAGTTTAAAAGAACAGCATTTGTTTGAAATAGAAATCTTTTGTAGCATTATAAAGGTCATTGCTGTCACTTTTGATCAATTTAATGCATCCTTACTTAAAAGTATTAACTCTTAAAAAAAATCTTACTGACCACAAACTTTTAAATGGTAGAGTATTTTTAAAAGGTATTTACAACAGTCACTGACAATAGCTTTACCTAATGTCTAAGGCTTAACAAGCGCATTTCTGCACTTCAGAAAGCTCTTCGGTAACACTTTATTTTGATGGTCCCTTTTGAACATTTTGTTGACATTAAGTGACTTTGCAACTATATGTCAACTAACTCTCATTAGAGTATCAGTAGACTGTCTGCTTAACATCTGCTAACTTTATTGTGATGGTCCCCAACAGACTTTCTACTGACTATAAGTAACTTTGCAAGTACATGTCAACTTATTCTAACCTTAACCCTACCAGTCTACTAATACTCTACTAACACTCTAATGAGAGTTAGTAGACATGTAGGTGCAACATTACTTATAGTCAGCAGAATGTGTTAAAGGGACTATCAAATTAAAGTGAAACCAGCTCTTCCTCTGCCTGTGTTATCCAAAGGATACACTGTTCAATGCGGTTTCATACTTTGACTTACCCAAGACAATTTTACCATTAAAACAGCTAAAACACAGCACAGAGAATAGGCAGCATAATCAGATTCAAGCAAAAGGTTTGGAATCATGGGAATTTCTGTGGGTCTCGACTCTCTGACCCTGAAAACAACCCCGACTGGCAGTTTGTATCAAAGTCAACAAACAAAAAGGACGTGTTTATTTTGTTGGGAGCCAGCGGTAGAAACTACAAACACAATAAATATGGTCTTTGAACACTAATTCACAACTTTGGGTTGTAAAATGTTTGTAAACTTTGGCCCTCATCATAAAGGAGCAATTTGGTCTGGATGATCAACAACAAATCATATAAAAGAGTCTACATTGTGATTTAGCTCATTAATCTTCATCTAAATCTTTTATGTGATTTAGTAATAAAATGTTGCTTCAATCATATTGCTCCTAGGGAAGAACATAACCTGTTTTCCTTATGGTAGATTTATGAATTCTAACATTGGGACTCTTATTTATGAAATGTGAGCAGAACACATTTTTTTTGCGTAAATTGTTTGTACTGCTGGATAGTGTCGGATCCTAGTAGTCACCTTTCAAAGTTTTTAAACATTGATTAAAGTTAGTATATAAAAGGCACTTAAATCATGGCACATAAGTCAACTTTATTTTTCATGCAGCTATTCAGCCTCTAACTGACCTCTTAATATAGAAACTGTGCAAAGTTAAAAAGCATATAAAAATGCTTGCATACTTAAGATTTTGACCTGCTGAATTTGGAAAAAACATACATTAATCGAATTTCTAATCGCGATTACAATTACGGATGCCACGATTTCGTAATCGTTTAAAGGCGCGATTACAAGGATAAATATCCACTTACATTATTCTGCATGTTTAAGAGGTGTGTTTAGAGCATGTTACGTTGTGAGAGGCGAATCACGACTACTTCAGAATGTAAAAGGTCTAACCTAGCACAAAAGAACTACCAGTGACATAGGTGTACGCTGATATGTCAAATGTATGCGAAAAACCAGCATCCACCATTTTTAAAAAGCTGTGTACACAGCCTATATATTTACTCCACGAACTCTACAAACATGAAAAACATTGACAGGACCTCTCAACCATATGCTAAGGCAAAAATCCAGCACAACTTTGAGCAGACCAAGCGAAACATGATTATGTATTTCTGCTAAGCTAGCGACATTGAGTATCAACCACTTGGCAAAAGCTAATACTTTTAGCATATACTGTCTACTTTCTTTGTATAACAGTTCTATCTAATAACATAGACAGGACTGCTAAACAGATCGTAATCTAATGAAGACGGAAAATGCGAGCACTGTGTGCTCAAGATCTGTCTGAACTGTTCTCAGCGCCGTCAAAATAAAAGTCACAACAACAAGCGCAGTTTACTTCACTTCAGGCCCTAGGGGAACATTAGTTCTCGGGGAAGAACGACCCGATGCAAAAGCCCCTATTATTATAGAGTACCTCAGGGATGACGTGTTTTTGTAGGCAAAACCCGGAAGCGAGTTAGCATTTTAGGACTTCCGGTTCCATCGCCCCGAAGTCATTGGGTTTTTTGAATGGGTTTTTGCTAAATCGCCTGAAATAAGGTCTGTGGTTAACAAAGGCTCTAAATATTTTCACGTTTTGATCTATGACATAAAACACACCAGTTATAACACGCTTGTAATTTTTTAAACCTTTATTGTGTCTTAAAAACGGCGGATGCTAACAAATTGCTAAAAGGGACTACTTCCTTTGGCGGGGACTTTAGACATCATCATGACAAACAGGACATTTGGACAGCATAAAGTTTGAGGAAGCTTGGTGGTGGTGACGTTGATCCACGACCATGGTGTGCTGTAGTCCGTTTATAGCCTACTGTTAGCTTTTTATATCTGATGACTTTATTTAGGCTTCAAAATGTATAAATATTGTGTTAACTTGTAAAGATTATCTTGATAGACAAAACGTGTAAGTGTCATAGCCCTTTCTTAAACACAGAGCTTATTTTTTGTGATTTTCCAAAAGTCTATGGGAAAAATGCATTGCTTTCGATCGAGGGAACCCGTGCGCCGCTAACTTCCGGGTTGGCCTACAAAAACACGTCATCCCTGAGGTACTCTATAACACGCATATGTTGACTTTTTTTTATTATTATTTAAAGAAGAAACCAAACCAATGTATAGTTGACATTTGAGGTTTAATGCAATAGAAAAATAAAAAAAATTAAGGAAGAGTTTTTTCAGCTTGTTTTTTATTTTTATACAAGAATATGGCATGCAGTTGCTTCAAACAGTGGTATAACGCTATTCAATACATCGTTCAATGTAAATTGTGGTAATCGTAATTAATAATCGCAATTACAATTTCAAGGGAATAATCGACAATTATGATTTTTGTCATAATCGTGCAGCCCTACATTAAGTAATGCAAGTATTTTTTTAGGCAGCAAATTGTAACTAAACACTAGAAGAATACATATTTATTAGTAGAGAATTTGCAGAAAGCAGTTTCCCTGTGTGTTTATGGATTATTTCTGTTTTAAAAGTGCAAGGAACTTAAAAAAATACTTTAAAAGTGCCTCTAACTGCCGGTGTCTCAAGAGTATTAATGCAATAATAACTGGCCTAATCAAACAACTAAACTAATGATTTTGAGTAGCTGTCTGAGCATACATCTGATGACCAAATTATTGAAAAATATTAAAAAATTTCAAGATATACCCTTATTCAATTTAATTTTTTATTTATACCCTTATTTTTTAAACAGTCCAGAACAATAAGTTTTATATTTATTTTATATAGCACAGTTAGGGTGTGACTTACGGGGGAGTTTGAGGGGGGTGAGAACCCCCTAAAGCAGGGGTCGACAATTAAGTTTGGCAACGGGCCAAAAAAACATTTCGCCACTAGATGGCGGGCCAGAACATAGTCAAAGTATAATTAAAGAAATTAATTGAAAAATGCAACTAGAATTGCCTGTGACAGACTGTTACAGTGTCTTTTGTAACTGGTATTGAGCTGTTACTCTGTGTTAAATCCTGTAGTAGGACAATCATTAACAAAAAGGTAAAATAATATAAATTAGTGATAAATTAATAAAGCAGAGTAGTGACACGAAACCTGGCAACTGGTAACTTTAATAAGCCCATTGCATGTTTGAGTCATGCTCTTAACGAACTATGTTTTATTTCCTCTTTTCATATTGTGAATAATAAATGTGTAACATTTTAATTAGTTTGTTACACAATGGATTCTAACTTAATGTATTAATTATTTGACGTAGCCTACTTTTACACTCAGAATTATTCCTTGTCATCCTCACGCACTAAACTGCATTTTTTTTAATTGTTTGCATGCTGGAGGTACGCTATTACATCGTGTGCAGAGTGATGTTAACATTTAAGCTAGCTGGTGAGAGAAAATGGTACTATCAAAGAGTCTAAAGAGGAAAGTTGTCAGCGAAAATAGGGCATACAAAGAAGAATGGAAAGACAACTATGCGTTCATCCTACCTAGTTTTGTGAATGCAAAGCTGGTGTGTCTTATCTGCAATGAAGTTGTCGCTGTTTTCAAAGAATATAACACCGACACCGGACGTGAGCGGCGTGATGCGACGCTACAAAAGACAGTAGAACCCATTATAATGATATTGTCTACATTGGATGCGGCGCGGCGCGACACAACACATTCCCGACAGTAAACAGATTCCCTGTTCTATTTCTGACGTAGACTAAGTGCTTTGCAATGGGCGGTCTGTTGCGTTCAGTGTAGACAGCTTTTAGCTGTTGCGGCACGTCTGTAGACACGGTAATAAGATATTAGACTAGATATTTAAATCTAGACTAAAAACACATCTCTTTAACCTGGCATACACATAACACATTATTAATTTATTTTTTCAAATCCGTTAAAGGATTATTAGGCTGCATAAATTAGGTCAGCCGGAACCGGGAACACTTCCTATAACACCAGATGTACTCATTACATCAGAAGAAGAATGGCATCTACGCTAATATTAGTCTTTCTGTTTATCCCGAGGTTTACCGTAGTCAACTGGATCCAGGCCATATCCAGGTGAGATTGAGGACCTACGCCTTGACACGACCACAACGCACCCCTGAAGTGTCAGCAGAGATTGAGTCAACTATATCATCCATTGTGAAGGCCTCATCGACACGACAGCCAGTGGCACAGCTCCTCAACAAACCATCCATACCGGCGTGATGAATACGATGGATTGAACTGGATTGAACTGGAATAAATACTTTGAATGTTGCGATCCTATCGGGCTTATGATAGCTACCTGAATCGTAACAAAGCACTGTTTGCCAGAGGAGAACTGGCCCCCGGACTAAGCCTGGTTTCTCCCAAAGTTTTTTTCTCCATTTTAACACCTATTTGCCACCTGTTTGCCACCTGATGTCACCTGTTGGAGTTTGGGTTCCTTGCCGCTGTCGCCTTTGGCTTGCTTAGTTGGGGACACTTGACATTTGACATTTGATATTCAACAGTGCTTTGCATCTGCCTACATTGACAGCATTTTGTTTAAGAGCTGCTGTGCAGCCAAAATTATATACCAGTTATCACTGTAAAGCTGCTTTGACACAATCTGCATTGTAAAAAGCGCTATATAAATAAAGGTGACTTGACTTGACTTGATTAGACGGCACCATGAGACGAAGATCTATTTCAGCCGCTATTAAAATAATTTGGCTGCGGGCCAGATATTAGGCCTATTGCTGGCGGGCCGCCTATTGCCGACCACTGCCCTAAAGAATGCTTGATCCTCCTGGAAGGACATCAAAACAAATTTACCTGTAAATATGAAGATACGGTTCTAGCTCTGACTGGTTTCAAATCCTAATTTTTGCCACCCCTGAAATGGGTCATACCATTAACATTACCTGAGTAGTTTAATTAAATGCGCTATAAAACCGCACTCATTCAGGGACATGCATTTATTGCATGGACAAAGAAAATTATGTGTTTAAAGCTGCAGTCCGTACCTTTTTTTGGTTAAAAATGATCCAAAATCAATTATTAAGCAAGTACATAACCAGTCAGCATTCAAAACTATCTCCTTACCTTAGCTTGATTCACAACGGTAAGCTTGTAATAATGTTTTATAATAAGAGTATTACTTGTGGGAATTTGCGGGAAATATGAGTTTGCTTTGCGGCATTACATCACGTATGTAAGCAGAAAGAAGGAGTCCCGGCTAGTAGACTATATGGCGTGTGTGGCGTATCATTTGTAGCCTCTTCTTACAGAAGCTGAAATGTATTTAAACTTGAGCTTGTAATCCAGAAAGTTCAAAATGACAATTATCATCAACAACTGTGGTAAAAAGTAAAAGACTTCGGACTGCGGAGAGCCTACAGTAAAAAAAGGGAAAGCGATCGGGCTTGTGCAAAAACAAGAAAAAATGTCAGGGCTTTTGAAAGGTGGCGTGACCTAAAAAGGGACGCAGAGATGGCTATTTTTCTGCTGGACAGGTAAGACATTTCAATGGTTCATTGGGTAATAAGGTTACAGTAGCACACATTTCACTTAATCCATACAATTATGGATAACGATAATACACACTACATACACGCAGTCACGCAATGTTGATGTTTCAATTCGACTGAGAGCTGAGAACTGAGAGCCCCCACACATATCTGCAGCTGCACGTCAAAACATTAGATTAATCCGCGATGAGGAGCTGTGCCGAAGCACAATCCACAATCCACATAAAGATGATAATTCCGCAAATCCCTGCAATTGCAGGTTTCAAACAGAGATGGCGACAAAGAGGCAAAACTTACAGACTGCAGCTTTAAAATAACATATATGCAGTTGAATGAGATCGATCAATCCCGATATAAGTGAGACACATCATTTGACGACACTTCCAATGTGGCGACATCATGTGGTCAACATGTGAACTGGAGTGTGATTGACTGGAACACTGAGGTCGAAGTGGGACATTTCAACTTGGATATTCCCACTCTTGAATGTGACATTAAACTCTGGTCACGCATACGTGCTATGTGTCGGGCCTCTGCCCTAAACAGTTTTCACAGGAAAACCTAGCTAATTCTAGAACAAATAAAGACTCTTTGAGATGACATGAGAGTCACTGATAGATTAGGATTCATTAACCTATGGATGGGCACATTATTCAGAGTCACTGCTTGGAGCAACGATATGCTGTATGTTTAAATTTGTTTGCCAACAACATTCATGTGTGTGGCATGACCTACCGGCCTAACCTTTGAACCCTGCTCTGTATTCACATAGGATATAAGAACAGGATGTTTATGTGTGCCTAGAAAGAGCTCACTTTTCAATGAGAAGGCAGAAGAAACAAGCAAAGACCACAAAAGGAGATGGACACATTGAGGGCTGGGTCAGGGATGTCATGGTGAGCTCTTCCTGGGTTTATTATGGTTAACATGAGCTGTGATTTTGCTGACCAGTGGGTGCCAAGGCAAAACGTGCCGTGCGTGTGTTTCATGTCGTGGCACATTTGAAACCGTTTATCTGTTAACCAGTTTTTAACTGTCTTGACTGTTCCTTTAAACTGAATGTGGAGTACTCATAGATTTTTTTTTAATGAATAGGTACTAAATGGAAGTAATGAACTTGTTTTTATTGCATAAATTAATCATCCTGTTTCCAGGTTTATGGCTTTCCTTCCCACCACGTCATACAATGAGAACCTGGTTGCTTAAGCCTGTTTAACTACTGCTGTGCAAGCAGGATCCTGTCCTTGTGCTTGAGCTTCAATGAGTCTTGTGTTTATGTGACTATTGCGGTTTATTTAAATATATACACCAACTACGCCGCAACTTTCTGCTGCAAGTATTACAGCTTTCTTTGTTGAGGGAATTTTGCATGATTATAATTTATGTTTTACCTCAGTTCACTGGCAATAGAATATGTCTAGTTTATCTTAATAATAGATATGACGTTTGATTATATTTTCAGACAATATTTTCTTGGAAGATATTTAGACAGCATATGGTAAGAAAATCTTTTCCCTTCTCCAAGTTTCCAGTTTCTGTTGTGGCACATTAAAGTATCTAATTTTTCTTATCACATCTGCATAAAAGAGAAATTTGCTGAAACTACTGAAAAGATATATTCAGAGGAGAGCAAACTTGGAGGAGAACAAGGTACAAGCATCTTCAGCACTATTAGTGTATCATCCATTTTGGGATATTGCTTAAAAAATGCTGGATGGATGGAAACACCAAGATGTAAATAACATTTCCTAAATGTGCATACAACACATACACATACACTCCTAGAACTCATTCAACACATACACTCCTAGAATACATTCATAAATCAAAAAAGTCATGTGACTGAATACTTCGCTCAGATCTCCCAGAGTGGTTTGTCTGTGCATTCTAAACTGCAAGTAATTTATCACATTTAATAAAAGACAAAGACTTTCCTAGTGAATACAACTTCCATTTCCATTTCTCATAAATAAAATTAACATCTTGGAAACAGACAACCATGCTTATGGACATTTTCCTGACTGATTCGGTAAGTCAGAGAATTTGTGAAGGAAAGCAACTGTATTATTGCATTGGTTCCTGTGGAAGTTCACTCATAAAAATGATTTTTTTTTTTTTTTTTTTTTGATGCTGTTCACTTTATTTAAACAACTTATTTTGATTCAACACCATTGTATTAGGTTTCTGGTTCAAATTTAATTGCTTCATGTTAAATTGACTTGAAACGATTACTTTTTGACTTAACTTGATGTTTTCATATTAAAATAACATGTTTCAATCAAGTAAACTCAACCAGGACTCAATCAAACAGGACTTTCACTTCCCATCATGCTTTGCAAAGGGGCTGATCTGGGAGAGTAAATGTTGAAATAAAGTGTTATTTTAAGCAGTTTTTAGCAAGATGAGAAAATGTAGAGACTTTTTAATGTTTACTGTTCTATTATGTTGGTATTTAAAAGTTTCTGTTATGTTAATAGTTTTGAGGTTACCATTGTGGTGAAGTGTTGAGCTTGTGCTTGGGTTGAGGACCCGCTAACAAGAATTAAAGTTGTTTTAATAATTAAACACAACTATGGGCATGCCATGATTGTAACAAAACTGTCTTCTGGCTAATGCCTAACAATGAAAGTCTTTACAAAGTAAAGATTTTGATAAAGCATTATGCTTAGATGACTTTAGTAAAAATTGATCTTGACTGCATTCACTAAATAAACTAATCAATTAAACTGAATTACTTGTTTTAATTTTTGTTTGATGTTAGTTTTAGGATAATTGATCTTAATAGTTTTGGACAAATTAAGAATGTTAACCTGATTCAACTAAATGGCAATGAATTAACCTTATGTAATAAACTTAAGTTTACTGAAATAAATAATGTTAATTAAATGCAACATAACCCAGTTACGTGGAACTTGTTGACATAAAAAAGTTAATCCGACGTATCATTTTTTTGAGTGTTGTGATGAAGAGGGAATCGCCACAATCCACCTGCTGCCAGCAGTACTTGATCCAGCTGGCTGGGGCCTCTCAAGTGATAGAATGAAAACATGGCTCTGGCTTTTATTTTTTATTTTTTGTTAAGCATAGTGATGATTAATCACTTTTTTGATTTAACATCATTCATTTTTGAGATTTAAAAATGAATGATGATGATGTATCAAAAAAGTGATTAATCATCACTATGCTTAACAAAAAATAAAAAATAAAAGCCAGAGCTGTGTTTCCATTATATTTTTAGGGATAAAGATTGGGTGGGAGAGGATACTTTGCATCACGCCTCCATGTGTTCACAAGAAAAAAATCGTCCACGATGTTCTATTCGTTATCATTCACTTTCTCTTCTTATAAACACTGCACTGTATATTTAACAGGATCAAATGCTTGGAGAGAATGTAAAAGATTCGCTGTATCATTGAATCAGCTTGGGAGCATCTGTGTTGACCATTTCTAAGCAGATTGCTTTGAAGGTCTCTGTGCTTTATTCCTCCTCTTCGAACAGAGCTAACCATGGCTGACTCAGGGCTTTATCAGTGTGAGTGGGCTTTCAGTCTGTGTGGGAAAAGCTTGTTAGCAGAACCTCTACCCTGGAGCCCTTGCCACAGTAGGGCAGTTTTGGAGTAAATGTTAAGGCTTCAAAGAGAACATGCAGAACCTTCCTCTTCAGGCTATGGGCTAGTGACCCAGAAGATGCTCTCGTTAATTTTATGCCAGTAGCTACATCTGTTAACATGATAGGTCAGTGAGTTACGAACATCCTTAAATGTAGTCTGAATTAAGTTACCAATTAATTCTGACTGAGCGAAGAGCTTATTCTCAAGTTAGACGATTGTTTGTAGTTAACTAAATATGTGTTGGTTTTAGGCAGATCAAGTAAAGGGATAGTTCACCCAAAAAAGTCTTTTTTCTGCTATACACAAAGGAAGTTATTTGGAAGAATGTTTGTAACCAAGCAGATCTCGCCCCCATTGACTACCATAGTAGGAAAAAATACTATGGTAATCAATGGGGAGCGAGATCTGCTTGGTTACAAACATTCTTCCAAATAACTTCCTTTGTGTACAGCAGAACAAAGAAATTCACACAGCTTTGAAACCACTTGAGGGGGAGTAAATGATGACAGAGTTTTCATTTTTGGGTGAACTATCCCTTTAAATGTTTGCGAATCTAGTTTTTTTTGTTTTGTTTTTGACATTAGTGCACAAAAATAAAAAACATAGATGAGTCATGGCCTATATTTTTGCTCTTGTTTATTGTACAAGACATAACAATGTATTTCATATGGGTTAAATTGGTTACACTTTATTTTGACAGTTCTTGCAACTACATGTCAACTAACTCTCCTTAATTTGTAACTACATGTCAACTAACTCTCCTTAATTTGTAACTACATGTCAACTAACTCTCATTAGAGTTTTAGTAGACTGTTAGGTTAGGATTAGTAGAATAAGTTGACCTAGTTGCAGAATGTCTGTGGGGAGACAATCAAAATAAATTGTTAGCAGATGTTAAGCAGTCTACTAACAGACTAGTAGTTGACATGTATTTGCAAAGTTACTCATAGTTAGTAGAATGTCTAAAATGGACAATCGAAATAAAGTGTTACAGATAAATTTATGTATTTATTATATCTGTATATTATAGAATACACATTTGGTTACACATTTGTTGTGATTTTTATACAGTATGTATGAAGAAAAATATGGGTGTTTATACTTAAGTTCATACCGACTTCATACTGGGTACAAAAGCAAATAGACCTGTTCTCTTCCATGTTTTATTTTCCCTTAGTACCTTTGTATTAAAGAATGCATACCCTACAGCTTGCTATTTGAAAGGACAAGGATTTTTAGGCCCTCAGGCCTCTGCTGGGCAGAGTTCATGACCTCACTATTTGGTCTTTTGCTGAGTTAAATTAACAGTGAATTGGTTAATTTGGTGAGAAATTAATGCTTTGCAGGAATGCAACCAGGGCTTGACATTAACACCCGCCAACCCGCCAAATGCGGGTAGTTTCAGCTGTGGCGGATAAGACAGACACTCCCACTAGCCACTTTGGCGGGTTGAATATAATTTCAGACTACAGCCTAATCAAAGGTAGCCAAGCTCGTCGTATCACAAAATTACAATTCAATCACAATTCTTTATCGATTAACTTGCTGTTAGTGAAGGCGGGATCGGCGGAATCGCGCTGAATGACACACAACAGAAGCGCTCTCTCTCGTGCACTCTTTCTCTTGCGTGCGATCAGTTCTTCTTGCGCCTGAATAGTCAAATACACGCACACACAGATGTCAAAATGTCCATCGTGTGGAGTATCTCGCGTGAATACAGTTGGTTATGGCTTAAGTGGACGTAAATAGGTGGGTAAAAACTGAATATGTATCAGTATTACGACCATGCATTCAGCAGCCCAATTAAATACCTGTCTGTCATTAATGTTAATCAAACATCAAAAGATGTTAAATAAATGTATACATGTTAAATAAACCTATGTATCTGAAAAAATATATTTTTTTAAATTTAGTATTTGTAATTTGCTTCTTTGTTCTTTTTATATAGCCTAACAAAAATAACTTATAAAATTTCTCATATTATGCTTATATTGCCCACCTGTACATACCAGCTGATATACAATGTAGCCTAGTCTTGATTTGGGTGGTCGATCTGCATTTGAAAGTTTGAAAGGGTTTTAAATCTTGTAAATCAAGTAAAATGACTCAAAATCAAGTCAACTTTAATCATATGAAATTTCTCATTTAATCAAAATGTAATTTCTCAACAGCAAGATTGTGGCCAGTGAAAATGCTGAGTGGCTAGTAAATTTGGAAAACCACTAGCCACAGTGGCTGGTGAGCAAAAAAGTTAATGTCAAGCCCTGAATGCAACTAATGTCTGCTTGACTTAATTCATTTTACTCATTAGTTGCTGTTTATCTGCTGCCCAGAAGGAATGCAGCTAAATGGTTTTGATTTTATCCATCAGGAAATTGGTTACATAGCAAACTGAGACATAAACATCCAATAATAATCTATCTGGTTCTTGGTTAACATTATCCAGTGGCTTGTGCGGCCTAAGTGAAGTCAGCTGGCAAGGAAAGTTATTTTGATTAAAGTAAAAAATCTGATATGTTTACTGGGTCAGTGATGGGTTGAATATTAACTTCTAAAAATATGTTTAGGTAACAGTTAGTAGCAGATATGAAACTATAACAGTATTGCTGCTAAAGTCACCAGAACTTTAGAACACTTTGATGATGTTTTTGCAAAAAAAAAAAAAAAAAAAAAATCTTCTGGAGGAACATCTCCATGGACCCTGTTTAAACATTAGGTGCCTTGATGAGGACTCTGTGCCATGTGATGAATGTTTAGATTATTACTGGTATGTTTGTTTCTATATAAGACATTTTTGTTGTTTGGTTGTTTGGTTTTCATTTTCCTTAGGTAATCATGTGCAATTTCATACGGCCTTGCTCTTTGAAGAGGTGAGGTGGGATTTAGTGGTGGTGTAACAGATGATGTTGTTCTTGATCTGCAGCAGGATGTTCCTGTAAATCTGTGGTTGAACTACAAGAAAAATTGACAAATACCCATCTTGACAGTTCGTCTTTACCGTGTCACTGGCTCATGTCGTTTGTCTGCATGATAGCTGAAGTGACATCTCAACTCCATGAGGAACGTGTATACATAAGACTTGATAAACTATGTATTACCATTAAGGTCAGTGGTTGGGCCTTCATGATGGAATGTGCCAGAATGGAAGGGCTCAAATATGGCTCGTCTGACAGGTGCAGCTGCAGACAGGACAGTGGCTCCTCATCTGTCCTGTGATGTGTATTGCCTGTCAACACAGCAGGGTCTCCACTGTATATAGGAAGCAGAGGTTATCAGACACATGCTCTGCATTCTCATGATAAGATTTGGAACGTCATGGATTTGTTTTTGCCACCTTCAGCTTCACTGGTGCGTCTGAGCAGTGAGAACATGAACTGCAGTCAGTGGATTCTACTACTGACAAACCTTTCTGCTATAATCCTAGACAAAAACATCTCTTTCAAAAAAACATTACCATTCAAATGTTTGCAGTCAGTATGATTTTTTTAAAATGTTTTTGAAAAAAAAGTATCTTATGCTCAGCAAAGCTGCATTTATTTGATCAAAATATGGTAAAATAGTTATATGTATGTAATGTAGTGTAAATGTACTGTACATTTTACATGAAAAAGTTACTGAGTAATACTTCATGGCAATACGTTGCATATAAAAATTGGTAACACTTTAGTATAGGGAACACATATAAACTATTAACTATGACTTTTCCCTCAATAAAATCCTAATTTACTGCTTATTAATAGTTAGTAAGGTAGTTGTTAAGTTTAGGTATTGGGTAGGATTAAGAATGTAGAATAAGGTCATGCAGAATAAGGCATTAATATATTCTTAATAAGTACTAATGAATAGCCAATATTCTAGTAATATGCATGCTAATAAGCAATTAGTTAAAAGACCCTAAAATAAAGTGTTACCTAAAAATTAGATATTTGGCTTTCTAGTGTCACTTTTGCAATTGGTCAAATAGTCAGCCTTGTTAATATATGGCTAATGTTTTAGGTAGCTAGTTAATCCCATGTGGGGAATTGCACAATAAGTAGTTTGAACATTTTCTGAAGACAATGTGAGAGGCACTTTCCTTTAAAAAAATCATTAATTAAAAAAAAATGCTTTGCAGTTTTTAATATTTTGCTATATGCTTTTGCTAGGTTATGGGTGGTTTCTAGGGAATGGAAAGATGGTTTCTCTGATGTATTGGATGGTTGATCAGTGGAGTCTCAAGTCAGTCCCTGCTAAAAAGAAATGCTATAGGATTTTCCCCTCTTTTTTGTCCACTTGCTGAAAATTAGAAGTCTAATTAGTGATGCTGAATTAATTGAATTTCTGTATGAAATTTAAATTAGTTATTTTCTTAAATTCCTAAATTAGTGATGCTGTCTACTACCTAACCTAACTGCCCTAGTGATTGACCTGGTTTCACGAGTCTCTCTAGCATTTATCCTTCCTGGACTCTTCTAAAGGGCACAAGTCTGGAGGTGATAGTGCTCTATGATATTCTGGAGACATGTCAGACCTCTGGCTTCAGCCGCGCCTTAGCAGCACTCATTTTATTTTTACTGTCTTTGACTGGCTAATTTTTTAGAAGTTCATCAGAGGCCATCACAGAATAGTTTATTCAATATAAATATCAAACCTGTGTGTGTGTGTTCTGTTCTGTTGTCTTTTTTTTTTTTTTTTTTTTTTTTTTTTTTTAGAGAAAGGAACTCAATTTTATGGAGGAAGTTTAATTTAATGCCTACATGAGATTCCACAGACTACTTTGTCAGACAGTGAGTCAGCACTTCCACAGTAACCACAGAAATAGTTTTCTCATTGATTTACTGGAATTTGTGTGCACACATGAATGCCCACACACATGCAGGAAGCTGTCATTGTTCCAATTGTGTTTTCTTGGAAAGCTCAAAAACGGTTTGTAAAAGTAATGGAACTGGCAGATCGATCTATCTATCTATCTATCTGAAATTAAAAACTGTAAATGGCTTTACAGTACATTATACTGTATTTAATTTTACTGTAAAATACTGTCAAATATATGGTTTTGTAAGTAAAAACTATGAATTACCATATAATTTACAGTAAAAAAGTTTTGTCAGTTTTGTCTTTGTGTGTATGACCCTGTGCACCACCTATAAGTATTGACCATGTTTTGAACAGGTTGATCAAATTTTCATGTTGCGATTAATTGCTGAAGCTTTTATCACGGTATACGGTATTATCACGATATTGAAATAACAAATAGTAATAACAAAAAGAACTCTGAATGTTTAAATACAATAATACAATACACAAAAAATATATAAAGTAAAATTTTCAAACAGATTAAATGCAAAAGAATTAGGCTATAAAGAACAACAGGTAACACTTTACAATAAGGTCTCATTATTTAATGCATTAACTAAGATTGAGCAATAGCTACATTTGTTACAGAAAGTATTATTTATAACAGTATAACATTATATTAATAACAGTAACTAAGAAATTAACATTAACTAAGAATAATTAATGCTTTATAAGTATTTTTCATTGTCAGTTTGGTAATAATGAATTAACATGTTAACTAATGAAGCCGTATGTCTCAAAGTTTTACTGCACAATAACAAATAATCAGAACATTTCTAATCATTAGGGCATGTTGTAGTCCAGATTAAAATATAAAAATGTTTAAGTCTGAAAATAAATAGCCTATTAAGTCTTTAAGAATTAAGTAATTGGTGCTGTGATGAACAACATTGAGATTACAATGGCTTTTTGAAGCATTTTAAAAACTTCACTAGCGCAGTTGCTTTGTTTGCGGGCTTTCCGGGGTAACCGCTGCATTCTGCTGTTCCATCAGCACCCTCTGCTGTCAGAGAGTGAACGTGCACTTTCATTCCGCGCATCTCCTTCACTCGTTCCGCCATGTACTTCTCGTGCACGTTGGGCTTGTTTACATCTGAGCGCGTGTCCCTTTGACGCAGAATACAGCTGTGTTGTGCATTTTATACGGTTGATGGAGAAAGTATTCTTAAATGCATTATAAAAATCTATCTATCTATGTAAATTAAGTATAGTTTATTTTGAATTTAACAGCTTTTTACCAGTTTATAGTTGAAGGCCTGATGATCATCCAAAATTATGTTTAATTTATAGTAAACAAAAGGTGTAGCATACATTTTTATTAGTGAAAGAGAGGTTTATCCAGTCTTTGAGCTTTGCGTCAAAACTAAGCCATAAAAAATGGACTTGGATTTTCAGTTGACACTGGGAACTACTGGCCAACTTCCATTTGCAATATTCAAAAGTGGTTAAATATAATCACATAATACACATATCCTTAGATTGATAATCTACAGAAAAAGAAAGAAGAGAAAAGAGCATCATGTTCAGATTAAAGCATTTATGCAAGCCTTAATGGTTCAAACCCCACCCACAGTTCCGTCATTGGGTTAATTTCTCTCAGCTTTCTGTCACTGGATAATTCCTTTCAGTTTTCCCTATGGTAAGCCACTTTGGCTTATAAATCATTTAGATACAGTTATTTTTTCATGCACGGTGACAGACCAGATTGACGAGAATGTTATATGTCATTATTTTTTGGAATGGTGACACTGACTTGAGTTGCTGCCAGATCAGAATCATTTCTCCCCTCATTTTCAATAAAGTCCTGTTGTACCATATGTGAAACATGCTGAAGCCACTGACTACCATTCAAGATGTTATTATGCCATTGAACCATAATTCTGAATAACTTGAGTTCTAGTTTGTTATGCTCGTGGAGCCCAAAAGATCAGTTTTATAATTATTACCGTTACAGCAAAATATTATCATTTTTATATTATTGTTATTGATATTTGGATATCTTGACAACTTTTACCTTAAGACAGGAACATCACATTACATCTGATATTTAATTTATTGGCATTCAAATGCAACTACTGGTTTTTCTTCAAATAAATTATTATCACTTATTTAGATAATATGAGTGGATTTCAGAGTTTATGACAAAGTCTATGACCTTATTTGTCATAGTATTTGCAAGGACCACCTTTTCAGTATTTTTGTGTATGTATTTTAATGTATTTTAAATGGTTTAGATAAATAAACTGGAGCTAAACACAATTTCGTCTATTACACTTAAACTTACAATTACACTTACAAAATCCACTGTAAGAAAAGCAATATATTAGCTTCAAAATGCCAATCAGATCAGGGACATCTAAACTATCAAAAAAGTAATAAAGTATGGCAATTTCCTCTGTTAGAACTTAATATGGTTTAGACTCATAATACTGAAATCATTAGCGAAGCTTCCGAATGGCTTTCTCTTAAGCTCCCCCCTTTGTCAGATTACTGCTTTACTTGAGTGGAACATGTTGAGAATGTGAGTTAATTACACCGTTGACTGGCTGCTCATGTGTGGTGACTGTGTTCTGTATCATTAAGAAGCTACTCATCAGAGAAACACCTTGAATTAGTGACTGACATGATGTTTAACCTCACCAATGTTCTCACCTTCATAAATCACTCTCACAGGAGGAGCCCTCGGCGGACCGCGCGCTCTAGAGTCAGCATCTGGCAGAGCTTTAACTGGGAAACATCAGAGTTTATTGACTGTTTTATCGCCCATGTATGGTAGTCTCTGGTTTATTGAATATTTTCCATGAGCTGATGTGAATATTTTTTAAATGAGCAAAAGCAGCAGTAGGAATCCAAATCACGGCTGCTTCATTGAATACTGTATGGAGAGAATGCAAGCCATTGTTTACTCATTTTAATACTCTTCTTATATTTGCCTAAGTTCAGTGGAGTATTGCAACTTTTCATATTGAAACTGAACTATAAACTCGTTCCAGTATGTCTTTCTGAGCAAACTATAACATTTATTCTGCTCTCATCTGTCAAAATCAGCTTCAAGGCACAGTTCACCCAAAATGTAAATTATGTCAACTTGTGAAACAAAAGTAGATATTTTTGAAAATTATTGGGGTCCAAACAACATTAGACCTCATTGACTTTCATTGCACAAACAAAAAAACAAAATATCTTCTATATACTGTCACACAGGTTTGAAATAACATGATGCTGAGTAAATGATGACAGAAATTTCATTTTTGGGTAAACTTAAAGGGTTAGTTCACCCAAAAATGAAAATTTTGTCATTAATTACTAGGGTTAATTACTAACCCTAACCCTTACCCTAAACTTATCCATCATAGAAAATGTTTGGCATTTTTACATTTTCAAAAAAACAAAACAAAACAAAACAAAACAAAACAAAACAAAAAAACAACATAATTTAGTATGTTTATTAACCCATTTCCCCCATGGGGACTGCTGGCTGGTCCCCACAAAGTAGGTGATTTCAGGTTTTACTATCCTTGTGGGGACCATTTGTAATATAAACCTGTACACATTCACACACACAACAACCTTTTTTTTTTTTTTTTTTTTTTTACAGTATGTGTGTTCTTTTCAAAAGACTACCTCATATACTGTATATGTTTAAGCTCTAGTTCATAAGTATGGTAAAAATATGATGAATTTTATGTTGCTTCAGTCCTGGTGTTCATTGTAGTGGACATGAAAAAAAATCTAATAACAAAATGAGTTGGCACAAATTTCTACATTGGAGAAGAGCAAATATCAAGGTTTTTATTTTTATTTTTTGCTTAGTAGAAAAAGCAGGTCTGACAGATAAAGCAGTTTGGATAATGGATGGATGGATAATATAATGTAACTATGCTTATAATAATATCAGAAGGTTTGACAAGCCTGTAATGGAACCCTCTGAACTTAATCAAGGGTGAGATGTTGGGTGGTGCAGGATAAAAGTAGCTACAATATAGTGACATTTCTCTTATGAGACTGGCCTGGGAACAAAGTCTATTACTCTTTTGGTGCCTTTAACGTAAGTGGTTATTTGACCAAAATCATACACTTTGTTTTAAAACTGGCTGCAAGCAAAAGTGGGAGGAAACATCCCATTAGTGAAAACTGTTCACATACAGAAGCTTGAGAGCATTACACCAAAGGGGCAGTGCTGAATCACTGTAGCTTGTAGAGATGTTTTAGATGTTTGAAATGAGGTTAAATAATACTGACAATGAATTAATGATAAAGGTTCTTTTTTTGGCATATGGTTCCATGAAGAACCTTTAACATCAATGGAAACTTTGCATTACACAAAAGGTTCTTTTTAGTGGAAAAGAGGTTCTTTAGATTATGAAAATATTCTTCACACTTATAAAAAGTTTTCTTTTTAGAACTGAAAGGATCTTTGGGGAACCCAAAATTTCCAGTATGGTGTGTTACATTCAGTCTTGGCTATGACATTGGTTTTGTTCAAATTTATCAATTTTCATAATTGGTCATTTGACCAAAGCCTGAAAAGAGACTTAATCACTGAGAGCTAGCATGACTACATAGCATGACCCTTATACTTATATGAACCATGACACTTGGAAGCTGTGCTATATAGAATATAAACTTTTATTTTTTGTTCACTGTTTAGACTTGGAAGTGACCATTAATATTACTTTCTCTATGTGCTGAAAGTCCCTGAGATCCCCTGTTATTCTAATGGTGGAGTAAGTTTGGATGATTAATAGCCTCTTCATTTGAGCTACAATGTTGTCTGAGATGCTGGACTATTTGCTTTGAAGAACTACCATGGTCCCCCATTCCACGGTGGCAGCACATTATTTCTTTCATTTGGCTGCATGTCTGTCATTATTACGGGGTCATCTTACCTGGTGCAGATGTTACTTTTACTAATGAGTAGCCAGGCTCATTTTATGAGGTTAAAGTTGAGAATGCGGGGTCAGGCTTAATCTAGAGACGGTGAGAATCATCTGTTCTGCTGCTTCAATGTCACCTTGTCTTGTAGCACAGGAGAAAGGTGCTCTCACTTTAAAAGAAACATTACCTGCCATTCATGACCAAAAGTGCCAGCTGTCAATGTTCCTGTCACACTGACTCTTTAGACACACATATGCTTTACCTGCAACTCAGCATTTACTTCTTCACGTGCGCTCTATAATAAGACCTTCTGTGGGGCATCCAAAGCCATAGTTTTCTTAGATTGATGTTTGACCATGTCTTGGTCTTTTGATTTATTATTATGCATTGCTTGGGGTCTGCAGACATAATTTCTTAATTGTACACAGAATTTTATGTGGTGTTTGTATGTTGTCAAGGTTCTACATCTAGATACAAAGTTTTGAGCTGCTGGATAAAATGGACTCAATGCAACACAATTTGGGATGAAAGAATTGTATTTAAGAGAATCTGTTATGCAATACGCACACATTTTAGCACTTTCATATTTTTATATTCAGCAGGGAAAGCTAAACAGCAGTTACAGTATCACAGGTGTGAATGTCAAGATTGTAGCTATGTTCTTTGCCAATTTCACCACCTACTATTGGAAAGATCCGTTTCCATGCTATACTGTGATGCTGTAGGCCAGGGCGCACTCAACAACTCAAGTTGAGAATTGAAAATTTCTCAATAACTGAACAAGTTTTTCTTTCTTATTAACCAGAAATTGTTTACTAATCTTCACTTCTCAGAATATGCAACAGACCATTTATCAGGCCAGCGGCAGTATTACTCAATCTTTCCAACTAACTACTTATTGTTTTGTATAGGTTATGAGTTTGTGTCTTTTTGCAACCCAACATTTGGATTGTCAGAAATTATAGCTCAACTAAGGATAAGTTAAAACATCTGTTGTTACAGATAGTGTAAATATCATGACATAGGACCCCATGCAGAGAGGGTTTGGCTGCTTTCCAAGGCCTTTGTTCTTTGTGAGCTGTTTAATTTCATTTACTGGTGGTCACTGATTATTTCCAAAAATGGTGAGCCTCCTAATTGGCTTTTGCACACTATTCTTGATTATAAACCCCAACAACCTCACACACAGTTGCGAACACAAAGACAAACACTTTGACATTTTACATTTGCTTATGTTAATTTACAATGCCTGAAATTATCCAAGTATTACTACAACACACAAACAATCACACAATTTCATGTCTAAAGAGAGAGAGAGGAAGAGAGAAGGAGTCAGAAAGGAAGGAGAACTACACAGCTGGCCTTGGAATGGACACCTGGGCTCTATGTAGCCCTGTTCTGATTGGCCAGATGAAAGATAGCGCAGGTTTGGTGACAGATCTGCCCACGTGCAGATGTTCTGTACTGCTGCATGCAGGGGTAATTATGAGTCTTCTACTGCGACTCTTTGTGAACAGCTGGGAGCCAACTGATGTCCACCTCAGCAACTTTCATCAGCTTACATTCAGCATGCTCCCGGAGACAAGTCTTCACGATTAAGGAGTTGAATGATGCAAGTAGACCTCAAGGCTGCATTTGTGTTTTTAAAATGACAACCTGACAATATCATTATTTACACACAAATTGACTAGTCTTAAATTGCCCAGTAGTTATGATTTAAAGCAAGGTTACTGTTGATAATACAGAAATTTAGTGGAGGATATGCATCCTTTTAACTGGGTATGAATGATTATTTTAAGTTGGATCGGTCCAAGGAGTACTTCCTTAGAATTTGGACCACACTAAGCACATCTTAAATCTACAAGATAAATGGCTGTAAATGTTTTCAAGGACCTGTAGATAAATAAACTGATAACATCTATTGCCTATTTACATTATGACTGAAAATAACTTCAGATTTGCTGCCAGAGACCAGAATACATGACAGGCTAAATTTTGATTATTCAAAGAGCGAAAAAACAGGGAATTAAGTGAATAAATCAAACCACATGATGTGACTAATAGAAATGCTGGAAGTGGTATTGAACTCATGAGTCCCCATAATTTATATCTGTTTTAAGTTTTAGTTTAACCATCTTCTTGATCTAAGCATGGGGAAAGTATTTGAGAAGTATCAGGATATAACGAGTATTAAAGGGATCTTAAAGGGGACCTATTATTCACTTTTATAAGATGTTTAAACATAGTTGTGTGTAAACATCCAGCATATAATGGTAAAAATCCACCCACTCCTTTCTTTATAATCCCCATAAATCATAAACAGTCTCTCCAAATGAGTGGTTCTAGATTTCCCCCTACTCTTACATAAGAGTAAGCCCCGCCCATGACTGACAGAATCACAGAATTGGCCCTATTAGCTTAGCTCCTCCCCTGAGTGAGTTGTACACAGTCCGCCATGTTTATCTCCTCACCAGAGCATTAACAGCAGCATTCAGGTAAGAACTGTATTCTTTTTAAAGCTACTAAAGTTATTTAATCAAGAGCAGTGATTTTTTTTCTGTTTTTCTTTTGTTGTTTGATTCATATTAAAAGCATATATTATGCTGCTGTCACTTTAATACACAGCTCTAATATACACATGCAATTTCTTTCCCTATGTTCACAGACATAACCCTGTGTTTGTGAATTTTGTATGTTTTTGATGTAACCTTGAGTGTATTTGACAGTTTCCAATCACCTTTGAGTGTAAACTAAATGAGCCAATGCACACTGGTGTGCGAGATTTGCGTCTCACGCTCCGCCTCACAGAGCAGGTATAAATGCGGAGGCAGATGCAATGCAAATTCAGGTTTTTGCTGAGGAGCCAAGCTGGTGACACGGCTGCTCAGTGGTGGTACAGCAATTGTGACGACTGGGCGTAACGTTTCCATTCCCTCCTTCAGGGAACGAGGGTTACATACGTAACTGAGACATTCCCTTTCAGTCATCCCTACCAAAGCACCATTATTGCTGCCCCTTCCAGGCCCCATGTAAGCCACCTGATCCCTACGCACCTGCTGGGGCGGAAGATAGAATTTTGATTACTGTTGTTCCGCTTGACCCATACTATTGGATAATGCTGGGAAAGCATGCCGTTTCAAGCAAAAAGGAACACTACGGAGGCCACATCCTGCCCGCAGAGAGGTATCATGTGGGGATTACACATATGGACTGGCCATTCAGACAGTGCAACATATAAAAAGGTCTCCGAGGTAGATCACCTAAGTCCTCCATGTCCCCTCTAGAGACCACACATTAAGGTTCCAGAGGTCTGGTCACAGTTGTATGTGGCACCTCAGTCGATGGTGGAGGCATCCATGAAGACAACAGCATGCCTGGACACTTGATCCAGGGGAACTCCTGCCTGTAGAAAGGCAGGGTCTGGCCACGGGCTAAAGGTTTGGCAACAGGTCAGGGTGATTGTCACCCGGTGCGTGCCGTGTTGCCATGCCCATCTCAGGCCATGAAGCCATTGCTGAAGCGGTCTCATATGTAGCAATCTGAGCGGCTGAATTGCATAGCCGAGTCTGATGGTCCGAATGAGCCAGCGAGATGGGCTGGGGAGCGCTAGCCAAGCCCCCAGAGACCATGCAAGCAGGACCAGAGGGACCATAGATGTACCTGCAGTGGGGCAATGAAGTGGGGCACAGGGACCCGACTCGGAAGGCATAGCGTCCTGAAGTGGGGTCTGATTGTGTGGTGGGACACTTACCTGGCTCCACGGTTGGGCAGGGGGTGCATGAGAAGGCACAGTTCCTCGGTTCCTCGAACCGCACACTGCTGCCCACTGGCGATAGGAGAGGGCCATCTGCGCCCTCTTGGGAGTTTCTTAGAGCTACCCAGAGGTAGAGGAAACTGCTTTTTTATTGATAATTTAGGTACCGCTAGCTGTAGGGCTGAAACAAAACTGAACAAAGGATTCTCCACACGGTCCTCCTTCAGGGGAGGGAGTGGTGCGGTCATCATCTCCCGAAGAGCTGTTCCCTTCATCTCTGGGTTGCCTGTCTCATGGCCGCTTGCTCTTACGCTTTCTGCCTGGTTTGGTGGGGACCTGAACGGGATGTGCCACTTTCCTGTGACCAGCTCCCTGCTGTCTGGGTGAAAGCTGCTGCTGAGGCTGTGCGGGAGTGGAGGGTGGAGGAAACCACAGGGGGGGCGCCCTTGGCGATGAGAAGGTGGAAGGGCTGCAGCCGGTGGCAGGGTGGAAGCAGCAGCAGGCCGCCGGGGCAGGATTGATCGCCTCCGTCTGCTTTTGCTTCTTCGCCACTAGGCGAAGTTCTCAACCATGTCGCCGAAGAAGCCCGACCTGGGAGTCAAGGAAACAATACTTGTCGGTCTCCCTCATATCCGCCAGGTTCAGCCAGAGATGGCGCTCCTGGTCGACAAAGGTGGACATTGTCTGACTGAGGGACTGTGCAGTGATTTTCGTCGCAATCAAGGTGAGGTCCATCGCTTTGCACAGCTCCTGCATCAGCCCTGGGTCAGAACTACCCTTACACAGGTCTCTAGGTGCCTTGGCTTAGTAAACTTGCTGGAGAGCCATGGTGTGCAGGGTAGAGGCAGCCTGTCCAGCAGCTCTGTAAGCCTTGGTCATGAGAATGGACGATAACTTACAGGCCTTGGATGGGAGACGCGGGTTACTCCTTCAGGTGGCAGCGCTCTTTGGACACAGCTGTGGAAGAGCAGAACAGTTGAACAGCGTGGCTCTGAAGTGAAAAGCTGAATGTGCATTGCATCTGCTTCCGCATTTATACCCATGCTGCGGGGTGGAGCGCAAGATGCAAATTTCTCACTCCAATGTACATTGGCGCATTTAGTTTACACTCAAAGGTGATTGGTCAAAGTGGTCGAACGTGACTGACTGAAAGGGAACTTCAATGTCATGTAAGCATAACCGCGATATAGATGATAATTAAAACCAAACAGATTTTTTGTTAGTTTTTGACAAGGTATCTAAAGCACGAGTTGTGCAGGCTCCACCCTCTTCTAGAAAGCAGGGTGGGGAGCAGCAGCTCATTTATATTTAAAGATACATGCAAGAAAACTGCATGTTTTTACTCAACTGCATTTTTTACTCAAAAATGGGCATATAAAACATGGTATAATAAATTATCTGTGAGGTATTTTGAGCTGAAACTTCACAGACACATTCTGGGGAGACCTGCGACTTATACACACACACACACACACACACACACACACACACACACACACACACACACACACAGATATATTGTGTTTTTAATACAGTGGACATACAGTGATAGTCAATGTTGTTTCACTCCAACGTTCTTCAAAATTTCTGTTGCGTTCTGCAGACTAAAGAAATTTTGAATGTTATGAAAGTGAATAAATGATGATAGAATTTTTATTTCTGGATGAACCTTATTGCCATCAATGCATGATTTTATTCTTATCACCATTTGCTCTTTTTCTGACATAGAAAGGTTTACCATATCTGCCTAGTAAACTAATATTAGGGTACAATCCAGACATAAGCAAGTTCCCTTTGAAAGAAAAGAGAAAAGAAGTCAACAAAACAGGTGGTGAACTTAACCTCACATTAATATTTTATGCATATGACCTTTGAAGTTGATATGAGTAATGTGCGGTTCACCTCTTTCTCACAGGTGTTTAAAATGACTCCTCTACACATGAAAGAAACCTCCAAAAGGACTCTTTGGTTGCTTCCCCATGCATGAGAAACATTTAAATGGGAGAACTTAAAGCCCAAATATGGTGATATAGTCATTTAAACTGTTAGAGGCATCAGTTTTAAATGTTTGACTTAATATCCTCTTTGTGTTGCATGGCATCTAATTCAGTGCTCGTGCTGGTATGAATGCGTCTGTAGGTTTGTTCGTGTGGGCCTGTGTGTTTATAAGAGTTTGTAATGTGTGCATTTCAGACCGGTTGAACCTCCTGACCTGGCCTAATCACACACGCACACGCACACACAGCACTGGTTAAGATGAACTCCAATATTCTCTAGCAACATCAACAGTAAGAGATCTGTGTGTGGATTCACCAGGTGCTACTGCTGAAGAGGAAGAGGATGAAGAAGACTAATCTGGCCACCTGGCTGATAGGTCTCAAACACAGTCTCAAACACCTGTGGTGGATCTTTCACTGATAGTCTAATGGCTTAATTTATACAGCTGATAATTGCTGCACACTCCAATAACTTTTAAACTCAAGAGACAATCCAGCCTCTGTGTGTCTTGTCCATTCTTAAACGTGTATGTGCACCTGGTGAACAGTGGCTGTAGCACTGATATAGAAAAGGGCCTTTCCTTTAGACAAGGTTTGTTATCTCTGCTAAGTGTATGCCTTAGACAACCTGGTGCTGTACTACAGCTCGACAAAGGCTGACATAAAAATAGCCTGTTTTTACGCATGTCGCTGATAGGGTTAAGTTTGTGTCTGAGAGTGTGTGTGGCATTGAGAGAAAATGTGTGAGTGTGACTGTGTGAGTGAATGGTGACTGCACTGACAGGGCCACCCATTTAGTCTCAGCAAGTGGCCCACCAGAGGAGGGGCAAAAAAATACAACCTCCATGTGCACCTTTGCCTTTTGCGATCCTTACCCAACCCCAATCATGAAATTACACTACACAGTCTAATTATTACTCTGTTACACTGACCCAGTTCCCAGACTGTATAAGAACACAGCAGTTTTTTGTATCAGCTATCAAGTGGTGCAGAAAATGGCAATTATGTTCCAATCAAGTAAAATTAAACATTATATTATCCATATGTACTGTAGGCCTTTTGTACACATGCAAATGTTCATATAATTTCCTTCGGTTTAGCAATAATATGAAATTGCTGATGCCATTGCTGGGACACATTTTATTTACCGGTTACACTTTATTTTGATGGTCCCCTTTATATATTCTGTTGAATATGAACAACATTGTACCTACATGTCAGCTAACTCTGATTACAACTAATTCTCATTAGAGTAGTAGAGTATTAGTAGACTGGTAGGGTTAGGGTTAGTAGAATAAGTTGACATGTACTTGCAAAGTTACTTATAGTCAGTAGAATGTCTGTTTCAGACCATCAAAATAAAATGTTAGCATATTTTAAGCAGACAGTCTACTAATACTTTAATGACTGGTAGTTGACATGTAGGTACAATGTTACATATAGTCAAGAGACTATAAGTAACAAATCGAGTTTCATTAATGATTGTTTTAGTTAGTACTTTTAAAGAATGTGTGGAAAAAAGCAATGCAGAATTTAATTTTTTCTTTACAGAATTTTAAGGATTTTTCAAAGTCTTTTTAGTAAATGCAGTCCAGGAATTGACCTTAAATATTAATCAACAATACTAAATTACCAAAAAATGTGGTAACATATTTCATTTATTTATTTTTCTAAAATATAATTACAAAATGTATAATCTTTTAATTTTTAATTTTTGTTTTAGTTGTAAGTCTTATAGTTGTAAGCTATACTGTATATGTTTGATTCACTTACAAGAACTGACTCAATAGAGTCATTTGTTCAGGAATCGGTCTAATCTATTCACATTGTCTGTTTTGTGATGCAGATTCTGGAGTAGTTAGGTGATGCTGTTGAATAAATAACAGTAAACAATGCAGGAAACAGTATTTCACTGTCCTATTCTATCCGTATTGGCAGTAGAATACACATGTGAGAACTGTGAACGATCGTCATTTGGTTCTGGTATATTTTGAAAATGTAACCGATTCTGAATAAGAAATAAAGCTTACACTTTATTTTAATGTGTCCCTATTACTGTGTAATTATACATAGAAGTACTGAGTAATATTAATTAAGTACATGTACTTACTTTAGTGTTACGGTAGGGTTAGGGTTTGGTTTAGTGTTAGTTGCATGTAATTATGCCTAATTTATGGTTATTACTATAGTAAATACTTGTAACACGTGTAACAAGGACACATTAAAATAAAGTGTTACCGAAATAAATTCCAAATAAGAACTGCTTCTTGATTCCCAAACCTAATAGCTAAGCTACAGATCAAGTGATGACAGTCAGAAAGACCACCCTCAATGTGACACCACCAATTTGTGTGGGTGTGAGAGAAAGGTGGAGAGACGGAAAGAGAAAACAATGAAGCCTGAGAGAAAATTACAGGTTGTTAGCACTCTTTTGATCCATTTGTACGGCTGTCCATATTTGTGTACAGGAGATGCTGTATTATACTCTTAAGATGTAAATGATGAACAGTTGATACATATACTGTATACTGCTGAACAAAACAGTTGTGAGCACTTTTATCTGATATTTTAGTGGAAAATCCTGCATTTTATCCACTAATCACCAACAATCCCAAATTTCACAGCATTAATTACAGCAATAGTCAGAGTCAAGCATAAGAAAATACTATAAAAAGATGTTTTCATTAGATTTCATCTGCAATTTGTCCTTAATTTACAAAGAAAACACAGTGTTGTTGTATGTGAGGAATTCAGGAAAAGCTTGTTTAAAGGCTGTCTCTCCTACTGTTGTTCTGAGGGGTGAGTAAACAGCCGATCATGTGGCCAGTGACAGAAGCCTCTACTGTGTCAACAACGTCACTGTGAGTAGCAGCTGATGGAGGCCAACACAAACACTGAATGACGGTTGTATCACTGCAGAAGCTCTGAATTGCCTTCCTCCTCACCTGTCTGAGAAGCACAAGCTCTGACTGAGATTGTTTGTGGTCAGTGCTGTAGTAAGGTTCATTTGTGTGTTGTCAAAAAGTGTTAAGTGTACTAAGTGTGCAAAGGTGTAGTGCAAAACACCCTAAATCCCATGTTTAATATTTTCTGCTTGTTTGCTGTTAGTTTTTTAATTGCTTTGGTGCAATTTTCGCAAGCAGTTGGTGAATTTTCATAACTGTTAGTACTAACATCACAACAGATCATCAAAAGTGCACTTCCCTTTCAAGGGAACTCGAGCTGCGTCAAAATGCCGTGGGAACGCCTCTGCGTGATTGCGCCATGAAGCACGTATGAAATCAGTCCAATGGAGTGACGGAACGTCATAGGCGGGTGACGTCACTGACCAGTAAACTATAAAGCCTACCCGAAAACCCATTCATTCAGCTTCTGTGCCTTCAGCAAGCGCTATATGTGAAATTGTGTGTCCTATATTGTTGTCTGTCTCAGTACACGGACTATATTACACATATTATGATGGCGAGCGAACAACAGTTCAGGAAGTGTGTTCATCCCTGCCCTTGTTTCATTATGGGTGGGAATACACACCAAATGTCCGTTGTTTGTTTGGGAGTGCAGCATGCCCAAGCAGCTCTCAAGGGAGCTGCTTATGAGCATTGTGATCTTCTCCTTCTGAGAACGCTGCACTCCCATTGAGCCCTCTTTGAGGAGAGCGGCTTGGCTCACGTTCCTCGCGGCTCTGGTCCCGCTTCTGCCAAGGCAGAGCGGTGTCTGATGTTGTGAGGGGTTCGCAGATGGATCTGACAGAGGGGTTAGAGATGGGCACTGGAAGCACACAATGTGGTTTCTTCCGCTCCGGTTGAGGCGGATGTCATTCAGGAGTTGCGTCAGTCAGCTGACTTAGCTCTCCGTGCCACCAAGGAGATGGCCAAATCCATCGGCCGGTCTATGGCAGCCCTGGTGGCCACGGAGAGGCACTTGTGGTTAAATCTCACAGACATCAAAAACAGAGATAAAACCTTTCTCCTGGATGCTCCGCTAAACCCTTCTGGCCACTTCGGTGATGCCATTTCCTCCGTCACCGAGAGGTTTTTAGAATCAAAGAAACAAGGAGCAGCATTACAGCAGTTTCTTCCCCGCCGAACCCAGGTCTCTGCGGCTGCTGGGTGGGAGCAGCCGAAGCCCAGTACGAGCTCCTCACACAGGGCGCAGCAGAAGCAGAGCTTTGCTACCTGTGCTCTCCCTCCGAGGAGCTGGGAGGTGGGGCAACGCTTGCAGGCGAAGTCCTCGAAGGGCAAGGTGGATCTGAGGACCGTCATTGCTTCTAAGAGGGCTTCGTTGAAAAAAATCCTGATGCCAGAAGTGTCAGGATTCTGAGGGTGGTCCCCTCCGAAGTCAGGCGGCGTTTACCACTTCATAAGGTGCCCGTCTTCCTTCGGTGCCCTTAGGTCGGCGCTCTGCCAACCCCGTCGCAATGCCGGGGTGCAGATGATGCAGCCAAGCCAGTCGTTCCCTGCTGGTGCGCCGCTTCAGGGCACTGTGCTGGCTGCCCAAAACACACCAGAGGCCAGCCTCGAGAGGCTGGTTCCCTTAGTAGATTTTCTGGTAGAATAGAAACGTCTGTCAAACGTATCTCAGTATGTCCTGCAAACGATAGAAAAGGGGTATGCTATCCAATTCAGAATACGACCACCCCGGGTTCTGCCCACAGTGGTGGGCCCCGAGCATGGCTCTGGTTTTGGCACAAGAAGTAGAGACTCTGCTGCAAAGGAGGCTATAGAAAGGGTTCCTCCTCCCAGCAGGGAGTCAGGATTTTATAGCCGGTACTTCATTGTCCCAAAAATGGATGGGGGGTTGGGTCCGATTCTAGACCTGTACCAGTTAAATCGCATTGTAGCAAAGCTCAAGTTCAAGATGCTCACAGTCAAACAAATCGTGTCACAAATCAGGTCAGAGGACTGATTTGTCATGATGGATCTAAAAGACGCATACTTCCATGTATCCATCCTCCCACAACACAGGAAGTTTCTGAGGTTTGCTTTCGGGGGCGAAGCATACCAATATCGGGTTCTTCCTTTTGGCCTAGCTCTGTCACCCCGCACCTTCACCAAATGTGTAGACGCGGCACTGACGCCTTTGCCCATGCAGGGCATCCGCATTCTAAACTACATTGACGATTGGTTGATTCTAGCTCAATCAGAGCAGATGGCGGTTTAACATCAAGATGTTGTTCTCGCACACATGAAGAAGTTGGGGTTGAGGCTAAACGCGAAGAAAAGTGTGCATTCTCCAGCTCAGAGAACCACTTATCTAGGCGTGGTGTGGGATTCAATTGTCATGCAAGCTCGTCTGTCGCCTGCTCGCATAGCATCGATTCTCTCAGCTGTAACAGACATAAAGCTAGGTCAGTCACTCACTGTCAAACAGTTTCAGAGACTGTTAGGTCTTATGGCAGCAGCGTCCAACGTGATACCTTTTGGCCTGCTGAACATGAGACCATTACAGTGGTGGCTCAAAACCAAGGGGTTCTCTCCAAGGGGGAATCCTTTTAGTGTGAACAAGGTCACGCGGCGCTGCCTTAGTCACATGGAAACAACCTTGGTTTCTGTCCCAGGGATCTGTGTTGGGAGCTCTTGGGCGTCTCGTTATGCTAACGACAGATGCATCTCTCACGGGCTGGGGGGCGATCATAAGTGGTTGCTCTGCCCGGGGTCTGTGGCAGGACCATCACCTCACCTGGCACATAAATCGCCTGGAGATGTTGCCAGTATTTCAGGCTCTGAAACACTTCCTTCCAGACCTCAGAGACCATCATGTACTTGTTCATTCCGACAACACATCGGTGGTCTCGTACATAAACCATCAAGGGGGGTCTGAGGTCGCGCCCTTTATACAGACTGGCTCATCAGATCCTCCTGTGGACCCAGGGGAAGCTGCTCTCAATCAAGGCAGTTTATATCCCAGGGTACCTCAATTTGGGAGCAGACACCTTGTCGAGACAGGGGCCGAGGACTGGGTAGTGGTGACTTCACCCCGAGGTGGTGGACGTCCTATGGGAGAACTTTGGTCGGGCCGATGTGGATCTGTTTGCATCTCGAGAGACGACTCACTGTCCATTATGTTTCTCCATGACAAACACAGCACCTCTGGGGCTGGACGCCATGGTACAGGCGTGGCTGAGGCTACGTCTGTATGCATTTCCCCCGATTGCGCTGCTCCCGGGAGTTCTGGAGAGAGTTCGTCGGGACAGGGTCTGCCTGTTGCTAGTAACCCTGCTCTGGCCGGCCCGAGTATGGTTCTCGGACCTGATATCCCTTCTAGACGGCTCTCCTATGGAGATTCCGATCAGGACGGACCTTCTCTCTCAGGTGAGCGGGTCGATCCTTCACCCCCGCCCGGAGTTGTGGAAACTGTGGGCTTGGCCCCTGAGAGGACCCAGCTCATGAGTTCAGGTCTCTCAACTGAGGTTGTTGAGACCATCCTCCACTCCAGAGTTCCCTCCATGAGGAAACTCTATGCCTTGAAGTGGAGATTATTCACTTCATGGTGCGGAAATCACCAGTGGGACCCAGTTAACTGTCCCGTCGGTGCGGTGCTGGAGTTCCTGCAGGATAGATTTTCCACAGGGCTATCCCCCTCCACAAGAAAGGTGTACGTGGCAGCCTTAGCTGCTTACCATGCTCCTTTGAGTGGTGTATCTTTGGGGAGACACCCGCTTATTACTCCTTTCCTTTGTGGCACTATGAGACTTAGACCTGCAGTTCGCACGAGGGTGCCGGCCTGGGACTTGGCCGTTGTGTTACAAGGCCTCTCTGTGGCTCCCTTCAAGCCTATCGAAGAAGTTCCTGAGAAGTTTCTCACCTTAAAAACTTATTATCTTTCTGCTTGCTATTTTGTCTCTCAAGAGGATTGGAGACATTCAAGCCCTCTCTGTATCTCCCTCATGCCTGGAATTTGCACCCGGTATAGTTAAAGCTTTCCTGCACCCTAGACCGGGTTACATTCCTAAGGTCCCTACTAATATTGTAAGACCTATCGTACTGCAGGCCTTCTGTCCTCCTCCCTTCCGGACATCAGACCAGGAGAAATTGAATCTGCTCTGCCCTGTGAGGGCATTAGATGCGTACGTCCACAGAGCTGCCCTGTGGAGGAAATCAGAACTGTTGTTCGTCTGTTTTGGGTCACCTAGAAAAGGTCACCCTGCATCTAAGCAGAGGATGAGCAAGTGGGTGGTCGAGGCCATCTCACTTGCTTATGAGTTGGCTGGTCAGCCTTCACCTTTGGCTATTCAAGCTCACTTGACCAGGATTATGGCCGCTTCCAAAGCGCTATTGTCAGGAGTTTCTCTCCAGGAAGTTTGTGATGCGGCAGGCCAGTCCTTGTGGCATAGCTTCGTGAGGTTCTATAACTGGACCTCGGCTCCACTCCAGGGGCGCAGGTGCTATCGTCTTAGTGTGCGCAATGATTTCACACAGATGGTCACTTGCTCATATGGCGACGGTATTAGCGTTCCCGCAGCATTTTGACGCGGCTTGAGTTCCCTTGAAAGGGAACGTCTCGGTTACGCATGCCCGTAAATGACTTGCTTCAGTTTTCCAGAAGCTGAATGAATGGGTTTTCGGGTAGGCTTTATAGTTTCCTGGTCAGTGACGTCACCCACCTATGACGTTCCATCACTCCATTGGACTGATTTCATACGTGCTTCATGCCGCAATCACGCAGAGGCGTTCCCACGGCGTTTCGACACAGCGTCTCGTTCCCTACTCAGGGAACTAAGGTTACGTGTGCAACCGAGACGTTTTTTTTCTTTTTTTGTGTTAGTACAATACACAACATCACAAAGTGTTCTTTTCACTACACAAAATGTGTCATCTATATAAATGTTTCATTCACAGTAACTCCTACTATCAAACTTTTCATTTGCGTCTGTTTTCGTTTAGTTTAACGCATTAGTCTATTATTTAATCCAACTGATCTTAATGGTTAATCAGTTAATCATTTGGTACATCTAGAGATTTATATAGATACAGATTCTATGGATATATTTTCTACTTTGTTTGCAAATTCCGATACGGATAACCAAAAATAATGAATTATTTTTACATGATAAGCGATTTATCTTCGATTATAACCACTATGTTGTGTGTGTGTGTGTGTGTGTGTGTTCATGGTATTCCCTATGTTATGGGGACCAAATGTCTCCACAAGTACAGGTAGAAGGCAGACAGATGGCACCAAGTACAGCATTTTACGTTACAGTATGCCATGTGATACTGTAAACTTTACCATGGTAGAGACTGCCACATTACTTTAACTCACCCTTATAAAGGTCAACTACAGTATAGATTCAGTCATATGGTACAGTGAAAACATTTTTTTACTGTATTGGCAGCAAACTCTGTTCTAGCACAAAACCTCAAGGCCGTTTCAAAAATTTATCACACCTTTTGATAACACACTGAATAGATAGTATTACAAACATTATGGATTTTATGTCAATTATGTAATTTAGGTAATTTAAGTGTAATTTTTAATGTGACATCTGTAGCCTGTGTAACTGTAATTATTTCAGCAACAAGGGTGATTTGAAACATGTGTCTTGCATTGTTTGCTATTGAATTAACTGTCAGTGATTAAACCAAAATTGTTCTCATTACCTATCACAATGATCTTATGTTTTGAAACAATGATTATGTAGAATGAAAATGTACAACTAGAATGAAAGCATGAGATCAGGTTTTGAAAGGTTTTGGTTTATAATTTAACACAGAATACATACTTGATGTAAAAAACAATGTAAATAAACAGTTGCACACACCCACAAACAGACACAATTAAACACTCACACTGTACAAATGGTATATTCTATCCCCTAAACCTAAACCTACTCATCACAGAAAACATTTTTAGCATTTTTAGATCACTTAGTATGATTTCAGACCGAAAAATTGTCCCCACAAAGGCAAGGATTTTGGATACTGCCATCTTTTTGAAGACATTTTGTCCCCATAACATAGAGTTTACCAGGAGCCCTCTCCCACCCACACACGCACGTGTATCTCCTTCTTCACAGACTTCTTTGGTCCCGGAAGCCATGAGACACTAGTGAGAGATAGTGTTCTCCTGGATGATCGGGACATTTTCCACTCTTTATCTGCTTGACGCCTCCGCAAGGTGGGTTCCCAGAATAAGGGGGCACACTTTCCTTTTGATACTCTTCTTCTGGTAAAAACACCCCCACCCTCCCATCCAGCCACTCCACCCACTCCACACATACATTAAAATCTGTTTGTTTATCTCGAGCAGATATCGCTCTATTTTCAGAATGGGAAACAAGCTCTGTGCTCTAGATTTGGGACGCCAATTTCGTACTTACTTTGTGTAGCTGCGTCATATTCTTTGACAATGTTTTTCTTTCTCTGTGTAAACATTTGACATTTCCCATTGTGAGATTTACTTTATATTGGCTATTTAGAGATTGCGTAATATATATAGCTCTGCCAACACACTAACATCAGTGACCTGCTACAACCTCCCATCTGTGCTGGGGAGTGGGTATTTCAAAATCTAACATGAATCAATGAGAGTGATAATGACACATTGTTCCTCTCTGCTTGCAAAGGAGACTCTGGGACATGGTGACAATCGCAAACTGTTGATGAGGCATGCCATTTTCTTTCTTGCGCCCACTGTGTGTTATGGTAACATTTTTCCTGTACTGAATTTCTTTTCTTTCACACCTACAGTTTAATAGTCCTTTCTCAGCCAGTCTAAAGGCCACGGGCCTCCCCAGACTGCACTCTGATAAAGGCTGATTTATACAACTGCTTGAAGGGGAGCAGCGTGGGCAACATCCTGAGCTATAGCCTATAACTCTTCTCTTTCTCACTCCATTATTAATGGACTAAATATCAGATTGGGGGTTTGAACAGTGAAGATTTTATTGTTATTGAAGGGAAATTAAATGAATGGAAATAAAGTGGTGTTCAAAAGTAGTTGGTATACAAGCTGCATGAACTCCAAACGTTTGTGTAAAACCTGAAGATTTGAGAATGAATCTAAGAGCATCTTGTGCTTCAATGGAAGCAAGAACATCTGTATGTCTGTACAAAGTCACATGATCAGTGTCACAAATGTTTACTACCTTCAAGTAATTACGGTCATTGGGATTTTTCTTTTGAAAGAAATTAGCCTAATACTTTTATTCAGCAAGGATGCATTAAATTGATCAAACGTGCCAGTAAAGACATTTAGGTAACACTTTAGATTAGGTACACATATTCACTATTAACTATTTGCTTATTAGATTGCACATTACTAGTGTAACCCCTCTACCCAGGTCCTACTCACCCAGCTCTGTGCGGGTCTTGAACCTGGGTCTCCGGCGTGGGAGTCAGATGCTCTAAAAAGGAGGCTAAAGCCTGCAAACCATAGTGTCTTAACTAGTCCCTTAACTTTACCCCATACCTAAACATAACCACTACAACTAGAGGTGCACCGATACTAAATTTCTCTGCCGATACCGATAGCCGATTATTCAGAATGATATCGGCCGATGCCAATACTGATACCCATAGTTTGGTTTTTCTTAAGGAAAAAAAATCTCTGCCAAATAATGTTGCAAACTATACAGGGAACCCTCTCAATTGGTACAATACTAGAGGTTACAATTACCAACAGAAGTTTTATATTCAGCTGCTGTTTATTTTCAGATATAATAATTACACTCAAATAAAAACTGTATAAACTTGTATAAAACTTAGTATCACATAAGGTAGTTTTCATAAGCACTTGTTGTCTTCATGGCAAATTTACACAAACGTAATTAACAGTAAATAAGTTCCTCTCAAGTGTTTTTTATTACAGCTGAGGCATTACAACTAGAAACTGTGAACATTGGGAAACATTCCTGAGGTAAATTTGACATGATGTGACATATTGTTCACAAGCTGTTTTATTGACGTCTTTCCGCGATTGAAGCACAAATAAAGTGATTACATGAGACATGATGCATTCTGGTAAGTTGTATTAGGCTATATCTTTCAACATACCTTTGAGAATCATGCATGTTTTTCGAGATATAACTTGTATTGAAGAGGAAGAAAAGACTCTCGCTTCTCGCTGCCGCCTGAGGCATTACAGCGATCTGACACGTTACATTTAAAAGCCTCAAAACATCATTTATTGTTTGAATTTTATGATAAAATGGACAGAATTTGAAAACTGTAACTTTTATTCTTATCAGAAGTAACAAAGCACAAAGCCTTTTGCGATTATTGGACAGGAGGCGCTACAAATAATATTTGATGTAGCAAAAAATAAAAATAAAAACGCAGACCTGGCAACCCTGGCTTGAACTACGGGTGATTCATAGGGTCAAAAAGAGCCTGCTTTAGCGTCACTATTTTTAAACTGTTAATGTGTTAAAATTCAACACAAAAGCTGGTTTGCCAACTGTCAAGAAGAAGAAGAAGAAGAAGAAGAAGAAGAAATTCAACACAAGAGTGATCTTCACACACAGCATGTATGAGTTGCAGTCTGAACACGTTTTTCCGCACCATTTTGATTGACAGGATATATTCGGCCCTGACCATCGGCAGTTGTTAAACAATCGCTAACTGGGCTCAGAATAAGTCGGGGCTACTCGCTTCAGTTCGCCCGAAGGCCCCCGCGCTTCAGCGGGGTGCTTCAGACTTCAGTAAACACGGACGACACTCATGTCCTCCGAGCCGAAGTCATGACTCTACTGAGGAAAGGAGCTATAGAAACAGTCTCCCCCTCAGAGAGCGTGTCGGGGTTCTACAGTCGTTATTTCCTGGTTCCCAAGAAAGATGGCGGTCTCAGACCCATCTTAGATCTCAGAGTCTTGAACCTCTCCCTCATGAGACGGAAGTTCAAGATGTTAACGCTGAAGCAGATCCTTGCGCAGATTTGCCCCGGGGACTGGTTCTGCTCGCTGGACCTGAAAGATGCTTACTTTCACATCCAGATAGTCGTCACGATTCTTGAGATTCGCATTCAAGGGCGTGGCTTACCAATATACAGTCCTTCCCTTCGGGCTGTCCCTAGCTCCTCGCACTTTTACCAAGTGCATGAACGCGGCGGTTTCCCCACTGAGACAGATGGGAATCCGTGTTCTGAATTATCTCGATGACTGGCTCATTCTGGCCCAGTCGAGAGCCGAGCTAGAACTCCACAGATCCGTGCTCCTCAGCCACTTGGAGTGCCTAGGACTCAGGGTCAACTTTGCCAAGAGCTCGCTGCTTCCCAGCCAACACATCACGCTCCTGGTTGCAGTTTTCGACTCAGTCCGTATGACGGCGGTAGTCTCGCCAGAGCGCGCCCTGGCCATTCAGCAGCTCGCGGCTTCAGTCAGAAACAGAGCCTACCTCCCTCTGAAGTTCTTCCAGAGGATGCTAGGGCTGATGTCTTCCGCCTTCCCGGTTCTGCAGCTCGGCCTTCTCCGGATGCGGCCTCTGCAATACTGGTTGAAGTTTCGGGTCCCTCCTCACACCTGGCGGCACGGCCGCCTGCGTCTCAGGGTCAATCAGGCCTGTTTGACAGCTCTGAAACCCTGGACGAACCCTGTATGGTTCAGTCTTGGAGTACCCCTACAGGCGGTGTCCAGAAGGACGGTGCTCTCGACAGATGCGTCCAACACAGGTTGGGGTGCTCTTTGCGAGGGCAGACCGGCCTTCAGCTCGTGGTCTCGCGAGGAAAGCCATCTGCATATCAACTGCCTCGAGATGCTGGCAGTGTTCCGAGCCCTTCAGGCGTTTCAGGCATACCTGACGGGATGCCACGTCCTAGTCCAGTCGGACAGCATGACAGTGGTGTCATATATAAATCACCCGGGCGGCCTTTCGTCCAGCCGCTTATGCGCACTGGCGAAACATCTTCTGGAGTAGGCATTTCCGAGGTTACAGTCACTCAAAGCGACTCACATACCCGGGAGAACAAACTTGGGAGCAGATATGCTATCTCGGAGCAACGTCCCCTCAGACGAGTGGATGCTCCACCCCCAGACGGTTCTCACGATCTGGGAGTTCTTTGGGAGTGCAGAGATAGACCTCTTCGCCTCAGAAGACAACTCTCACTGCCCAATTTATTTCTCGAAGGAGGAAGATGCTCTGGCCCACGACTGGCCCTGCACCCTCCTTTACGCTTTTCCCCCGATCGCTCTGATCCCTAAGGTTATCAGACGAGTCAGGGAAGACAAGCACAGAGTCCTCCTAGTGGCCCCGCTCTGGAGGAGCCAAATCTGGTCCTCAGAGCTGTTCAGGCTTTCCACGGAAGCCCCGTGGCCGATCCCCCTGAGACAGGACCTCCTTTCTCAGGCGAACAGGACGATCTGGCATCCCGAGCCAGAACTCTGGGCTCTGCACCTCTGGTCCCTCGATGGGAGCCTCCAAACCTCCCAGGGGACGTGCTAAATACCATCTCTCAGGCGAGAGCCCCGTCCACGAGACGCCTCTATGCCCAGAAATGGTCGGTCTTTGTTGACTGGTGCTCTGCACGCAGCATAGACCCTGTGGAGTGTGACGTATCACCGATACTGTCGTTCCTCCAGGAGCGTTTAGATATGGGTTGCACCCCTTCAACGCTCAAGCTTTACGTAGCAGCCATCGCAGCGTTTCACGCTCCTATCGCTGGCCAGTCAGTGGGATGAAACAGCCTTGTGGCACGTTTCTTGAGAGGTTCTAGGCGATTGAATCCACCTCGTCCTCTCACTGTTCCCACCTGGGACCTCTCTTTGGTCCTCAGAGCTCTCAAAGGGCCCCCCTTTGAGCCACTGCGTTCAGCTGACCTCAGGCCCCTGACACTCAAAACCGCTCTGCTGCTTGCGCTAGCATCGGTCAAACGAGTCGGCGACTTGCAGGCCCTCTCTGTGAGCCCTGCATGCCTTGAGTTCGGGATCAACGACTCCAAAGTCGTTCTGAAACCTAGGCATGGCTACGTTCCTAAGGTGCTCTCGACTCCATTCAGAGCACAGGTCATTTCCCTCTCAGCGCTTCCTCCGTCGTCGGACAAGCGAGAGATGGAATTACTCTGCCCTGTCAGGGCATTGAGGACCTATGTTGAGCGATCACAGCCTTTCCGGCAATCCGGTCAGCTCTTTATCTGCTTTATCCCCATAGGAGTTAGAGCCCACTCCACTAGAGGAATGGCTTCCTCTTGGGCATGGTCCAGTGGAGTTCCTATTAAAGACATCTGTGAGGCGGCCGGCTGGTCCTCACCGTCCACTTTTGTCAGATTTTATAACTTGGATATCCCGACCTTACAAGCTCGGGTCCTCTCGGTATGATACAGCGGCCTCTATCGATCTCCGCCTCATGCCACCCCGGGAGTTAGCTCCCCTCTTGCAAGTGTAACACATGGGTTCGACGGCTCCGGCCCTCTCACTTGTCCACTGGTTTCCTCACGGTGTCCAAGACAAGTTCAGTCGTTCCCTGATGTGGCACGGCGCGGTTGAATTCGTTCCCCATACGCAGTACGAGTGAAGTATCAAAAGGGAACGTACTCGGTTACTAACGTAACCTCGGTTCCCTGAGATACTGAACGAGTACTGCGTTACATGCTGTGCCACGAGGCTGCGGCTTCAGTGTCGTCACTTCAGTCGTATGACCTGAAATCCTATGGCGAAATGCCTGCTTATATAGCCGTAAGCCCCGCCTCTTTTGGCGGGCTTCTTCGCGCTCTGTGTTGCCATAGGCCGCGCAGCTATGCCGCGCCGTCATTGGTTCAACAACTTTCCATGAGTGAACCAATGACGATGCAGTTACACTGCGTTATTGAAAAAGGCTTCAGTAACAGGGAAAAAGGAGACCTTTCCCCATACGCAGTACTCGTTCCGTATCTCAGGGAACCGAGGTTACGTTAGTAACGTTCATTGAGGGAAAACTCCTTGGTAATACTGAATATGTGTACCCCAGTTTAAAGTGTGACCGACAATTATAATGTTACAAAAGATTTCTATTTCAAATAAATGCTGTTCTTTCGAACTTTCTATTCATCAAAGAATCCTGAAAAAAAAAAAAAAAAAAAAAACCATTTTCCACGAAAATATTAAGCAGTACAGCATTAATCAGTTAGTCATCTTTATTTTTATAGCGCTTGTAGAATACAGATTGTTTAAAAGTAGCTTTACAGTGATCAACAGGAAAATAATAAGGCAAACAGAGTTGAATTTGGCTTTAAAGCAGCTCTAAAAAAAGTCATTGCTCAGCTGAAGTCAGTTCAGAGTTGATTTAGTTCCATTTTAAAGATAATCAATTATTAAATTAGCTCAGTTTGGCCATAAAGCAATTGATAATAATAGGAAAGCAGCCTTGCTGAGCATAAGATAATCTCAGATTTTTAATTTGGTCTCATACTTTTGGAAATCAAGATCATAAATACACTATACCTCTTTATATGTAGAGCGAGATCCATGTTTTGCACAAATATGCATTGTAAAATACATTAATTTACCTCTAATGGCAACATATTTCCTTCAGTCTTTATGTTTGTAATGTACAATGTCAGTTAGTGTTCAATATTTATGTGATGAAGGAGCCATCTCCTCCTTTATTCTTCTTTTACATTGCTCTTTAGAACAACCCCATAAAGATTGAATGTACCTGGTTGGTAAATCCAGCATATTTCCGATATGGTGTGTAGAGCAAGTATATATACAATAGCTCTTTGTCATGCATAGCAGGCATGTCTTTGCTGTTATTAATTAATTTCACAGTTCATTTACAAAATCTACAAACTACATAGTCAAAACATGCACCAAAAAATCATGAGCACTTCAGTTTGGGAGTTCCCTCACCCTCTAACAGCTCACAGAAATAATTGTCTTTGGCCTATCCAGATATCTACCACAACCAGCTGGCCTGGCAAAAAATGTAGTTTGTGACCTTTTAGCTGATGGGTGTTACAGCCAAGAAATACATGTGTATTTGTATTACCATCTGAGATTTGGTCTTTTAACTAAACCAAATGATATACTGTACATGCATACTAAGACAGTGAAACACACAAAAGTCATACAAACACAAACTGATCACACCCTTGTGACTGATATAAGCTGTTGGATAACAATGAAAGATTTATACATTTTGCTATCATACGCTTCCCCTTTGACAGGCTGCAGAAATGGTGCAAACAGAACTGCAGACCTTTAATCATTCAAGTCTCCCACCAAGCCTAAGTCCAGCCCAATCACAGAGGTCAGAAAAGGGAAAATGTTTCCCTATGGGAAATTATTAGTGACTCTGCATTATGGGAAAATGTAAAGAAGGACTTTTTGAGGAGTATTTACATAGAGAGAGGAGTAGTCACTTTCCATAATAACAGAGTAAGGTATCCATTATCTATCATGGAAAGCAATGAAGATGGTCAGACTTGCTCAGTAACCAGTGATTTACTTCAGCCTTTTATCAGTCTGTGTAGTCAGGTTAGCATTATGTTAGTATGCAAGACAACTGTCCAAGCTTCTCATGGGTTCCAAAAAGGTGTTCATTTTGGAAGAGAAAAGTTTGACAGTAAGTCCAAACCCTTTACAGATGAGACGTTTATCTGGTCATGGTCCACTGGCAAAACTTCTCCCTACCCCTTCAACGCCTCATGAAGGGGTAAGTGCCTATTTAAACAGGACCCTTACCTTCTCAAATTTTTGAGCCAAATGGATTTTGAATACAACTTTCAAAAGACAAAATATGAATATTTTTTTACATTTATTATGTTCCATGATTATTGTAGGTACAAAATTATTAGTGCCTCAGAGTTGTCCCCTATTTGCCATTTTGAAGCCATATTATTTAGTCTATGTGATTTGAGCCAAGGAGTTATTGCATTCGGGTAGCCATTCAGTGTCATGTTCAGTTATTGTATGAGTTTCATTTTTTAGGACTTTTAGTTTGTTTCTCACTATTCCCTATTTTTCCTTTCTGTTGGTTATCATGGTTTCTAAATTTGTTTGCATTTGTTGTCATAGTTACTCATTGTTTGATTGATTATCCCCACTTGTCTTTTGTTTCCACCTTAATTTAACCTGTGTATTTATATAGTCTTCAGTTTCAGTTGTTCTTTGTCCATTCTCATTGGTATTAAGGCCCCTTCACACCAAGAACAATAACTATAAATATATCAATAAAGATATAGTTCTAAAAATCGTTCTAAATATAAAAGAATATCACTGTCCAAACCACAACTATAACGATAACGATATAGAGAAACGATATCGTTGGTATCACTTTCAGAACGATTTTTTTTTTCAGCTGTTGAATGACAAAACACTGACCGCCAAACAGAATCCATTCTAATTTAAGGGCTTGCACATTTAAAATGACAGATGAGTGAGATGACATTGTGGAAAAGTTAATCACCGAGATCCATAAAAAGCCACCTCTGTTTGACAAGTCAAACCCCCTTTTCAAGGATACTTTAAAGAAAATGTATATGGAAAACAATTGGTCATATCCTTGGAATAAATGCTAGGAAGTATTAACGAAAAGATCATTATGCTAGGCTAGGCTAGCAAACAGTGTAACATAAAATTACATCGGGTACCCAGCGCTAGTTTCAACTAGCGCTGTACCCAGTGGGTAACTAGCGCTAAAACTAGCACTGGGTACATCGGGTACCCAGCGCTAGTTTCAACTGTCTTTTGTTGTTTTTTATTCCACTATATTGACTTTGTCGGCTAAATTCACTGTTAGATTAGATTGATTACACTAACTATTCACTCGAAACATAGCATGCTGAGGACATCTGCTGGTTAAAAATGTGTAAATGCAACAAGTTCAGCAAAAACATGTTGTACACACTTTGAAACCGCAGTGCGTGAGCTTAGAATAAACAGACTGTTATCGTTCGTTGATGTGGACGCAAATATAATTATCGTTATAGTTATCTTTATAGTTATCAATCTTGGTGTGAATGGGCCTTTAGAGTGGTTTGCGTTTTCTTCTGTGTTTGCTTGTTACTCAGATGTTTAGTTTTTGGTTTAGTGTTAAATAAAGTTACTGCTGCATCTAGATCCTGCCCAGTCTATCCAATGTTTGAGCCGGTTCCTACATCCATGCCAGTGGGAGTTTTAGTGGAGCTGGATGACGAAGTGGGTGGTCACCCCCATCTTCCAGCATCGGAACTTAGTTTACCTTAGTCTGGACTGCTTGATTTCCTGATGACTTCCTGCGCCCAAGCCCTTCCTCTTCCGTTGGTTCTACCCAGCCACAAGTCTTCTTCATCTTCTCCTATGTCTCCACTAGTCTCACCATGTGACCTCGTCATTTCTGGTTTTGCACAGCACCAAGTCTTCATTGTCGCCAAGTGCCAAGTCTCCTTCGTGGCCGCTGGTCCCGCCCATCCTCCCATTCCCCCTTCTCCAAGTAAGCCGCCCACTTTTTTGGTGTCGGCTCCGCTGGTCCCATCCCGCTCCTAGATTCCTCCTCCTTTTACACCACCGGCCTTATGTTCTATAGGCAATATGGCTGCTAACTGCTTTAATAAATCAGCAATGACTTAATTACATTTAAGGCAACACACAAACAACATAGGTAATGTTTTCAGAGATTGCTTTAAGACTGCACAAGCTTCATCAAAATGCGATAGTGTCATTTATCTAAGAGAGCACTATAGTTTCTGTCAACATGTTGAGCAATAGTCACACAAGAGTCTAATTTATTACCATGGTAATCAAGGCAAAATTCAAGGTGGTGCATCTGTTTTGAATAAGTCAGTTCAAGAGTTTGGTCTGGCTCAGTATGGGAAAGCTTAAGATGGCTTATGGTCTAATTCAACTTTGAAAACAAAGTTAATATGAGGCTGTATTAGATATGAGAATGCATATGGATTTGCAGAAGGAACAGTTTTGTATTATGAAACGTTTTTATTGGCTCACAGCTTTGCAACATGACTTGATGGAGACCCATGGGACATAAGGGAAGGGTTTGGCATTCATTTCCAGCAGGGAACTCTAAGACTGCCAGCCCTGCTTCTAAACACATTGAGCTTGATTGTAGTTTGAATTCTTGCAAACTGCTTGACAGTGGTTTTAATCTTTTGTTGTTAGCATAATCTTAGCATTTCATCTTCAAGTGTTGACAGGTTTATTCATGTTATGGTGTTAGGCGTTCTTGTAGTTCCATTAGTAGAGCATGGCACCCAGCAATACTCAAGTAATGGGTTTGAGCATAAAATGTTTACTGTTAAAATCTGTAAAAATGTTTACTGTGGATGCACTTTAAGGAATTTTGGACAAAGGCGTGGACAGTAACATCATGACAACACTTATTCACTACTATGATATCTTTTGCGTTTACATACTGTATATGTAAGTGAATTTGTGTAAGTGTCAACATGCGTATGTGTTGGCGCTAGTTATTCTCTTGAGAAGCAATGTTAGGTCAGTGCATCCTCCCAGGCCAGCCTTGTTTGAGGAGAGTAGGCAGGGAGTCATAAACACATCTTACTCTGTTTAAACAAGATGACTTAGAGTCTCCTATTACTCGGATGAGTGCTCTCTCTCTCTCACACTCACTCTCTTTTGCCTGTTGTTACTGTTTCAGAACAAAGAATGATTCACGAATAAAGTGAGAGAAGCTTTGAAGCTATAATTTGGGAAAATTTAAGCGAATTGAATTGAACAAAGCCCATCACAGTCTAGAGGGTGTGTGGGTTATCCTAAATCTTGTCCTGCAGGAAATGTACCCTGTAAAAGAGCATTAGTTCCTCTGATGTTCTGTAGTGGATCATTTGGTGACATCTTAATACATCTTTTTTTATGAGAGTCCACGTGTTATTGAGGGAACAACTGAGAACTGGGTCCTGGACTAAAGAGACTTAAAGACACTTATTTGTATAGCTGGGTGGTCTCCCCTTCCAGGAGAAGATTGTTAAAATAGTGGTTTATCGTGTCTTGATGTATTTGTAATGAGCACACTGTAATGCTTGTGTTTTTCTTCTCTTGCTCACAAGTAGTGGGTGTCACTCGCAAACTCCATTGTCTAATGTATCTGGGATGGAGGCTCTGTTTATTTCTCTGATTCTGTTTATTGGGAGTATTTTAGCACAATTTCCAATGTCCAGTTGTTTACACTACCTTTCAAAAGTTTGGGGTCAGTAAGATTTTTAACAATTCTCTTATGATCATCAAGGCTACATATATTTGAGCAAAAATAAAGTGAAAACCATATTATTATTACAATTGGAAATAGCCATTTTCAGCAGTCTTCGTTGTCAGACGATCCTTCAGAAATCATTCTAATATGCTGATCTGGTTCTCAAGAAACATTTCCTATTATTATCAATATTGAAAACAGTTGTGCTGCTTAATATTTTTGTGGAAACTGACCTTTTTTTTCATAATATAAAGTTCAAAAGAACAGCATTTATTTGAAATAGAAATATTTTGTAACATTCTAAATGTCTTTACTGACAATATTATGCATCCTTGCTGAATAAAAAGTAGTATTTCTTTAAAAAAAAGAAAGAAATCTCCCTGACCCTAAACATTTGAACAGTGCTGTGTATGTTGTACCATTATAAATCACTTTAAAACAGCCTTTTCCAAACATCACAGAGCTCTTTCTCTTTTATCCGACTGTTGCACACCTGATCTCTACCCGCTAATGTACTGTAGTCAGTATATCAGGCTTATGTCATAGCAAATGAGCATCTCACAGCTGTGGATGAGAGGAGGGCAGAGGCGAACAAGGAAGGGCCAAGCAGAAGGAGAAATCAGCTGTCAAGTCTGTTTGGCCATTTTGACAGTGGGCCAAAAAATGAGAAGTATTTAATGATGATGTGAAGCATTGAAGTGTTTATAATTATAATGGACCTACATGCTTTCAGAAGATTTAGGATTTCACCATGGTTTCAAAAGTGCTCTAAAGGAATATTGTTAGTTTTGGTCCTGGAATTTGATTGGCTGAGTGGCATTCCATTGTAAAAGTCTTAACATTATTTACATTTTATATTATATTAACATATATCTTAATTAAAATGCTAAAACATTACAACATTAAATTGACATTATATTTTGAGTTTATTTTTTATCACAACAGAAGTATCAGAGCAACATATCAGCTTAAATTGGAGGGCCTTCGAATATTGTCTTGGAAAAAGGGAGTCTTGAAGTCAAAAAGGTTGAGAACCACTGCTCTAGATTTATTGGTTAAAGCAAGAGTAGTTATATTTTCATTGTACATTTTCAGGGTCTCAGTATGTCTTCAGTTAACTTCAGTTCTCCTTACTGCAATGAAACTCTTCTGTATAAATGAGACAGTGAAGTGACTAAGAAACGTCTCCCACCCTGTATTTACAAGCTGACTTCATTTCCCTATTAGCAGCCTTAGACCATGAGATATTTTTGAGAGGCCCTGGTTTTCCCGACTAATGTCACTTGCCCAGTACCTATCATGACATGACAGAAACACTGGGTGGTCAGTATGACCACCAACTCTCCTGTAACTCAAAAATTTCTAGTTCTACGTTTTTGATCAACCATACTGAACCTCCACAAAATCTGGCTTGAGTATGGTGTTTGTGTATGTGTCTGAGGCTGCATGGGGTCTTCTGTTTACATGGCGAGGGAATGGAAATATGTTTCTAAGCTGTCAAATTTTAAAGGACAGGATTACATGGATCAGTGAGAGAGACAAACAAACAGAGAAAACTAAGCTTGATTTAATGGAGTCAATCATCTCAGAACAAGGTTCATTTGTCTCTTGTGGGTGTGTAAGGGAGGGAGGAATAAGACATGATATTAGCTTATTTTCCCACAACTTTTTGCTATTGAATCATGATGCATTTTATGGCAGCATGTTGGAGTTTCTAAATGCTTCAGATTTAGTTTGTAGCTGAGCTGGTAGTTGAGAACTCAGACTCATAAAATCTCTGAAATCATGTTTCTTACAGTAACTGTGTACATTTTATTTTTATGTTTCCCAATATCTGATTCAATTGTTGTATATTTTAAAGTTTCATGAAATTGCTTTTGGTTACACTTTATTTTGATGGTCCACTTTAGACATTCTAGATTTGCAACTACATGTAAACCTACTCTGTATTAGTACACTGTATTATGTGGGTTTGGATTAGTAGAATAAGTTGACCTGTAGTTGTAAAGTTACTCATAATCAGTAGAATGTCTGTTAGGGGACCATCAAAATAAAGTGTTGGCAGATATTAAGCAGACAGTCTACTACTCTAATGAGAGTTAGTTGACATGTAGTTGCAAAGGTACTTATAGTTAATAGAATGTCTAAAGTGTTACCATAATTTTGACCTTCTGATTTGAAAACTTTCTCTGGTAACTTTTACTCAGATGTACAGTAATTACTCCAGACTGAGTAAAATCTGAATAAAACCAGGTTAAGTAGTCAATATCTCTAGAGTATGATTTGGACTCACAAATATGAGTTTGTGATGATTTTTAAATTCTAATCAGACCAGAGCAGAACACAAACTTTTCATAGTAGGGTTGGTTCACCCCTCCTAGTGCTGTTGCTGATGACTTCTCGGAAATAACGCATTAAATGGGCCATTGAGTATTCAATAAATCAGCAATGAGGGTGAATGACTTTAATTACATCCACAAGGCAACATACAAACATGGCTTAATTTGGGAGGGGTGCTGTTGAATGATCATTGTCTAATTTTAATTGTTTTTCCTATACACACTGGTGGTTGCTTTACGGCCTCATGGGCTTCCCCGAAAATTTCAAAAGATCAAAAATACACTGATGTCTCTGACGCATATTGAGTGTAGAAGCCTGACTTCTCTTAGTGGTGACAAAGTAAACTGAAACAGTGATATGCATTGTGGACAGCACTTGTAATTTAAAAGCACCACTGTACACAGAGTGCTTGGAGATAGGCAAACAATTAATGGAGGTCTTATTTGCCAGCTTGGGAGCAGTCGTGGCCTAATGGTTAGAGAGTCAGACTGGCAACCCAAAGGGTGCGGGTTTGATTTTCAATACCGGCAGGAAATGACTGAGGTGCCCTTGAGCAAGGCACCTAACCTCCAATCACTCACCGGGCGCCACAGCAAATGGCTGCCTACCACTCCGGGTGTGTGTGTCCACGGTTTGCAGTGTGTGTGTTCACTACTCACTACTCCTAATGTGTGTGCACTAACTTGGATGGGTTAAATGCAGAGGACAAAATCTGAGTATGGGTTACCATACTTGGCTTTCACATGTCACTTTTTTCTTTCAAGCTTTCAGCAGGAATCTCTTGAGTGAGAACAAGAGAAGTTTAAAGCTTACAGGCTTGTGAACATTGTCTGCCCAAGATGACTTTTGGAATTTTTAATGGTTCGATTCTTTCAAGTCTGCACTCGATGCATCCTCGATACCAAGGGCACATCCAGGTACTTAATGTGTTCTCTCTACTTGCATTCTTGAGTGTTGGAACTAGACTTTGACATTTAATGATGACTTAGTATGAGAACACAAGGATGCTAGATCGCTTAAGAATGCATATTGAGAAACAGCCATGGTCAGGACAATCTGCTGAAGTTCAAACTGAGCATCTGAAAAAGGGGAAAAAGTGATTTAAGTGACTTTGAACATGCCATGGTTGTTGGCGTAGGACGGGCTGGTCTGAGTATTTCAGAAACTGCTGATCTACTGGGTTTTTCATGCACAACCATCTCTAGGGTTTACAGAGAATGGTCCAAAAAAGAGAAACTATCCAGTGAGGCAGTTCTGTGGGCAAAAATGCTTTGTTGATGCCAGAGGCAGAGAAGAATGGCCAGACTGATTTGAGCTGATAGAAAGGCAGCAGTAACTCAAATAACCACTTGTTACAACTGAAGTCTACAGAAAAGCATCTCTGAAGGCACAACACGGCGAACCTTGAAGCAGATGGGCTACAGCAGCAGAAGATGACCACAGCAGGTGCTGCTCTGGCCAGCTAAGAACAGAAAACTGAGGCTACAATTCACATGGGCTAACCACAATTGGTCAGTAGAAGATTGGAAAAACGTTGCCTGGTCAGATAAGTTTCGATTTCTGCTGCGACATTCAGATGGTAGGGTCAGAATTTGAAAGCTTTGAAGCATGGATCCATGCCTTTTGTCAACAGTTCAGGCTGCTGCTGGTGGTGTAATGGTGTGGGGGATATTTTTTTTGCACACTTTGGGCCTGTTAGTACCAATTGAGCATTGTTTAAATGCCACAGCCTACATGAGTATTGTTACTGACCATGTCTATACCTTTATGAACACAGTGTACCCATCTTCTGATGTCTACTTCCAGCAGGATAACGTACCATGTCACAAAGCTCAAATCATCTCAAACTGGTTTCTTGAACATGACATTGAGTTCACTATACTCAAATGTCCTCCACAGTCACCAGATCTCAATCCAATAGTGCACCTTTGGGATGTGGTGGAATGGGAGACTGCATCATGGATGTGCAGCCGACAAATCTGCAGCAACTGCATGATTCTATCATTAAATATGGACCAAAATCTCTGAGGAATGTTTCCAGCACCTTGTTGAATATATGCCACAAATAATTAAGGCAGTTCTAAAGGCAAAAGTGGCTCCAACCTGGTACTAGCAAGGTGTATTAATAAAGTGGCCGGTGGCTGTAAAATAAATTCCCGTAAAATTTACGGTAAAAAGTGATTTTTATATAGACAACACTTTTGCCAGTTTTAATGACCTTTCAGAGAAATTTCAAATGTCACAGTCCAACCTATTTTGTTACTTTCAAGTCCAACATTTTATTCAAACTCCGAGCTCAACTTTTCCTGACTTGCCACCTACTTCACTATTGGATAAAATTCTACAGTCTCCTATTGTTCTAAGGTCAAATTGCGGCAATATATAAGATGGTTATGTCCTCAAATAATATTTTATTTGAAAGAATTAGAGGTGAATGGGTAAAGGACATAGGAATTGAAATACCTGACGAAACTTGGGATGAGGCTTTGAATAGAGTAAATGGATCAACCTCTTGTGCACGCCTAAGTCTTATACAATTTACAGTCATTCACCGTGCCTATTACACAAAATGTTTCAAAAATTTGCCCTAATGTTGATGATTTGTGTGATCGATGCAAATGTGACTTTTTTTTTTTTATATGTTTCGGGCTTGTCAAATGCTGGGTGATTATTGGACATTCATTTTTAAAACATTAAATAAGGCCTTTAACTTAGATATATAAATATGTACAGACCACAAATATGTCATAGACTTGAATTGTGTTATTGTTTATGTATTTTTATTTAATTGTTATTTTTTTTATTTATTCCTACAATGATATTGTTCATTTGTAAATGAGTATATTATTTAAAGTTTATTTACCATTTTGTATTTTTTTGATTATTTTATTTATTGTTCTTATTATTACTATTGTCATTGTTGTCTTAATATTCTATGTATTCATTATTTTGGCGGAAGGGGTTATTATGGGGAAAAAGTTATAACTTTAATTGTATGAAGCTTTCTGTTAATGCTTTGAAAAATTTTATAAATAAATGATAAAAATAATAATAATAAAATAAAAAAAAAGGTTTAGGTTTTGCGGGGCAGCACTTAGTTCACTGTCTATTTTATAGTTCAAAACCGTATAATTTAAAGGTTTATTGTAATAATTACGGTTCATAACTATTCATTTTACACAGAAAAAAAAAAAATCTGTTAAATTTACAGTAAAAACGTATTTCATTAACTGATATAATGTTAATTTACCAACCTAATAAAGTACTAATATCTTTGTAATACACTGACAACCACCAAACACAGCAGTGATGAGAGTCACATGATGAATCAAAGTTCATCACAAGCAGCTTTTCCATAAGCTGAGAAGGACAATACTAATATAGAAGGTGCACACAGTATCATTCACACAAAATTACAATGTAAAATTACATTAAATGTACCGTTAGATCTCTTACGGTTATTCACCGTATACAGAAACTTTCTGTAAACCAATTAGCATTTTTACAGTCTTTTACCATTAAAATCGCGGTAATTGTTTACAGTGTATATATTCATATACTATTCAAATCTCTTTATTATTACTTTAATATCTTTTATATTACTGTAATATTTATGAGGTGTTCTGACCCCCCCCAACATATTTGATATTTGTCATACTTTTGAGGTAATGTGAAGCTATTTCTGATTCATTTTAGGAATCAAGGTGGAACTTAATGTCCTGGAAACGTTTTCAGTGTCCTGGAAATTAGCTCCATGAGCTCAGTGAAACATCTTCATGTGAAATACTTGATGTAATGCTCAAAGTACATACACATAGCCCTGACAAAATACAACAATTGGGTCTTTGTGCAGGTTATGAATAGAAAACGTGCTTACCATGTTCTCACATTTTCAAAATTATTCATGCACAAGGATTTTAGCATGGAGTTGTCTCAATTTTTCCCCAAATTACTGGTCGCTTAGGAACAGATGAGTTTTGAACAGGTTCTCCTAAAGTCCACTCATCAGTTACACTGTGTTTTAATCGTAATTGTCGGAATGGTGCATTTCCCATAGACACGCTCGCACACAGTGGCTCCAAAACCAGTGAGTAATCGTTTTCCTTAGCCAAATTTAAGTGAATGTAATTGGTTGTCACCCCTGCATTTGTGGAATGTTAAATCAACTGCTTTTCTGGAAGGGTGTTAAAGCTTGAATTGAAGGTAACAGGCAAAATGGTGTCAGTGGAGTCACTAGGGTTATCTCGGGTCATCCTCTCTTAAATCTTAAAATGATATTACTCACAGTACAAGCTGCTGTAAATTAGCGGCGGACACTTTGGCTAACCTTTGCTTCACCCCTTCGCTCTTATTAAGGATACTTCAAAGACTTTGAAATACAGTCAAACCAAAAGTTATTCAGAGATTTTTGATATTTTTGGTATATTTTTACTAGTGGGTGCAGGACACTATAGTTCATTTATGTAAGTGAGGATAGCAAAATAAAGTAAACTGTGAAATATTATTCCCAAAAATTCTTCATACAGTGGACTACCAGTAAAACTGATAAAAATTTGGAACCAAAAATTATTCACCTGACCATGTTTTGCTTAAGTTATCTGACATAATTAAGATTCATTTTTTTTCTGACACAGTTTAACTCTGATCTTGTCATATTTTATTACCACTTTTTTAAACTATAGTGAATAAACGGTATTGATGAATGAAATGTTCAAGGTGTCTGAATAAATTTTGCTTTGACTGTGTATGGAAATATTTTTTGAATTGATTACACAAAATTGTGGCTAGAGGTTTTAGAAATAATTTGAAAAGAAGACACTACAGTAACAAAATGATGAACAGTCTTACATTATTTATTTAACTTAGTTATTATAAACAGTAAATTTAATGTGTTATTTTTTACTGTAATACAGGTTTTTGTCTTGCCCATGGGTTTAATCATTTCTATAGCTCAAGAACTTATTCTCCTGAGTCCACCCATAACAAAGAAAACCTCTTAATTACCCCTTAATTGCTTTACAGCCACATTGACAGAAGCAAACAGGACATTCCTACAAGTGTGAGATGTAAGACAGACGTGACCAGACAGAGACAGTGAACACAGGTTCACAAGTACTTGTCAATGTAAGTTACTGCAAAGAAACACTGTATGTAGTGTTGATTAGTGATGATCACTGTGTGTGAACTGCGAAAAAAGATACAGAAGACAAATGCAATGGATTGCGCTTAACAGCAGTTGAGTGGTACTACAGAGTACTGTGTCTGTAATGAAAATCAATCCACTTTCAGAGGCTATTAGTTAATATGGTTTATAATATTAAAATAGCTCTGATTATTCTCAGTGCAATTTATAATAAACCTTTATTGATAAAATTCATGTGAAAATAATAAACATTAGACATGTATAAATAGCTCCAAGAGGTAAAGGTTTGGTCGGTGTAACTTGCATTTGCATGTCAGTTTTTTTTTTAATGTATGGCTTCCCCTTCCTTTTAAATAATGTAACACTTTGACAGCTTTCTTTCTTTCTTTCTTTCTTTCTTTCTTTGCAGAATCTTGAATACATTTTGTGAGCTTTCTTTGGTGTGAGTGCAAGATAATCTTCCTTTGTTGTTGATCTCAAATAACATTACTGTATATGCAATTAAAGTGTTGTTGTAATTTTGGCATTTAAGAATACATAAATGCATTAAACAATAAATGTGTACCACATGTCATACGGAGTGGCATTTAGACATTTTTAATTTAAAGCAGGCTCAATGAAACTCCAACTCAGCTGGATCTCTGCTAACTACTCTGACATTTATTGTAAGTATATTATAGTGTATTTTAAAGTTTGGTATGGGGGCTTCTGGTAAATTAAGGCCTTTTACACCAAAAACAATAACTGTAATGATAAGTATAACCATAATATTTCAAGAATTACTAACTCTATAACAGAATAGTAAAATCCACTCTACAATTATAACACAATATTGTTGAAATCAATTTCAAAAATCAAAATCAATTTTTTTTTTTTTTTTTTTTCTCCAGCTGATGAACAGAAAAACATTGACAGCTACTCAAAATACATCAGACTTCACATTCAACATGACATTTTCATCTGTTGGTGTGAGTGCTGTAGTTATTATAGTTATTGGTATATTTTTTATTCTTGGTGTGAACAGGCCTTTACTTCTATAAATTCCAGCACTAAGGGCCTGGTGTATGCACTTAAGATCCAACATGTGCGAGATATGAAAAAAGTCAAATGTCACTTTATGATTGTTTAACGTTCAGTGGGATTATGCAATAAATACTGTTTGGTCATTGAGATTTGTTTTACCCTTACAACTCCTTGAACACTATCAACAACTAACACTCACCCTTTCTCATCTACTTTATTTTACACTCGATATCCTAACTGCTTCAGTGATTTACAGCTTTTGCGGCTACATGTGTTCGTTGTGATGTAGTTCCTGCTTTCCACAGACAGGATGGTACAAATGAACCCCTAGTCTTCTCCACCTCCCAACTTTCTACCCCCCCTTAATGTGCTTAGGAAATTGTGAATGGAGCTAACAGAGCATTACTAACAGACCTGTTCAGAATACAGAGTCAAATCTGGAACAACTGCCACACTCTGTGAATCTTGAGGAGAATGTTTAAGACAGTATCAACATAGTTGTTGTTTGTAATTATAGCAGTTGCGTTATTGTTTTTGCATTTATGCCTTAGTTGATCCAGAGACCATGTTTCCCTAACATAAGTCATGTGATTTTGTGGCATGTCTGGACACAAATAGGTGAGAGTTGTCAGGGAAAGTGACTTGTTGCTTGCTGTAACATGCATCTTGTGCTTTGTTATACCTATAACTGTCCTACATAATCACAAATGTAGCTTGGGTCCATGAGGACTGCAAAGGTTCCTTTAAAAGTATCCAGTGAATTAAAAAAAAAAAAAAAAACACTTTTTAGCTGTGGCCCTTTGATTTATCATCTGGTTTGAGCCAATATTCCACCAGGCAGATCTATCTGCAAGACCTGAGTCATTGACTAAGAATCAATGGTATGTCTGGGTGATATGACATAAAGAGAATAATTACATTCCTTTGTGTCTTGGAAAAACTGGGAGTTGCCAGTGTATAACATAAAAGTCACCTTAGATAATTAAATATCATTAACAAGTTACTATTCTGACCCAATATGGCATGTAAATACAGTTTCTTTGTTGATATATTGTAATATGAAATGAGTCTGATTACTTGGAAAGGTCATGCAAGTCCATAACTTTTGTTAGTAGGCTACTACTTATTGTAGATAGCAGTGCTTTGGGGAAATGTGCTGTAGATGCTAGGTGATTATAGGTCAAAGGTGATGGGTAGACATCCAGTTTGATCTGTCAGCGAGATGTATGGAGACTCTTTCTGAGATACAAGAGGATGACCATTTCTAGGTGTAAATGGAGGTGAGTAATGGTTAAAACACTGACCCATGTGGTGAGGGTATGGGTGAGGAACGTAAGCTTTTCCAGCTGAACATAAGATCTGTTATCTTGGAAGGAAGTAAGCCAGAAAAGCACTGACCTGGAATTGCACCTCTTGACCAGTTTAGAGATTAACTGTTTGTGGTTGGAATTATGAAGGGCCATCTGTAAAAAGTGTGATTAGTAAATATAAATGATGCAGCAATCTTCCATATTCTGTCCACTGATATAGCCCTAGTGAATATTTGTGTAGCCTAACTAACACTGTACTAAATAGGAGAAGCAAGGGTTATTCTCACACAGAGTTGCTACAAGGTCTGTACCTCAGTAATTGTTTTGAATCCAATTATGCAAATATGTTTTCTCTGGTAGTGGTTTTGCATGTTGGTTTCAAAGACCTCGTTCAAAACCATCTGAAATTAGTTTTGTGTGTGTGTGTGTGTGTGTGTGCGTGTGTGGATTTATTGATGAAAATATTATTATTTGCCATATAGCCTATCTGTTTGGTAAACAAGTGAATACATTAAAATCAATGTGAAGCAAAATGAAGGTGGATTTTAATTGAAAGGTTGAACTGTGTTCTCAGGACAATGGCGGTTTTATAAATTCACTACTTGCAATTTAATTATAAATCTAAAACAAAAAACAAAGTCCATATCAAAGTGATTTATATTAAGCGCTGTCATTTAGTGCAGCATGACCTTCCTCAAAGTTCAGCGAGTCACTTTATAACCTTTTAAACATCCGGTTGCTCTCTCTTATCACCCAGTGCTGTAAGTAGTGCGGTCTCTCCCCCGTGTGGAGGGGCAACTCTCTGTTGCAGCGCAAAAAGCGTAATATGTGATTCACCAAATAGATAAAAATTGAGATAAAATGAATACGGGAATAATTCATCGCTGGTAATAAAGTGTTATCATGGAAATAAATTATGACTTTGGAGGAACATTTGGATAAATAAACGTCGCCACTTTTCTCCTTTTATCTGACTCATTTTGAAAACTGAGGTAGCTAATTTAGGCTATCTGAGCTGATTAAACCTAACGGGAATTGTTTTCATGTTTGTTTGTTTGCTTTTTTCTTTGTTTGTTTTTACCAAGAGCCACAAAAGGAGACGGTGCAAAAGTTACATTTTATTTAAAATAAATGAATATAGCTTACAATGATGCTATATTTGAGGCGTTTTATTTGCTATAAATCAATTTCACTGCTATATCATCAAGGTAACATTCACTTAAGTGCTCTGCAGTTCGAAGCGAATATGGCAAAGTGGCACTGTCTTTTCTTTCCTATTTAGTTGTAGGCTAAATGTTCTGTTCTTTTATTGTGTGCGCGGTGTGTGTGTGTGTGTGTGTGTGTGTGTGCGCGCGCGCGCGCGCCCATGTCTAGTCAAGTTGGGGCACCTGTGACGCGCGTCACTTTCCCCGCACCTCCCTTCTGCCTGGTGTCCACTCACTTTTTCGGGTGGGAAGTGAGCCCCTCCTCTGAATCCCTGACGAAGTTATTTAGGGTGTAAAATGGATTTGAATTTGCTGTTAGCGTTCACATTTTGTGTCCGGACCACAACAAGCAACATACGGTCCAAGAAGGAGATCGGACTTTTTTTTAAGACTGATATAAGGACACGTATTAAGGTTTCATGTGGACTCACTGTAAACTGGGATTTAGTAACATTTATTTTCGTTTGGAATTATAACTTTCAGGAAAGGTACAGTATTTCATTCTTCCTTTTATATTTCTCTGTAACCTATGTTAATTTATGATGGTGTCGTCAGTCAGTGATTTAGTCATAATTGCTAAATTTCTGCAGTCGCTTTATGCATGATAGGCTAATATGGTTACATTTAAATCAGAAAATAATTTAAATTAATATATGTGATTAACTATTTTTTCAACATTCTGATTATTATTATTATCTTAATTTAGTTTTTGTCAATTTATTATTATTATTAATATTATTTTTACAAAAAGTGGATAAAATAAATACGTCGCACGAAAGTAGGCTACTTAAATTTCCCATGACCTCACTCAGCGTAGGATCCAAGAGTAGAATTAGCTATCCAAAGAGAACCAATGAACTGAAATAGTAGCACCAAAGACTTGTTAACCATCCTTCTCATCTCTGATGCTGACCGTATAGGCTACTACATCATTGGGCGTGACTAATAGGTTCCAGCTCCGTTAAGTCTAGGCCAAGACAGTTCTGAATCTTTATTCCCAGATATAGTAGCCTTTGATTATTAGACATTAATCGAATTATTACAGAGTGAGAAACAGATGCGGTATAAGAGCGCAGACATTTAGCGAGTGCGTGAATGAAGTGATTGCCTCTGATCTCAATCGAGTTTTTGGATGACATTGAGAATTGTAATGCATAAATGGGTCAGTTTCTTTATAAAAATCAGTGTAGCTACGATTTAGTCTAATAAGGATTATTTTGCCACCGTGCCTGTTTCATTTTTTTTTTTTTTTTTAAGAATTTGGTTTTCCATATTGTAGTAAAGGGCACTTTGTGTTCGTGCACTGTAACATTTTTTCCATCCATTTTTGTCACCATTTCTGTAATTTCTACTCGATTTTATGAGATTTCAGTAATTAAATTGAGAGTGATCTAAAATGTGATGACCTCATTGCTGCACGTTTTTACCACTTTAATTTTTATCCTTAAACGTTGAGGCGGCAGTTAAACTTAGCCTACCTGTGCAATTTTAAGCAGCTGACTTTTTCCATACTGTATGAGGTCAAACGAAAGGAAAACGAACAAATGCATGAAGTCAGTACCTAGCCTATATGAAGAAACAATAAAACAAATCTTAATTTTCACGTAGCCTAGGCCACATGTCGTCTTTTAACTTTCACAGTAGTTATATTTTGATTATAGCTCTAATCTAAGAAAGGCACATAAGTTTGGGGCTTTTTTACGTTACTTTTAATTCTCGTGAGCCCCACATTTGTAGTGGTGCGGTGGCAAAAGTTTGTTCCTCACCCCCCGCAGGGGATTATAGCAACTGAATACTCAATTCCGCCACCCACCCTCTGAGAGGAAACACTCTATGACCACCACATCGCCTCAGTCAGATGAGTAAAGCCGTTCAGCATATGTGAGTCTTAATAGATAGCAAATGTCTCAGTCATTCAGCTCAGTTTACAGCTAGATTTGAATTGACATATCAAATCAATGATTCGATGATTCTTCTTTTCACCTCCAAGACAGGAAGATGTTGCTAAATATAAGACACATATTGTGGTTGATCTGCATATACCAAACAACGACTGGACCTGGTAAGCTTTTCATGTTTTTTTTAAGATAATATTTTGAAAGTATTCATCTGGTAATATATCTCTACATGCTCAGGAGTTTCTGACCGTAAAAGTGGAAATTTGATTTATTCATACTTGACTGGCGTTTGCATGTGTCTAAATGAAAATGGGTATGTTTTTCAGTTTTGTGCTGTTTTTAGGGGCTAGTTTGATTTTATTTCTTGCAACAAAGATCAACTTAATTGTAAAATTAATTTAAATGCATCTCCCTAATTGGTCAAATTGTTGTGGAGCAGACCTTAACCCCACATTCCCACAAACTGTTGTCCCCCAGCTGCCACTAATGGTTTACTTCCAGGCACCTATACCTTTTAATTAGGAACTTCTTGTAGTCTGGTGCAAACAGATGGCTTGACTTCATCTCTCTGAGAGACCATGCTCACACACGGTGGTGTGCTACCCTCAGGGGTTATCCCACCTGTCCAAAGCATTTCCCACATTGTTGGTCTGAGTATATGCTGATTTTCTGACAGTTATGATCCTTTCAACGTCCCCCGTTCAAGGTTATCTGTTCTTCTACAGGAAAATAGTTTCTGGTACACTCACCCTTAGGCTTCACAGAGGCAGTAAAATAATTCTCTGCTCAATTATCATAAACACAGTGAGGCATGATTTCCTGTGCTTTGCAATGGATGCAGCTGTGTGTATATATGTCTCATGCCTTTCATTTCTCTCAGTCTCTGGCACATTATTGGTGATGCGTCCTGTCAGCGGCTTGTTGTCCGGGAAAGTGACCCTTCCCTGTTACTTCTCCATCATGCCCACTGCTGGACCTAGAAACAGAAATGCTTCAGGAACAGATTACCTGCGCATCAAATGGACCAAAATTGAAGGGGGTGTGGAGTCGACTGTTCTTGTCACCCAAAATGGCGTCATTAAGATTGGTTCGGGGTACAGGAGCCGTGTATCTGTGCAAAGTCACCCGGAAGACATTGGCGATGCTTCTCTAACTATGGTGAAACTTCGGGCAAGTGATGCTGGAACATACCGCTGTGAAGTAATGTTTGGGATTGAGGACACGCAAGACACAGTCAGTTTAAATGTTGATGGTAAGATTTGTCTCGCTTTCTCTCAGATTTGTCTCGTCTTTTTAGAGACACCATTGTTGTATCTGAAGCACATATGCTGTCAATATGGGAAATTCCTTAAAGCTAATTGATCAATGACAGTCATGACCAAAGTAAATTATAGATAAATTAAAGTTCAGTCTGTTAAGTTGAACTGTTAATGGGAGAAAACCCGCAAGCACATACTATCTAAATTGTTGAGGGTTGTTTTGGACCCTCCCAGATTACAGTTACAGTGTAAAAAGTCAAATGCACTCCAAAACTTTAACTTTGCCTCTCTTAATGTCTTCCCTCTGCTTGGATATGCTGTGATGCTGAAAGACATCTTGTATGGGATGATTTATGCACAGGCCATGTGAAAGGATGGGATGGGTCAACCCTGAACTGCTTTGGCTCTAGAATTGCAGCACCACCCTGCTCTCGGCAAAGACACACTGCCATTTTAATTAGATCCATTACTCATTTAATTTGAATTTGTTTCAAAGCGACAATTATGGGGGTGGATGGAATGTCCCCTCGTTCAAATGAATGTCCCAACACTGCTTGCTTTATTAATTTGTTTATAAGCAACTTGCAGACGTCTTCAGGACAAAAGCAGTTTGCATTAGTCTTCATGTTTATGGTGGTCACTGACAACAATGACAGTAATACAATATGACCCTTTTTAATGAAACTGTTAATGGATGGAATGGTCTTTGTTAGGACATGTTCATTTTTGTTTGTTTTATTTGTTCTTTTGAACAGGCGTGGTGTTTCACTACAGGTCAAAGTTCAGCAGATACATTCTGAACTATGCACAAGCTGTGCAGACCTGCAGCGACGTTGGAGCCACCATTGCTACAGCAGAACAGCTGAGAGCTGCTTATGAGGATGGATTTGACCAGTGTGATGCTGGCTGGATTGCAGATCAAACAGTGAGGTTAGAAGCAACACACACACAAACGATCTGCACTTTTATATCCTCTACTGGCAATCTCAGTAATAAGTTCTAAACAATATGTCAGCATGTTGATGTAAAAAGGAAATTGCAAAAGCTAAACAAATGATAATTTTGTACTATTTTTTAGTTGTGAGAAACTTTTCTTTCTGTGTGGATTGTTTCTGTCTGTAGATATCCAATCACTAGACCAAGGCCTGGCTGCTTTGGAAATCTGCCTGGAAAACCTGGTGTCAGGTCATATGGCAAACGCAGGCCCACAGAGACCTTTGACGTGTTCTGCTACGTGGATAAGCTTGAGGGTATGAGTTTAGTATTCTTGTTATTTCTTACAACTTTACTCATTCAATGGTAAGATTTTCAAGAAATAATAATAATAATAAAAAAAACAACTTGTTGACAAGGCCAACAGTCCTGTGGTATGTGAAAGAGCAGCAGTTTATCTGTTATATTTGCTCTATGCTGACATATTTAATGTGGTTTTAAACTGTGGTTATGGCCAAAAAATGAATATCAACCATATTGGCAGTGAATATCTGTGGTATTAAACATTGAAGTGGAAGCTTTCAATATTTCTGCTGCCACAGAAGAGAAGTTTAAGCTCCCCTATTTTAAAGCAAATCTGAGTTTCTTTTCAATTCCAAGTTCAATGTGAACACAAACTTCTTTTGCCGTATGTATATCGGCTTATCGGAACATCCTGTCAGTAGTTTTAGTTGATAGTTTACATGATAGTTTTCTTTTAAAAATAAGTAGTTTCTAGTTACTGATAATGATGAGAAGTTGTCTGTAGAGAATTCTAGATTCTAAAACCCTGAGTGGCGGAAAAAATAACGAACGCAACGAATGAGGAATAAAATTGTTTTCTCATATCTTGTCAAGAGAATTCTTAATACTAAGTGCTATATCCAGCTCAGTGTTGTGACAAAGTCATGAAAAACAACTAACATCACAAACAGCAAATGGAAAATAGATTCATGAAATGAACACCCTGTTATATGTGGTGTTTAATATGTCTCATTCTCCCATGAAAGAAGATTTGGGAATGTCTTTACTGTTCTGCTGTAAATTACTTAGACGTCATTATAAACCTCAGTTCTAGCTTTTGACAGCAACACCCAAGACTGGGCAAAAACAACTTCCCCTCATTTTTATTTTCACTAGATTTTTTCTTTTCTGAAAGCTGTTTTATTAATTTGTGTTTGTCATATCATTTAGGGTATTCCTTCTCCTCCCAGATTCAAGATCTGGGTTTTGATTAATTGACTGCCACTTTGAAATTTACTCATTAGCAAGACTTTAATAATTATGATTATTGCTTCTTAACATGTAAGCTGTGTTTATGACAAACTCAAAATGCAGTTAATTTCAGATATAATAATACTAAATGTTTCTTGTGTGTTTTTAATTCAGGTAACGTTTACTTTGCACCCACAATGCGTAAGATGACCTTTGCTGAGGCCAAGGCGGAGTGTGAAAGCATGAATGCAGAGCTGGCCTCACCTGGTCAACTCCACGCTGCCTGGAGACAGGGCCTCGACCGATGCGATTATGGATGGCTTTCTGACGGCAGTGCCCGCCACCCTGTCTCCGTAGCCAGAAGTCAGTGTGGAGGTGGTCTGCTGGGTGTCCGCACCATGTACCGCTACCGAAACCAAACAGGCTTCCCGGATCCCAATATGAAGCTAGGAGCATACTGTTTCAAAGGTAAAGACTTTTCACTGAGCTCATGAAGTGTTTATGGTGTAATAAACGAACACCTGGATGATTGCGAGAACGGCCACTTTACCAGCTGCTTTGACGTCATTTCTCTCAGCATGCGTCTTATGAAGCCCTCACCCCATTACACACGTAAACTTGAGCTCCAGACTTACTGCGAATGCCTCTTAAGGGCAGTAAATCAAAGCAGAATATTAGTTAGAGTGCACCACTTTTTGTTAATTGAGGTTCTTTTAAGTTGAGACACCGAGTATGGAAAAGTTTACATGAGAGTAGCTCATTCTCCAGTGATTCACTGACCTCACTCTGCTGCATTCTGGGTTGCCGCCCGTTTCTAAGGAAACCAAACTGGGCTTGGTTAACAAGAGGGTTTAAACATTCAGAGGTCCGTTATGCCACTGTAGTGCTTCATGGCTAAAATGGCAGATGCTTGTCAGACTTTGCTTTGTGGTGTTCTAGGTACTGAGACTTCAGAAAGACCTGATGTTCTCTTTGGCTCAGATGACTTCATAAAAACAATATTATGCAACCAGGGGCATCGTTCTCAAAAGATAAAAAGCACAGAGACACGTCAAAGTCAAGTTAGTCTACAGTCGAGAACTAGTCTAACAGCCCAGAGCAGCTATTTCCATGCTAAATAATATACTGGTATATACTGGATATACTGGTATCATGGTATGACCGTTATTATTTTTTATTTTTATTATTATTATTTTTTTTTTATTTTGCAGCCAATACTGGATATTTAAATTGTAATATTTAAATTTAAATTTTCCCTGTTTTTACATTTCAATGTTCTTTCCTGTCATCTAATGCTAACATAAAGTTAATCTTTAAAAACACTAATAATTTAATAACACTAGTAAATGTAAATCTCAAAATGAATATCCATTTTTTTTATATTGTGCATTATCTTTTGATGGCTAATTTCACTTGTAGCATTTAAAACCATTTTATTGTCAGCGATCGGTTATCAACCTTAACATGAAAATAATCATTTTAGCAGTATTGGCCAGAATTTTTAAAAATAGTGCATCCGTAATATCAGCTTGCTAAAAAAAAGGAAGGAAGGGATGTCTCTGGAAGGTAGGGATTCCTTTCTTAAAGTTGCCATTAAAGGGATAGTTCACCCAAAAATGAAAATTCTGTCATCATTTACTGACCCTCAAGTTGTTCCAAACCTGTATGAATTTCTTCCTTCTGCTGAACACAAAAGAGGATATTTTGAAGAATGTCTGTAACCAAAAAGTTGAGCCACATTGACTTCCATAGTACTTTTTCCCCCCATACCATGGAAGTCAACAGGGCCAATCAACTGTTTGGTTACCCATATTCTTCAAAATATTGTTTGTGTTCAGCAGAATCTTCAAAATATCTTCTTTTGTGTTCAGCAGAAGGAAGAAATTCATACAGGTTTGGAACAACTTGAGGGTCAGTAAATGATGACAGAATTTTCATTTTTGGGTGAACTATCCCTTTAATTTTTATCTGAGCCATTTGTCAAAGAAAATTTTGTTGCATAATACGGAGCTAATACCTTTTTCTGTAATTCAGATGCACAGTACAGATCTACAGCCATCAACTAACATGAAAAAGTGCTTAGGTTTTACTTGCTTCTTTTTTTTTTCTGCCTCTTTCCGCTGTCAGACTTTCTTGTCTTCCTGTCATTTGCACCGGCACTTATCTGAACAGACATGCAGATAAAGAAGAGCGCTACTACCAGAGCTCTAAAATCAGTGGGTCTCGCTAACCCCTGACCTGGGGGGTTTATCTTTTCAACTGAGGCTAATTTAGACAACCTACCCCCTGCCAGGCAGGGCACTCACCCAGAATGACAGCCACTGACTGCTGTGATAAGTAATGGACCTGGGGTTCACCCTAAACCTCGACACCGTGACCTCTGTGTTTGTTTGGTCTGTTTCAACTCTGTCAAGCCTCTCTGATCCATGTGGCATTGAGAGCTGTTCAAGTGTTTTCTCTTACATGATGGGTTTTGTTCTCATGTTCGTTTGCCCTGTGATGACTAATGTTTGATATAGTGACAGATGTGCATAAAATCACATGAGCTAATCAGGCTGGATTAGCATGACACATGTTAGGATGTTTTTGCCCCTCACCACACCTCGCAACATCCCACAAACCGTCAGACAATGCATCACATGAATGACAGGAATTTTTCTTAAGGGAAAAGTACCTCATGGATGACATCAGAATGAATAAAAAGAGCCTGTAGATAATAGAGAACATCTGGAGCCTTGGCTGCTAGCCTGTTGTATTTGAAGATGACACTTTTTGGTGAACACAGGGTAATTAAAGGCTTAAGAGCATGTAAGCTGTTTGTGTGAGTGAAATTCAATTTGCAAAATAATTGTTAGGTTGTTGGAACCATTCTGACACCCTTCATATAAAAGAATTTCCCTGAATAGTTCAAAGACAAGTTAATCTGAGTTAATCTGGAATCTGATGTGCTATTTTCGTCAACCTTCACATATTTAAATTCAGGTATTGCATACAATGACACGTTTAAAGAGCTGTCTGTACCTAGAAAGCTTTGTAAAAATGACCCAATTTTTCCTCTTCTGTGGAGTGAAGGTGAAAATCACTTTCAGATTGCAACAATTTAAAAAGCTGTATAAGTGTTTTAACAATTGTTAGAAATATAGGCCTCTCGGGGACTCTGACGACGGAATAATCAAATCATGCCTTGTTTCAGCAATACTGGGATGATGTTTCATAATATTTTTATTATAATAATCATACAACCAAGCATAATGTCCCAAGAAAAAGTACAAGCTGCTGTGAAACTGAAAGATTCCCATAGCAGAGATCTGTCTGGAGTTCCTGTTTACAATATTTTAAATTTTACAGTGGCGAAAAAGTAGATACTTAAAGGATTAGATCACTTTAAAATGAAAATTACCACAAGCTTTACTTACGCTCAAGCTATTCTAGGTGTATATGAATTTCTTCTTTCAGATGAACACAATCAGAGTTATATTAATGAAAGTTTTGGGTAATTTTCATTGGGTAATTAAGTACACTTAACATTTTCAGAATGCCATTCTGTATATCAAACCATAGTAACAATCTGACAACAAAAAGTAAAGTGGTAATAATTATGTTTCTATAACCAAAAAGAATCAGATTATATGGCTACAAGGTAATAATTTTATTTGAAATAGTTTTTTTTAACAATGTAAATACCTTTACTGTTATTTTTGATTCATTTAAAGGATTAGTTCACTTCAGAATTCAGATTTCCTGATAATTTACTCAACGCCATGTCATCTAAGATGTTTATGTCTTTCTTTCTTCAGTCGAAAAGAAATTAAGGTTTTTGAGGATTATTCTCAGTATAGTGGACTTCAATGGCTACCAACGGGTTGAAGGTCCAAATTGCACTTTCATTGCAGCTTCAAAGGGCTCTACATGATCCCAGCCGAGGAATAAGGGTCTTATCTAGCGAAACGATCAGTCGTTTTCTAAAAAAAATAAAAATTTGTATACTTTTTAACCACAAATGCTCGTCTTGCCCATTACGTAATCACGTTAGAAAGGTAATGTATGTGGAATTAATGCGGTAGGGCGAAAAACTCATTTTCTCCTCCAACTTTAAAATCATCCGACATCGTTTTTTTCCTTCCTTTTTTTTTTTTTGTAAAGGCTGTTTGACTTAGTCTTTGCACATTCGCTTTGTAAACACTTGCTTGTGACCTTGCTTGTGCACGTGACCTTTCCATCGTGATTACGTAATGCGTGGCGCATCGCAGAGCTAGTGCAAGACGAGCATTTGTGGTTAAAAAAGTATATCATTTTTATGTTTTTTTTGAAAATGACAGATCGTTTCGCTAGATAAGACCCTTATTCCTCGGCTGGGATCATACAGAGGCCTTTGAAGCTGCATTTAAACTGCAATTTGGACCTTCAACCCGTTGGTAGCCGTTGAAGTCCACTATATGGAGAAATCTTGGAATGTTTTACTCAAAAACCTTAATTTCTTTTCGACTGAAGAAAGAAAGACATAAACGTCTTGGATGACATGGGGGTGAGTAACTTATCAGGAAATTTTAATTCTGAAGTGAACTAATCCTTTAATGCATCCTTCATGAATAAAAAGATTTATTTCTTTCCAAAAAAGTTTGAAAGGTAGTGCATTTTGATTGTGTATTTTTATGTTTTAAAGTATTTTGATTAAATGCACTCTTCTGCTCATGTTTGAGTGACATGTCTATAATACAAAATATCAAAATATTGGGTAAATATTGTGACGTTTTTTCTTTTTTTTTTTTTTCTTGCCCTATAGGCCCCTCTATACTTTTATTCAACCAGTCCTCCTGGGTGGATGTTACAATCCAGAGTGGTACAACTATGGAGCCCAAGACTGCATTCTTTGCCACAGAGACCACCAGAGGCCAGACTTCTGAAGCCAGTCCCTCTCATGCATCACAGGCCACCTCTGATGATGACCTGTCTCCTACTGATGCCCCTTCTATGTTTTCTACAAGCATGGCACCACCAAAGACAAGCCACGTCCCTGACAGACTAGAATCCGTCAACACACCATATGCAGCAGCAGTCAGTGTGAAATCTGAGGAAAGCTTACCCACAACAAAACTTCCAGATTTTGATATTAGTGATTTTGGCACTGAGAAGGCTGATGATGAAGCAAAAGTTCGTGGAGATGTGGTCCGTGAAGAACATACTACCGCAGCTCCCACAGCCACGGAAGAAGCAATGGAGGAACTAGAGGATAAGAGTATCATTGAAGTGAGGACCGTTCTACCTGATGTTTTACTTTCAGCCTCACTAAGCACAAAACCGATGTTTGCAGTTGGGAAAACAGAGGAATCTATCCTGGTTGATATTACAACAGACAAGAGTTTTATAACAGTTTTAGAACCAGAGGCCTCTTTAGTAACATTAGCAAACACTGTAGAATCTGGACACAAAAGTGAATCGACTTCACTTAGCGAATCCATTACCGAAAGTGATCATGATAAATTCCCAACCCAGAATCTGACTCACTCAGCTAGTGAGACCAGTACTGGTAAGGACGAAGCTGAATCACAGTCATCCTTCTCATTGGCAACAGAGGCCACTTTTCTTGAGAGTGCTAAGTCTACTGTTTTCTCTGAGTATGAAGATGAGACTGGTGTTGGTGTTGTTATGGCAGACCCTCTACCTCTGTCTACACAAAGATCCACCAGCTCAGAACCTGAACTTTCAGAGACCTCCAGTGGAGTTACCATCACTGATTCTACAGTTACATCCACGGTTTTTATGCAAAGCTCACAACCTAGAGAAACATCTACAGGAACCTCCAAATCTACACAAAAAGTGTCTCAAACATTCACCAGCTATTCAGAAGGCGAAATTGTTGAATTGACTGACCATGTAACAAAGTCACCAAGTTTTACTACACCTAGTTCAGCCACAGTTGCTGCTGGAACAGCGATAACAACACCTTCACTTACTGACCATGAAACATCACATGAAGAAGCTGCTTCAGGTCCTTCAGAGGCACCCAAGGAGACACTAACAGAGGCCATGCACACCACCACTGATTCTGATGACCTAGGTATGATTTCTTTGCTTTTCTTTCTCTGTGGTTTTCACATGCTTTCTAAAAGTGGCTTGAAATGGTCTTTCCATTTCATTGATCATGTTTAAAAAAGAGATGTGCAAGGCAGGGCTGCCTTGTTTCCAGAACTATCTAACTATGACTATATTAGCATCCACACCAATGGACAATAAAGTTCTGTGTATTATATGCACACGCTGCACTTATGCTGTCTAGTGCTTTAAATGCTCAAGCTTTTTAAAGTCAGGTAGATTCTGATTGGCTACCAATGATTTTATCATTCATCAGCTGGAAAAAAAAAGATCATTGATTCCAACAATACCATTCCTCTGTGTTGTTATCTCTATAGCTGGGTTGTGGACTTCCCTAGTCTTATAGAATTAATGATTATTAAATCTTCATAATTATTGTTATAGTTATCATCCTTGGTGTGGCCCTTAACAATGCTGTCCAGGGTCCTAAAAAGTTTGAAAATATATATAGAGAGGCATTTAGCAGTACCCAAAATCCCTAATTTTGTCAAGCTCCGAGTACTTGGCACTTCCTTGGCACTATCAAAACATGCTGGGATGAATTTAAAATTGAGCAATTTTGAAGCTCAAGGGCAGAAACCATTACCTACACTACACCACTGGTGAAGCATAAGTTGGTGGGTCTGATCTGTTAATGACAGACTGTTTGCCTCCATTTGGCATGTTTTCAGTACAGTTGATGTGGATCCATTTAGTTTAGAGAGCTGTTTATTAGGGTATGCCCTAGCAAATCTGTTCTCCCAGCAATTTCTGTCAGTGACTGCAGGCTTGGCAGAACGAGGCTTTGGACCCTTACCATCATAAACATAGAGTTCTGTTAGGGCACTGATGTCTGGACACTACAACATGGCTGATGTCATCTCTACAGCAGAGTCTCATCTGTATAGAGTCGGCTAAGTAAGTGGTAGTAAAGAGAATGTGAGCATTTCATTCTTCTGTTGGCCTACTTGTTTGCTTGTAAGACATAAGCATAAGACCAAAGGAAAGCATGGGTGTAATAATGATATATTACACATTTTATGTCAAAATGTTTTGACACAAAGATTAAACTAATGAGTTCAGGACATTACCCAGGATGCTTAGACCAGTGAGGTAATGATTTAGGTACAAAAGCACATTTGTGCTTGCTTTCAGCCCTACGCACTGCTCTCCTATTTGAGCATGCTCCAGCTTGTTTTAACAGATGCATAAAATGATGCTGGGAACTTTGAGTTTGACCATTCCCCTGTGTCTAAAAGTTTGGCTATAGGCAAACGAATGAGAAAGTTTTTTTCTGTCGGTCCAGACTCCTGTTGGCTTAACCAGGTGTCTGCAGACATTAACCTCTATCCCTGCAGGTGTTCCCAACATCAGCTACTAATCTGGAAAGTTTGGCTTGTGGGAAATATTGGTCCTTTTCCAACCTTGAAATGTATATCAGTAGCTGTGTGGAATGTTTAACTGATATGACCAATGTTCCTGTAAGATGAAATGGTAGATCTGGTTGATATGTAGGGCTTTAGTTTGTGGCAGCCAGTCATGTTTACTAAGTCAAGAAGGAACCGGATGTCTGTCTTTCTCTGTGCTCTGATGACAGTCACAACAAGGACATTTTGTGAACAGGATCAGTTGTTGTGAGGTCTGTTAGTGTGCATGCAAAGAAATGGTCAATTGTGTTGTTGGTTGTAAGGATCCAGTATAGGGCTGCACGATACTGGGAAAATATGCGATATTGTTGTTGAGTATTGCGATAACGATATTTCTTGCGATACTCTGAAACGCATCCGATTTCTTTCCCAATTGATAACGTTCACTTAAGACATAAACGACTGTATACTCACCAAGACAGACATTTTGACATAACAGTGTGTGTTTTTTAACGTTTGTGTGCAATAAGGCGCGAAAGAGAACTAAAGGCATCGCACGCTGTCAGAGAGGCGCCTTGTGCGTGTGCTTCGGGTGTGTGTGTCAGACAGTAGACAGCGCAAGACGGCAAGGAGTTGCGGTTAATAACTCTTTTTAACGGCACATAAGTAACAATCGCGTGCCTAGTCTATTCACCGCTATATGCGTTGACCTAAAACTTTGACTTTTCGCAACGTTTTGTAGTAGCCTATTAAAATCATTCATATATCGCATGCCATTGCGATATGCATATCGCGATATGTACATTTGCAATATTTCGATAATTTCGATATATCGTGCAGCCCTAATCCAGTATATAACTTAGGTAGTATATAAGCCTTATATATATATATATATATATATATAAGCCTTTTGGTTTGATGATAATAGATTACCTGTGTTGAATTTCAATTCAGCTTCCTTTCAGTTCATATTCAAAATCACGAATTGAAAGAGAGATCCAAACAGAAAAGGGCCAATGAATTTAATCTCATGTTTCTTTGATTTTTCTCCCTGTTTTTTTTAACAGTTAATCAAAGCCTGATCCATTTTGGAGAACAACGTCCTCATATTCCCCAGTTGATAGAGATTCCTGAGATACCTGATGATCGGGAGACTGTTGTGTCAAGTGGGGATTTTTTGTCCTCTCCAGACATGTCTATGACCCCAACAGTCAGCTTCATAAACGGCAAGCTTGAAGTGACACTTCATCCTAAAGATGTGGCAGAAGAAGTTAGAGGAGACACATTTGGAAGTGATTCCCTTGGAGAAAAAAACTTAAGTGAACAAACGGAAACAACATTTGAATTTGATAGCTCATTAGTGGAGGCTGGCAGAACACCACATGAATCACTGGTGTCAGGATCTTCAATGGTGTCCCCCTTGTTTTTCACAACCCTTGATCCAGACATTGATTATGGTCTAGGAGGAATAGTAGTAGAATCAACTCCACCATCACCTCCCATAGCAATTAGTGAAGAGGAGATGCTAATATCTGAAGGAACTGTCATTCCAAGCATTTCACCCTCCATCACTGAAAAACAACCTTTTGCAAAAGCAGTACACCCAACAGTATCAACAAATATTCCTTTGGATCATGATGACACATCTGACACAACAGAAACAACCACTGTGCCCAGTACATCAGATGCTGAGATCAGAAGAGATGAGACAACTGAGGCACATAAAAAATATGTTTCCTCTCTTGACTCTACTAAAACTAGCACAGTACATATATTTACACCATTGAGTACTAGGGAGTCAACAGAAAAAACATTCACAAGTCAAGATATTACATCACAAAAATCAACAGCAAGTGTGAAAGAGGTATTACATCCCAGCTCAACCGATGCTGAGGCTACAAGAGACCAGACAATTGAAGCACAAAGTAGAGAACCTTTTTCCTCTCTTGACTTTACTGTAACTAGTACCACACATACATTTACATCAAGCACTGGGTACTTAACGGGACCAACAGTCATAAGTAAAGATATTACATCAAATAGAGCAACAACCACAGAGACTGCGACTGAGGACAAGGAGCTGTCAGCAAAACCATCTGAGTCCACCGTCATTGATGTTTCAGAGTTTCTGTTCTCTTCAACAAAGACAGAATATATAGATGAAAAAACACATGAAACCACAACAATTTCACAGAAGACAACTGCCAAAGAAGCTCTTACACAATCAAGTTTTTTTTCAAGCTTGCCGTTAGCAGAGTCTGAAGCATCAGGAGATGACACCTCTGAAATGATTAGCAAAGATTTCACAACCAGTTTCTCACTTCATACTACAACAAAATCAGATGAAAATCTCACTAAAGCACCATCTGAAACAACAGAAACAATCTCAGTGTCCACCTCATCAGATGTTGTAGTTACACAAGATCAGATAACTGAGGCACATAGTAGAGAACCTGTTTCCTCTCTTGACTCTACTGAAATTAGTACAGGACATACATTTACATCATTGAGCACTGAGCACTCAATAGGACAAACAGTCACAAGTCAAGGTGTTACTTCACATTCAGCAACAACCACAGCGACTGTTATGGAGGAAGGAGAGCTGTCAGCAAAACCATCTGAATCCACCATTATTGATGTTTCAGAGACTCTGTTCTCCTCTGCTCAGACTGAACAATTAGACAAGACATTATCTGAAAGTACTGTCACAGTGACCTCAGAGAAGACAACTGTCAAAGACGCTTTTACGCCATCAAGTTTTTCTTTAAGCTTGCCATCAACAGAGTTTGAAGGTTCAGGAAATGAGACCTCTGATATGTTTATCAAAGAGATCACAACAACAAGTTCTTCAATTTATCCTGCAACCAAATCGGACCAAGAACTTACCGAAACACCATCTGACAAAGCAGAAATCGTTGTGTCCAGCTCAACAGATGCTGAAGCTACAAGAGATCAGACAACTGAGGCACATAGTAAGGAACTTGTTTCCACTATTGACTCTACTGAAACTAGTACGGTACATGAATTTACATGGAGCACTGGGGAGTCAACAGGAAGAACAGTCACAAGTCAAGATATTACATCACATACAACAAGATCCACAGTGACTGTGATGGAGGACAAAGAGCTGTCAGCAAAACCATCTGAGTCCACCATTATTGATGTTTCAGAGACTCTGTTCTCCTCTGCTCAGACTGAACATTTAGACAAAATATTATCTGAAAGCACTGTCACAATGACCTCAGAGATGACAACTGCCAAAGATATTTTGTCACAGTCAAGTTTTTTTTCAAGCTTGCCAGTAACAGAGTCTGAAGCATCAGGAGATGACACATCTGATATGGTTAGCAAAGATTTCACAACCAGTTTCTCACTTCATACTACAACAAAATCAGATGAAGATCTCACTAAAACACCATCTGAAACAACGGAAACAATCTCAATGTCCACCTCATCAGATGCTGTAGAAACACAAGATCAGACAACTGAGGCACATAGTGGAGAACCTGTTTCCTCTCTTGACTCTACTGAAATTAGTACAGGACATACATTAACATCACTGAGCACTGAGCACTCAACAGGAAGAACAGTCACAAGTCAAGATGTTACTTCATATACAACAACAACCGCAGGGACTGTTATGGAGGACAAAGAGCTGTCAGCAAAACCATTTGAGTCCACCATTATTGATGTTTCAGAGACTCTGTTCTCCTCTGCTCAGACTGAACATTTAGACAAAATATTATCTGAAAGCACTGTCACAATGACCTCAGAGATGACAACTGCCAAAGATATTCTGTCACCATCAAGTTTTTTTTCAAGCTTGCCATTAACAGAGTCTGAAGCATCAGGAGATGACACCTCTGAAATTTTTAGTAAAGATTTCACAACCAGTATCTCACCTCATACTACAACTAAATCAGATGAAGATCTCAGTAAAACACCATCTGAAACAACAGAAACAATCTTAGCGTCCACCTTGTCAGATGCTGTAGAAACTCAAGATCAGACAACTGAGGCACATAGTAGAGAACCTGTTTCCTCTCTTGACTCTACTGAAATTAGTACAGGACATACATTAACATCACTGAGCACTGAGCACTCAACAGGAAGAACAGTCACAAGTCAAGATGTTACTTCACATACAGCAACAACCACAGCGACTGTGATGGAGGAAAGAGAGCTGTCAGCAAAACCATCTGAGTCCACCATCATTGATGTTTCAGAGACTCTGTTCTCCTCTGCTCAGACTGAACAATTAGACAAGACATTATCTGAAAGTACTGTCACAGTGACCTCAGAGAAGACAACTGTCAAAGACGCTTTTACGCCATCAAGTTTTTCTTTAAGCTTGCCATCAACAGAGTTTGAAGGTTCAGGAAATGAGACCTCTGATATGTTTATCAAAGAGATCACAACGACAAGTTCTTCAATTTATACTGCAACCAAATCGGACCAAGAACTTACCGAAACACCATCTGACAAAGCAGAAATCGTTGTGTCCAGCTCAACAGATGCTGAAGCTACAAGAGATCAGACAACTGAGGCACATATTAAAGAACTTGTTTCCACTATTGACTCTACTGAAACTAGTACGGTACATGAATTTACATGGAGCACTGGGGAGTCAACAGGAAGAACAGTCACAAGTCAAGATATTACATCACACACAACAACATCCACAGTGACTGTAATGGAGGACAGAGAGCTGTCAGCAAAACCATCTGAGTCCACCATTATTGATGTTTCAGAGACTCTGTTCTCCTCTGCTCAGACTGAACATTTAGACAAAATATTATCTGAAAGCACTGTCACAATGACCTCAGAGATGACAACTGCCAAAGATATTTTGTCACAGTCAAGTTTTTTTTCAAGCTTGCCATTAACAGAGTCTGAAGCATCAGGAGATGACACATCTGATATGGTTAGCAAAGTTTTCACAACCAGTTTCTCACTTCATACTACAACAAAATCAGATGAAGATCTCACTAAAACACCATCTGAAACAACAGAAACAATCTCAGTGTCCACCTCATCAGATGCTGTAGTTACACAAGATCAGATAACTGAGGCACATAGTAGAGAACCTGTTTCCTCTCCTGACTCTGCTGAAATTAGTACAGGACATACATTAACATCACTGAGCACTGAGCACTCAACAGAACAAACAGACACAAGTCAAGATGTTACTTCACATACAGCAACAACCACAGCGACTGTGATGGAGGAAAGAGAGCTGTCAGCAAAACCATCTGAATCCACCATTATTGATGTTTCAGAGACTCGTTTCTCCTCTGCTCAGACTGAACAATTAGACAAGACATTATCTGAAAGTACTGTCACAGTGACCTCAGAGAAGACAACTGTCAAAGACGCTTTTACGCCATCAAGTTTTTCTTTAAGCTTGCCATCAACAGAGTTTGAAGGTTCAGGAAATGAGACCTCTGATATGTTTATCAAAGAGATCACAACGACAAGTTCTTCAATTTATACTGCAACCAAATTGGACCAAGAACTTACCGAAACACCATCTGACAAAGCAGAAATCGTTGTGTCCAGCTCAACAGATGCTGAAGCTACAAGACATCAGACAACTGAGGCACATAGTAAAGAACTTGTTTCCATTATTGACTCTACTGAAACTAGTACGGTACATGAATTTACATGGAGCACTGGGGAGTCAACAGGAAGAACAGTCACAAGTCAAGATATTACATCACATACAACAAGATCCACATTGACTGTGATGGAGGACAAAGAGCTGTCAGCAAAACCTTTAGACAAAATATTATCTGAAAGCACTGTCACAATGATCCCAGAGATGACAACTGCCAAAGATTTGCTGTCACCATCAAGTTTTTTTTCAAGCTTGCCAGTAACAGAGTCTGAAGCATCAGGAGATGACACATCTGATATGTTTAGCAAAGATTTCACAACCAGTTCCTCACTTCATACTGCAACAAAATCAGATAAAGATCTCACTAAAACACCATCTGAAACAACAGAAACAATCTCAGTGTCCACCTCATCAGATGCTGTAGAAACACAAGATCAGACAACTGAGGCACATAGTGGAGAACCTGTTTCCTCTCTTGACTCTACTGAAATTAGTACAGGACATACATTAACATCACTGAGCACTGAGCACTCAACAGGAAGAACAGTCACAAGTCAAGATGTTACTTCACATACAACAACAACCGCAGGGACTGTTATGGAGGACAAAGAGCTGTCAGCAAAACCATCTGAGTCCACCATTATTGATGTTTCAGAGACTCTGTTCTCCTCTGCTCAGACTGAACAATTAGACAAGACATTATCTGAAAGCACTGTCACAATGACCTCAGAGAAGACAACTGCCAAAGATATTCTGTCACCATCAAGTTTTTTTTCAAGCTTGCCATTAACAGAGTCTGAAGCATCAGGAGATGACACCTCTGAAATTTTTAGTAAAGATTTCACAACCAGTATCTCACCTCATACTACAACAAAATCAGATGAAGATCTCAGTAAAACACTACCTGAAAGAACAGAAACAATCTCAGTGTCCACCTCATCAGATGCTGTAGGAACACAAGATCAGACAACTGAGGCACATAGTAGAGAACCTGTTTCCTCTCTTGACTCTACTTCATCCGGCACAGCACACACATTAACATCACTGAGCACTGAACACTCAACAGGAAGAACAGTCACAAGTCAAGATGTTACTTCACATACAGCAACAACCACAGCGACTGTAATGGAGGACAGAGAGCTGTCAGCAAAACCATCTGAATCCACCATTATTGATGTTTCAGAGACTCGTTTCTCCTCTGCTCAGACTGAACAATTAGACAAGACATTATCTGAAAGTACTGTCACAGTGACCTCAGAGAAGACAACTGTCAAAGACGCTTTTACGCCATCAAGTTTTTCTTTAAGCTTGCCATCAACAGAGTTTGAAGGTTCAGGAAATGAGACCTCTGATATGTTTTTCAAAGAGATCACAACAACAAGTTCTTCAATTTATCCTGCAACCAAATCGGATCAAGAACTTACCGAAACACCATCTGACAAAGCAGAAATCGTTGTGTCCAGCTCAACAGATGCTGAAGCTACAAGAGATCAGACAACTGAGGCACATAGTAAAGAACTTGCTTCCACTATTGACTCTACTGAAACTAGTACGGTACATGAATTTACATGGAGCACTGGGGAGTCAACAGGAAGAACAGTCACAAGTCAAGATATTACATCACACACAACAAGATCCACAATGACTGTGATGGAGGACAAAGAGCTGTCAGCAAAACCATCTGAGTCCACCATTATTGATGTTTCAGAGAATCTGTTCTCCTCTGCTCAGACTGAACATTTAGACAAAATATTATCTGAAAGCACTGTCACAATGACCTCAGAGATGACAACTGTCAAAGATTTGCTGTCACCATCAAGTTTTTTTTCAAGCTTGCCATTAACAGAGTCTGAAGCATCAGGAGATGACACCTCTGAAATTTTTAGTAAAGATTTCACAACCAGTATCTCACCTCATACTACAACAAAATCAGATGAAGATCTCAGTAAAACACCATCTGAAACAACAGAAACAATCTTAGCATCCACCTTGTCAGATGCTGTAGAAACTCAAGATCAGACAACTGAGGCACATAGTGGAGAACCTGTTTACTCTCTTGACTCTACTGAAATTAGTACAGGACATACATTAACATCACTGAGCACTGAGCACTCAACAGGAAGAACATTCACAAGTCAAGATGTTACTTCACATACAGCAACAACCACAGTGACTGTGATGGAGGACAAAGAGCTGTCAGCAAAACCATCTGAGTCCACCATTATTGATGTTTCAGAGACTCTGTTCTCCTCTGCTCAGACTGAACAATTAGACAAGACATTATCTGAAAGCACTGTCACAATGACCTCAGAGAAGACAACTGCCAAAGATTTGCTGTCACCATCAAGTTTTTTTTCGAGCTTGCCATTAACAGAGTCTGAAGCATCAGGAGATGACGCCTCTGAAATTTTTAGTAAAGATTTCACAACCAGTATCTCACCTCATACTACAACTAAATCAGATGAAGATCTCAGTAAAACACCATCTGAAACAACAGAAACAATCTTAGCGTCCACCTTGTCAGATGCTGTAGAAACTCAAGATCAGACAACTGAGGCACATAGTAGAGAACCTGTTTCCTCTCTTGACTCTACTGAAATTAGTACAGGACATACATTAACATCATTGAGCACTGAACACTCAACAGGAAGAACAGTCACAAGTCAAGATGTTACTTCACATACAGCAACAACCACAGCGACTGTAATGGAGGACAGAGAGCTGTCAGCAAAACCATCTGAGTCCACCATTATTGATGTTTCAGAGACTCGTTTCTCCTCTGCTCAGACTGAACAATTAGACAAGACATTATCTGAAAGTACTGTCACAGTGACCTCAGAGAAGACAACTGTCAAAGACGCTTTTACGCCATCAAGTTTTTCTTTAAGCTTGCCATCAACAGAGTTTGAAGGTTCAGGAAATGAGACCTCTGATATGTTTATCAAAGAGATCACAACGACAAGTTCTTCAATTTATCCTGCAACCAAATCGGACCAAGAACTTACCGAAACACCATCTGACAAAGCAGAAATCGTTGTGTCCAGCTCAACAGATGCTGAAGCTACAAGAGATCAGACAACTGAGGCACATAGTAAAGAACTTGCTTCCACTATTGACTCTACTGAAACTAGTACGGTACATGAATTTACATGGAGCACTGGGGAGTCAACAGGAAGAACAGTCACAAGTCAAGATATTACATCACACACAACAAGATCCACAATGACTGTGATGGAGGACAAAGAGCTGTCAGCAAAACCATCTGAGTCCACCATTATTGATGTTTCAGAGAATCTGTTCTCCTCTGCTCAGACTGAACATTTAGACAAAATATTATCTGAAAGCACTGTCACAATGACCTCAGAGATGACAACTGCCAAAGATATTCTGTCACCATCAAGTTTTTTTTCAAGCTTGCCATTAACAGAGTCTGAAGCATCAGGAGATGACACCTCTGAAATTTTTAGTAAAGATTTCACAACCAGTATCTCACCTCATACTACAACAAAATCAGATGAAGATCTCAGTAAAACACCATCTGAAACAACAGAAACAATCTTAGCGTCCACCTTGTCAGATGCTGTAGAAACTCAAGATCAGACAACTGAGGCACATAGTGGAGAACCTGTTTACTCTCTTGACTCTACTGAAATTAGTACAGGACATACATTAACATCATTGAGCACTGAACACTCAACAGGAAGAACATTCACAAGTCAAGATGTTACTTCACATACAGCAACAACCACAGTGACTGTGATGGAGGACAAAGAGCTGTCAGCAAAACCATCTGAGTCCACCATTATTGATGTTTCAGAGACTCTGTTCTCCTCTGCTCAGACTGAACATTTAGACAAGACATTATCTGAAAGTACTGTCACAATGACCTCAGAGAAGACAACTGCCAAAGATTTGCTGTCACCATCAAGTTTTTTTTCAAGCTTGCCATTAACAGAGTCTGAAGCATCAGGAGATGACACCTCTGAAATTTTTAGTAAAGATTTCACAACCAGTATCTCACCTCATACTACAACAAAATCAGATGAAGATCTCACTAAAACACCATCTGAAACAACAGAAACAATCTCAGTGTCCACCTCATCAGATGCTGTAGTTACACAAGATCAGATAACTGAGGCACATAGTAGAGAATCTGTTTCCTCTCCTGACTCTGCTGAAATTAGTACAGGACATACATTAACATCACTGAGCACTGAGCACTCAACAGGACAAACAGCCACAAGTCAAGATGTTACTTCACATACAGCAACAACCACAGCGACTGTGATGGAGGAAAGAGAGCTGTCAGCAAAACCATCTGAATCCACCATTATTGATGTTTCAGAGACTCTGTTCTCCTCTGCTCAGACTGAACAATTAGACAAGACATTATCTGAAAGTACTGTCACAGTGACCTCAGAGAAGACAACTGTCAAAGACGCTTTTACACCATCAAGTTTTTCTTTAAGCTTGCCATCAACAGAGTTTGAAGGTTCAGGAAATGAGACCTCTGATATGTTTATCAAAGAGATCACAACGACAAGTTCTTCAATTTATACTGCAACCAAATTGGACCAAGAACTTACCGAAACACCATCTGACAAAGCAGAAATCGTTGTGTCCAGCTCAACAGATGCTGAAGCTACAAGAGATCAGACAACTGAGGCACATAGTAAAGAACTTGTTTCCATTATTGACACTACTAAAACTAGTACGGTACATGAATTTACATGGAGCACTGGGGAGTCAACAGGAAGAACAGTCACAAGTCAAGATGTTACTTCACATACAGCAACAACCACAGTGACTGTGATGGAGGACAAAGAGCTGTCAGCAAAACCATCTGAGTCCACCATTATTGATGTTTCAGAGACTCTGTTCTCCTCTGCTCAGACTGAACATTTAGACAAAATATTATCTGAAAGCACTGTCACAATGACCTCAGAGATGACAACTGCCAAAGATATTTTGTCACAGTCAAGTTTTTTTTCAAGCTTGCCAGTAACAGAGTCTGAAGCATCAGGAGATGACACATCTGATATGTTTAGCAAAGATTTCACAACCAGTTCCTCACCTCATACTACAACAAAATCAGATGAAGATCTCACTAAAACACTATCTGAAACAACGGAAACAATCTCAATGTCCACCTCATCAGATGCTGTAGGAACACAAGATCAGACAACTGAGGCACATAGTAAAGAACCTGTTTACTCTCCTGACTCTTCTGAAATTAGTACAGGACATACATTAACATCACTGAGCACTGAGCACTCAACAGGAAGAACAGTCACAAGTCAAGATGTTACTTCACATACAGCAACAACCACAGTGACTGTGATAGAGGACAAAGAGCTTTCAGCAAAACCATCTGAATCCACCATTATTGATGTTTCAGAGACTCTGTTCTCTTCTACAAAAGCAGAATATATGGATGAAAAAACATATGAAAGCACAACAACTTCACAGAAGACAACTGCCAAAGATGTGCTGTCACCATCAAGTTCTTCTTCAAGTTTGCTATCAACAGAGACTGAAGCTTCGGGATATGACACATCTGAGGACAATAAGTTCATAACAAGTCCTTCATTGTACACCACAACCAGATCAGACCTAGATCTCAACAAAACCAAAGCAACAATCTCAGTGTCCAGCTCAACAGATGCTGAGGCGACAAGAGATAAAACTGATCACTCGACAGAAAAAGACTTTGCAACAACAGGTTCTTCATTGCACAGCACAACCAAATCAGACCAGGCATTCACTAAAACACCATCTGACACAGCAGAAATATTCTCAATGTCCAACTCAACAGATGCTGAAGCTACAAGAGGTCAGACTGATGCACATAGTAGTGAACCTGTTTCCTCTCCTGACTCTACTGTAACTAGCACAGAACATCCATTTACATCAAGCACTGGGGACTCAACAGGTCAAACAGTCACAAGTCAAGATATCATATCACATAAGGCAACAGCGGCTGTGTTGGAGGACAAAAAGCTGTCAGCAAAACCATCTGAATCCACAGTCACTGATGTTTCAGAGGCTCTGTTCTCCTCTGCTCAGCCTGGACATTTTGGTACTTTCACAAGTACAATTATACCAAAGATGACAACATCCAAAGATGTTCTGTCACTGTCAAGTTTTGCTTCCGTTTTGCCATCTTCAGAGTATGATGGTTCAGGAGATGACACCTCTGATATGTTCAGTAAAGAGTTCACAACAAGTTCTTCGCTTCATATTACAATTAAATCAGACGATGATATCACCAGAACTACAACTCCTGTTAAAATGCAAACAGAGCAAGCCACACTAGCCCTTTTCCCAGTACCTTCTACAGACATGACAAATACAAGCTCTGTGTGGACTTCAACTCATGCAGAGATCCCAAGAATTCAGCCAACAGAGAGACATCAAGCAGAATCCCTTTCCACATTTCCCTCTACCATCTCAGATGAAAAAGTTCAGGAGGAGGTTTCAAGTGATGAAGACAGAATTACACCGACAACTAAATCATATGATCATTATATTGTAGCCACTGATGAGGCAGAAATTCATGAGACTGACCAAACATCAGAACCAGTGAGGTCTGAAAGTTCTTCACATTCCACATCATCCACAACAGAATTGTTTTCCAACACAGTCCAAACAGTAATTATAGACTCATCTTCTGAACAAGGCAGTGGAGACCTATCTGAAAATGAAGTAGTTGAAGATGGTGGTTCTGGTGAGATATCTTCTGCTGTTGTAGAATCAACTCCTCCCCAAGTTACACCATCAGAGGACAAGACAACTGTTGTTGGTTTTGAGCCAATTGCTTCTTCTGGAGTGCTGCCATCAGAAAATATAACTGCAAGAATAGATGCTAAAATAACTGTGAGTGGAGAAGCTAGATCAAGCTCATTTTTTACTCATACCACATCTCCCTCATCTATGATCAGTACAGTCACAAGTCAAGAGGTCATGACATCTCAAAGAGAGATTGTCTCCTCAGCAACTGAATTTGAATCAAGTTACACAACAACACAGCCTGTTAGTACAAAATTCACAGAGTCTGTTGTTGCCACCCACACAGCCCCAGAGTCTTCCAGACCTTCTCATACTATTACAGAATCACAGTTGACTAGACACACTACAGAATCAAGTCATACTGCAATTGGATCAAGTAAACTTAGCCACACTTCAGTGGCAACAGTTGAATCTGGCCACACTGTACCTTCAGCTATCCAAACAACTCCTGGTTCTTTTAAGCATAGCCAAACATCAACAGTCACTGAAAGTTACGAAGCGACTTCAGCTCCTCTCAGGACAAGAACAATGTTTACATCACCTTCTAGCAAAAGCCATAGCAGGCACACAACAATCTCATCTGTAGATTTAGAGGACGACACAACAGATGAAGAAGAATCAGGGGAGTCCCCTGTTGTGCATGTTTCATCAGCAGCCATCAAAACTCAGACTGGTTCTCCTACAATTCATATAACCAGCACTAGCTTTACAGAACTTGACAGGGACATCACTGTAACACAAAGCTTGAGCTCCGTCACATCTACCTTTGTAGAGAGAGAGGGCTCTGGTATTGTTGAAGATGACCAGGAAACCACTCAACTAGAGGGTTCTGGTGAAGAGGACAGAGTGAGTCCAACAGCTGAAATGTATGATAATTATACTGTGGCCGCAGATAAGGCAGAAATCAGTGAGTCTTACCACACATCAGAGCCAGTACGTTTTTCAAGTTCCTCCCATTCCACATCTTTCACAACTGAAATATCCCCAGCAGATCTTGAGTCACAGCCACAGAGAACTGAAACCACACCTGCTGCAGTTGTGTCAAGCACATCTGAAACGTCATCAGTGTCAGAGACACAAAAGAGTACCTTACAGCCAAGTTCTCCAGAAATCAACTTGTCTTCATTATCAGCCACAAAGGATGACGAGGAATTTTCCTCACCTGGAGATCCTACTGATGAGATATCCAAAACACCAACAACTAAGTCATATGAGGACCTAACTGTTAGAACTGATGAAGCAGAAGTATATGAAACTGAGGAAAAAACTCAAGTCAACTTAGGTTTCTCAAGTGCTGCATCTGTCACTGGCAGTACAGATTTCATACATCAGTCAACTTTATCCCCATTTTCCTCATTCCTGAGCTCCACTCAGTCAACTGTAACATTTACAACTTCACTTTCAGAGGATGGCAGTGGGGAAGACTCAACAGAGGGGGATGGAGCAGAAGATGATGGATCAGGTGACGACATAACTCCTGTGACATCGTCACCTTTGCTCTCAAAAATGACAGAAACAACAATTAGTATGACACCCTTCAGCTCAGTCAGCAGTGGACAAGACAGTACAGACAAAGTTGTTTCACACAGAACCACAACACCTCAAATGCAGAGTGTGTTCTCAAGCACAAATGCTGAAGGTTTCACTCTGGTCTCAGAGACAGCACAAACAGAGCAGGAACCTTCTGGTGGTTCTGTCTCAGAGTCAACATCCACTAGCTTCACTGGTCCCGAAACACATTCTGATGTGGTAATCAGCCACACTGCATTGCCTTCTTTAGTGACATCTCAAGGTCCTGTGTCCACCCCTACTCCATCTGTCTTCTCTAAGGACAATGCTGATAAGCAAGTCTCTTCTACAAGCCCAGTCTTAATATTCACAGAGGAGGAAGATGAAGATAAGCTGTTTTCAACTGTAACAGAGAGTATGAGAGATCATAGCATCAAACCAGATGTTACCAGTAAGGATGAAATAATCCTTGATGCAGATACTATGTCTGTTTTAGAGCAGTCTTCACCTTTTGCCCCTACAATTGTTACAGAAGAAGCAGGTGGAGTAACCCCAGTTGTCATGATGGCACAGCCCTCAAGCATTATGACAGAGGAACCAGAGGGATCTGGAACGGATGGCACCGAGTTACCTCAGTTACATGTGTCATTTGGAACCTCCACAGATGAGTTAATAGTTCAACAAACAACATCAACCCCAGACATCCTGCAGAGCAGTTCAACATATGTAGATGAGGAAACACAAGCAACACAAACAGAAACTCCTGAGGCTACCCATGCTGATGTAAATGAACACACAATAGATCGTCAGACCTCCACAGAATCCAAACAAGTTACAATGGAGACACTGACTGATGACTTCTCAGGAGACACTGTGTCTACTGAAGATTATAATGTGAAAACATCCACTTTAACCCCCAAATCATCTCAAGTGTCCACAGACAGAGTCATAGAAATAATTTCAGCTGAAGAGGACCAATCTGAGGATGTTCTACACATTCAGACCCTATTAACACCGACAACAGAAAGAAAGACAACACCTCTACCCTTTCATACAATATCTTCTGAGGTGGAAGCTTCAAGTGAACTAACAGACCTATATGAACCAGTTCAAACAACTATATCCAATTACCCTTTCACTTCATCCATTGCTGTTACAAGTAGTTCTCTATATGTTGATTCTGTTTCACCTGAAGAATCAATTTACTTTACTGGAAATGATGCAACATCTGTTTCTACACAACATTCAGATGAGATTACAGACTCTGAACAGTCAGTCTCTCCAGTATCAGATTTAAAAAGCACTGCATCCTTCCATTCTGCATCAGATCAAACGTCTGTAACAGATTCAGTAACAGTACTTATGGATTTAGAAAGTGTTAGCATGGCTGAACCTGCCAAAACCACTGCAAGTACATACACTGGAACAGCAGTAACATATGTGGAGGATTTAACAGCTGACACAGAGGAAACATTAGACATCACAAGTGTTGATGGCATTGTACTAAGTAGTCCCTCTTCTGATAAGGTAATTCAGGGGAGTGAATTAACAAGCACAGATATATCATCTGGTATTTCAGAGGAAACCACAAGTGCATTATTTTCTTTAACAGATGATGGCTCAGGTGATCAAACTATTGAAATGTCTATAGGACTGCCTGATTCAACAGACTCACCTTTAAGAGCTGCAGTTTCTTCATCTGTGGAGACTGATATTGTGTTTCACGTATCAATGACCCCCTTGTCTGAAGCAATCACAGTAACTGATGGGGAACCATATCAGCAAGCTTTGTCTGAGATGACAGTGACACATAAGCCCAACACAGACATCAGGACCAATGAAGATGTGCCGTTCCCATCAACAACCCGTCCAACACACCTTATATCTGCATCAATAATTAATATGACTATGGGCATTGTAACATTAGTTGGGTCTCCTTCATCTACACCCATACCAATTCTGAGTGACAAAACAGAAACTCCACTTTCCTCTGAGGAAGGGACAGATGACGTAATAGATTATGACACAAAAACTGAACCTTACAAAGTTGAGTCCATATCAGATGTCATGAACAAAACAGACATTGAGAATGAGACTGCCTTAGACGTTAGCTCAGAAGATGTGACAAGCATTGATGAAATCACCAAACCTGTAGGGGAGAAGAGCTTCACCACCTCACAGCCTGATGTTGAGACAAGCTTTATGACCACCTCACAGCCTGATGTTGAGACTGATTTGGAGACCGCATCACAGCATAAGTTTGAGACAAGCTTGGAGACCACCTCACAGCCTGATGTTGAGATTGGTTTTGAGTCCACCTCAGAGTCTGAAGTTGAAACTAGCTTTGAGACCATCTCAGAATCAAAAATTGACATTGACATCGAGACCTCCACAAAACCTGTGGAGGATAGTGCAACAAGTATTGATGGAATCACACAAGCAGACGTTTTGGATACCAAGACCACCTCTCATCTTGACACTGAAAAAAGCGTTGAGATAACCATGCAACCAGACATTGAGAGTGTCTCAAGAACTGACAGTGATGCATCAGTCACCAGCTCTGGGGACATAAACACCATATCATCCAATAAGCAACACATCACAACAAGACTTTTTGATGTCACAGATGAACCAAGTTCTGCTTCTGTTAGTGAAGAAAAATCCTTGGAAGAAGAAAGAGTTGAGCATACAACCCAACCTGAACTATATGACTCGGAAGTCAGGACCACTGCACAACCTCAATATTATGGTTCTATAACTTCCAGTAGCTTGAAAAGCAGCTCAGAGGAGGATTCGGTTATCCCAGATATCCCCTCATCTCATGAGGTTCAGGCAGTGATTCTGTCCACGGCAACAACCTCACATTTACTTCTGACACCCGAGACTGATGTAAAGATTGTCAGTAAGGAAACTGCCTCAAGGAAACAAGAGGCAGCTGGTCAGATAGAGGAAGCTGTAACTCTTGCAACTGAGATTCCTATTCAAGAAACAGAAGATCAAATGACACCCTCAGTGCTTACAACTCTGAGTGAGACTGCAACACCATTTGCTTCTCATCAAGATGTTTCTGAGGCCACTTTGGTTGAAAGCTCACCTCCAAGTTCACAGAATGAAAGCAGTTCAGCAGACCTTGCATACACAATGATTGGGCAAACAGTAGATATTGCAGGTAGGATGTAAACACTGTTTTAAAGACAAACTTAACAGAATTCATATACTGTACTTTCTGTACCTATACCAATATACTTATTTTTCATGTGCGCAATGACATGCCTATATCCTCCCTCTCTTATTGCAGGTGTTCACTCCTGTACTGATGATGTTTGCTTGAATGGCGGTTCTTGTTTAAAAATAGGCAGTGATCAGATCTGCAGCTGTCCACCTGGATACACTGGTGAACAATGTGAAATAGGTATGTTGTATTAATATTTTATTTATTTATTAAAAGTGCACTATAATTTTGGGCTCTCTGTTGCCATCTGTGGCCGAAACATGAAATTGCAAGTTACTTGCAACATTGTTTATTTTGCATCAGTTGTGCTTCGGCAATGATGTTCTGTGCAGATTAATCTGATAGTTTGAGCAAATAAGTAGCATATCTGTCGCTATAGTGCCGGACCTTCTTTACTGTCTATGTACATGACGTAAATAGGCCAAGGCAAATACCAAATACAACCCAACAGCAAAATAAAATGATTATTGTAGAGTTACTGTTGTGAATAGGGTTAGACAATTTTCAAACACTGTTTCAAACACTAATTTTTTTATGTACTCACTCAATAATAGGATTTTGTTAATTTTTACACAAAAATATTTGGTAGTGCACATTTAACTTATCATCATCTGGCTTTTCAAACTTATCTTAATGCACTTCAGTGCATTATTTACTAACCTTATTTTATTATTTGTTTATTTATTTATTAGACATTGATGAATGTCACACAAACCCTTGTCGGAATGGAGGAACATGTATTGATGGCCTAAACTCATTCACCTGTGTATGTCTTCCAAGTTATGCAGGAGCACTGTGTGAGCAAGGTAAGATTATATTTATCATATAATCACTTGTTTGATTTCTTTACATATCAATTTTTAGATTCCATGAGAGAGGAAATCACTGTAGTCACAATACTAGATCTTTCAACTTGCTGATATCGTGTGAAGCTACTGTAGCCACTGAAGTTAATGTGGAGATGTATCGAGTGAACTTCTAAACTTTCATATGAGGTAATTGTTAAATGACATATATGAGTCTGACTCACAGTTTGGTAGATTCTCATAGTTGATAGATTTTCATTTGATGTAAGAAACTGGGTGTGTTCCAAAACCATTTTATGCTAGCAGACAGACATAATGATGCTGTACTTTCCACTATTTAAGAGGATACCATTTCTCATAGCTCATTTAAGCAGAGCTGTTAAGACCATCACTCTTTCCCTTATTACACTGTAGATGTTGATTTACACTTTACATGAGTGAGATTACCTTCTTGAGAGGTTTATCCCCTTCAAACTATTACAAGTGCTTATAAACATTAAAATGTTTCATAAACTAAAATACTAATAAGATCAAAATCTCTCAAATCTCACATCTGACATTTGTCTGAAAAAAACAAAACAAAAAAAAACAAGTGTATGTCATCTAAACTGATGTGCATTACCCTCTTGAGTACACTGAACAAGCTCTTTATCTTAAACTTAGTATTAACATTACATATATGAAGAAGTGCCTCCTGTTTCTACTCAGTGATTCAGCAGTCACTTAAAATATAAGAGAAGAATATAATTTTTGCATTCCTCTGTGCTTTTTTTTCATTGTTTTTTCTATGTAAACATGCGCTAGACAGACATGTTTGACCGTTGCGCCCACGTTTGGCTTTTTTTTGCAATGTCTCACGCATGACACAGCATTCTAAAAAAATGCCGTTCAAGTTAAACCTTTAAAGAACACGTCTCTAGACCTTGCGTGTCCTGTTCCTCTGACCTGTGTCTCTCATTTTAACCTGTAAAAGAGTTCTCTGTGAATGGCCCCTCAGAGTGTAACACCATGTCCTAACCAGCCGTGACGGCGACATGCGACGATTCTATTTTAGAAACGGTTTTTATTTCTCCATGACATTGCGGCTGGAACAGCAACACAAAGTATGGCAATGATAATATCAGGTACTGTTTACATGCTTTATTTAATGTTAAAAGTGTCCTAATGTGAGTTTGAATATCATTCTGTGTTCCCAGCTTTTTAGCTGTAATGAAAACAACACTGGCTAATTCACCTCAGATCTTGAAAATAAATAAATGGGCACAAGAACGTTCAAACTGTCAACTCAATGCGAACGAACAAGTGTATTCTATGACTAAGATTGTTTCAGTTACAATGTTTAAATGGTGTAATATTTATGAATTTTACTATGTACTAACCCATTTCATTGTGTCTGCTGTGCTCTTGCCAAGAGAGCCCGCCCACACTCTCTTCTGATTGGCTGTGGTTTTTGATTGATTTTATTGCTTCTCATTGTCGCGTCGCGTCAAGTGTGGACAGTCAAATTTCTTGTCGCTGGAATCTTTTCGCGCCACGTTTGGTTAAGTGAGAAAATTGCGTTGTTTACAGAGAAAGCAGAAATGCAGAAAATTGCTGAATGCAATCTATGCAAATAAAGTAATTATGTCATTCAAGTCATAAGCCAATGATGTTTCCTGTATTGTCATATATATTTTCACTGGTATGTTATGCATGATGATATAATGGTTAATACTTTATTAATGAGAGTTTCAATGATTTTATTCTTTGGAATGGTATATTCTTTACTAGTGACACATCAGGATCTGGCATTTTCTCTCCTGTATGTTAATTTGCTGAAGGTTTAGAGATTCCCCCAATTAGTGGTTCTGTTAGGGCAAGTCTGCTGTAATCACAGTGATTTCAAACAAGCAATCAAAGCTATCAGCCTGATGTAGAGCAGTCCAGGGCTGGTCCGCAAACAGTCAGTAAGTGTGTTTACATGCACTTTAAAAGTTTGCTTTCAGTTGAGCTAAAACAATAATTTGTCTTTTCAAAATATCATGTGAACGTTTTAGTCCGACTGAAGTTGTACCAGCAGAGGACTTTAGCTCAAAAACCAGCTGTAGCTTGACTGTAACAGCATACATAAACATACTTACTGTTGATAGGACACACTTTAATTGCAAATTTAATGCAATCAAATGCTGAGGAACTTGAAAATAATTTGTCAACAAGACTAATAATTTGCTGATTTGATAATTCTTACTTTAAAACTCTTTGAGTTTCCTATTTGTTTTACAGAATTTACTTTGCTACAGTATCTTTCTTGAACAATGCCTCAGAGCAAAGCATCCAATCTTCTCCACAGCACTGTAGACATTCTTATGCAAAAATGAAATGATATGATGGACACATGGGTGTAGCTCTTGCTCTAAGTGATCTTGCTGAACTGGCATGTAATTTAAAATGAGGATGAAAGGGACTTATAACATATTCCCTCAGGTCCAGTGTGAGTGGGAAATCATTCTCACTTGAAAAGAGTGCCACTGAACAAAAAGAGGTTTGATTTATTGTACTGATAAGAACAGCCTCACAGTGTAAGCCCAAAGGTAGGGACTAATAAAAAAGAAATTGACAGTAGACAATATGAAGCACCTTTTTTCCCCACTTGCAACAACAGGATTATCTCAGCTTCAGGGTCTACATGTCAAGCTTATGTGTAGTACATCAACAGTAATTCATACATGCTTTTCCACAGACACTGAAACATGCAGCTACGGCTGGCACAAGTTCCAGGGCCACTGCTACAGATACTTTCCTCATCGGCGTAACTGGGACACAGCAGAGCGTGAATGTCGTATCCAGGGGGCACACCTTGCTAGTGTTTTGTCCCATGAGGAGCAGCAGTACATCAACCGTGAGTATACATAAAACAAATTATGGACATTCTGTCTAATATCATCAGCTCTAATTTATGCCTTCAGTTACATTTCTATGCAAACTAACAATGGTTATTTATGAGGAAGGATACTTTGCTAGTGAATTTACCTTGTTTCTCTCTCCTCTTGTAGGCCTTGGCCAAGACTACCAATGGATCGGTCTGAATGATAAGATGTTTGAGAATGATTTCCGGTGGACAGATGGTAGTGTTGTGGTAAGAACATTCTTTGAAACGTACTTATTAGTTACTAAAATATGTTTTGAAAGGATGGTGTTGATGCAAACATTTATTAGTGGACAATCTATTTATTTATAAAGTTTACTTGTAATTTCCATGATGTTTGAAGAGGTTTATTTTTCTTTAAAAAGCTATTAAGTTAAAAAAAAAAAAAAAACAGTGGAAATTTTAAGCAAGAATATGTAGATGGGAAAAAAGGAAAACAGAAGACATATGCAACCAACTCCGGGTTCTGGAGTTGTTCCTCCATTGAACATGAAAGTGGCTAATTATAGTCGTTTAGTCCTGACTGGGCTCTCACTTCAAAGATAATGGCAGCATTTTGTGAGAAAGGGCCAAAAAAGCCCTGGAGGGCAGGAGATAGGAGTTTTCATCTGTAGAAGTCCTCTCAGGACTTGAGGATAAAAATAAAATGAGTGGAGAGGAAGCTTACAGGTGTGGACAGGTAATGAAGGTGTGAAGGATGAGCAGCACCTGGAACAGGCTGCACTAGAGATAATCCAGACCTAAAATGTGAGTGGGTGACATTTCAATCCAGTTGGTATCAGTGAGGTGTTATAAACATATCCGCTGGAGTTTGCTTGCACTCTTATTCTATTCTGTATACAGAAGAGTTACTCTTTCAAGAGTTTTGTTTCTTCATGCATTTAAGTATGTGCCATTGGAGTTATCCAGATGGTCAAAAATTGCATTACGTCAATTTCCAAGCAGGAAGCGCACATTCCTTTTGTAAGAGGATAATAACAGGACACGTTAGGCGAATCGTGTTTGAAGAAGGTAATATTCGCAGGCTTGTTGAAAGATCATAGCTCCAACCTGTCTCGATCAAATATAATTACACTATTTCATATATGTACAAACTTGGCAGTTTTAATTTAAGCTAAAAATTAGATACCCTGAAATACATATGCATATTGTCCACAGTGCATTTATCCACAGCTGAGAAAGATGACTGATGACATCATATCTGCACCATGTGGGGAAAATATAATAGTTGGACAAGAAAAAAGAGAATGCAGAAGAATTATAGTGAATAAAGTTTGACTATTATAGTAAATTACTCTGTGGCCGCTGGCTGTTTTTAAACAAAGTCTCTGTAACCTTTAGGAGCAGTTAGATGTCTGCTTCTGCTACTTGTTAAAGGGCAGGTGTGTACAGAACAGCTGATGCTGGCATGACCTTGAGTAATCCATCCTTTGACACTTGTCTTTTGCGTATAGTAGACCTACTCTTGTGGTATGTGGCCACTAAATAAAATTCTTCCTAGCAAAGAAGTAGTTTTGCTTGTATTTTGTGGGGTTTATTTTATCTTCCAAATGCATTACACCTCTCTCTGCAGCTCCTTATTGCAGTTTAGTGGATGTATGTACTTAGCGCCCCCTACTGATGTGTCAAGTCAAGTCATTTTCATTTATGTATTGCTTTTTACAATACAGATTGTTTCAAAGCAGCTTCACAGTGATAATAGGAAAATTAATGGACAGAGATTGTTTTGGCTTTACGGCAGCTCAAGGAAAAAGTTATTATCGAGCTAAAGTTTTGATTCAATCACTTCCGTGGTTAAAATCATTAATTATTAGCTTAATTATGACACCTTTTTAACTGAAAGCAGAAGACTTTTAATGCGATATTACCGTTCATTTATGTGTTTAGTCTGAGTGTGTATGTGTGACGCTTTCTTTACAAAGTGGTATTGCCAAATTACTTGTCTGGCCCGCATAATATAGAATTATTAATCGTTTCCACGGATCCATGTGAACTGGAATCATTTTGATAACGTTTTATCTATACATAGGGAAAGGAAAGGAAAATCTGTGTCTCTATCATTGTAATTTTAATGACTTCTATGTGTTCCAGTATGAACATACTCTGCTTGAAAGCTTTTTATGGCTTTCACACCGTGTTCAGTGACTTTCATTTAACAGTATATTGCTGTTTTTTTTTTTTTACCAAGGTTGTATTTGAAGTGGTGCAGCTAAACACTGTCATAAGTGTACATCAAATTATTACAAGATCTGAAACCTATTTCTATAGGATTGTTGTTTCCTTCACATTGCCGTTCTCAGCTCTATCTGTATTCTTCCCCTACAGCAATATGAAAACTGGAGACCGAACCAGCCAGACAGTTTCTTCTCCTCAGGGGAAGATTGTGTGGTAATGATCTGGCATGAGGACGGCCAGTGGAATGATGTTCCCTGCAACTACCACCTTACCTTTACCTGCAAGAAAGGCACAGGTGAGCTTTCAGCATCTGGGTGTGGAGCATTTATAGAATAATAGGGCATGTATAGGTATATGTTTCTTTTCAGTGTAAAATCCATCAGTGGCATTTGAACAAAACTATATTTATAACCAGGAGTATAATAGGGAATGTGTGAAGCTTTGGATGACTGCTATACCCCAAGGTATATCTGTGGTTGTTTATAGACATGACTGTAAGATGAGAGCTGTTGTTTTAGATTTGCAGTGGTTCAGTACTCCACTAATGGTTAGTCTGTTGTCAATAGTGTCCTGCAGTCAGCCTCCTCTTGTCCATAACGCCCGCACATTTGGCCAGCCGCGCCCACGCTATGAGATCAACTCCCTGATCAGGTACCAGTGCAAAGATGGCTTCATCCAGAGACATGTTCCCACCATTCGCTGCAGAGGAGACGGCTCATGGGATTTGCCTAGGATTTCCTGCATGAATCGTAAGTATTCCGTGAAAATCCAACACAACTTTTTCTTGATGAAACCATTGCTATATACCTAAATATTTTTATCATAAGTCTCTTATGCTCAGCAAGGCTTCATTTATACAGTAAAACATTAATATTGTGAAATATTATTAAAGTTTTCTATTTTAATTGATTTTGAAATGCAATTTATTCATTTGATGCAAAGCTGAATTTTTGGCAGCCATTACTCCAGGCTTCAGTGTCACATGATCCTTCAGAAATCATTCTAATATGCTGATCCGGTGGTCAAATAAATAAATAAAAAACTTATTATTATCAGTGTTGAAAACAGTTGTGCTCCTTAATATAGTTGTAGAAATAGTGATAAATTTTTTAGGATTCTTTGATGAAATATAAAGTTCAAAAGAATAGCATTTATTTGAAATGGAAATCTTTTATAACAGTGTAAAAGTCTTTATTTTGATCAATTTAAAGTAGCCTTGCATAATACATTTTCTTTTCTTCTTTATTATGTTTTGTAATTTCTTGAAAAAAGAAAACTAATTCAATGTACTTGTATTTACTTTCCAGCGTCCAACTTCCAAAGGTCATATACAAACCGATATCAAACATACAGAGTTTTTCGCAGTCATCGGAAGAGATCTGCAGAAAATTCTGTTGATGTACCACGACGACACCATCACCATGGTGTAAAACGCAATCGGACACAACAATAGTTGCTATGGTGACAACCATAATGCAAGGGCCCTTTTAATGTATTTTGATAGCATGTGACGGACCTGCCTGCTGGCTGAAAGAAAAATAAAATGAAAGAAAAGGTTATGAAAAGGATCAGAAAAAGGGTCAACATAGAGTGGAATATCACTGGAATAAAACAGTGCTTTTTTCTGTGTTTTTATTTTTTAAGAGAGATGGTTTTTGAAAACTATAAAAAGGACACATTCAGCTGGCCTCTGAAAACACAAAAAGATTATCTGACCTTCCCTCCATCTGTTCTGCTTCTTCTTACGCAGAATGCGCAGTGCCTTCGTAAATTATAACTCACAATCCAGAGGTAGTGAGCTATAATAGTGCAGCCAGAATAATATTATACAATTCATGGGATTTTAGCCTGTAAACATAATGGTACATTTTTAACACACTAAAAATTGCCTATGATTCCTTTCAATCTTTTTTCAAGTTTACAAGAACCACAGGTGTATGCAGACAGCCTGCTGCTTACTGAACAAATGAGAAATCATACATATGAATGTGAAAGAATATATATTTATATAGAGAGAGTGAGCAATGGCTCACGTTGAGTTAGTGGTTGTTTTGGTAGAAAAAAGGTCAATGATATATATATATATATATATATATATATATATATATATATATATATATATAACTGTATGCAATGTGGATGGGTTTGATATCTGAAAGTCAACACAATATGTTTAATACTTTAAGGTATTCAATATTGAAAAGCCATGTAGATCTTAGATTATTTATATTCCTCTATTTGATATCTCTTTCAAGTGTTTACAATGCAAATCCTGTTCAACATACATTTAATTCCACCAATTTTTTTTTTTTTTTTTTTACATCTTTACATCTTATTGTATGTATTTCACACCATTTCAACTTTCATCAACTTCAACTTTTTTTCTTTTTTTTTCTTGGACATTTTAAAACTACTTTAAAGAGAATGTACTTTGTGAGATGCTTAAAAGACTTGAACAAATGTCTTTTTAACAAGATGCCTATAATTTATTATTTGAGCTGCTCCTTGTCTTCTCATGGTTGTAGTAAAATACAACACACTGAGGATTTAACTTGGCCAAACTGCACATTTACAGAATTCAGTATATTAGTGTAAAGGACAGTTTGTCAAAAGCTGGCATTGATGTGACTAACAGACAACATTTGCAACTCACAGAATTTAGATGGATTTTGTTATGACATTTGGGGTGTATCAATGGACCAAAAGAAGAGGATTCATAGTAACAGCTTTAACAGCAATGTGTTGTCATCCATTTGTTTATTCCCAAGCATTTTTCTTTGAGATCTTTTCTTTTGTGTGTTTACTTTTTTTTTTTTTTTTTTTTGGAAAGTGCACATATCTTTTTTATATTTATAGTATAACTTGTTTATTGTCAAATGTGTTTGTCTAGAATGTTTGTGAAATGGAAAAAATTGTAAGGAACGTTTTTATGCCTTCTATGTAAACAAAGTTTATTATATTCTACTTGCATTCCTGGTCTTTTTCCATTGCGATATGAAGTGAGTTCTGGTTAAAGAGAAGGGCTTAAGGGTAGATGTAGTTAATAATTCTCAAACATTAACTGTGAGGTGACTAGCATTTTAATATGGGACATAATTTGATTTCTTTTTAAATTGACATAAATCTAATATATAATATATTAATCTATATAACAATGTAATAAAATACACTGTGATAGGAGTAAAGTCATTGCACTTCATGTTTTTAGTAAAACTAAAGTGGTTCATCAGCAGTGCCTAATATTGAACACCAGATGGTATCAGTTCACTAACACAAAGACACTTGAGCATCTAAATAATTTTATCAAGATTCTAAAATGATGTAAATCATTTCGTTGAAACATTAATGATACCCAGCCCAAAAAAAAAAAAAAAAAAAAAAAAAAAGAAAAAAAAAAAAGGATCATTACAGTAAAATCCTTTAAGAAAACACTCAAAATTGTCTTTGGAGGCATTTATTAATGTTTCACAAAAAATGTATAGTAAAATAAAAATACAAGGTTTCTTGGCTGTTTCTGGCCATTAGTATAGACATGTAATGAGGTTCGCTTGTGTTTATTCTGCTTGGACACCTGTGTGAATTAACTTCACTAAAAATGTTGCAAAAAGTTCTCGAAAAAGTTAAATGTTAGTCTTGCATAATTTGTTGGCAGAACATTCAGACATTCAGACTTATGGGATCTGTTGTCAAGTTAGATACCTTTGTGGATTATAGTTTACTAAATGCGTTGCATTTAAAGTCGCAATGTAATGTAGAAGGAAAAACTGATTTTTATTTGCCTTGTGTGTTTGAAATCCCATTGCTATATTTTAATTTGACATGAATGTATTTCCCTGCTGGTACTGCTGTGTCACTGTTCATTAATACTTGTGGTTTTCTCATTTATGTCTTGGAAGACACAACCATTTTCCATTTCAATAATCATTTATTTATTTATCTATTCATTTTAAACAACTGGAATTAATTTGCATGTAAAAAAAGAAAAAGGAGGCTGAATTAGTCACAGAATATTGTATAATCAGCAAGCTTTCCCTGCAAATGCGTCCCAGACTTCTCATAGATCTTAAGTGAGGTAGAGTTACTCTGAATAAAGTATTTAATAAATATCCTCATATTATAGGCCTACACACACGCACAAACACAAAATCTCATTATCTGAAATTGTGTACACTATGCCTGTCGTGTAGAATTAAACTTAATGATTCAGATAGCAAAAAAAAAAATCTGTACCATGATGAGAACTCTTCCTAAAATATGTGATACCATGCAATCAGCTTATTTCATGTTTTTTTTTTTTTTTTGGTAAATTTAATCCATGCCTAGCCAAGCTGGCATTCATACTGCAACAAACATTGTGTACTGTGCATCTGGACCATGGTTATAGGCACTGTAGACAGTTTAGTGGAGAATAAAACAAAAGCCATTTCAATTTTTATAGGTTTTTATTTATTTAAAATTGATTGGATTCATAAACCGTACACTGCACTTCAGATTAAAAAAAAAAAAAAAAAAGAAAATTATTTTGTGCATGTATACAAAATCAAACAAAATGTAATATATGTGCACTGTGGCTTCTGCAGTTCAAAGCTGAGTTATAGGTAGAGAATATTTTCCCCTCCCATAAACAAACAACATAGCAATACAAAGTGGCAAGTAATAGATGTTACGTTCATCAACAAACACAGATCTTATTATCTGAAGTCATCCACACTATGCCTGTCATAACATTCCAATGTTAGAATCTATTAGAATCAAACTTAGGAATTATATTTTACATGGTTTTTAGTGTTGTTTCTCTCTATTTTTCAGAGAGCAGAGAGCAGTGGCATTACAATATCATTCAGTTGAGAATTTATATCTACACTTAAGCAACTAAGGCTCAAGCTAGTCTTGAAATGTTATTACAAATATACAACTGGGTCCTAAATGATTCTCTCAGAGTAATTTCTGTGTGTAGTTATCTGCCATAAAGCGAAAATTCTGTCACTGTCTGCAACTAAATACTTTCTATGCAGGGATGAACACATTTAAACAGTTTTCAAAATCTTTGCCAAGGCCGTCAAGTTCAAAACTGAGAAATAGCTTCAATCATGATTAAAAAAAAAAAAAAAAAAAAAAAATTATAGAGCAAGTAGCAGGTGAGAAAATACATCACAATATTGCAAACAAAGGGTAGACATGACTAATAATGGAATTATTTATGAATATAAAGCCTCAGCACTATAGGCCAAACACATTAATTGATATTTCAAATAAGGTCACAGTTCAGAGCATTGGATAATACACCAACACAAGAAAAAAATATATAGTTTTAAGGACATGAGAATTTGAGTAAGATCACAAGTGTTTCAGGAAAAGAAAGGAGTCAGGTTCATTTACGGTGCCTTTGCTTTTCTGTTTGGGCAAGTTTCAAAAACTTTCTGTCAAGTTTATACTATGTATTAATATTTAAATATTTTATTGCAATGTCACAATTGAGATTCTTGACAAATTCACACTTACTAGGGGTTTTTATCAAAGTAGTGTTCCTTCCAACTGAATATACTTTCGGAATGAGATTTGTGTTTGTTTTTCATACATATGGTGTACAAAACTATATAAAATGTAAATGATAGATAAAATAACTGTTTACAATAATATTGTGATGTGATTGTTGCAGTATGATCTTTACAGTATCCTTTCTATAATAGTTATCACAGGGTGAATGTGATTTCACCAAGTACAGCATGTTCCTGGCTCAACATCTTTGTTGGTCCTGGAACAACATTCCAATCAAACAATCAGATTTGAGGGAAAAGCTTACAGTTAATGCCACGTTTAGGCTTACAACCAGGGTTTGGTGCTTCGATATCAGTGTTATTCACTTGTCATTTCCCTTTGATTTTAGGGATTTTTCTAGGGTTTACGTTTAGGGGTAGAGATAGGGTTAGGATTAAATTTTCGGATAAGAATGTTATTCCTGGATTAACAAAATATATTAATCCAAGAACATGTCTTGGCAAAACCACAGTGACCCTTGTCACAGTTAAGGCTAGTTCATGCAAAAAGTCCTTCATAAGTTTGGAGGTGGAAACCGGTGTATTGCTTCTCTTTGGTTGGTGACAGGTGACATGTGACGTGAAGCGTTTCATGGTTGAGGTTTGAAGCAATAGACACCGTACAGCTGCTGCTTTTTGTCAGGGAAGCCAACCAAGCGAACCGCAGCCTCCGTGGGGCTGCAGTTCTTCCTGGGCCTGGAGATAGGGTAACGAACACTACCGTCGGCTAGCCATCCAGCATCGCAACGGTCATATCCCAGCAGCTTCCAGGCAGCATACATATGGCCCACCTTTGCGATCTCAGCTCCATCTCTCATGCATGCGCTGACAGCCTCGTCATAGTTCAGCTTCTTGGGCTGGATCAGGTAGTAAAAGCGGCCTGTGATGTAAAACGAAGAGTTTTAGGGTTGTAGACACAGACACTTAAAATGCTATATGCCATTTTATATTAGAATTGAAGAAGTTAACTGTTTAACTTACCTTGAAGGCTGGCTGTGAAGCAGAACACATCATAGCGGCTGTTGGACTTGTCCCTCCGGCCGTAGTTTCTCAGTCCGGCTGAGGTCCTTGCACCTCCGCAGGGCTCTCTGGGTTTGGTGATGGGATACTGCACAGTTCCGTCATTGAGCCAGCCGGCATTGCACCAGTCCAGCCCACTTTTCCATTCCGCGTAGAGCTGCTCGAAAGAGGCGACCACGGCATCCTGCTCCAGACACGCAGCCTCGGCATTTTGGAAGTTGAGGTTGTACCGCCCCAAAGGAGGGGAGTATGGGAAAACAACCCCTGTGAATGAAAGTGAATCTTCCCCTAAGGAAAAGTTTGACTGAGTTTAACATCAGGTTGTTTTGGTGAATGTATTTTATGACCGCCCCAATGAACGAATAAGAGCGATATTAGTAAAAGCCTTAGGTTTTACAGAGCTCCCTGCTTAGTTGAAAAGATTTATGTTTTACGGTGTTAGAAAAAAACTGTATTTAAACAGAGAGAAAATTACTTGCAGGGTTTAGGCTTTTCAATCTTATACTCCATTGTTCCAAGGTAACAATAGCTAGTTGTGCCAGCCTGCTTTATTATGCTCATGCACCTCACTTCTCTGTGTACAGATCCCCATTGTTTCTCTGGAGCCAAGTCTGCAATGGTGGTCTTGGCCAAGAGCAAGAACTACAGGATATTACTGGAGACTGAGCAAATGATAAGTGGCAAAAACAAAAGTTGAAAGAAGAGTGCGTCATCACATTTCGGCCCTGTTTCACAGACAGGGCTTAGCCTAAGCCAGGATTAGGCCTTAGTTCAAATAGGATATTTAAGTAGCTTTTATAAACGTACCATAAAAAAAAAGAAAAAAAAAAACATTACTGGTTTGCATCTTGTGACAAAACAATGACTGTGACATTTTTTTGGATATGTCAGTGCAAGTTGCTTTCTGTTAAAACAGCACAAACATGCATTTTAGTCTGGGACTAGCTTAAGCCTTGTCTGTGAAACTGGGGGCTCAAGTGCTAATGTGCAGCTTTGTGCTAATGTAGATGACTGTTTACTAAAATTTTTTGTTCAAATATGAATTATGAACTGTATAGAAAGTGAATAAAATATGTTTACACAGTAATGGCAAAGTGCTGTAGATTACAGCCAGTTCATTTGTCAAGTGTGCCACACATGTCATGAAAAAGTGAAGCCAAAACATTTTGATTGCCCCCTGGTGGCTGACTGCAGTATAGGTCATAAACCTGCCCTCTCCATGTTATCAAATGGGACATGAGCCAAACAAAAAAATGAAATTACACAAATCCAATTACACTTACAGATGGTTTCTGTCATTTTAGGTAGTTTTTATCACGCTGATGTAAGTTTAAGTGTTTGTTTTTTTCCAAAAAGTTTGGTTTTAGTTATTTGATGCTATAAAAATGGGGTATAACATCACGATTGACAGCTGTGTTTGCGATTGAGTCTGTGGGAGCAGGAGTATGGGTAGGACCTTTATACCACGGCTCCACCTCAGGATCACTACTGCACAGACTCGTGCTCCAAATGATGTAATCGGCAATGACCATTTCTGGGATGTTTTGGCTTCATTTTTCTACAGTGGAAGGAATTGGAGACACGTCGTCCATCTTTTTTTTTTCTTTTTTTTTTACATTTTATGATATATGCTAATACAGACACATACATGAAAAATCTCCTTACCAGCTATTGATTGTTAAATTTTCATTAGTATTTTTTAAAATTTCATTAGTGAATAAATATAAATGTTGTAGGTTAAATGATTATTAATGTGACAGCATGAAAAAACTAAAGTTACCTTGCAATTCAAGGTCCACTTCGACAGTCTTGTCATTCATGCCATTGATGATCTCACACCTGTATGTGCCATAGTCCTTGAGATCTAGGTTTGTAAAAACCAAGGTTGCATCATTGTCATCTGCCTCCAACAGGTAAACGCGGTCCTGGAAATTTCCATAGGTCTTCTTGTGGAACCCCATGGACATCAACACGTCGGTCTCTGTAGAGTCATCCTCAAGTTTGGTCCACTTGATTCTGTTTCCGAACAAAGTGGACAGACCGTCCAGTCTGCAGGGCAGAGTGATATTGTCACCTCTGTTGGCGTAGACCCTGATCCTTGATTCACTATCTAAAATGAAACAAATGAAAGTTTATCTCAAAATGGTTTCTTTGTATTGAAACCACACAGTAGGTCTAGCATATTTGTTTTATACGTTTACAAGTACAGGATGAGTTTAATTATGCTAGATTTCCTACCATTCTTTTGTTGGTTTGATTTTATTGCTTTCCAAGATATTTTGTCTTAAGGTTTTAAAGAAGCCTGCAATCTTCAAAACTCTGAGAGAAACACAGTGCCACACAAATTTCAGCCGAATAAATACTCAAATTTAATGGAATCAGATAGTGCGCTTGCAGACAAACTGAGATACCACAGACATCATTCTACCATTTTGTGTCAATAGGACACATGTTCCCCTCATAAACTGCTCACTGATGCTGTGTCTATATCTCTGGTTGTAGTTGCTATGTCTGCTTGCGGTTAGGGGCATAATTGTCTCATTCAGTTCCTCAAGATGTTTTCTGATCTCTGCTTGAGTCTTGGAGGCCCCAATCCATCACAGCTCCATAGTGGAAGATTTGATGGATATCAAGGAAACTAAAACCGACCCCAAGAGTTCTCCTTGCCAGCTACACACCACCATCAAAGTGTCGATTACACAGCAGACATGATTAGATTTAGCTTAAGGCACCATTCAGTCTCTCTTTTCCCCATGGTTTAAACTTGCCAAATCATTCGACCCATATTATCAAGTAAAATTAAATCCTTGTTGTTCATCTACACCATCAACTGGTCGACCTGCAATCTAAGAAACAAAGACCCTTCTGTTAATAAGCATAAAACCATTGATTTAAATGTTCAGGGTGTGGTTCACTTTAAACTGAGTAAAGCATCAGTAGAAATTAGAAAAAAAAAAAAAAATATATATATATATATAATAAAATAAAATATAATTTTATTCAGAAAGGACACAATAAATTGACAGTCAAGACGTTTATAATGTTACAAAAGATTTCCATTTCAAAGAATCCAGAAAAATATTTTTCACAAAATATTAAGCATCCCAACTGTTTTCAACTGTGATAATATAAATTTTGTGAGCATATTTGAATGATCATATGACCAACCTAATAATATTTCAGTATTCTCAGTCAAGAAAGTTTTTGATCTGACAAGTACAATTTGAGGTTCAGGTACAGGTACCGTATCTTCAACTGCATTATCTACAAGCCTACGACTTCCCCAGATCAGTTCTTAATGACAGCCTCAGGCTCTTGTGCTTCTGACCAGCATGTTCTACAAATAACCTTTACACTCAAGTGTATCTGCAGGAAAACCTTTTCCATATACTCAAAAAAAATATGGGACTCATTAGCAAGACTTTCTGTCTTCTGCTTCAAACTATTTACTTTACCTTAGTCCTTTATTACCCCTCACTCAACTAAGCTAGAACCTTCCTAACTATAGCAACATGTGCCCAACTTGCGCTTAGAATGAATGTGCTTAACATCTGAGTGTTTCATGGATCAGAAGCCATGTTAAACTGTACTGTTCTCCATCTTTAATTATACAGCACTTCATTCACATTATGACCAACTGATGAGAGATTCTTCTCTTTCCAGAAGTAATTAAAACACTCATAAACTTACTCATTAGCACATCTGATCCCTTTTTACACTTCATCGTGAGTCATGCACTCTCTCTCTCACTTCCTTCCTAATAAACTCTCACTTAGGAGACAGTGTGCCAAAGTGGTACTCTGAAACCAGAAGGAACAAATGAATAATCTCTCAGAAAATGATTAAGCACACCCTCCAGTAATGACAGCAGCTACCAGTTTTGGAAATTTATAACTAAGCTTTTTAGATTGGGGCTTTCTTTGTTGGAGGAATATCTGTTCACCATCGCTTGTGTTTTGCACATCTCTCAAATATCACCTCAAACCCTCTAACCCTTAATGTTCTCCATATACCCAACTCCCACTAGTTCCCATGACACCCCATCCCCCATCTCCACCCACCCTTTATTTCTGCTCTTGTAAGCAAACAGAAGGAAAGTGTTTACTCTTGAACGGCAGAATGGAAGTGCTGTGATGGTTTGAATATTTAAGTGCCTCTTTCCCACCCACCAAGAACTGACACAAACTTAGATAATCATGATGGCAGGAGTCATAATAATGTAGTAATAATATAAATTATTATAATAATAAAGTATTATAATAAAATAAAATAAATAACTATAATAAACATACATTTTAATAATTTTAAAATGTTAATTTAATAAAAATTTAGAAATATAAAAAAAATAGGGTAAGAGAATAGAAAAATATTAAAATGGTGAAATAAACCTATTCGAATAAAACCATGCTTGACAATATATTAAAAAAGAAAAAGTTAAGTAGGCAGGCATTTGTAAACCTATACAAACAGAAAGGATGCTATAAATGTAATTTTAAAACAATCATTCAACATGGCCATTTAATACACGAGTTTGGGCCCCACTGGCATCTTGTACACATCTGCTGCATAAACTGTGGGGTTGGAGCCCTTTAAAACGCAAAATGATGCTCTCTGTGAGGTATACAACCCTAAATGCATTAAAACACACTGATTAGAGCTTCACATCTGTGTATACAAGTGTCATATGGAATCACTCCCTCACAGTTAGACAGTCCTGATGGCTAAACTTCACTTCCTACACTTTGCTGAGCAAGCAGAGGTCAGTATGGGGTATGAACATGAATTATAGCACACAGCTGGACGGCACTCCCTCTATCATAACCATCACTTGTGCATTGACATTTAGAGTCTGTCTCTGTCTCCCCCTGTTTGCAAGTGTTATAGTCAGTTTATTTGAAAGTCCTTCCTTCATTATCTCCCCTTTTCTCCTGCCCATCACACACAAAGCCATTCTCTTTCTTTTTCACACCCCCCCCCTACTCAGCCATGCCTGACTAATGGCTGCATTATGCCTTGAACAGAGCCTCCGTGAATCAGGCCTGTCTTGAGCAGTCGCTAAGAGCCCAAAAACCATAAGAAACTTTCAATACTTGCTCCAGTCACCACCTTTTCTCCCTCAGCCCCAGCCCAGCTCAGTCCATACACACCCATGAATTTACAGACCATTACCTCAGAAGGAAAAGAATTGCATTCAGTGAGGGCTCTTTACATTTTCAGAGGCTGTTAATCTTGCTGTAGCTCTTGTCAGATACATACATTCAGTGGCTTCAGTGTAAAATCAATGGCCAACATACAGCTGGGAATATAAAGGTCCACTGTGTGGCTCTTCAGCCACCAATATGCTCCTGACATCACTGGCTGTCAGGAACCGATCTTGCATTTACCCTCAGGAAAATGTAATAGATCTGCACTCAGGTGTAATCAGTCGAGCCGCTTTTCACGGTCAGTTCGGTGACGGCTCACATCCCCCACTAACTGTCAACAATTGTAAAACAACTGTTAAATTACCTGCAGCAGATGTTTTAGAGCTTATGAAAGTCTGTGCTGAGCTGAAATCTTTGTGGGTGTGTGTGTGCATGTGTATAGTGGGAGGAGTCTTGGAGTATTTAAGAGATGAATAGTGGATTAATGCAATTCAAATCTAGTTCATAGTGTCTGCATTGTTAAAGTGATAGCGTTGAGGAAATTATGTTCATCCATGGTAAATATATTTTTTTTTTGTCTTATTCCTAATTCTTATTAGCGTCTAAATTTGATGATCTAAAAAATAACCCACTATAATAATTGTTATAATTTAGGCCTATACTGTGCAGTTTCTGAGTATTACATTTATCAAATGCACATAGACACGTAAACAGATGCACGCTGAACTGTAAATTCATTAATTTGTTTATTCATGCACAAAGGGATCAAAAGGGGTTCTTACCTTGTGCTTCAACATGTAGACTGCTTGCAAAGAAAAGCAATGCCAAGGAAAACAGAGCGATCATCTTGTCTTTTTTTGTTCTTTGCCTAAAGGCCTCTTGACTAGACGAGCAAATGAACAAAAAAAAACAAAAAAAAAAAAAACAGGGGGAAAGGAATAAATGCAATCAGGTAATAAAACTGGAGAGTGCAGAAAAAAATCTTTCTTCCCGTTGCTGTCGATGAAGAGGTGTAGGTGTTGGTAGTTGTGCCACAAGAAAGATTGGGCTCCTAAGAGGTCCATACAAAAGGCTTATATTGAAGCCTTGGCCAATTGTGGCCACTCCCCCTCCCCTTAGAGAGAGATGAAGCCCATCACCCTACATTTTGTGTGTGTGTGTGCGTGCGTGTGTGTGGACTCCCACATTTAAGAACAGCTTCCCTTTCTGCCATGCATGGCTCTCTGTTTAGATTTAAAGGGAGATGTGTGGACCACAATGTGTTGTTTGTGCTGGCTACAGTATGGTTAGCAGGATTTATATAAGGACTATCATGTAACAACGTCTTTAAAATTAGAAGAAAAAAAGCATTAAAGACTGGAAATATATATAGTTTTAAGCCTTATGAAAGACTTTGTGGTAACACATTGGTTTAAATACAGTTTAAGTTCTCCAAATATTGATAGATTAACTTTCATACAGGCACCTTGTCTAATAGTATAGTAATACCAGGTATCCACTTTAAATATTTCTTTCTCAACATTAATCTAAGGTCTTCAAAATAAATCTGTCCAACAGTGAGCATGTCTCACTAGAAACAATGGACTCCCCACTAAGAATATATTAATTCAAAACATTGAACACCATTCATATGCTCTCCAAATGCTGAATTACACAACCTCTCCACCTGCTTGTAATACATGACTAGTGCAGTGTGACTTTGCTGATTAATTTTTCATTTGCTTGTACCTGCTGTGTTATGATGTTTTACATCAAAGAATGCCAGACAGATTTATGACCAGCCAAGAAATCCAACAAACATCCACCTTCCCATTTGCCCATCTCCTCAGTACCTCTTGAAACCTCTTCTTCACCTAACATAACCCGTTTTTCAGATTACTTAATGGAAGCTTGTATTGATAAGACAGGGTTGTAGTAAAGATATGACCCACTTTACCTAAACAAAAGTGTGTCTGGACTCTAAAAAGACTTCATTATCACAGGAGAGATAGGATGGGGATGTGAAAGGAGAATGTGTGGTCCGTCAAGGATGTTTTCTTAGCGGTCTCGATGGAGTGATGGTGAGAATGAGTAACCTGTTTAACGCAAATGATGTCCCATCACAGTTATTTCAGCTGTGATTTACAGATTCTAGGTGAGAAAGACACCCTTCATCCCCACAGGACTAAAGCTCCATCAAGTCATATGTTCCCCACCCTGAAAAAAAGCACACAGAAAACAGAGGATGTTATGCCAAAACCATCACAGTGACTGATTTACACACACTCACACACACAATCACACACATACAAAAACTATGGAAAATGAGGAAGGGTCTCTGGGTTGCAGCATGACTGACTGGAAATCTCACCTCAGCATGGATGACTCATTTTCATTTACGTTTCATGGGTACTGAATGGTAATAATGTGGGTCTAAAACACTTATTAATGTTTGATTACCCCAGATGATGTCATGAGTTGCTTATTTTGTTCCAAATACTTAAACACAAAAGGACCAATTTGCTGAAATAATCATGGCAGTTATGAAAGCTAGTTTGGGCAGTTTGACTGTTTGTTCTTGAAGCCATTTTAATTTTGGTTAAAAAGTATAACGAGGTTTAGTTTTGAGTTTTAATAATATCTTCACAGATATTATTCTTGCAAATCTCAAACATGCACACACTACAAGATTTGAAAATTGCAGCGCAGCACACACTATAGGATATTATTAAGATTATCATGCCCAGAGGAACACCTCACGTGATCTCATGGGGAAGAGTATTATGTAAACATACAGGTCGTTGCTGACATCTAAACAGACATGTTTACATTTGCTAGCAGCTTTCTACACTCACCCGGTATGTTCAAAACCATAGCGATTTCTCCCCAGCTTTTCTCTTTGTCCGTACGGTTAGGTCATGTTTTCGAAGACGCGTTATTCAAGCAGTCGTGTTGTTGCAACACTTCCACACGCCGTTCCGCAAGATTCAGTCTGTGAACGCCTCACATTACCAGATAATCTGCACCAAACATCGGAACTGATCGAGGTCCTCAACAAAATTTTTTCTCAGATTCTCAGGAGGGGAAAATCGGGGATAAATCGGCCTAAAACTCCTGTAGTGTGAGCCAGGCTTAAGTTAAAAGAAAACCGTTTTTTCCACTGCTGAAATCTATGAATGACTAGTGCACAATGGAATAAGAGAACAGCTTTAAAATATACTGTACAAATCTTTAAAGGCTTTGAACAAAGGAAACCAAGATATTTAACTATTGTTATCTCTATTAACCCCTTAGGCCCTAAAGGCATTTTCAGAGTTTTTTTTTTTTTTTTTTTTTTTGAGTGACAATCAAAAAAGTAAAGACTCATAACTCCAAAACTATAGCAAGAAGAATCAAAAAGGTTGAAATCGTTTGAAAGGAAACTTTTTAAAAATTCAATTTGGACATTGTCATGCTGAGAAACTGCTAATAAACAGCAAAAAAAAAAAAAAAAAAGAAAGAAAAAAAAAAGAAAGAAAAAAGTGTGTTCAAGGGAAAATTTACATATCTTTCTAGTTTGACAGGCAATATCTCAGGAAAAAATTAAGGTAGGGGGATCATTCTTTTTTAGAGATGTTCCTCTATATGTGTGCTGTATCTGGATCAAATTTTCTGGTGATTGCAGAAAGAAATCAAAAGTTACAGCATTTGGAACAAAGGTAGAAATTTTTAATTTTTTGTTGTTGTTGTTGTTGTTGTTTTGAGTGACATGCACAAAAATAATGACTCATAACTCCAAATCTCTAGCAAAGAGAGTCAAAAGGTTGGTATCGTTTGAAAGAAAACCGGCAGGACACTTCAGGCTTAAGGGGTAGACAAAAAGTGCAGAACACTTAAGTATGGCCTAAATCCTTCTGCTTTATTAGATTATGAACACAGAGTCTTCTTTGGAGCCCAGGCTAGGGAGTTGAAACCATGTCTGGTTATATGTGGCTATAAGCCATAATGCACATCTGGAACATTTATGGTACATGTAGCCATACAGTTCATTCAGGTTTATTCAGCAGACTCACAGACTTCACCAAGACTGTGAGTTTTTTAGACTTGAAATGCCCCTAATTCTGCCTAGTGATGGCAACATAATAAAAACACAAGCTTTTACAGCAACACCTACCAAACAAGCTTCCCAGTGTTTAATAGATGACGCATGGAGGTACTCGCCTCATATTAAAGGAAAAGTTCACCCAAAAATCATTTACTCACCCTCACATGACTTTCTTTCTTTCATGGAACATGAAAAGATTGAGAAGAAAATCAGAAGTTTATAGTAGAAGTTGCTCTTTTTCATACATTGAAAGTGAATGGTGGCCATGGCTATCAAGAGAGGTTTTTTAATGATATTTAGTAAATACTTAAAACTTTATTTTACTCAAACAAATCTATCATATGGTTTCTGAAGATTTAGTATACATGGGTGGTATGGATAAAGTTTTTTTGATCTGGAGCTTTCCTTGATCCCAGTCCACTTTCTATGGAAAAGATTGGTATAGACATTGTGCAACAACGCTAAAATATTAAAAATCTAAAATAAATAAATAAATTCAAGTTTAAAACAAATAAAACCTTTTAAGATACTTTTTGGGGATCCTTCACAAAAAAAATGAACATTCTGTCTCCAATTACTCTAATGTATGTGGATTCATCAGTGATTATAACCTAAATTAAATTTGTTCATCGTATAAAGTAATTGTGTCTCTCCAGAAGACTGTGATTAAACTGCTCGATTCATTTGGATTTTTTTTTTTTTTTTTTTTTTTACGATCTCTTCATGAACTTTTTGAATCATCAAAAGTTTTGTTGGAATGGACTTTTGATAAAGGAACAGAAATCTCTCAGGGTTCATAAAAATATGTTGTGTTTGAAGATGTACGAAAGTCTTATGGGTTTGGAACGACATGAGGGTGAGTAAATGGTGACATAATTTTCATTTTTGGGTGAACTGTCAGGAACATAGAACACACAAAACGTAAAATAGCAAGCAAATATAAAACCCTTACAATGAATGACAAATCTTGTCTGAAAAATAAAGTCAGAAGGCTTACAATTACAATCTCACCCCTCTAATGTTATTTGTTTCAGCAATGATTAATGAGTAATAATTACATAATAGCAACTATTATTTTAAAATCCTCATACTGATCCCTTTTCCCTTAGCATTGGTCTCCTTATAGTTAAATTGCCTCTGTGCAGAGATTAATCTTGATAAGCGAGAGATCCCGATTTGATATGCTGCACAGTGCTTTGCAGTGGGAAAGCTCCCAAAACAAACAAAGCACTCAAATGTGTGTGTGTGTGTGTGTGTGTGTGTGTGTGTGTGTGTGGAGGAAAAATGTAGCTTTCCCATGTAACATACAAGGTTCCTATTGCACCAGTACAGTTATTAAATGACTCATTTGTGCATGTGTTTCTGACTCAGTGAGTGAATAAGCATGTAAGGGAATGTAACCAAACTTATGTGTAGATGCAGTGGTACTGTACATAGAAAAGCAATGAACATATATGAGATAAATCTCTTCTGCCCCACCTAGGACCCTTCCCAAACATGCACCATTTCAGAGCCAAAAGACTGAGGTGCTGAGCATATTAACAGCTGGCCAGCAGTTTCCATATCTTGCAGATGCTCTGTGCTTTCAGCATTTGGCAAGGTGGTACAGTTCCCATCACCGTCATGCTGTTTTCTGGATGCCTTTAGGAGCTCAGCCAAGACTGCTAAAACATCAACAGACAAGAGACTGCTTATGTAAAACAGTGCATCAGGTTTGATAACATTCATAAAAGGTGGAACTACTAAGACAATTGTGCATTAATGACATAAATCGGCTTATGAATGAAATAAGGTGCTGTCGTAGATGTTTTTGTGCAGCACTAAATGCCCTTTTAACAGCTACGTAGAGTTGTGACCAGTGACCCATGCAACTTGAGCTCATACGCGTTACCCATACGTCATAGTTTAAACGATAATTAGAAACACAGGCGCCGCTCTCATGGGTAAGTTGTGTGACGTGTGTGCACACCTCAAAGGACTTTACTGCCGCATGAGAGACAAAGGCCCTATTATGATTTTCATTGCTCCAGATTTTCCTGTGACTTCAAAACACAAATAATGAGATATCAAGACTGATTACAGTTGAAATGGTTCTCAATAGTGAATCGTATCATTAGTAAGAGCTCTCTAGAGAAGCAGAAAAGCAGCACAGAAGGTGCTGACTAATTGTGGGAGTGTGGGATGATGCAGTACACTTGTCAGCATTTAAAGATCATCAGATCAGAAGAGATGAAGGGAGTATCTCTTGTGATGTCATTGCAGATTCCCCATATGCATTTCATTAGTTGTGCTTTTACATGTTTGGCACAATTGTGTGGATATACCATCTGTGCTCAATGCCTGGCATTTAAGGTGGTGATGGCATCAAGGGCCTTCATCACTTCCATTTACTTGTCACTGTGTGAGCCCAAAACCATAATCAGGGTGGCCTAGACATAGTTTGGCTGGATAATAGAAATGAGATCCTACAGCTGTAAAACCACTGTGGCATCTGGGGTTATTAAACAGTTGCATTATGCCGTCAAGTACAGACTTCTTTGGTAAAATAACAAAAAAATGGGAGAAATCAAAACTTGAACTTCCTCCAGATGAAGAACTTTTTCCTCTTCACAACCTCAACTCGCCTACCATTCAAACATACAGAATATACAAAGTCTTGCAAAGTCAAACCCCCTGTTACATAATGTATAAAAGTGTTGGATTTTATGTCTGGCCTATAAACATGCATATATAAACAGGTATATATTTTATTTATTATTAATGTATAGTCATATTTGTAATTTAACTTTGGTTGGTTAATATTAATATTGCAGTTTTGTTGTATTTATATGCATTTTATTGTAGTATTGCATTTTTTGGTTATACTTTATTTTAAAGTGTCAGTATTACAGTGTAATTATACATTTAAGTACTGAGTAATAATAATTAACTGCACTAGTTTTAGGGTTAGATGAGGGTTTGGTTTAGGGTTAACTGCATGTAATCATGCATAATTTCTAGTTATTACTAGGGCTGGGTAAAAAATATCGATTTCTCGATTTTAATCGATTCTCATTTTTACAAACCAATATCGATTCTTAAACCCCAAGAATCAATTAGTCTAGTCTGTTTTCAGTTGATGAATAAACAGAACATGTAGCGCGCCTCCCATCCAATAAATCGCAACAATCTTTGTGCTTTGTTACTTTTGATATGAAGCAAAGTCTCCGATTTCAAATGACGTCCATCTTATTATGAGATTCAAAAAATAAATACCATTTTGGTGTTGTTTAATGCGGCGTGACAGATCGCTGTAGCGCCTCAGTTAAAGAGAAGCGGCAGCACGGAGTGCATGTGAACATCCTCTCCTCTGCTTTAATACCAGTTACAGCGCGAAATAAACATGAGTAAACATCTGAAGGTATGTTAAAAGATACAGTACAACTTACCAAAATCCGTATCATGTCTCGTGTAATAGCTCAAACAGTGTTTCAACCTTGGAAAGACGTCAATAAAACAGCTTGTAAACAATGTCACGTAACGTCACATTTACCTCAGAAAAAACATATTCAGTGACCATAAACTCACTAGTCAGCTAGAAAAATGAACTATAGAGAGCAGCATTCTGATAAATATATGCACCGTTACATATTCATTATAATTTTTAATGTTCTTCAATATTTAATGCATGTTTGAATAAATCAGTTATGACAGCCACGATTTAAATGTTTATATTTAAGAAAAACGAATTAGAGTAGAAATATGATTATGTAATTCTAAACTTTATTTATTATAAAAAACATCATTGAGTAATTTAAGTGTTTATATAAATAAGTTAATTTTAATCTTCAATATTATAGTAATGTAGTACCAACTGACTCCCATGTGTAGATTACAGGTTTAGCTAAGAGATTTTTTTCCTCTAGAAAATTTGCCATGCACTGTAACTGATATACTACATCCAGAATAATCGATATCAAATCAAATCGGAATCGAGTCGAATTGCAAGCATGTAATAGAAATTGAACTGAATCGTGAAAATTGTGTCAATACCCAGCCCTAGTTATTACTACACTAAGAACATGTAACGTGTAACAATGGCACTGTTGGCACAGTGTTACCCATTTTTTATTGCATTTTCCCCCAAATGTAACCCTGACATTTGAAATAATAGTCAGAAAAAAAGTCTATTTTTTTTAATGTAACACTTCGTTGAACCTTTTTTTTTTTTTTTTTTTTTGAGCATCAGATTTGATATATGGCTCATATGGTATGATATAGAAGAATATGGAGCTCATACTTGAGGAGGGGAAAAAATATTTAGAGGTCTAAACCTAACAAAAAATTTGGTGCAGTTGCTGATATTTATATGTCCAAAAAATAGATGAAATTGGATGAAAATGGATAAAATTCTGATAGCTTGTAACCAATGATATCTCTATAACAGTATAGCAGACCACTTACATACAATGCAGATAAATATAAGTTGTTACTCACTCTCCCAATAATGTCTTTATAACATGTTATTTAAATGCTTAGTTTTATGATCAAGCCTAATGTATCATATTTGATACTCAAATTTTAACATGATTTTTCTAAAAAAAAAAAAAAAAAAAAAAAGGATTAGTTTCTTCAGTTCAGTAAATGTTCATCTTGACTTGAAATAACAATATGAAAGTTATTCTCATTCTTTATAAAAATCAGTAAATATTTCATAGCAAAAAAGCAGAAGGCATGTAGTAGATTGGGTGCAACAGGTTTATCAGCAAACTTTTGAACATGTGGATAATTTAGAGGCCTTATAATTTTGCAAATTAAATATGATACAGAGGCTTTATAGGGTTCAGATAAAAATAATTGGTGGACGCCGACGGTTCAGAAAATGAATTTGGGTCTATTTTATGAGAAGGCGGCATAGGCAAACATTCTGCATTAATAACATTTTCATAAAAATGCAGCAATTATAAATTCATCGTAAAGTAAAAGGCCTTTCACAGAGTCCCCCCACCCCCGTCTCCAGCCTGGCTCTCCATCTAGTCTCTAGGAGCCTGCGTCAGTGTGCGGGCTGCGCTTTTTTACTTCATGACTTGCCATGTAACTGTTAAAGCTGAGACTATGTTATCATGCCTTTTATAACCTTCTATACCTTTAAATCATGCATTCATGTGATGCTCAGAACTTGGCATTCAGCTATTGTCAGCACTCTCTACCATTTCTTACTAAGTGATTTAAGCCTGCACTGACAGTGTATGTATAACGCTGTATTTTTTTGCATGACTTTATTGAACATATTTGTTGTAGTTATGTAAGTGTTGGTGTTGAGAGTGAAGGTTGGCATCCACGGTTTGGTGCGAGTGAAATAATGAGATCATTGCCAGGCTTACGCTGTAAAGTGAGGCCAATGAAACAGAGAGTGTAATTGAGAGGTAACCGTCCAGAAACATGCTGTGGCAATTGTCTGTGCTTGCCTTGTCACTGTGGTGCAAAGTCACTAAATTGTGCTCTTTGTGGTTTTGGTGCAACAGCCACATAAAGACTAGGTGAAATCAATACAGCCTCTGCCTGAATGAAAAACAGATGGGTCAAGTAAGATTATGGAATAAGTATTCTAGAGCAACACTCAACTATTATGAAAGAGTAACTCTTTCATAATAGTTGAACAGCTTGATAATTTAAACAACAGCACATTTAGTTCAAGGCTTTGGCTACAGGAAATTATACTTAATATTTATGCCTTTAAACCTGACTATTAAAGAAATGACCCATGCTGGAAGCGCCTACTGGTATTTAACAGCCACTACACCTGGATGTGTACTTGAAAAACCCATTCCACATACAGTCACTTTCTGAATCTGGGTAACTGTTCTTCAGGAGGATAACTTTTATTTCATCAGTAGGTGTGTAGTGTATATTGTAGTTTTGAGGTGGTAGTCTCTACTGTATAATGGGCTGTGTTCCCCTTGCTTGTCACATCCAAGAGAAACTAGGGCACATTTCCTGACCAGCCTGAGGGCTCGCTTAAATTGAGTAATGGCCACTTATTGCTTTCTGCATTGAGTTTTCTTTGCCAACTGTTGCAGTACTGACCCACTAGCTGCCACAAAAAGACCTCAGTATTCATAAAAAAGCATAAAATTTATAAAATTGATTTTTTACATACTTTTTTACATAGTTTAAAATTTTTTATTTTTTAATAGTTTCACATTATGTGAGAACAAACACACAAAACTATTTATCGAAAAGGTTTTAAGCATTGTAAAATGTGCACGATTATCTACCTGTAGTCAAATTTCCACTCATATTTTTATGTGAATTTAATATTGCATAAAAATGCTCAAAGAAACCCTCACAATGAGAATATCCCCGCAAGATCAGTGACTGATTTATCTTTGTCTTTTGTTGTGTGATTAACAATAATGACTGCAGCTGATTTATTAGGCTGCTGTCACTTTAAGAGCTAATGGACGGGTCCAATATACGGTTACACACGCGCTCTTTCTCAGTGTTTACATTAACTTAAGATATAACCGACTGTGTTTATGAGGATACTTACCAAAACAGCATTTCAACATATTTGTGTGTAGGCTATTTGACAGTTTAGGTGCGTATCTGTAGCCCACAGTATACTTTGCTTATGTGTGTTACGTCCCAATTTGGAGCCGGAGAGCGCACACAGGAGGCCACCTACAGAACAGTATCTCTTTCACGGCTTAATAAATTTTTAATAACACAGTTTAGTATCAAGCACATCCCGCAGTTTAGCAACAGACTGCATTTTACAGCACTCACTTATTTGTTTGATTTGGATGTCAAGTTTGGGCTTTTAGGAAGTAACGAAAATGCTACGCTGTGAAGGAAAGGAAGGTGTGCGGGACGGAATGCGGCAGCGGCCCAATACTTGCTTCATGTTGATTACCTTGTTTTTATAATCGTTGGAAGGCAAAATCGAAATCAAAAAATCAATTATGATTAACCGCACAGCCCTATTTGTCAGAAGACTGAAAGCTGATCAACATCTATGTTTGACCTTTCCTGAGAATGGCCATACTGGTGACAACTAGACCCACTATCTTTGTCCTTCGGCTTTCACGCATTAGTGAATAAAATCTGTTTTTCATGTTCTGTTTCATTTTCTGATCCCTCTAACAGTTTAAACACAAGGGCACAGATACTGGTATACATTACATTCACCAGTGCTCTTCTGGATCCCCTTAAAAAGATCAAAAATGGCCCTTCAAGCCATGAGAACAGCTGCTGATATGGCGCCAGGAGCTCACAAAGCTGAAGATGATGACTAACCGGCAGCAGACTTGCTTCCTTGACGTCTGCAATAAAGAACATGATGAACCAGACAATGCTCACGCAGGTGCCAAGGAGAACAGGAATTAAGTGTGGAAATTGATTTAGATTGTGGTTTCACATTAGATGATGCTCTCAAAATCAGAAAAAGTAATTGAGGCCAATTGCGTTGGTTGAGGGATAAATGATCACCAGGGATGTCAGGTTTAGGAGTGTCTGCTCGAGTTATTAGCGAGTTTGGCTAGTTTGGACACAGAGCAAAGATATGGGAGAAACTGTGGTGAAGAAAGGAGTCACTGTTCTGCTTGGCTAATGCTATGTTGAGTGAAGAAAATGGACAGTGGATGAATGAGAAATTGGGTCGACCTTATGGTTGATCCAGGACCCCTGAGCCCCAGCCACATTTACAATCATGGATAAATGCAATCATAACACTTCAAACAATCTGTTTATCTACTGAGCCCAACTCCAGTGTCTGCCAAAGACATGGGTGGTGGCCTGCACCACCACCTGCTTTCCTCAGCTTAACATCCAGACCTGTATCCAGGCTGTCCATTGTTCTCCTTTTTGTTGCTGTTATGTCATTTAATTACAAATTGAGATTCAGTTGAAAGCAGTGGACAAATGTGAATCAACTGGGAAAAAAAAATCATTAGGCTTGTTTGCGTGAAAAGAAAAATATGTGTGGTCTTATTTGTAGCATCACACTGATAGATGGAACTTGACAAGTGTGGACAACCATGGAGCAAAAAACTGGAACATAATGTTCTTTGTGAATGTAGCCTACAAGAAACGCCGCCTCCATCCACCACATCCACTAATGTATTATTCACTGAAGTAGAGCATCTATCTATCTATCTATCTATCTATCTGTCTGTCTGTGTGTCTATCTATCTATCTATCTATCTATCTATCTACTCCATTGCTTTCAATTGCTTATTTATTCAGTATAGCAAATTCAATTCGGCTGTAAAGCAGCTCTAAAAAGACAACAGTAAACAGTCCTTATTCAGTTTAGCATTGATTCAGTTTGGTTCAACAACTATTGTAAAGTTCATCAATTATGGAATGAGTTCAATTTATCTATAAAGCAACTCTGGAGAAAAAGTTGTCATCATCCAGCTCAGATCAGTTCTCATCCAATAGTGTCAGTGCCTTCAAGTCAGTAATATTGCAGAATATAACATGTCAGATCAAGATATCTCAGATCAATACTATCATTTAATTCTTTGCATGCATGTGTAAAAGTAGAAATAATTCTTTTTATATATATTTGCACCTAACCCCACTCTACCCTAAACCTGTAGACAGATGTGCTAATTAATCAAATGATGAATTGCCAAGACAACTAAGGAGCAAACAAGAACAAAGGAAACAAACAGTTAACAAAGATGACTAAAAGTCGATCCCAGACGATCAGCCATTTATCTTCTCCAATCTCCACCAACGCTCCTTCTGGCAAGAATGTAATGGCCGGCACACACACCTGTCAGACATAACCTCAGGCTTTTCCTCCTGGACGGACAAGGCTGCTGGCTGCTGACTCTGGCTGGGTCTCTCAGTCTGTGGTGGGCTCTAGCTGGCTCCTTATCCGTGGTGGGTGTGGGCTCTGGGTCTGGAGTGGTGACTGATGTTAGTAAAAGTAAAAGTGGCCACAGTAAAAGTGGCTCCCTCTATCTACAGGGCGAAGTTGATATACTGTGCCAGGGTCCAATAGTAATCCACCTTAAGCATTACCATCCTGACTATAATCCTGAACCCCTCCATTAGTGTCAGGTCATCACAGGTGGCGAGATGGCTGACACTGACAAACTCCTCCACGTAAACCTCCAGGTTTCTGCCTTTGAATCCATTTTCAATCAGATATGTTTAAGTTAGTCAGAATCCTCCCAACACCCCACAAAAGCGTGATTTCTGCATGCCATTCATTGCTGCATGAGATTCATTGCACAGCGTAAACAGGCAAGTTCATTGATCATAATGGAAGTTCTTGCAAGAGTGTAGCTTTGTGTACCTCGCGGTGTAGTTAACAGCTTCAGTGATTATAATGGCAGCGATCTTTACTCACTGTCTGTATATATACTGCTAACTACACATTGCAAAGTTTCTGGATTGACAACCGTATTTAAATGCATGATTAAATCCGATAGACCATGATAACAAAAAAATCAAATACTGTATGTCAAATGAGCTGTGTATTAAGTCCAAGAGGGTAAATGCAAAATAAATGGTAACACTTTACAATAAGGTTTCATTAGTTAACATTAGTTAACTACTTTAGTTAACATTAATTATAAAATGAACAATCTTAATGATAATTTCAACATTTACTCATACAATATTAAAATCAAAAGTTAACATTATTTAATGTGCCATAAACTAACATGAACATGAACATTTTAATTAACTAACATTAACAAAGATTAATAAATACTAAATAAAAATGTATTGCTCATTGATAGTTCATGTTAGTTAATGCATTAACTAATGTTAGCAAATGAGACCTTATTGTAAAAAGTTACCAAATAAATAGACCTGCCACTTTTGCATTGTAATGTGTAATGAGTTACTTTTGGCATTTATTTTATTACTAATTTAAAAAAACAAAACAAAAAAAACAACAAAAAAAAAAAACAGTAACTCAGTGACTTTTTACATATACATTTACAGATTTTTAAATATAAAATAGTTCTAAGCACTTTGTTTTTTGATCTGTCCTGTCAGTGATTATTTTTAAATGAATTAATAAATAGGGTAAGTTAATATTACAAACCGTTTGTTTGCATTTATTTTGTATTTATTGTCAGTACTGGGCTTTGTATTGTGTGTGTGGATGACTGTTCAGCGTCTGCCACCACTGAAGACCATTTCAGACCCAAGAAAAACCTGCCCGATATATATTTTTTACTTTTAACACCTTGTTAGTTGGTTGATCAAGGTTGATTCATCAGTTATTAGCACCTGGAATGACACTAGAAAAATATGCACAAAAAGCACAGATAAATCTATATCCCTAAGAATTATCACTGATTTCTTCAATATCTCCATACCAGATGTCATCTATTTGAACATCAGCTCTATTTTCTCCTGGCAAGTAACCCACAAACGAAGCAGAACAGATTGGGAATTGAATACCCTTAATACATATTGTCTCCGTATGAGAAAAAAGAACAAGTGGTATCATACCAGAATTAATAAAAAAATAGAGATGTTACCCATGACAAATAGAGCAGACACTATTTGGGCTGTGAAAGAACCTTCAAAGAAGCACCAAAGCCAAATGCTGAATCAAAGCCAACTCAAGGGAACTCAAGGACATAATAGTTATGTTTAGACATGAAGTTATTTGGTGAATCCACAAAACAAAAAACAAAACACACACACACACACACACACACACACACATATATATATGAAGTCTTCACAAATACTCTTTGTAGGGACTTCTCTTTTTCTCCTTTTTGAAGTCAAGTTGCCCTAGGTTGTGTGTCATTACGAACTCAGTCAGCCTCTCTAAATCAGTTGCCTGATAATTACACACAGACTTCAAAACTACGGTGTGGCTTTGTATACCAGGAAACCTTTAGGCAACACAGGGTTTCATTGAATATCACCAAACTTCTTTTCAAGCTTAAAAACCATGCAGGCACCAGTGCAAACAAAAACAACTTTTTTCCATAAAGGTAAAAAAAAAAAAATGTGTGATGGAGTTAGACAAAGACTTTAAATAGATTAAAACCATTCTCAAAAAGGCAGTTCTACACTTGCCTCAGCTCATTACAATTTTATAGCCAGATTGGACTTTTCCTGGCAACTGAAGGGTATGTATTAATGTATTAGACCTTTTCCTGGCAACTCAGTAACATCTATATAAAAGATGAGGATCCTCATGTGTTTTTGGATGGGTTCAGAAGGATGAAGCCCCAAAACAATGCAAATTGTTTTAGTGGGTCAATAACATATTCGCCCACTGACGCAGATGCTTGTGATTTTATAACCATTCAAAAACATTTTTTTCCTCAGGTCTCTCCAGTAGGACCACTTCTCTTCTCCATTTGCATGACATCAATAGGATCTGTCATTCAGAATCATGGCTTTTCCTATCACTGCTATGCTGATGACACACAACTACCTCTCATTCCAGCTGGATGATCAGACGGTAGCTGCTCGCATCTCAGCCTAACAGACATATCTTGCTGGATGAAGGACCATCACCTTCAACTAAACCTTGCCAAAACAGAACTGCTTGTGGTTTCGGCCAACCCAACACTTCATCAAAACTTCTCCATTCAGCTAGGATCATCAACCATAACTCCTTCCAGGACAGCCAGGAACCTTGGAGTTGTGATTCATGATCAGCTAAACTTCACAGACCACATTGCTAGAACTGCCTGGTTCTGCAGACTTGCCTAATACAACATTAGGAAGATCAGGCCCTTCTAATCGGAGCATACTACACAACTCCATGTCTACTATTAAGACTGGACTATTGTAATGCCCTCTTGGCAGGCCTTCCAGCATGGACTGTACTGTCAAATCTCTGCAACTTATCCAGAATGCAGCAACAAGAGTGGTCTTTAACGAACTGAAAAGAACATGTCAAACATCTTGTCACCTTTATTTATAGCGCTTTATACAATACAGATTGTTTCAAAGCAGCTTTACAGTGATAACAGGAAAATGCAAACACAGTTCAACAACAGCTCTAAAAGAAAATAGTGTGATTGTTCAGCTAAAGTCAGTTCAGTGTTTATTCAGTTCTGTTGTAAAGATCAATTATTAAATTAGTTAATTTTGTCTATAAAGCAGCTCTGCAGAAAAAAGTGATGTCATCATCCAGCTCATTTCAGATTGTGATTGTGGATCAGTAGCATTCAAATATCAGATTGTGGATCAGTAGCATTCAAATATTTCATCCAGTTCCTTTGCTTGAACATTGGATTTATCATGCCAGTATGGAGACAAAACTGGTCATAGGTCTGTGCAGAGGAATTGTCTTGTTCTTGTGGTCTTTGCTGAGGATCTGTGCCGATGGATGTCGTGTTGAAGAGGCCTTCACGGGGATTATCTAGTTGACAAGATCTCTGCTGACATTCAGAGTTGGGTTGTGGTTGTGGGACAACGGGTCTTTGTAGACCCGCTGTCAGGCGAAACTGGGTTTGACTGGATTTTGTTTCTATAAATATTTTGTTATTTTATGTGTGTATATATTTATGTGGTGTTGTGATACATGGGAAGAAACCGGCTGCACTCGGAGATTGCAGAATCTCGCAAATTTGTAAGGTGTCGCCTAGCCTGCAGCTCTGCAGATGTCTGCCAGAGAGGCGCCGTGTGTTAACGCCCAGGAGGAGGCAACACCCTGAGTGGAATGAGCCCTCACTCCGAGGGGACAAGGTTCACCTTGGGTCTGATACACCAAGGCAATGGCATCCACTATCCAGTGGGTCAACCTCTGTTTGGAGACAGCCTTTCCCTTCTGCTGACCTCCAAAGCAGACAAAGAGCTGATCTGAGCTTCTAAAGCTCTGCATGCGGTCCACGTAAACACGCAGTGCGCGAATGGGACACAGCAACGGGAGGGCTGGGTCTGCCTCCTCCGGGGGCAGCGCTTGCAAGTTCACCTCCTGGTGCCGAAGGGAGTGGTGGGAACTTTGGTCATGTTTCCAGGCCGGGGTCTCAGGATGATGTGAGACAAGGCTGGCCCAAACTCAAGGCACGAATCGCTGACCGAAAATGCCTGCAGGTCCCCCACCCTGTTGAAGGAAGTTAGCACGGTCAGGGGTGCTGTCTTAGTAGTTCTTGCTTTCCCAATGACCTGCCATCGACAGGTCAGCGCTGCGTTATCCTAATGGGCAAAATGGGCTACAGCACAGGGCCCTGAACACTAGGGGACCCCTGAGACAATTCACTTTTGCATTTTAAAACACGTTTTGATTAAGGTAATTATGCATACATAAAGCATCGTTGTCAAACACCCGAATCAAGAGGCACAGCAGACACACAGTACATACAGGACATCGTCACCTCAACATGTCGAACGACAATATAAGAAAATATGACATTGGTGCTAAAAAGAGAAAAGAGCAGCAAAAAAACAACAACAACAAAAAACAAACAAACAGCAAACAGAGAAATGAAGAATCTATCGAGAATGTGAATCTATCGAGACATCCTCGTCCTTGCCGACTTTAGGTAGGCTGAATATAGGCCTACCCCCTCCTTCAGCCAGCACTTCTGAATCAGGTGGTGAGGATACAACTGATACAGGCCAGCAGTTTTCTCCAATTAAAGAACATATTACATCCACTGATGTTGCCCTGCTGTCGCCGAGGAATTGCGTTGTTACTGCTGTGTGGCCAGAGCTGGAGCGGTCTCATATGCATCAATCTGAGCGGCATGACCGCTGCTGCGGAAGCCAGATGGCCCAGGAGCCTCTGAAATTGCTTCAGTGGAACCGCTGTCTTCTGCCTGAACGTATTCAGGCAGTTCAGCACTGATTGTGCACGCTCGTTGGTGAGACATGAGGTCATACTTACCGAGTCCCACTCCACACCAAGAAAAGAGATGCTCTGCACAGGGGAGAGCTTGTTCTTTTCCCAGTTGCTTGAGCACAAGGTCCGCATAACTGTTAGCATAACTGATCTCAGGACTGGGCCAGAATGAGTCAGTCATCGAGATAGTTGAGGATGCGAATGCCCACCTCCCTGAGCTGAGTGTGGTGCACTTGCATCCTTAAAACGTGAACTCCCCATCTGTGGCGTGTGAGGGTGTGGCCGAGAGTGAGGAATTGGAGCGTCGCTCACTGCAGCAGAGGCCTAGTATGACCCAGAGGTTTTGAAACTGCTCTTTTATTGAGAATGTGGGTACCGCTGGCACTGGGGCCAGCCGCAGAACACACAAAAAAAAAAAAAACGAAACCACCCAGCCCACCTCTGGGGGAAGGAGTGGTGCGTTCACCATGTCTTGGGTCAGAGCAGCTCCCTCCATCTCTGGGACACTCGTCTCAGGGCCACCTAGATGTTCCACGCTTGGAGGGTTTGGTGGTCTGGATGTCTGCACCCCCTTCCGGCGGGTGGCTCAGGGTGGACAGGATGGTTTCGGACTCCCCGGAGCCTGTGTAGCCACCGGTGGGACGCCATTGCCCGGAGGGCAAGGTAAGTTGCTGTGCACAGCTCCTGCAACAACTCTGGCTCCACTGGACTGGAAAGACACTTGAAGCCATCAGAGACAGAAAGTGTGGGGATACGCCACCCCATGGAGGTGTAGGAAAGACACTAGTTAGCCGGGAAGTTTCTACTAGTGTGTATCATGAACTGAAGGTCTCTGACTCTTACATTCAGACAGTGATGCCCCAAACTTAGCGATTCAGGCAGTTAGAGATATTCAGGCAGCCCTTAGTTAAATATGATTGTTATTTTTTTTTTTTTTTCTCATGCATGATATTTTTATTTCTTATGTATATGTTGTGATTATTTTATTATTATTTTAACACCTTTTCTATGTAAAGCACTTTGAATTACCATTGTGTACGAAATGTGCTATATAAATAAACTTGCCTTGCCTTGCCTAGGTTATTATGTGCAGAGGTTTTTGGTCCAATAATTAAAATCTCTCTCTCTCTCTTTTTTTTTTTTTTTTTTTTTGAATTTAGCAGTAGGAAATTACTAGTCATATATATATATTTTTTTATTTCAACTATGCATTTCATTAATTTTGTGAATTGGTATGTTTTGTCAGGGATTGAAGAAATATAGAGTTCAGTATAATCATCGTAACAGTGAAAACTAACGCCATGCTTCCTAATGATATCTCCCAAGGGTAGCATGTATACTGTGAAAAACAACAGTCCTAGTACTGAACCTTGTAGTACTTCATACTGAACTTGTGATCAATATGACACCTCTTCATTTACTGCTACGAACTAATACCAGTCTGATAAATATGATTTGAACCATGCCAATGTAATTCAAAAGAATGTTGTGGTCAATGTTCAAAAAATTTTTGTCTTCATCAATTGGCACTGGCTGACAATAGTCGCTCACATCTAATTCAAGGCACTGACGTTTGCCTACAGAACAACCACTAGCTCTGCGTTCCTATACCTTAACTCACTACTTCAGACTTATGTGCCCTCCAGAAGCCTGTGTTCTGCAAGTGAATGGCGCATTGTGGTGCCATCCCAAAGAGGCACAAAAATCACTTTCACGGACCTTTACTTTGACTGTTCCCTGCTGGTGCAATGACCTGCCAAACTCAACCCGAACAGTTTTCTTGCCATTTTCAAGAAAGCCATTTTTCGCCAACGCTTGACCCATTAATACTAGCACTTTCTATTCTATCTATTTTCTATCTACTATATGTACCATATTGTTGCTCTTTTGTTGGTTCAACTGCTTCTATTGTTCTATTGTTCTCCACCCTAACCTTAAGCCTGTAAGTCAATTTGGAAAAAAAAATCATCTCCTAAATGATTAAATGTAAATGTAAATATAAATTAAATAAACCTTGAAAATAAACCATTTTACATATACTACAAACTGCTAGGAGCCAAATTGCTTTCACAGTATCCTTAACCCTTCTACAATAACAAAGGTTCGACAACCTCTAAAAAAAAAAAAAAAAAATAGTTTACACAACAATCTATTAGATCCAATCTTTCGTCATCCTCACTTGGCCACAAAGCTCCTCAAAGGAAATGAAGTTAAACAAAGCAGAGGCACGGCTGAGACCACCCCAATATCTTGAAAAGATGGAAAACCACAAGGGTATAGACCACCTCACAACTCCTTAAGGTCCAGGGGATGGTGTTGTGGGACACACCACAGCTGTCAAATCCCGCCTGGACACGTTTTAAGACACCACTGCCAAGAGCTCTGAAGACATTTGTTTTTAATTATAAAGTACAATGACGTGGTGATTAGTAGTTTTTGATGTGGGACTCCAAAGACTATAAAATTTTAATCATTATTACTTATGCCAGTTGTCACTAAAACACTGTGCCAATTCTCTGCCTCAGGATTTCAATGGCATTTGTATATGAACACACATGGCCTACTGTAAAATACTAGTAAAGCTTTGTGTTCTGATTATGCAAAATGCATTTTCATTCCAGTAAAAGACACATTGTTTCAGGATAATAATATATGTCTTTGACCTTAAATGACCTTAAATGTCTTTGTAAGCAATGCAAACTATTGAGGCCTCATTTTGATTTACAGCACAATAAGCTTCCTTCCACTAATCTTACATAGTACCCATCAATATTGACTGTCCCTCCTTCTCTTTGCCGCTCTTTGTCAAGCAGCTGAGAGACAAACTCATGTACTGAGAAAGCTGGTTTAAATCAGCTCTGGCCTGACTGCCTGATTGTGCTGCCATTACAACAGCCCACAGCTGCCTCCCCTCTCTATGTCCTGTTTCCATCTAACCAGGAGTCCTGGACAGCTACGTGCAAATAATTTCCACATGTACAGTGTGGAGGGAGGGCAGTGGGAAACAAGGAGAGGCCGCGAGGGGGTCGTCTTTGGAGCCCGGGTGCCTTTATATGAAAGCCCTTTCATCAGTCTTGTATAATGAGCCAGCTGCTCCAGTCGGCTGTTGGGGGGGCTTGCAAGCTCTATGATGGGGTTACTTCATGGAACCTATTACTTATGTGTCCCATATTCACAGCACTCTATCCATGTCATGTGAGGCAACTGGATGCATGCAGGTTGTGCATACTGAAATACTTAATTTCCACTTTGCCAAACCTGAGGAGTTCAGTTTGGCCATAGAGTCTATTTTACCCCTCCCAGCTAGCTAATAAAACTCATTAGCTACTGGAGAGACAAGCTGTCTTTCATCCATTGTCTCTATTTTCTTACCAGCAGGCCACAAAGAGATTACTGAAGTAAAAAAATAAATAAATAAATAAAATTAAAATTGTACAGCTGCACTATTAAAGAGTTACTGATAATATATAGTCAGGAAGAAAAAAAAAGAGAAAGTGGGAGAAGGAGGGGGAAATTTAATGGGGTTAAGAGAAAGGAAGGAAAATCTACCAAAGCCCCCTTTGTGAATCAGCATGCTGTGGGCCTCTTTCAGTAAGACAAAACAGAAACTCCAACATGTTTTTCAGATCCCTGCTAGTCTATGGGGAAAATGTAAAATGCAATACGACAAGAAATCCAGTGTGTTTTGACACAGAGCATAATGCAATTCGGAAATGGATTTGGGAATCTCTAATAGTCATAAAGCTTCAAATTTTGACATGGTGGCCCTTGAGTTTAGCTTATATGATCAATTTTTCTAATGCATATTGTTTTAAAGAAGCACTTTTATGTATACTTCTTAACTTGCCTTCTTTTTCATTAACATTTTGTGTGAATCTATGACACTGCCTTCCTTCAATGCTTCTGACAAACCATTGTTGTGTCCTTTTGAATTGAATTGAGATTGCCTTCAGTTGCTGAATTTTAAAATATTAATGAATGAATTCTTGAATTTTGGAATTTGGATTGAGAGAAAACCTCTGACTTTTTCTTCTGTGGAATATAAAAGAATATATTTTGAGAAATGTCTCAGTGTCTCTCTCTCCCTCTCTTTTTATCTCCATTTAGTGGAAGTCAGTCGTCACCAAAACTGTTTATCTTATTTCATGTTCCAAAGAAGAAAGTCATACAGTTGTGGAATAACATGAGGGTAATTAAACGATGACAGAATTTCCTTGTTTTTCCTAAACTATTGTTTAAAATTCAAATTCAGGAACAGAATTGGAGCCAATTCAGATTTTTGCTCCATCTTCTTATGTAAAAACAATGCAAACACATGCACCTCAACACCAATGCAGTAGTGTCTAGACACCCCTCTTCCTCTGTTCTTGTCCAAACAAAGAGAACTCAGTGAGGCTAGCCAGAAAACCATACCATGAGCTCAGATCTCCATAACGGTTGGACATCAGCCATTCCTTAACTACAGCAAATTTATTTATTTTTCTTTTATCCCAAGTTACTTTCTGCTAAGAATGCTAAGACAGTCTAGTATCCTGAATATGACTAATACTTTGACATGTGCAGTTCGTCTTGTTCACGTCCCCCACTGATCTCATCCAACTTTTTACCCCTACATTTCCGATTCTTCAAAGCATCGGTTCAAAGCCTCCTGAGTGCACAAGTTCCCGCATCCAAACCCTCTAGTTCAGAAGTAGCAATTTCTGCTGTGAAACTTAAGATGACTTGCAGGCGATAGTTTTCATTTAAGAAGAAGAAGAAAAAAAAAGAAGGTAATGATTTCCCGATTTCATAAGCTAAAAGAGCCCTTGTTAGAGTGTCAGACCTCCAGTCCAGACTCAATATAGCCACAAGCAACAACCAACGGGTTCCAAGTGGGGGTGGGGGAGTGGGAGACGGACAGACCCAGACCCATAGCTTCCACAGCTCCAGCTGCGGGTGGTGAATTAGGCCCCCGGTTTGCAAGAGCAGGTCCTGCCTTATGGGGGATCTCCCATGGGATGCCTGCTAGGAGCACTATGATGTCTAAGAACCAGATTCTGGCCAACCAGCATGGGGCTACTAGGTGTAAACTGACCCCATCCCGGCGGATCTTCTCTAGAACTCCCGGGAGCAGAGGGATCGGGGAAATGCGTACATGCGCCACGCCTCTACCATGGCCACATCGGCCACGCCTTTACCATGGCATCCACCCCCAGGGGAGCTGGATGTGGGAGGGAAAACCAAAGCGGACAGTGGGTGTTCTCATGAGAGGCAAACAGATCTACTTTTGCTTGGCCGAGAGGGTGTGACCTTAGGCAGCCTTCCATGACTGCTCCCCAACCTGTGAGGGATGCGTCCGTAGTCATGATTTTCCTCTGACAGGATGCTCCCAACATAGGACCCTGGGACAGGAACCATGGTTTCTTCCACATAGCCAAAGAACAAAGGTATTTGCGTGTTACTTTGATCATGTGGAATGGGTTTCCCCTCTGGGAAAACTCCCTGGTCCTGAGCCACCACTGAAGGGGTCTCATGTACAGCAGGCCAAAGGTATTACATTGGACGCTGCTGCCAGAAGCCCCAGCACTCTCTGAAAGTGTTTGACAGTGATGGCTTGGCCTAGCTTCATGTTGGTGACTGTAGTCAAGATAGTCTCTACATGAGGAGGAGACAACTGTGCCTGTCGCGTTGTTAAGTCCCACACCACCCGCAGAAACATAGTTCTCTGCTGGGGAAACAGTGAGCTCTTCTTGATGTTGAGTCTCAACCCCAAGCAACTGTATGGCAAAGAACGACATCTCGATGCCGAACTGCCATCTCTTCTGACTGAGCTAGAATGAGCCAGTCATCGATATAATTGAGTATGCGAATGCCCTGGAGTCTCAGCCCTGAAGTGACTGGCTGGCAGGGAAAAACCGAACAATATTTTCTATAGGCCTCATCTGAGGGAGCAAACTCAATAGGGTCGCAATGACTTTGGGTGGACACTTCGATTTGCGTTCACTGGAAACCGATGTGTTCTGAAGTGCACAAAGGAGAGGGAAGCAAACATCGATTTCCTGTGGGGGAACGAGATGTTGTCACTCCACCCTCAGAGGTTTGCGCAGAGCGTCAGGACCTCTTTCCAAAAGCCTTCCTTGCCTGAATGACAGTCCTCAGATCTGCCTTAGGCTTTGAAGAATTCAGATGAGAGTGTTGTTTTTTCCTCCAGGTTTTTTGAGTGGGGGCTCGAAAAGCAACACTCTCCTTCTGCTGTTGCAGGTGTGAGGAGCTGGCAGCTGATGTGTAGGGCTGCACCCTGTCAGCAGTCCCATGAGATCTAGAAGAATGTCAGGGGATGAATTGTTTAAATGTGGCTGACTGTATCTTTGCCTCCTGAAACCTCTCGACGTCGCTGAAGAGGCCAGTATGCGAAAGCGGAAAGCCCTGTCCTTCTTACCAATGCCCAACAAATCCAGCCACAAGTGTCTCTCCATAGCCACTAATGCTGCCATGTGTGCCATGTAATGTTGGCATGCTGCCTTAGTGGCCCGGAGAGACAAGTCTGCAGCTCAACACAGCTCTTTAATGTTGTTGAGCCAGACCTAACTGCTGTCATCTAAATCTTTTAAGAGGTCAGCCTGGTATGCCTGCATGATGCCCATCGTATGTAGGCATGCATCAGCCCACCAACTCAGATGTTGTGCGACAGGGTTTGATGGGCAGCGTCAGAGTCTTAAAGGATTAGTTCACTTTCAAATGAAAATTAGCCCAAGCTTTACTCACCCTCAAGCCATCCTAGGTGTATATGGCTCTCTTCTTTCTGATGAAAACAATCAGAGAAATATTAATAAATATCCTGACGCATCCGAGCTTTATAATGGCAATGAATGGGGGTCACTAGTATCGAGTGAGAGATATGATGCTACAGCATCACTCCATAGCCGTTCTCTTTCAAGCCCAGGATGAAGGAATAATGATGTATAGTTTGGCTTGATATTCTTGATGAGAAAAGCCTTTTCCACGATCTCGACACCTCAGTGTGGAGATCGGGAAAGAAAGGCAGACCCCGACGCGAAGGCTGTGATCGAGCCTGCAGGAAGCTTTTCTGATGGCCATTCGACATTTAATTTGGCCACTGCTCAGGTCACAACCTCCAGCAGCTCCTCAAAAGCAGGGGAATGAGGTGGCGAATCCTCAATCTCTCCTGCCTTGATGCTCAGAACATCTAAACATCAGAGCTAGATAGTTCAAGCATCAGGTCCTCATCCGGGTGGAAGAAGCCGCAGCACGGGTCTCCGAAACCTGAATGGGAACAACAGAGCTGGCCGATGAGAGCTGAAGGCTGAAGCCATCTGGAGCGGAGAGTTCTGAGCGGCAGCAGCTCACAACTCACACAGGCAGCACCCTCGAGCTCTGCCCATGCATGCTCCGCTCTGAGGCACATAACACAGAGCTAGTGTGTGTCCCTGTCCTTTATGTATCTAGGACAGGGAGACGCACACTGCTTGTATTGCCTTTAACTTGCCATTATTCACTTATATATATATATGCTTTGCAACTGGACAGACAACACCAAATAAGACTGACAACCACACAGAATGCTTGCTGAAGAGCAGAAGCTAACTCTGTTGTGTGCCATCTCCCCTTTGTAGCTTCCGAGTACCCGAGTCTTTGACGCAGCATGAGTTCCCTCGAAAGGGAACCCATGGTACCTCTAGATTTGGGCTGAATAATGAAATCAGTGTAAAGAGTAATTTAGCTTCTAGCTAGTATGGTTTGTCAGCATTTTGAAGCACAGTGTGTGTCAAACTTTTACGTAATATGTTAATGTTTAGCTAATTATTTATTGTTTTATAGATACCCTGTGTGTATACACCAAATTTTATAATGATCGGACAATTGAAATTGCCAGCTTTTAATTAATTAAATTAGTTGATTTAAAAAAGATTTCAAAAGTTGAAAGGAGATGGAAATTCATATGATTCGAAGCCAGAAGGATTCAAATTAAAACTATAGGCTAGACTTCAAAAATATAGTTCCAGAGTGTGTATATACGAGTTTCATGCATTTTCATGCAAGGAACCGTGACGGTTCAGGACGAAAACATATACTGTTACACAATCAATCAATCAATCAATCAATCAATCAATTCTTATTATAGCACCATCTAGTGTCCAATTGTTGTTTGTGTGTACATATGAGTAGTTGGTTTGATTAGGAAACATTATAGTTTGGGTTATCAGTGTTTTACAGTCTCACATTGTCTGCATAAAAATAATGTAGAAAAAAATCAAAACACATATATAACTAGGTTGTGTTCGTTGCTTTGATGGTCATTTCCATTTTGGATACTGAGCGCCATTATAGGGCCTTAGAGACCCACGCTGTCCAGCAAACAGTTATATAACATCTCACGGAATCCCTCTAGATTTAAAGTCTATTTTACTCTTAGTATTAATGTAGAGAAGAGATTTGCCTGTATACATTGAAAAAAATGGTTCAGTAATTTTTAAGAGAAACTGTGTAGACTTAAAATTAAAATGCTTTACATTACTATGTTAGCTAAATTAAAGCAAGTAGACATATTTTTTGCCATTCAATTATTATTGCATTGTTTTTATTTGATTCCAAACTATGGTCACGAAAGACTATAATGGAAAAAGAAACTTATATCTCAGAAGTGAAATGATTGCACAGCATAATCAGTACAATGCAAATTTTTTCATGTCTTCACAATGGCAATCACTCACTTTCAGCTTCTGATTCAGAATAAAACAACAGTCAAGAAACTCACACAAGATGAGTAAATGTTACATTAAAGTTAACTAAATGGCATAAGATTTTTCTACATGAGACTAAACCAAATTCAGCAAATTCTGGTTTGGATGTACAAAAAAAAAAAAAAAAAAAAAAAAACAGTGCTTCATTGTTTGTCAGAGAAACATTTGGAATCACTTAAGCACTTCACTGTGTGTGTGCGTGTGTGTGTGTGTTCGTGTGTGTGTGTGTGGTGTGTCTGACAGTCAGAGGCTACATTTGTGGTAACAATTCCAAAATCCCTGATGATATGAATGTTTGTTTTTAATTCACAAACATAAAACAAAATCAAAATATCTGAACAAAAATGCCTAAACTTTTCAAATGTTCTTTCCGGCAGAAAAACGAGCATACAGTGATACAGGAATGAATTGGTTTTTAAATAGGCCTGTAAACATGAACTAAATTGAATTCTTGATTTATTAAGTTGGCCACTCTCTAATAATCTAACAATTTTCACATATTTCAAATTAGTTTTCCATCCTACATTATTTGTTTGTGTCTTTAAACAAGATGTCACATTCTTGTCAGCCAAATTTATAAGCACCATATTTTAATGTTTTCTCTCAAAAGTATTAAAACCCCACTGCATTCTCACGTTTTCAACTGTATCCCATTTGAGCTCTGGAAAATGGAGATGGATTTACTCAATTAAATGGTAAGCCCCATGTATCCGATAAACCCAACAAACAGCAGAGGCATGAAAACAGTCATGCTGTATAGCACTCAAAATGGCATGGTTCCATATGCACATTTTTTGTCCATGTAAAGCACATATTTTTAGGGATCTCACTAGGTTTCGAGACATAGCCAATTTGTTCACATCCCTCCACACATTGTCATTGAATCCCGTCCAGCTGTACTTTACGCCGTAGGCCATTTATCAGTTGGCCACACCATCCGGTCTTAGTGTCACTAAGCCCTCACGCCCTTCTGTTATTTTTCCCCACTGTAGAAGAGTCGATCCTTTAGTGCAACACCATCAGTTGGAGAAGACGTCATCATCTCTCTGCAGATTTATCTAGTCTTGCACATAAAAAAATGAGGAACACTTGTCTCAACCTGGTGCTGCTTTTTGCTTTAAAGAGATAAAATCAAAATAAAATCGTAAAAAAGGCACTGATATTCTTTTCCATTTGTCACCAATAAACTGTGACTGCAGAATCAAAAATGGTTTTTAACATGCTTTACCTAATGCAACCCCAAATAGTCACAGTGAATGAACTTGTGTATACCTTTATCATGGTTACCTAAGGCAATGAAGTGTAATTAAAGTACAAAATAAACAACAACAACAACAAAAGATCTGCAAGTAAAACAGTCCATTTGAATTTATCCTCAGAGAAACATATTTTACTTTAATTTTCCAAAAATGAGGACTCTTCCAGACTTAATGATACTGGGCTATATAAGAGGAATGAGAATATATTCTTTAGGGAGATGTTGTTTTGGAGAAGCAAACACCTAGAATACTCATGTCAATCCATCTCAAATGGTCAACTTTTTTTTTAATGGGTGGTTAGTGATTACCACTATGTATTGGTATTGTAAACCAACCAGATTTTTTTTTTTTTTTTTTAAACTTAGTTTTTATTTTACTTTTTATTTGACCACACTGGTTCCCCTATAAGAAAATTAAAAATGTACCCATTCCAATAGAAGAACTATGAAAAAAAAATCTATTAGTCGTTTTGTGGAAGTCTACTATTTTGGGTAGTATACATGTACAAGTTATGCAAATGCAAATAGATTGAGATATTGTAAAGGATAAAGTAATCAAAATTATTCTTGTCTTTCTATCTTTGCCAATTCCTACTCTAAATGTTTTCTTTCCCCCTAAAGCTAACCTATGACTGCTGACCTAGTATGTAGTTCTCCCCAGGGAAGATGTTCATTTGCCCTTATGAGTCATAATTTAGGCTACACATCTCTTTAATTCTTTCCCTCCTTGTGTACTAAAGCAAGGTTTGGGGTCACATTAAGTTCAGCATTGAAAAAGTGCTGGCTTTCCTATCCATAAATTCTGCCTTGAACCAACACTCCTTACTCAAAATTAGCCCATAAATAATTGCTCTATTAATTTGATTATTTAATCCACAAATCAAAAGAACAAGTATGTTTAATCGTTAAGGATATTACCATAATTGCTTACATTAACTTGGTCTATAAAAAGGGTGGTTGAAGGTAAGAAGATTTGATTATACGGCCTACTTGAAAGGTACTCAGCAGATGTGCGTAGAGCTCTTCACCACTATGACGTCTCAATCAACTTTAGAAACTTAAAAGACTAGAGCGTATCTAAGAATAACCTCAATCTGAAAGCCATCATTTGGGTTTGTTGATAACTACTAAGGAGTTTAGAGTGGAGGGCTGTAGCTGATTGGAACATGAGGGTTTATTCTCAGAAATGAAACTGATTGATCACTGGCTCTAATAATACCAGAACTTCATCTAAATGTTTAAAGTGATGAGTCATGAACACCCACAAAGACATCCAGCACTCCATGAGCAGTCATGTCTTATCAGCCTAAGATGTTCCCATTACAGTTTTAAGACCCATTCTTTGAAGAGGACAATCCACTGTACCTATACATGGACCGGGGAAAGAGTGGGAAAGAATTTTAAGTGAAACGCATCAGACCTGTCCTCTCTTGTCCAGGCTCTTGACATCTCAAGACTAGACTACTACAATATTCCCTGGCCTTTAGTTAAGGCACCTACACACTAGAGATTGCTCTGACGGACTGTTTGATAGCTAGGAATGTGTAAGCTCCTCTTTGAGGCTGTGGAAATAGCAGTGTCAGTTTATACATTAAGTAAGCAGAAATGCATTCAGTTGGATTTCCAATTCACATTGGGCATGTTTGCTCGTCCGAATAGTCAGAATACGTGCGTGATTGTTCCCGGTGTCCCCTGCAGCACTGGTCTGGTTTTTAACACTCATTTGATTCTACTGAACCCGGTGCATTTGCGTTTATCTTGCATCATCACAAACGTGCACAGCCAGGGCCATCACAAGCATGGGGTGGGTCCATTCATGATTGCCTTTTTGGGCAGATATGCCGCGGGGCACCCTAAAGCACGTGGCACCAGTTGCACCGCCCTAAGGACGGCCCTGTGCACAGTGCATGATTGAAAACAGATAGTGGGTCAATATATTGTGGTTTTTTTTTTTTCATTAATTTGGCGCTATTATGTGCAGCAGAGTGAACAGCACTTGCATCTACTGTATGTACTTTGCATGAAGGTGACATTCTGCTGCTTGCAAACTCTTTTAAGGAGACAGCTGACTGCACTCATTTGCCACTCTGTTTGCACTCGCTATGCACAATTACACTGCACGCTCACTCTCACTCATATCCAAGGTAAATCATCACCACCGTTATGTGTGTTTTGTTGACCTAATGATGTGGTCATCAGCTAAAACCCATGCGTATGTTACTTTACTTCCTGAACAAGTACGGACCCAAGTTTGAGCTGCTTCCACACTCACACAAATTGTGCCACAGTTCCACTGTAACTGTGTTTTTCATATGAACCGTGCTCTGTTTCAAACTAAACTGCCAGTCTGAAAGCAAGCTGATACTTGCATACAGAACAGCTACTGGAACTATACTCTCCTACTCACTGATGCATGTTAAGAAGTGCAATATATTACTGCGCGGGCCAAAAACTTTGGATTTAAATAGGAAAATACATAAGAGTCTATGACTGGATCATTTATTATGTTTCCATCATGTTATATGTTTGGGAACAGTTCTTTTAACCCTAATTGATGGAGTATGTAGCTTTTCATTTCTTAAACAACCATGTAAGAAGACGTATCATGGCCATATTCCAGAATGACAAAGCCAAGATTCATCAGGCTCAAATTATGAAAGAATGATTGGGAGGGACCTTAAATTCATTGAAAGGTTTTGGGATGTGCTGGAGTAGACTTTACAAAGTTCTTGACTCTTGCATTGTCAGTACAAGATCTTGACCAAAAATTGATGCACCCCTTGATGGCGATAACATCACAACATTTATTTCCATCAAGAGGTGCCAGATCTCACACAACATGTTCTCTTTAGCGTCTTATTGCATGTAAACTGTCAAATACACACAAGGTTCACATAAACACAGTTGGTTATGTCTTAAGTAAACGTAAACATCTGGGAAAGAAATCGCACGTATCAGTATTTTGGATCTGTGCATTACGGTAGGTCTTAGTGACGTCAACTTAATAAACCTGCTGCTGTCGCTGTCATTAATGTTAATAAAAAGAAAAAGAAAACAATCTCTCACTGCTTTTGTCTTTTGCAATAAATAAACATGATTCAAGGAAAACAATTCAAAATAAATTTATACACATCCACCATGATTCATAAAAGTGGATGTGTGATATAGTGCAAGAATATGGATGCAGTGTTGCAACAATGGTAACACTTTATTTTGATGGTCCACATTAGACATTCTACTAACTATAATTAACTGTTCAACTACACGTCAACTAACTCTCAGAGTATTAGTAGACGGTCTGCTTAACATCTGCTAACACTTTATTTTAATGGTCCCCCAACAGACATTCTACTGAATATAAGTAACTGCAACTACATGTCAACCAACTTCTACCAACCCGAACCCTAACACCTAACCTTAACCTAACAGTATACTATCAGTGTACTACAATCTACTAATACACCAATGAGAGTTAATTGACATGTAGTTGCAAAGGTACTTATAGTTAGCAGAATGTCTAAAGTGGACCATCACAATAAAGTACTGCAAGATAAACAACTTGCAGGAATATTCTATGTTCAAAGCTTAATCAATCGCATTTGTAGCGATATTGTTTTACAAAATAATAATAATAATCTTTATAAATTAAAATCTTGGTTACAGTGAGGCACAAACTAAGGTAATGTATCAAATTTTGGAAGGTATAGGGTTAGCCATCAAACAATGAACTGGACTAGATCCAAAAAGCAGTAGTATGGATGTGAGACCTTCTTTCAGGGATATGGACAGCATAAACGTAAAGAGAACTGGGTCCTTTTTCACTCGGTTCACCTCTTAAACCACTTCAAGAGGTCTGAGTTTGGTTCTTTAAAAGAGAAAACACCCCAAGAGCCATCAAAATCTTTAAGAAATTCCTGAAAACACAGGAAAGCACTTGATCTGCAATTAAACACACATTTTTTGTTGTTGTGTTATGTGTAATTTAATTAAAATATTATCTTCCTCTTGAGAGTACCACTAATACTTTGACACTACTTCAGTATATCAAATACTTTTGAACTGCAGAACTCACATGCCTTGCACATAAATCACTGATCCAGGCCTACCAGAACACACTGTTCAACTGATGATTGAATCTTCAAATCAATAGCCGCTTGTCTATTATTTAGAAAACTGTTTAATCACCCAACCCTAAATAAAGTAGATGTTTTGTATATGCATTGTTGTCACATGAAATGTGACCATGTTTGCCAATGTTTTTAAACTCAAAAATATGTTTTCTATGCTCTGTGTAATCAAACAGAACTTTGCATTCCCGTAAAGCCAGATAAACTCTTTTATTTATCGTCCAAATACATCTATACACGTGCAAACAACTTGTGTAGAAACCATTTGGCTCTTATTAATTTAGATATTTTTTCTTGCCTGCTTAATAATCAATGTTCTAGAATGGAGAACTAATGTTCTAGACATTTAAATAGCTTTAACAGCTTATTGACTGACATGCATGCAGTGACCTACACAACCACTTGAACTATAATGCATAATAAAATGATCTCAATATATAAACTGACATAAATCTTGTCTTGCTAATATGCTTAATGTAATTAGTCAACCATTGGGAATTTAGATATTTGTTTATTGAACCACAAAACTGCAAATTTAACACACATCCACTCTAACACACCCATAGCTATAAACCCAAGAGGTTAAAGCTGTTCTGTTCGTGCTACACCAGCTGTTCAAAGAACAGTACACTGTAAGCTGAATGGATTTGTAAGTGAATGGATTTAAAAGGCTGTGGCATGGGAAGGATTTTTTTTTTTTTTTTTCTTGTAGGCCTATATTATTTTATGATCTTACATATTCTTTTAACATTTATTAAACTTTATTCGAATGCTGTCTATAGGCAACATTGCGTGTAATATAATGTAGGCCTAATATAATAGTATAATATTAGGTAAATATAATAATTTCTAATTAATTGAAAATAAAATCTGAATTTATTAATAGTATCCATTTCTGATAAGCCTATGGTCACCATAATGATATGGTGACGCAAGTTTGTTTACTCGTTAAACTCGTGGCCATGAGAAACAGATGTTGTTCCCTCAACACAGGATCTTCACATCGTGTGGCCACAACATAAGGATGTCGTTAACCCCAACAAAATGATCTTTTTTTTTTTTTTTAAGAAAATCAAACTATTGGTATCGTCAGATATCATTCTGAAAAATTGGTTATTGTATTGGTGGAGACATTTAGTGTTGTTGCATCTGTAATAAATGTGTGTATATATCCTATGCAAAATTATAGATAATAAAGCTGTTAACATGAGACATGGGATGTTGGTGCAATTTCACTTCATGCTGCAAAGTTCAAACTTTCAGAACAGTACCATTTCAGTACCATCCATGTGCCTCACAACACTATGAGGGCTAAAATGCAAATAACAAAGCATAACTTATTTTAAAAGAATCCTTAGTCCTGAGTATCAACATGTTCCCAAGAGAGATTGATATAATACGATGAACTATATACGATAATAAAATCTTTGAAAAACAACAACTGTGAAATATGTATCTGAACTAGCATTCAATTAAAAGCTGTTTTAAAAAGCGCAAAAGAGGTCTAAAAGTCACTCTGATTGCAAAGAGAAATTCAGATTTTGCTTAACATTTACAGATACAATAATCTACAATTCAGAATTATAGTGTAATGTCTATTCAGTATTTTTCACGAACTGCTAAAGAATGGCTGCCTCAGGCTTTTAATTAACCAAATTGCTCATTTGCAAAAAAAATGAGTTTGATTATTTTTGGCAGAAAGAGGGTTTTACATTCAGTCAGTAAGTTTATTGTCCTATCCAGAGAGCGAGAATGATTTCTATTTAGGGTTATCACAGCTGATCTAAAACCTGCTTGATAATCACAGTAATTAGGCCATTGAATTCGCTCCTAAAAAGCTTGACGACACAGAGGCACTCAGTTGACACGTTAACTAGTGCTCCATTTCTGACCTTTCTGCTCAAGTGTTGAGACAGAGTGTGAGAGGTTTAGGTTGCCTGCTAACTGCACACACAGATGGCAGAGGTCAGGCTTGGGGTCTCAGTGAAATAAACACAGGAAAACCTCCTTTTTTTTTGATCACCCTTTTTGGTTTACGTGAGCCCCGTCATGTTAACACATGCCCTCCCACCCTGGAATCCCCCTGGCTGTAAAATGCTGAAAAGAAACATGATTGCATGGAAAGTTTGGAGGAGCTGTTCTGCAGGGACAAAGATTTATTTGGTTTAAAGCATATTTGTTAAACACTTTTGTTATACGAACTGTGTTGCTATGAGTGGATGACATGAATCTTAAGTTTACTAACAGTTTCAATGTAAAATTGATTATATAACATGAACAAAACTTTTCTTTTTTTCCCTTCTGCTTAAACTTTAAAATATGTCTGTGTGGAACATGTAAGACTTCCAAAAAACAGTACAACAATAGAACAATAGATAAACAATAAAATGGGCAATTGGTGAGATTGGCTGCACAAACTGAACAAATCTTTCACCACTACAATGATTTGAACTGCAGTTTCTTGCCATTATCTAAATGGCAGCATTAAGTTAGGTGAACAGTATGACAGTATATTTATTGTGTTTCTTCTTGATAACTATGTCCCATGAGCCCTCACTACACACACTTGACCACACATGAAAAAATGCCATAGAAAGGAAAGTGAAAGAGTGGGAAATGTCTGCAAAGCCTTTAATTACAGGAAAAAAGTCATTTCTCTCCATTCCCAGAGCAACCAATCGGTCAGCCTGTCAGGTAATTTAGCCTGGGAAAAGGAGCAGAAGGGCACGAGCCACTGAAGGACTCTTTTGTTCATGCTGAAAAGGTTTGGGTTAATATTATCTGCCAAGATTGGCCCCTAAAAGCATAAAAAGATGGGCTTCAGTTATTTAGTGTGCACAGCTTAATGATTAATTGACTTAAAATATAAAAATAGAATATATAATACAAAGCAATAAAAGTATACTTAATACTAAAGTATGTTCTTAAATACGATCATACTTAACTGTATACAAGTAAATATATATATATATATATATATATATATATATATATTTACTTGTATACAGTTAAGTATGATCGTATTTAAGAACATACTTCAGTAAAAGTTTTTTGGAATAAGTCTTTTATTTTGCTCAAGGTTGCATTTATTTGATCACAGTTACAGTATAGACTAATATTGTGAAATTACAATTTAAAAGAACTGTTTTCTATTTTCTGTTTTCTATCTGATTTGGTGCTTAGGAAACATTTCTTATTATTTTCATATGTTGAAAACAGTTATGCTGCTAAATATTTTGTGTAAACTGTTGTACTTGCTAAACAAAAGTATACATTTCTTTAAAAAATATTACATTAAAAATTTATGTTTTTAACTATATACAGTATAAATTACTTTGTTCTTGAGGGCCATTTACTAAAAATATTTTGTTGTGTGGTGGTTCTACACAATATTATAGCATAATACTGCGAGAAATGTCAGCCATCTTAAGCAGCCTGGGGCGCCTGGGCCAGATCAAAGGTCACACACTATAAACAAAGCACTGGTCAGGGTCAATATTGGCACTGCCTGGTTTCTGGCCAGAGGGAGGTGTGGTCCATTGTGAGTTCATGTAATAAAACAGGAGATGGCCTTGTAGATTCTCAAGAAGGAATAAAAGAGAGGGTGAATAAAGAAAAGAAAGAAGTGTTTCTATCCAGGGGAAAGATAAACACGGCCCTGATTTTGAAGGATGTCAGAGCTGGGGGAGTAAACACATTTCCAAATCCAGCTGAGCAAACTATCAGCTGGAGAAAAGAATAAAAAATAAATAAAATAAAAAAAGTCGAAAAGTTGCCGTCATGTCAAACACAAGTTAGAGTTGTAAGCTCTCTGCAGAGAAGAGAGGGAAGGAGGGGAAAAGAGCGCTTGGAGTACAATGTACTGTAACTGTAGCTCTGTATCAGCAGTAGTGTTCTTAGTTGTGAGAGTTAAAGCTCCTGTGAGATTCTGTCTGGATATGGAGGGATGGTCCATGTCAACGAATGCATGTCTTTGCATGGTAAAACGTTTCTCAGCCCAGGAACTTTTTGCACTGTCAAAAAGATAAACATAAAAAAATGAAGAGTAAAGTTCTAAAGGTAAGTCATACGCATTCATAAGGTCTTCAGCAACTGTTATGCTATAATAAAATTATGACATAATAAGAAGTAAACTGGAAAATTATAAAATATAATCTGATCAATATCAGCAAATACTGCACTGTATTATTTTAAATGTTGCTTTGGTCATTCTAAAACCACAGAGCCAAAGGGATCACAATGATTGACTGCTATTACCTCCCACCTCCCATTTGGGCTTACAGTCAGTGCTTTAGTTCATCTCATTCAGTGAGGTTCAGGTCAGGGATTATATGGCTGTATGCTTGATTTAAAGACAAACCTATGGGGTGTTTGCATACTGTACCTTCGGGCATATATTTACATTACTTCAACTTTTTCTGCACTTTTTTTTAAATTTATTTTGAAACTGAAACGTGAAAAATAAACAGATTTCTACTATTAGGCTGCATGACTTTTCAACACTGATAATAAGAAATGTTTCTGATCAGCAAATCAGAATATGATTTCTATTTCAGAATATGATTTTTCTAAAATATATTAAAGTTATTACAGTTATTTTAAAGGGTTAGTTCACCCAAAAAATGAAAATTCTGTCATTAATTACTCACCCTCATGTCGTTCCACACCCATAAGACCTTTGTTAATCTTTGGAACACAAATTAAGATATTTTTGATAAAATCCGATGGCTCGGTAGGCCTGCATCGCCAGCAATAACACTCCCGTTTTCAATACCCAGAAAGCTACTAAAAACATATTTAAAACAGTTCATGTGACTACAGTGGTTCAATCTTCATATTATAAAGCAACTAGAATACTTTTTGTGTGCCAAAAATAACAAAATAGCGACTTTATTCCACAATATCTAGTGATGGGCGATTTCAAAACACTGTTTCATGAAGCTTCGAAGCTTTGACATAATTTTAATTTTTTGGTGAACTAACCCTTTAAATGGTAATATTTCACAATATTACTGTTTTTACTGTATTTTGATCCAATAAATACAGCCTTGGTGAGCATATGAGGCTTATTTCAAAACGATTGAAAAGTACGAAATCTTTAAAAGGTAGTGTACGTGATTTTTCAAGGGGCTACCTGGAGTTCAGCTTTCTTTCTGAACTATTCCCCTGAGAGCTGTTGTGCACCCACACACTCACAAGTCAACACAAACAAACTCCAGGGCCCATCATTCCTCCTTACAGTACTTTTATTGAGCCATCACTGTCCTTGCCAGTTCACCCATGCTATTAATTCATTTTAACTCTCCCTGTGTCGTTTTTCCACTCCCTTTGACTGTGGTGTTCTTCTCCATTCCATTACTGTAGGTGTTATGGGCGTGACAAATGAGCACATCATGTCGTACATCAGAGGGCGAAAAGGAAGGGGACAGCAAGGCTGATACAGTATATTAGATTGATCAGAGAGGGGGACCGTCTCGCTCCACTAACCAAGACACACACATACATGTGTTTTGGTGGCTCAAGATCGTAGTGTTCGAGGCGATTTCCCCACAGGCCATAGAAATTCAGCTCACTTCATTCATCTTCAACTGAGCAAACTCTAAATAGTACTGTACACATGCCGAACATTTGTCATTTGTCTATTGTTAGTGGCTTATTGTTAGAGGATCTTAAAATAACAATTCCAGAAAGGGTTTTGCAGCCTGATACAATAGGAGAACTTTTTAAGGTCTATAGTTCTTTACAAAACCATTTTTTCAGTTGACCCAGGAGAGCTTCACTTTTCTCTGTAGAGGATACTTTGAACCAGCAGACTGATGTGAGGAACCTAAAATCTAACTCTGTTAACACTTTACAATAAAGTTCAATTTGTCAACATTAGTTAATGTATTAAGTATCATAAACTAACAATGAACAACATTTTTTTTTTTTTTTTTTTACAGCATAGCCTGTAAAAATAAGTAAAAGCATAGCCTACGGCACCATTGAAAAGTTTGGAGTCAGTAAGATACGTTTTTTTTTTTTTAAATAAATACATTTTTATTCAGCAAGGACACATTAAATTGATCAAAAGTGACAGTAAAGACATTTATAATGTTACCAAAGAATTCTGTTTAAAATAAATGCAGTACTTTTGAAATTTCTATTCACAAAAGAGTCATGAAAATAAATGTATCATGATTTCCACAAAAATATTAAGCAGCACAACTGTTTTCAACATGAATAATAATGATAAGATATGTTTCTAGAGTAGCAAATCAGAATATGATTTCTGAAGGATCTTGTGACACTCTAGACTGGAGTAATGATGCTGAAAATTCAGCTTTGACATCACAGGAATGAATTACATTTTAAAATATATTCAAATAGAAAACTTTTTTTTTTTAGTTGTAATAATTTTACAATATTACTGTTTTTACTGTATTTTGATCAAATATATGCAGCCTTGTTGAGCCTTCTTTCAAAAACATTACAAATATCTTACCTTTGAAGAGTGGTATATAATTGCTGATTAATGATTGTTTGCTCATGATACATGTAAATGAATGTTCATTTATACAACTTGAAATGTATTAGCATATACAATTTAACTAATAAATGCTATAAAATACTGTTCATTGTTAGTTAACTATTGTATTAACTAATGTTAACATATTCAACCTTATTGTAAAGTGTTACAGTCCATTTTAACAAATTAAAGACCCTACAAAACAATTTCTAATAAGAGAGTCTTTGATGAACCAAGGGTGTTGCATGTGCATGCTCTACAAAATCAGTTATGAAGGCTATTTGGGCAATACAGAAAAAGTATTGAAAAAGTAATTCACTTTTATCAATGAGATATATCTAAAATATGATAGGAGAGACTCTTTGTAGTGCAAGAAACACATTTTCTAAACTTGTTTGAGAAAATGGGACACGGTGTACAGCATTGTCCCCTGTGGGGAGAGTAAAGACTCAACCCAGCTAGTTTCTCTGCCTATGGGAGCCATTTTTCTGCTGCCTCACATTTCCGTTGTGATCTTTCCCGTAATGATGTTACCATATGCTGATCCTCCCTTTACTTTAACCCTCTAGGTGAAGACTATTTGAGTCCACAGGCCCTTTATAATGAAGTATTTCTTTTTTTCGTCACCCATAAATCTCAGTACTCCACCTCTAAGCTTTTAACCCTGTCTTCAGGGATTTGGTCTCTCCAGACTGTTCTAATTCTTCCATTTATCTGACACCCAAGATCCTGAATGTGGATAAAGTTGCTTTGATCTAGAAACATTTGTGTTGACATGGCAAGGCCAGTAAGGGGAGCTCCATTCATATAACTCTGAGTATTTATGGCACAAAGCTATCTGGGTAGCAGCTTTAAATAATGAGGCAACGCTTGACATTTGTTAAGGGCAGATAGCTTGCAATGTTCCATTTCTCTTGAGTTATCTTTTCACCTTAATCCTCACCTAATCTAAGTCTCACAACAATTTGTCTCTGTTTCCTTGTATCAAGACAGAAGAAAAGCCTCCATTTTAATTTTAGACCATAGTTTAAATTTGTGGGCATTTCTTACCATATCTAAAAGAGACACAGTGGTATTAATTAATTACTGCAGAATATTTGAAACCAGAACGTTTGTTTAAAAAAAAAAAAAAAAAAAAAAAAAGAAAGAAAAGAAAAGAAAAAAAAGACAGTCTTTTTCTGTACCCTATTTTATTCCACCTGAAAGTGTATGCTTATTCTTTCTTGTCAATTAAATTACACTCTTATACACTTTTTGTTTTGACTCCTTGTTTTAATGCAGGTATTTTAAGGTCACTGCAAAGCACACAAATCTGATCACATATGCTCAGCTCCCCACTGGGTTGCTTTGTTCTCTTGAACCAGCAGAGGGCACTATGCACATTTCATTTAGTGTATTATGATCTGTTGAGAGGCAAGTGGTGTTCTTCAGATCAGATGTGACTTCATCAGCACTAGATGTTTCAAGTACTTCTCAAGCTCAGTCGAGCAGTTCATCAACTATGTGCTAAGCTTTCTCCCCCAGTATACCGTTTGAAATCTTTGCCTCTCTTTAAGCCAGGAAATAAAAACAAACAGCAGATAAAACCCCCAGATATAAACCCTGGCTAGTTTTTATCTGGGGTCCATGACTTTGGGTGGGGTCCTTAGAGACATTATGACATTAATGATTAATTATATATATCAGTGGTGTGCAGTGGTGTCCTGAAATGAGGAGGCAAAGTCCTCATAGTTTTATTAAAGTTCCCCTGTAGTAAATAATTTTATCCCTTAAAACTCAACTTTAATCACCAAAATGACATATTAAAGTTTTTTTCTTGTGAGAAAAAAAAAAAAAAAAATCATGCCTTAAAATAGCTTGAATGTAACTACACCCTTGCCCCATGTAGTGTACGCGGATCAATGAATATGCAAATTAGCCCCGCCTCCACTCGCTCACACCAGCTCAGAGATGAACTCGCTCAACTTACTGAGGTAAAAGCAGCACAACGGTATTGCTCTTTACAACATCGGACACATAACTGTAATTAATATTAGCCCTTTGCTTGACTGTGTTATCAAACAGCTCATAATGTGTTGCTAATGTTACACAAACCATGTTCCATTTCTCCATGTCAGAGTCAGACAGCTGCCTTCTAACAATCAGTATCTTACAAATGCTTTGAACAACTCAGAACATCAGTGGAGAAAGGCATATAGTTCATCATAACTTCGTAATATACATCATACACTTGCCATATTGCTAAATCTACACGATTTTTCATTTCAACAGAAATATATACCCGGATAACCTGGCTTCTCTCGAGACTCTCCTGCTAGTTTGCTGTTAATGATATGCTAAAGCCCATCGGCACGTTGACATGATTGGTTACAAGGTAGTTTGTGACGTCACATACACCAGCGATTTCAAACCGCGGGTTTGAGACGGTCTTTTTTTTCACTGTAGTTTTAAGGAAAATACTCGGCATAATGAATTACATGGCTTGTCTTAAAGCATATTAAAAACATCACATAGACATTTAACAACATTAAAAAAAAAAAAAAAAAAAAATATATATATATATATATATATATATATAAAAACATTATCAATAAATCAAATGTAAATGGTAAAACTTTACAATATGATTTCATTTGTTAACATTAGTTAATGTATTAACTAACAATGAACTAAACATTTGTTACAGTATTTGTTAATCTTTGTTAATGTTAGTTAAAAAATACAGTTGTTCATTGTTCAAGTTAGTACACGATGCATTAACTAATGTTAATAAACAACTTTTAATTTTAATAATGTGTTAGTAAATGTTGAAATTAACATTAATTTAGATTAATAAATGCTGTAGAAATATTGTTCATTCTTGATTCGTGTTAACTAAAGCAGTTAAGTAATCAACCCTCTAAGGACCAGTGTTGGGTAAGTTACTTCAAAAGAGTAATTAATTACTAATTACATCATCAAAGCTGTATTTAAAATACTTTTTCTAATTACTCTGTCTGAAAAGGTAATTTAATTACTCAGTAAGTAATTCAACTCATTACTAATTAATTCTTAAAATCCCTATAAAGCTGGACCGGATAGACAATAGAAAGAAAACTCTTTTAATAATTTAAATATGAGTCAAACATGGAATAGTTTAGCCTTTTATAGATTTTTAAAACATTTTAGCTTTATTAAAACATAATACTTAAAAATTTGTAGTAACAAATAGGGATGTCAAGATACCAAAAATCTAGTAGTCGGTACCGATACCAGCAAAAGGCACAATACTCGATACCACGGTAAAAAATATTTAAAGATGCAAATAAAACAATGCTAATAGGCCTATATATTTTTTCAGGTAGGCCTAGGTCTAATACTACTAAGTAAAATACCACAGAAATTGAATAACCAAATATAAAATACCTCTGCATAGTCATAATAACTTAATAATAACTAGATTAAATATAGATTAATCCTTATTAAAGCTTTTCTTTTGTAGTTTGATTATCATTTATAATACAAACAGCCAACAGTAGACACTTAGCATGTTTTAAAGACTGCTGTCACTAAGACCTAATGGACGGAGACAATATGCTGTTACACATGCTGTTCACATTCACATAACCAACGCGAATATACGCACGTATATGTGTGTGTATTTGAACATTTATGTGTAATAAACCGCGAAAATCTGACACCCGCGAGAGGCAGCTATGTGTGTGCGCTTTTGGCTGAGAGCGCACTGACTGAAGACCGTCTCTCAGAGAGCGCGCAAGTAGTTTTTTTTCCTATAGGACATAGCTTACATTTTACCATAATGTTCCTACCTGTGTCAAAAAAGTGAAGTGATTGGAATATTTCCATTCTGCAAAACAGCACTCGCTTCTGCCGACATCTTTAGACCGCGACTACACAGCCAACTTGTGCGAAGTTGCGAACTCACTACAGCTAACAATTTTAAAGAGGCAGCGTTCACTTTTACCTTTAGACGACAAATTTAGATTTTAAATTCAGTATTGATATTTAAATGTTAAATAAACATTACTTTACATAAAATATAAAAAATATAGTTCTATTTTGCTTTTTTACATTAACAATGTAATTAAGGTTCTATTTATTAAAACCAAGTATACCTAAATCTCATCAAGTAAGTGTTATAAAGGGGTGGTTGATTATGATTTCACTTTTTTTTTTTTACTTTAGTTAGTGTGTAATGTTGCTGTTAGAGCATACACAACATCTGCAAAGTTAGGACGCTCAAAGTTCAAAGCAAAGGGATATATTTTCTTTTAAAGAAATCACTTTTTAAGGACTACAACAAACAGCTTGTAGGGACTACAACGAGCTTCCTCCCGGGTTAGTGACATCACTAACCCTAAAATTTACATAAACCATGCCCCCAAGAACATGCAACAAAGGGGAGAGGACATGTTATTGCAATACAGTACGCAACACAAATGCAATAGCATGTCATTAAAGCAAGATGACAACATAAGTTATAACCATAATTAAACTAAACTATACCTGTTCTGTCTTCATGCAGCATATATTCCCTGGCTCTGTAGGCATTTTACAACAGTTCCCACACAAGCGATTTATAGATTATCATGACAGAATATGCGAATCAATGACTTTAAGATAGTTAACTCCACATCAGCTACATAAATTCATCAACTAACCATTCAGAAATGTCCTGTTGCATTCTACATGTTGTCACTTATTCTTGAGTCTCTCCATTATTGTCAGACTCCGGTTTGAACATAAAAGGCTGAACAGTTTCTGACATTTTCAGCAAGTCTGTGTGAGGTAATTGGAGCTGCTAACACAAGCTCTTGAAACTCCGCCCTGTTCTTTGGAGCAGCAGCTCATTTGCATTTAAAGGGACACACACAAAAACGGAGCGTTTTTGCTCATCCTTAAAAAGTGACAAATTTAACATGCTAAAAAAAATCATCTGTGGGGTATTTTGATTTCAAACTTCACATACACACTTTGGGGACATCAGAGACTTGTTTTACATCTTATAAAGGTGGCATTATATGACCCCTTTAAGGTGACGGTAAACCCTGTCTTACACATTGAACACTATCCGTTACCACGCATTGAGGACCTGTTCGCTTCATTAGCGGGAGGATAAAGTTTCAGTAAATTGGACTTGTCACATGCTTACCTTCAAATGAGGGTTGAGGAGAAGTCCAGGAAGTTTCTCACAATTTCCACACAGAAAGGGCTATCCGTTCGTGATCGCTTCAACGCCAGCCATATTCCAGAGAGCTATGGACCAAATATTACACAGGTCGGCCTAATGTCCATTGTTACCTGGATGACATTCTGGTTACTGGGCGGACTGAAGCTGAACACCTGGAAAACCTGGATGCAGTCCTTGGATGACTTGAGCAGTTTGGCTTGCATGCTAAAAAAGGGAAATGTGACTTCTTCAAGGACTCACTGGGATACCTGGGTCTCATAATTGATGCAAAAGATTTGCACAAATCACCTGAAAAAGTAAGTGCAATTGTCAATGCACCAACTCCATCCAACATCACACAGCTGAGATCATCTCTTGGCCTGTTAAACTATTACAGGGAATTCATAACCAATCTGGCAACCATAGCGAACCCTCTGAATGCACTACTGTGTAAAGGGAAACGCTGGCAGTGGTCTGCAGACTGCAATGCTGCATTCAAAAAGGCAAAAGAACAACTGGTCTCACAAAATGTCTTGACACACTATGACCCTCAGAACACCATTCGGCTTGCATGTGACGCAATACCTTATGGCATTGGTGCTGTAATTTCCAATATGTTATCAAGCAGTGAAGAAAAGTCAATAGCCTTCACATTGCGCACACTTCACATTGCAGAACAGAATTATGTGTAGACTGAGCACGAGGCTCTGGCTATAGTGTTTGGGGTCAGGAAATTCCACCAGTATCTCTACGGATGGAAATTCGTGCTTTTCACAGATCACCGCCGCCTTGCTACGATCTTTGGGTCGCAAAAAGGAATTTCGTCTATGGCGGCAGCGTGGATGCAAAGGTGGGCATTACATTTTTCTGCGCACAACTATACCATCGAGTACAAAAGAGCCAAACATCACACAAATGCTGATGGTCTTTCCCGTCTGCCATTACACCTTGTCAGTGCCACATAAATACGATGTGAGACTATGAGTGATTCAACCTTGTCTACAGTCGTCGAAATGTCATAAAAGGGACTCAGGTTGTCAACCTGACAGGTAATAATGAACTCTCACCTTTCATCTCCAGACGCAATGAGCTGTCCGTCCAACACGGGTGCTTAATGTGGGGCATGAGAGTCGTTGTTCCCCACAAGCTGCAGAAAAGAGTACTGGAGGAACTGCACACCGGCCATCCAGGAATTATCCGAATGAAAGCCACAGTTATGTGTGGTGGCTGGGTCTTGATTCTGACATTGAACTGCAAGTGAAAATGTGTCAGTCATGTCAACAAATACAGAAAGTGCCATCCCAAGCACCCCTCTACCCATGGGAGTGCCCAAGCAAACCATGGGAGTGCATACATGTAGATTTTGCGGGGCCATGTGAGGGTCACACGTACCTAGTCGTGGTTGACACATATTCGAAGTGGCCTGAGGTACAGTTGATGACATCAACAACAGCAGAAAAAAAACAATTGAAGTTTTACGGAACCTCTTCAGCCATTATGGACTGCCTGAAGTTCTTGTGAGTGGTAATGGACCACAATTTGTCTCTCAGGAGTTTGTAACTTTCCTGAAGGCCAACCATGTGAAAAGGCTTCTAAGGGCTCTTCTACTCTTCAGAGATGGCTGGAAACATTCTTGTTGACGTACCTTAACACCACATCCGACAACAAGAGAGTCCCCTTCCCTGTTGTTTATAGGACGCCAGTTGTGCATGCATCTAGATGCCTTAAAACCCAGTGTAACAGCTGCCGTGCGACTCTCACAGTCCTCTCAGCTCCTCCGCTGAGCTGGTCGTTCGAAGCCAAGACAGTTTGGAGTCGGTGATGCTGTGCTGGCTCGCGATTACAGAGGGAGAGAAAGATGGACATCAGGGGTAGTGATGGCTCAAAGTGGTCCAGTATCTTATACTGTGGATGTAGGAGCTTCTGAGGAATGGAGTCGTCATGCTGATCAATGTGTCTGTTCCTGTACAGGCCTCTGTAAATGGCACTTCTTCCACACCACCAACAAAGGAACAAGATGTTAATAGTGACACATCAGTAGAGACAAACCATGGCAAACTCAACATTCCATCAGTGCAGGTCAGACGCTATCCAGCCAGAGTGATCAAACCTCCCAACCATCTGACATTATAGAGCCATGCGAAACCCCCCTGCTGGACTGAACTGTAATTAGTTATGTTAGTGAGCTTGTTCTGACATGGGGCAGAATAATTCTTCGAACTGGCTCGAGGCAAGAGGCAGTCTACCCTCTACCTCTAGAGCAGAATAAATAAATGCATATTTTTTGTGTTTCTGATAATGCATTGTTTTTCTTTGTTTCTTGATTAAGAGGGGGGGAAATGTTATGTATGTAATACTGCTATTCCCCCATTGTGCCTGAATGTTGGCTGTGTTATTTGAACGTGTTTTTCCCCAAGTGTTTTCTACATGTTATGATAGGAAAAAACTAGCCCGATAGAGGATCGCCAATGGCCCGATGTTGACGTATATCTCATTTTTTTAAAACATGTTTTGAAAGTTTCTTATGCTCACCCAGGCTGCATTTATATAATCAAAAAATAAATAAATAAATAAATAAAATCTATTTTAATCTATTTTAAAATGTAATTTATTCCTGTGGCAAAGCTAAATTTTCAGCATCATCACTCCAGTCTTTAGCGTCACATCCTTCAGAAATCATAATACGCTGATTTGCTGGTAGATTTTTATCAATTAATATTTGTGCTCAATTATTAATAAAGTTTGAAAGTTGCGTTTTGGTGGTCAGTTTAAGTGTAAATGTATGTTTTTGACCAACATTTTCCACTTTTGATGTCATTTCTATTGAGAAATTACTATTGTAGTAATTAAATATTTGTTTGTTCTCAACAAAGCTTGTGCTATTTTGCTGTAGATTCAACTGTTACACTGCCTCAGAAGTCTGTCCGAAACCAGTTTTGTGAGGTGCCTTCATGCACAACAAACGCTGCCTTACAAGTCATTACCTAATAAGGCAGCAAGGCAACAAGTCAGCTGCCTAGGTATTCGGATGCAGCCCTATTATCTGCACAGAACCGATCACTGTGAGATGCATGCCGGTTAGAAATGTGTCCGAGTGTGGTCTGATTTGCTCTGATGTCATGATGACGTATGTCAAAAAACTCCCACGACTGTGAGGCGGCCTCGTCAGATTCTGCTGTCGGGTGCAGTTGCTCTCCACCGACTGTGCTGATCAAAAGCACAATGGGAAACGACTTGCTGACAACACAGCTTAATGCTCATTGGTTTAAACAACCGTGATATATTGTTCTCTTTTAAAATGTTTGATTTTAAACTCTGATATTAAATTATGTGTGAATTCCAAAACTCTCTGACCGTGTGATCTGTGGGTTATGTGATTGTTGTCATATTTCTAAACAATATATAAAATCATGTCTGTATTAAACACGTCTGATAAACACGTCTTTCGCATGGAATTAAATAATGAGTACTTTAGGTGTCTTGTTCATCATATTTTCATATAAAAGCAACAGAACTTAAATTACATCCAGTTTATTAGCAACACAGCGCATGAGTGATCCGCCTTTGATCTCGTGGGCGTCGGCGTTAACACTTCTCTCTTACTATGAACGGGAGACGTCAAGTGTCGCCGAACTGAATTGTGGGTTCCGTCGCATCGCTTCACTCACGTTGCTTGCGGCAGAAGTTGAAGATTTCTCAACTTTTCGAGCGCCAACGCAGGCGTCAGCCAATCTGATCACAGACGCTAGCCAATTGCGTTCATGCAACACCAGAAAGTAATGTGATTGGCTGTTGTACTATGACGGTCGCGTCAGTGCAAGCTTCAGACACTCCCTCCGTCAAGCACTGATGTCGACGCCCTGTGTAAATGCAGCGTTAACGCGTTTACTCGTTTACTTAGAAATGGGTGACGTCATGCATTGACGAACTGAATTGTGGATTCCGTCGCGTCGCTTCACTCGCATTGCTCGTGGCAGAAATTGAAGATTTCTCAACTTTTCAAGCGCCAATGCAGGCGTCAGCCAATCAGATCGCCTTATGCAAACACTCTAGAGCAGTCGCTAGCCAATTGCGTTCATGCAACACCGGAAAGTAATGTGATTGGCTGTTATCACTATAACGGTCGCGTCAACACAAGCTTCAGACACGCCCTCCATCAAGCGCTGACGCTGACACCCCATGTGAATGCAGCGTAAGGACCAAACAAAAGCGTCACAAGAGACAGCATTAAACTACATGTCTTAAAGCACATAACATTACAATAATAACGAACATAAACAACTTAAAGAGCACTGACCTGCACCACTTGACTGCTGCAGATTCATTTCAGGGGTTGATAGTGTTGCCACTGAAATGCATAAATTCCAGTCACAAACCGCTCCGAGTATAACGTCAAGGGTTTCCATCTTTTCCAAATTACGGCAGTTATGGCTTGAATGCAGCATAACCTCGTTGTTTTGGTTCAGGAGGAACTGTAACTGCTGTGGCAGCTGTGGCTGCTGTTTCCATTGCGGTGCTCATGACTGACATCTGTCTGCATAGCATGAAACGCGCTAATTACGTGTGATGTCTGTGTGAGCAGGGTGTGCATATGTATGAAATACATAAGTTGACAGGCAGGTAAGACATCCTATCATAGCCCTCGGAATGAGATCTATGATTGGACGAACATTTTATGGTCCTATGCCTTCCACAGATGATATAAATACATACATTTAGACCACTTAACTTAGTGATTGTTATCGGGATGTGAAGAGACTTTCAACCAACATAACAAAAAATGTTTCTGGAACAAATGTGTGCATGCATTCATTAACTTAATTACTTTCCTAAAGTAGAGCTGGGCGATATGGCAAAAAAAAATACTTTAAAAAAAACTAGTCAACTTAACTTAACTACAATATGATTTAAGTAACATTCTCTTTATTAACAATCTGGTTAAAAAAAAAGTTCCATTCCAAGTGCACCACACATGAAGTGATCAACATGGTGTAAATGTAAAACCATTTGTTAAATATCTTTGCAGAAATATGCCTGAAATATGAAGACAAATGTTGTACAAACTTATCTTAAACACATCCTACTCAGAAATAATATAAAATAAGAAAATGCTAAATATTTCTTAGCCAAAAATAGCAATAAATAACACCAGTAATAGGCTATTATTAACAGCAAATGCGTTGTAAAAACAGAAAACAGCAGCTTTCAGCCTGTCACCATCATGCAAACATGAAATATCAAACAGGTTTACAGGTTTTTGCTTTCTATTGCGCTATTTGTCCTATTGTTTTTATATTTGGCGGACATGTTAGGTGTTGCACTCGTGTCCCACGTCTTTTGCAGCATCTCGCCCATGAAACGGCATTCTAAAAACACGGCGGTCAAGTTAAAAAAGCTCAACTCGCGTTTAATAACTTCGCACTTTTTTCTCATTCCACTGCCTGCGTCTCATTTTATAACGCAATAACGGATTTCTGAGTGAACAGCCGCTTAAGAATAGCTAGTGAATGTGTTCTACGTTCATAGAGCGTCACATGAGAGCGGGTAATCAGGCGGATCATTTTCTTCTCCTAATACGGTTATCATTGCTGTATTGTCAACGTCTAATTGAATGCTTGTTAACATTTTTATTCAAAATCGCGATTTCTCGATTCAAAAAATAATAAAATCGAGGCAAAACATAAATTCGAATTAATCGAAAAAATCGGAAAAACCGCCCAGCCCTATCCTAAGAATGGATTTTTTTCTCCTTTTTTTTTAAATTATACATTCTCTCGATTTTACATGTATACAAAGATTTTCCTTGTATTTAGGGATTTTTTGTAGGCTATATATGCATTGTTAAGAGAGAAAAGTACTGTACTGTTGGTTTTACCTGTAATGGTATCACCGTTCACCTCTCTTTAGTATCAAAATCTTTTTCACTACCTCTCAAAGGAGGAAGAGGAGGAGCAATTGAGGTCATCTACAGTATGTGTTCACTGCAGCTCTCTGGCCTTGAATTATTGAGTGAGGGAGAGAGAATAGAGAGAAGAAGTTTAAGAAAAAGAGTGTCAGTTTCAGATAGCACACACACATTTCTGACATAAAGAAGGTTAGCACTGACCTCTTTCTGCCCATTTCAGACATGGCTATTTCCATTTACAGCTTACAGAAGTCCTTTGGTTTTCACAGCACTATGGAAGTAAAATAATGCCATATGTTTTTGACATAAAAAGCTTGTTGAATTGCACTACTTGAAAAAAAAAAAAAAATGCATTGCATTAACCGTGCTTGTATTTTAATGCATTGTATTTTTAGGGCTTGCATTTTTATGGGCTGAAATTCAACATGGTTGTATATTTAGGCTGTGAATATTTCAATTCAAAACATTTCACACACATTTTCATTGTTAAAAATTCATTAATCCATATTCACCTTTCAGATTTCACTTCCAAAATTCATTCTGTTTAAAAATACAACCTATAATATTCAGCAGGCAATTTTCGGTCCGTTTTATTTTTGCGTCCACAAATTCAGTGGTCCAAATTTCAACATTTCACATCCGGGAACTGCAGGACAAGCAGTAGAGTACCGAGCATAATCTCCATCTGCTGTTAGTCGACCACACCAGCAGGTGGTGCAAGCGCGTGTTGATGAAGAGCAGAGCAACAGTTAGAGCAAGTCATTAATTTCATTCATTAAAACGGATTTACGTTAACGGAGCAAGCGGTAAGTGCATGTGTGATGATTATCAGGGCCAGTATATATGCAGAAAAGCTGATAACTCGATGGGGCTCATAAATGACCCGGGAGCCAGCAGTTTGAGACCACTGATGTAAGCAGCTTTCTCTACAGTGAATGAGATTATAATGTTATTCTCCGATGTTGATGTGCAGTTCAAACATTAAATCTGAGGTAGACATATAACTTTAATTATTTCGCAGCTGTGCTGCAGTACTGGGGTTTCCCTCAATACGTCATACTCCAGGATTTCCCTGCCATCGGGACATATAGAACGCTTAACTTATCCTAATAGACAGTGAAAGGCCACCAAACTCGCACATTATTGGGTATGTAGGCTATAGGCTACAGGCAAGCAGGTTGACTCAGAATATCGACGTAATGCGCAAAGTTTGATGCTAAGTGTTTCCCAGTGAAATACTGGCATAAAGTTGGCTTGACATTGCACGGTCGATATTCGCAAATTTAGGGATCGTCTCTAAAGTTACACACGACATTTAACTTCAATAGCATTTGAAGAGAATGACTTATAGTCATGAAACCAACTGTAAAATGTTCATGTAGGTTTCAGGTATGATGCACACCTTTTAGTTTCTTGATATTGAATAAAATAAACTGTCAAGTCATATGTACATATTGTTATATATTTCACTTAGCCTACTGTATGCTCATACACAAAATATACCATAATTTAAAGCTCTATAGTATTTGAAGAGAATGAATTACAGTCTGTAAAGTGTTCATGTAGGTGTGATGCACAACTTTTAGACTGTTGATAATAAATATGAACTCATGCTGTAGTGAAAAATAGTAATATTTAGACATGATTTGACAGCTTATTTTATTAAATATCAAAAATCTACCATATACCATAATTTTAGATTGTTGATATTAAAATAAATATAAGCTCATGCAGTAGTAAAAAATTAGCAATATTTTTTTATTTGTTTATTTTATTAGGCCTAAATATAAAAAATCTAAAAGGTGTGCATCATGCTTGACACCTACACGAGCACATTACAGTTTATGACTGTTAGTCATTATCTTCAAATGATATTGAAGTTAGAAATGTGTATAGCAATGTCGTATGTAACTTTAGAGACAGTCCCTAAATTTGCGAATATGCACCATCCAATGTCAAGACAACTTTATGCCAGTATTTCACTAGGAAACGCTTACCGTCAAACTTTGCACATTACGTCCACCTGCTTGCCTGTAGCCTTTATAGTATAGTATAGGTGCGAGTTTAGTGGTCTTTTATATCACTGTATTTCTATAAAGATAAGTTAAGCGTTCTATATGTCCAGACGGCAGGGGAATCCTGGAGTATGACTTGAGGGAAACCCCAGTACTGCAGCACAGCCGCGATATGAAGTTAAGTAAAGTTATATGTCTACCTCAGATTTAACGTTTGTAATGTAGGCTACATCAGCATTGGGGAATAACGTTATAATCTTGTTCACAGTAGAGAAAACTCCTTACAGGCTACACAGGGAAAGTAAAGACATTGAATTAAATGTAAACAACTTTTGTGTTTTTATCAGCTTTTCTGCATATATACTGTCCCTGATAATCACCACACATACACTTACCGCTTGATCCGTTAATGTAAATCCGTTTTAATTAATGAATGACTCTCTACCCATCGCTCTGCTCTTCGTCAACACGTGCTTGCACCACCTGCTGGTGAGGTCGACTAACAGCAGATGGAGATTATGCTCGGTACTCTACTGCTTTTCCTGCAGTTCCCGGATGTGAAATGTTGAAATTTGAACCACTGAATTTGTGGACGCAAAAATAAAATGGACAGAAAATTGCCTGCTGAATATTATGGGTTGTATTTTTAAACAGAATGAATATTTTGGAAGTGAAATCTGAAAGGTAAATATGGGTTATTGAATTTTTAACAATGAAAATGTGTGTGAACTGTTTTGAATTGGAATATTCACAGCTTAAATATACAACCATGTTGAATTTCAGCCCATAAAAATGCAAGCCCTAAAAATACAATGCATTAAAATATAAGCACGGTTAATGCAATGCACATATATATATATATATATATGTATTTATTTATTTATTTATTTTTCAAGTAGTGCAATTCAACAAGCTTTTTATTTTAAAAACATATGGCATTATTTTACTTCCATACAGCACTGTCCAGATATCCGTTTAACCTTTATCTTCTTATATTTTTATAATGTCAATGGACGGGCAAGATTAGTTTGCTCCCTTTTTTTCTCTTTAGTCCCTCTGATTCTAAGAGCCTTGACTGAAATATGATGCAGACAGAGCTACACAGTGTCCAGGGGCGTCTGCAGGATTTTATCTCAGGGTACGCACAGAACTAGCAGAACCGATTAAATCAATCATTGCGTTGGTGGGAACGATTTAATGCTGTACAAATCGACTGATCGACTGTCTCTTTCCTGTTCCCCACTTAGAATATCTGATGAACGTAACTGCACTCTGATGTGCTTGTGTAGATAGATGCTTCGTGAATTTTTTGTTTTGTTTTTTGTTATCTCTGAGCGGCTTTTCCCCCCCTGAGCGGTGATTAACGAAAAACGAAGCCTCACATTGTTTCCAGTCACCTGAATGCTTCACTTTGCGTGTCAGAATGTTTGAACCCAGACCACTAGGCCTACTATATGGAAGTTCAAGTCCATTTACTAAACATTTTAATAGCCTGTAGCCTATTACATTGTCATATGTTCTGTCATATAAACAGTAGGCCTATAAAAACAATAACAGCACAATACTTGCCTCAAACAACTCAGTAGGTATTATTATAATTATTGTTTTTGTTGATCTATTTTATTTATTGCCAAACTTTAATATGTGAATTATATTATCAGAAAACTGAACACATTTAGCGTCGTCAGGCTTTTATTTGTGCTTAATGGATAAAACAACGGAACTGCGCATTCAGGTTAATGGCTGCTGTAAATTTTACCTCCCACAAGATGGCACTGTTTTCGACACTCTTAATGCTTTGAAACTTTTCCCGAAACATTAGAGAAAAGCTCTAAAGGTTTCAGAGGCTTTATTTCTCCATCCCTACTCAATGGTTTTCAGCCTTTTTTGCAAATAGTTCAATCGAATTTAGGTGTTTTAGAGAGCGTTTACTCATTTTGAGCCTGTTTTTAAACATTAACTATCTGTAACTTCATTTTTCATGTGTGGAAAAAACGACGAAACTAAACTAGCCAATCAGATTTCTTTTCACCCATATTCCCCACACCCACCCATGCAGGCCAGGCACATTTGACTTTACAACACACAAACGCACACCTTTATTTATTCTCATTCTCTCTTGCTCTCTTAATATGTCATGAGTGTACGCAGATAGATTTTAATAATCAGTTTAAAGATTAGGCTATGTAAAAAATAAAAACGGCATTAATTAGCGCCCTTTCATGGTACGCACAGTGCGTACAGCCGTACGGCTGCAGGCGCCACTGGCAGTGTCGACAGAGCCTAGCCTACATGATTAAACTGAATTGAGCTTGGTTAGGATTTTGATGCAGGATTTTGTGTTGAAATACCTTGTAAGTGCCACACTGTCAGTAACCTTCAGCATTGGCAAAGAGCATAGAACCCAAGAGGCGAAACTCTGATGCTTTTTGGGTAACAGCCACTAGGTGTCGCTTCGGTAGCGCGGCAGCCATTTTGGGGTGAAAATGCCAACTGGACAACAGAATGCATCACATCTTACGCATCCAAAATCGGCGAATCTCACAGCCAAATCAGGAACGCAATAGAAAATTTCTCAAATTCAGTAAATTTTATGACACCTACAGTAAATGTTGTATTGTCTTAACCTATATATGTTTTATGTTATCAGTTGTGGAATCCAACCATTACACATCTGAGGTAACGTAGTATTTCCATTTTATGCAACTTTACATATTTAAATTAATAAGTAATAAAGTTAAGATCATCATGTTTGTAGCGTGATCCAGGGGATTAAAGTGGAGTAAATTACTCCACTAGGTCTGAAATATATACGTTTTAATCCCCTGGATTAAGCAACAAACATGATTTTATAGAACATGATGCATTGCTATGTTCCCACTTTTGGACACAGTGGCTGGGTTTTTATTTTAATTTTATTTATTTATTTATTTATTTTTTGTTTACATATAGTCTTGCTTTAACGGGCATTAATATAAGACAACACTGCAAAAACAGTTTACTGTCAAGCTGTTATATTCTGTTATATATTTATTGTCCTACATTCCTAATTTTTCTGATTCATGTCCTTAATTTAATTTCATATGTTGGTATTAATTCAGTGTTTATAATGCTAATACTTGAACTTCAAATAATTTCAACCCAAACTGACTGGGTTTCTAGAGAGCAAAGGTTTTGTGAAGAAAAAAAAGTGGAAGACTTAAACACAAAGTCTGTATAATAAACCATTAAAAGGATTTGATGATCACTTGTCTAGTGTTTGTACATTATTCTGTGTTGTCATCATTCAGGTTTTCAGCTAACTGCTTTTTTTTAAACAAAGCGGCTGATATTACCATAGAAACTAGTAGACTGCCGAGTCGCTTTCACCCCAAAATGTCGGGCTGCTGCTGGGTGCCGGTGTTGCAATGGAACGTTCTATTGAGTTTCGCTTCTTGTCAGTGTATATTCTTTGGCATTGGTTCTCAACCTTTTTAAATCAAAGTAGTGCACAACACAACAAAATTTAAAAGCAAACATAAGTTCACAACACAACGAAATCGAGCCACAACGCAACAGAAATACTCCCGACCACTAGGGGGTTCTCAGAGCTTGGTAAAGTTAGTTTTCCTTGCTAATGTTCTATAGAGTCGACAGTGATATCAATACCATGATTACTTTTAACAGTATGTAACCACTGTATATCGACATGTATATCGACATTTATCCATGTGAATGATTTGACGCGCTACCACAGCGCATGATGAAGGGAACATCTGCCAATTCCTCTCAGTGGTTAAATGAATAATTTGTATTCACTAAAATTACTTTTAACATTTAAAAACAGACATGTTCAAATTCCAAAGCTTACAGTAGATTTCTATTGGTAAGACTGACTTACTACAGGTGACATTTTGACAATACATACAGTGAGGTGTAATTTCACCTGTAGTAAGTCAGTCTTACCAATAGGAAACTACTACAAGCTTTGGAACATGAAAAAAACCCTTTAAGTGAATTACAGTAATATATATATATATATATATATATATATATATATATATATATAAAATTGTGTACTGTACATAAAAGGAGGCATAATTTCACCTGTAGTAAGTCAGTCTGGTCACTAATACAAGCTTTGGAAGGAAAAAAAAAAAAAAAAACTTTTTTTTTTCCTGAAAATTTTCCATTGATTTTTTCCTGAAAATAATTGTTTATTGTAAACGGAGGTATTGACAAAATGTCACCTGTAGTAAGTCAGTCTTATCAATAGAAACCTACTACAAGCTTTGTAATTTGAACATGTTTGTTTTTAAATGTTAAAAGTAATTTTAATAAATACAAATTATTCGTTTTAACCACTTGGTGGAATTGGCAGACGTTCCCTTCATCATGCGCCGTGGTAGCGCGTCAATTCATTCACATGTATAAATATGAAGCTATATTGTGCACGTAGTTGATTCTGAATTAATATTTCATGTCGATATACAATGTTTACATACTTAAAACTAATCATGGTATTGATATCTTTGTAAGACTGTCGACTTTATAGAACAGTGGCAAGGAAAACTAACTTTACCGAGCTCTGAGAGCCCCCTAGTGGTCGGAAGCATTTCCGTTGTGTTGTGAACTTATGTTTGCTTTTTAATTTCGTTGTGTTGTGCACAGTGTTGGCAATTTATGGATTTTGTCACTAGATTTAGCCTAGTGACTTCCCCGTTCCTTCTGAGACTTTTTTCAAAAGTTTAGGGACAAATCTAGCAACTTTTTGGACAAACCTTATCTAGATTCTTATTTTGCCCACGGATCTTATTCATATTTATATAGATCAATGAATTTGCCATTATGATGTCATCTAGTGACATTTAGCTACCAGCTACTTTCAAATGAGAGCAGTTGGCAACACTGGTTGTGCACTACTGGGCCACTGTAAAGGTACTGTCCAACACACTAACAACAGTCCCATTCCATTATTTTTTCAAACCTTTTTCTGCTGCATTTACAACAAATCTGGTTTAAGCTGTGTGGGTAAACTTGCAGACAGTGTTTTACAGGAACAAGAGTCAGTGCTGTTCCACTCAATGCTAATAGCTTCAAACAGTTCATGAGTAGTTGAAAAATGTCTCCCAGCTTGAGTTTAATGTGAGACCAAATATTCACTATAGGGTTCAAATCTGGACTCTGACCAAGGCCAAAACATGAGCCTGTTGAGCTTGTTCTTAAGTGAATTCTGGGTTGTCTTTGCAGTTTGGGCAGGAGCATTGTCTTGTTAAAAAAATAACATCTGATCATTCCTCTTATAACATTTTTTCAATTGTGGGAAGCAAGCCATTCTGCAAAATTCTTCTGTACTCCAAAGCATTAAATGACTTTTCAGAGAGTAGCTCACCAATACCAGCAGCTAAAAAGGCTCCCCACACAATGACACCTCTTCCTCCATGCTTCACAGTGGTAGAGATGCATTTATTATTATATTTCTCACCAGATTTTTGAAGACACCGCTCTGGAGAATCAACATGCAACTCGTGTTTCATTGTGATTCATCACTCCACACAACTAAGCTGAACCACTCTGAATCAAACTTCCCATATTCTGTCAAAAACTTCATTCTGTCTTTGATGTTTTTCTGAGACAACAATGGGGTTTTTAAGTAGTGCATTTGCTTAAATTTGGCTAATTTCCTGACCAATAATTTGTGGTTCAGACAATTAATTTTTTTTTTTTTTTTTTTTTTTCCGAAAGCTTACACACTTTTTCAAAACTTTGCCTCTTTTTTTAAAAAACTTTACTTTACTTTTCTAAAAACTATGTACATTTCTGTACAAGACTGAAAGTAATTGGCAGAGAGGTGATGAAAATTCACGGTAAACATGAAAGCAAGATTGAAACCAAATTTTTTTTTTTTTTTTACTGTAAGCATTTGTGTTTGTGAATACAGTATTACACAGTACAAAAGAAAAGAAATACATCAATCATGTGTAGTTGGACAGAAACAATGGTTGTGTTTAAAAAAGGAATCAAGACTTCCTGTTAGATTTTTGTGTGTTACGTAGATAATTGTGTGTTGTGTTTTGCAAAAAGTGTTTTATGAAATTGAAAACTGTCGAAGGTATGGTTTTGCAGATTTGGTGTGTGGTTCTGGTGTTTGAGTGTCAGGTTTCAGATATTGTGTGACAAGTAAGGATTTTTTGTGTAAGCAGACTGACTCATTGAATGAGTCTCATTCACTCCTAAAGTTTTGCCACCATCTAATGGCGTATTAATTTAACTTTCACTCAATCCATATTACACTTTCTCAATACTAAATACAACATATTTCTATAAAATAATATTTATTGAACAACAATATTTAAATTAACAACAATAGCCATTATAAATGACAGTAGGAAATAAACACAATTATACAATTCAGTCAAACGTACAAAAGCAGTGCTCTACAGGTTGTCAAGTGTGCCATGGACAATTACCAAAAGCCAAAAAATAAATAAATAAAATAAAATAAATGCTACACAGTTAAGAATATATCGTCAGTGTCAGGCGGAAACCTCTTATTTCCTCATTTTTGTTTTATTTTATTTTTAAAATATCAATGCTATGGTCACCTTTTACGCCTGTATATGGGTTTTACAAATATTTAACGAATGAAAAGGATTTTAAAGAGCTTGTGACAAAAACCTTGTAACTCCATTGGATCCTCAAACTGTCAGTCAAGCCTCATAAATTTGCCCCACCTCTATCGTGAATCAAGTCAAAGTCCTTTTAAGACGACCATGAACTCCTCTATACACCAAAGTATTCTAGAGTCAAATACGAGGCCATCCGTCTGACAACTAAAGCTTGGCTGAAATTGGGTCATGCAACTGGACAATGATCTAAAGATTACCAATTCTACAACAGAATGGCTGAAAAATAAAAGAATCAAGGTGTTGCAATAGCCCAGTCAAGTCCAGACCTCAATCCGATTGAAATGCTGTGGCGAGAGCTGTGCAGAGACAAATGCCCACAAATCTCAATAAACTGGAGCAACGTTGTAAATAAGAGTGGGCCAAAATTCCTCCAGAAAGATGTGAGAGACTGATAAAGTCATACAGAAAATGATTACTACAAGTTATTGCTGCTAAAATTGGATCTACAAGCAAATGAATCATAGGGTGTCCTTAGTTTGTCAACCATGTTTTTTTTTTTTCCATTTTGGCCTATAGTTTTTGTTAAATAAATAATGACATGGTATGATATGTCATGTGTTTTACTTTCCAAATTTTAAGACCTGCCAAGGAACAGATGATTTTTTATTATGTCATGATACGGAAAACCATGGAATTCAATAGGGCGTCCTAACTTTTTCACATGACTGTATGTATATGTATATACACACACACACATATATATATATATATATATATATGAATGGCACAGGAAGGCCAGTAATAAAAATGATTTCACACACACACACACACACACACAAAATAAATAAATAAAAATAAATAAAAACCCACAAAATTTAAAACAAATACTGTGAGAAGTGAAAAACACTAAAAACCTTTACACTATTCTGGTTCAAAAGACACCAAATTCAGTTCTTAATTCAGTTTATCACTTTAATTCTTGTAGGCTTGACTACTTAAGCCGCTTTTCCACCATCGGGCTAAACCGTTCTCATAACCTTTCCATTCTATGCCGGTACGGATATGGTTTCATTTTCCACTGTGGGGCTGATCTTTGGAATGTATTATGATCAGATATTTCTTATAATGTTATTATTAATTTGTGTTTACATTGCTCAAATAGTGTGCTTAGCCAGCTACAAAGAAATTGGTAGCCAGGCAACAGATAAGTGACCAATCCTGAGTTGTGACGTCACTACACGCATTCTACCAGCATGGTTCTGCACAACTGTGCATGTTTAACCAACCTTGTAATTGTGCCGTGCCATACCAGGCTCAAGTGGAAATACAACTGGAACTATTCTTTACTGTTCTTAGAACCGTTCGGCCTCAACTGTGGAAAAGTAGCTTTAGACTACACAAATCCTATACTGTGTTAAACAAACTTTAGTGTTGACACAATTAATCTCCTTGACCCAGAGAGTCAACCAAACCCAAGCAATTCATTTAGACAGAATCCCATTCTCTCCGACAGCTGATGAAACTACACAAAATGACTCCACAAGGTCATATAATCAAACTTCAAAAATGTATTTGAAAATTCAAGGCAAGGAGGAGAGAGAAACTGGCACACTGGCTTGAATTCTGGAATAAGGAATAGGAGGTCACAGGGATACACGGCTCTGCACTGTGACATTAATTACAAGATGATGTTGTAAACACAGGCCGCATCAAATAAGAATCACATGCTCTAAAACTGCATGGAGGCCTGCTGGCTCCTGTGAAATCAAAATATAGTGTTATCCAATTAGAGCAAGGAAATTGAGGGAGACAGGTTGGTTGGGTGAGGGAATGGCAAGACATGCTTTGAATTATTTGTATACTGTATGTGTGTGTTTGTTTGTGAGAGAGAGAGAGAGAGAGAGAGAGAGAGAGAGAGAGACTGTCTGCACCAGTGTGTGCTCTCGTTAGATCATGCAGCACTTTGGGTAATGTTGCCAGAGAGGCTTATCGTTCTTCAGAAAGTAAACAACAGCAGGGCAGAGACTCCTCTCACTGCAGCAGGTGGGATGAGATATGCACAAGCATTAGGCAATCGCACAACTTTGCCAACTTCTGTATTTGTCTTTTTATTTATCTATCTGTGACTGTGGAAGTTAACATTATTTGCAAATTCTCATGCTTTTATCCAAGCAATTAACACAAGCAGTCATGTGATCTTCCTGTGATTTTAGTAAAGCGCCACTCTTTGCCTCACCAGTGGGATAATGTGGGACAATCAGAGAAAATTAGATCATCAAGATAAAAAAGAAATCTGTTTTTGATTGACTAGGAGAGGGAAGAAGACTTTGTTATTTATTTATGCAGAGGTAAAAAACTGTCCATACTTATTCAGTCATTAGCCCAATAGTGAGGTCAGACACTTATGTTAAGCGTTTTGGTCTACTCATTTTGGCTTTAGCAATTTGGTGACCTGACCTGATGCATCCTATGATGGTGTCATACAGGCTATACTATTTGTAACAAACTGTCAAATATGCCAATACTGACAAGAACTGAAGAATTCCATACTACTGTCAATATTTATAGATTTATATTATCTGTGGCTGACAGTTGCTTTATGAATGAGTGACATTTCAGAGATAGCTAAATAACTGATAAATTGTGGATGATGTAAGAAACTGTTATTTATTTTTATTTTTTGCAGTGCAATAACCTCGTTCCCCAGGGGAGAAAAAATGCATAACATGTGGGATCCCAACGAGTCATTGGAGGAGAAGCTTCAGTATGTTGTGAAATACAGAATACTGTGAAAACAGCTTGTCATATCATAAACTGATTTCATATGTGCTAATTCTCAACATGTTTGCATTGCATATTCATTATGGATTTATTTATATTTGGAATCTGCTTCAAAGAAATTGCTGTTTTATAAGAGAGGTCACAAAAATTGTTGCTTTATAAGTGTGGTCATAGATAATTTTGCAGCAGGCAGGCTACATTTCACAGCACACACACACACACACACACACACACACACACACACACACACACACACACATTAATTTCATTGGATAAATAATTGATTGACTGTTGTAAAACTCGAAAAGCGATGCAATGTCATCAATACTGAATGTGACAGGTTTTTTTGTAAAGTTTGGGGGGTGCATGAGTTTCTTCATATATATTGTTTTTTTAGTGTTCACAGCTTAATGATTTATTGACTTACAGTTTTTTTTTCAACTGCTTACCCAAAATCCTTACTTGTCACATTTCTGAAACCTGACACTCAATAACACTAGAACCACACACCAAATCTGCAGAACCATACACTAATTCTCAGCCTTTGACTCAGTTTTCAATTTCATAAAACACTTTTTGCAAAACACAACACACAATTCTCTATGTAACACACAAAAATCTAACAGGAAGTATCTCGATTTCCTTTTTCAAACACAACCATTGTTTCTGTCCAACTACACATGGTCGATGTATTTCTTTTCTTTTGTACTGTGTAATAGTACATGTTTACTGTGAATTTTTCATCATCTCTCTGCCAATTACTTTCAGTCTTGTACAGAAATGTACATAGGAGCTCATGAAAGAAGAGCTTTAGGTTTTGAATAACTGTGTGTATACAGGTGCTGGTCATATAATTAGAATATCATCAAAAAGTTCATTTTTTTATTATAAATTATTTTTAAAAATGAAACTTTCATATATTCTAGAGTCCCTACATGTAAAGTAAAACATTTCAAAAGTTTTTTTTTTAAATTTTGATGATTAGAGCGTACAGCTCATGAAAGTCCAAAATCCAGTATTTCAAAATATTAGAATATTTCCTAAGATCAATCAAAAAATGGATTTGCAAAACAGAAAAGTTCAAGTTCTTTAAAGTATGTTCTTTTGTGCACTCAATACTTGATCGGCAGGACATATTACAGCAAATGACTTGCTCCTAGCACAAATTACTGCATCAGTGAAGTGTGGCATGGAAGTGATCAGCCTGTGGCACTGCTGAGGCACTATTGAGCCTTCAGATCATCTGTATATTGTTGGATCGACTGTTTCTCATCTATCTCTTGAAAATATCCCATAGATTCAGGTCAGGCATATTGGCTGGCCAATAAAGCACAGTAATATCATGGTCAGCAAACCACTTGGAAGTGGTTTTTGCACTGTGGGCAGGTGCTAAAGTCCTGCTGGAAAAGGAAATCAGCATCTCCATAAAGCTTGTCAGCAGATGGAAGCATAAAGTGCTCCAAAATCTCCTGGAAGATGGCTGCATTGACTTTGCACTTGATAAAACACAATGGACCAACACCAGCAGACGTCACGGCCCCCCAAATCATTATTGACTTCAGAAACTTCACACTAGACTTCAAGCAGCTTGGATTCTGTGCCTCTCCAGTCTTCCTTCATACTCTGGGACCATGATTTCAACATGAAATGCAAAATTTACTTTTATCTGAAAAGAGGACTTTCGACCACTGTTCACTGTCCAGTTCTTTTTCTCCTTAGCCCAGGTAAGATGCTTCTGACGTTGTCTCTGGTTCAGAAGTGGCTTGGTAGTCCTTTTCCTGAAGATGTCTGAGTGTGGTGACTCTTGATGCGCTGATTCCGGCTTCATTCTACTCATTGTGAAGCTCTCCCAAGTGTTTGAATCGGCTTTACTTGACAGTATTCTCAAGCTTGCGGTTATCCCTGTTGCTTGTGCACCTTTGCCTACCCAATTTCTTCCTTCCAGTCAACTTTGCATTTAATATGCTTTGATATACACTCTGTAAACAGCCACCCCATTCAGTAATGACCTTCTGTGACTTACTCTCTTTGTGGAGGGTGTCAATGATTGTCTCCTGGACCATTGCCAAGTCAGCAGTCTTCCCCATTAGTGTGGTTTCAAAGAACAAAAGATACCCGGAATTTATACTGTAGGGATGGTCATTTAATGAAACTCAAATGTAAATATTCTAATATTTTGAGATACTGGATTTTGGACTTTCATGAGCTGTACTCTCTAATCAACAAATTTTAAAAAAAAACTTTTGAAATGTTTTACTTTACATGTAGGGAATCTAGAATATATGAAAGTTTCATTTTTTAAAATAATTTACAATAAAAAAATGAACTTTTTCATGATATTCTAATTATATGACCAGCACCTGTATGATATATCCAAAAATAGAATATTATGGCAAAGGTGTTTGCAACGTAAGACAAATGTTTGTTTTTGAGATGTGTTTGTGATATTTTGAATGCAGTGCTTCATTTTGCAAGAGATGTGAGGCATTTTGCATTTTGTGTGAGTAATTATTGGATTTGTGTGTAAAGTTTTGAAAAAAGAGGCAAAGTTTTGAAAATGTGTGTGAGCAGTTGAAAAAAACTTAAAACTTAATAAAAAATGTAATATATATATATATAATCCCTACCTTCACAGATTTTATATTTTGTTGTTTTAATATCAAATTGGCCTAGATATGATATCATTAAAGTTGCATTAAAACTTCCCACACATTCAATACTGAATGACTTATTTTCAGTACCACAATCTAATAATATTGTTTTCCCCCTCAATCACATCTGTTGTTTTTCTTACAAATTTCTGTGATGGACTGAAATATGAGTCTCATGTATTTTACTCTTTGCCAAGTCCTCAAAATTGCAATTCAAATCTTAACTTGAGTCCAAGCCACAAGTCCACAAAACGAGTTTTTTTCATATATGTGTGTATGTGTGTGTTGTCTCTTTGTGGGAATATAAACCCAGGATACACAATTAGTTTCAGTTGTCCATCCATCTGTCACTGCTCAACACCATCCAACACCACACTGACTCATACTTCTGTTTTGCTTGTTTTACCTCTTTACATTATAGATGTTTAATGGAAGCTTGTATATGGATTTGAACAGGAGTTCACTCTAGAGTGTACAGACTGCTCCTCGTTGTAGGGTTAGGGTTCTATATATTGCATTAGAAGGGAAACATTTATGTGTTGATTCATAAAAACACACCTTGCATCAAGACTCGATGCCATCTTGATGATATAATATCCTGATTATACAATATATCTAATCTGAACAGACAGTCTACACAATTGTTTTTCTGACATATGGACAAAGAGCTGAGTCATTCATCACCATGTTATGCACCCACTCAACACCCACAAAGTGTATCTCACCAAAAAATGAACAATGTTTGCTGCTTATGAACTGAACAGTTGGTCATGAATTAATTAAGTGACTTGAGTGTGAATCTCACTTCTACATAACAATAAGTTCTGTGAAATCTGTTTGCTTTATTTAATCTGTTATGATGTACAGCAAAATTTCATAAAGTGAATACATTTAGCAAGATACTTAATCATCTTTATCATATGTATAGTATTTTGTATGGTATTTATTTTTTAATACGGGATACAGTAGTGGATACAATTTTCCTAAAATCGTTTTCAATTTTGGTTGTGACTCTAAAACGTCCCAGTTTGCCAAACAGGGAAAATGTATTACTGGCAAACTGGGAGAGCCATTTAAGTCTGTTTAATGAGGGAGCATAAATTCTATCTGCCTTTGACCATTATGAAAGTACTATTCCTAACCCTACACTTCAGTCTAGAAGGTTAAGACCATGTTTTATGTAAATTTGCCCTTAAGATAGCTTGTTAGCTAGTTCTAGTGGTATGCTGACCTATTCACTATAATAATAATAAAAGAAATATTTCTGAATACATGTAGTCATTAAAGTGAAAAAGAAGAATATGCCAGGGCAGCAGCCAAGAGAGAGGTTGAAATAAGTGGAATCAATTTACAAATCCAAAGAGATAATTAGAATAACAGGGTTTCTCCAGCATTGAAAATATTTTGGAGGCCGCCAAAATAAATCTTTGTACCGCCAAAAATTTAATTTGATCATTTAATGCAGGATTCTCCAAACTCGGTCCTGGAGGGCCACTGTCCGGCAGAGTTTAGCTCCAACTTGCCTCAACACACCTGCCTGGAAGTTTCTAGTATGCCTAATTTGACCTTGATTAGCTGGTTCAGGTGTGTTTAACTGGGGTTAGAGCTATACTCTACAGGACAGTGGCCCTCCAGGACCGAGTTTGGAGACCCCTGATTTAATATAACAATACCTGCTGTTCTGCAGTACCCGCTGATAGCCGGCTGCTTTAAAAGGCTCTGTGAGTGTTCATAAGCACTCTGTGAGGACTAAAGTGCGTCAACAGTTTCCATTTACATTGTTTATTTGTGGCGTTGAGCTTTGTAGTCAATCACAGACATGTCTGCCAATCAGACAAAACAAAATGATCTGATACTGTATGTCAAATGATCTCTGCATTAAAGGGAAATGAAAATGTGATGTTTATCTGCTTACCCCCAGGGCATCCAAGATGTAGGTGACTTCAGTAGAACACAAATGATGATTTTTAACTCCAACTGTTGCGGTCTGTCAGTCGTATAATGCATTGAAACATTAACACCAATTATGAGAATAAAAAAACATGCACAGACAAATCCAAATTAAACCCTGCGGCTCGTGACGACACATTGATGTCCTAAGACACGAAACGACCGGTTTGTGCGAGAAACCGAACAGTATTTATATAATTTTTTACCTCTAATACACCACTATGTCCAACTGCCTTGAGCATCCGGTTGGTGAGGTCTGAACGCGCTCTGACAACAGAAGTGATGTCTTGCTCCTATACTTCAATGAGTGCGAGACATCACTTCCGTTGTCAGAGCGCGTTCAGACCTCACCAACCGGATGCGCAAGGCAGTTGGACATAGTGGTGTATTAGGGGTAAAAACTTAAATACTGTTCGGTTTCTCACACAAACCAATCGTTTCGTGTCTTAGGACATCAATGTGTCGTCACGAGCCGCAGGGTTTAATTTGACTATGTTTGTTCATGTTTTTTTTTTATTCTCATAGATGGTGTTACCGTTTCAATGCATTATATGACTGACAGACCGCAACGGTTGGAGTTAAAAATCATCATTTGTGTTCTACTGAAGAAACAAAGTCACCTACATCTTGGATGCCCTGGGGGTAAGCAGATAAACATCAAATTTTCATTTTTGGGTGAACTATCCCTTTAAGTCTTGGAATGTGAATGCAAAATAAAAGACCTGCCAATTTTTCTATGTAAATGTGTTACTTTGTTGTTCATTTTATTACTAACTTTTCAAATTAATCACTCAGTGACTTTTGACTTATATAATTACAGATTTTTAAATATAACTTAGTTGTAACTTAGCACTTTGTTTGTACTGACAATGATTATTTTTACTTCATGAATAAATAGTATAATAATATAATTTCTTTGCATTTATTTTGGATTTATTGTCAGTACTGGGCTCGCAGTTCACATGGGTAGTTTGTACTGTATGTGTGGATGGCCATGTTTGTCCGCCACCACCAAAAACCATTTTTGACCCAGGAAAAACCCTGGATAATTATGCATTTTATTAAATTAAATGTACATTTACAATTATTTTTTTGTAAATGTACATTTGCAAAATTTTGCCAGTGATTACTGGAAAATATGATGTCTGTTTAAGGAAGCAATTGGTTTTGAATTGAATATTTCTTTTTTCTTAGCTATTTAGCTATTTAAAATGTTATTGCCATTTGCAACACATATTTTTTAACACACAGCAATGGCATAAAATAAGACAGTGTCCCATGTGTATTCACACTATTTAAGAAATAATAAAAATGCGAACTCATGTTAGTTGCTCTACATGTCCTCCATAAGCTGCGAATCACCTGTGGCTTCAGCACAAAGCATCAGGCTGAAGATCAACTCAGACTTGTCTCATCACAGTCACCTCTTTTCCTTATGCTTCCTTCTGACCAACAGTTCAGAGAAGACATGGCCAAAAGAGCTTCAACCCCTGCACTGTGACCATCTGCAACAGTTTTTCTTTCCTCTGATGTTAATGCCATGCTGCACTCATGAAATGTTTCTTTATCTTAAACTCAAAGTTTCAGACCCTTGGTAAAGCTATGTTTGTGTAGGTGTGCTGTTTTGACAGCTGGATCTGCTTTAAAACAGCACTGGTGACAGTTTTGCATCATGCGTGCAATGCGATAGGAAATCAAAAGGTTCAAAAGGTATAAGCAACAACCTTACACAACCAAACAGTTTTTGTCAGTTTTGACAAAAGCTTCACCAACAGCTTATCAGATAGGATGCTGACATAATAAATGTATAAAATCACAAAACTCAACATTTTGAATGCACATGCAGTTGCATGATTCAGTTCACATGAAATTTACCAGAATACAAACAAAACAACTGCACTGAACTATTTCTTATGATCAAATACAAACGTCTTAGAAAGACATAGCCTATGGACCAGGACGAACATATTTACACAGTTTGTGAACCATATTTTGTTTTCGGACAGTTTAATAAAATAAAAAAAAATAAAAAAAAAAGTCCAGTACAAATGTTACTGCCACTCATCAACGGCAGCTGTCACAGTTGCTAGGCGACACGAACAATCTTCCGTAGTGTAGACCATCCCATTTAACAACGCTCGGTCTGACCTTCACGACATTCGAAGGATGCGGCCTCTGAAGTCCGAGTCCTTCGAAGGATGCAGCCTCTGAATTGGGACACAGCTAATGTTTTTGAATGAGATGATTCAATGACTCATAATACACAACAAGACTCACTTGTCGCCACCTAATAAGGATGTAACCTGCAGAAAGAGAACTGAAAATCCCGCTCGCTAATGAATTTGGAAATGCATAGGCCTAGGCCTACAATAGTAGCCTATACAGCAATACCCAAGGCTGCAGTTTCAGGACCATAGTCTTATTAATCGCATTTCTAGGACCCTCAATTTTTGTGACAGCGCCACCTTGTCAATTCTAACACATCAGAGGAGATCCTATTCAAACCTGAAACAGATCCATGGAAATGATTCAGCTTTTAATTATCTTTCAACCTTATTAATGTAAAAGTGGGCGCAGCTATTTTATACATTTCGTCACCTTGGAATTATAAGGTTCTATCTGCATTCTGAGCAATTTTGAGATATTGAGCTTCAAAGTTTTATAGCAAAAATGATATGGGGAACAAGTCTCTTTCATACATGGAAATGACAGAGACCCTAAATGTATTCCAAATGTACAATATCAAATTTGTAAATGGGGATTTTTGGAACAGGTCAAATCCAGATAGAACCTTCTAATTCTAAAAAATCACTTTTCGCTAGGAATTATAAGGTTCTATCTTGCAAAACATTAATTGAAGCAATAATTTTCAAGAAACACAAACAGTTTACTTATAATTTGTTTAAAAACATAAAATTAGTGTTGTTACAATGTGTTGACATGCATGAGAAATTTAAATTTAATGCTTTTCTATGACATTTATTTCATATTTTAGAATTTTTTTTTTCTTGTTCAAGTTAAGCAAGGCAGTGCTAAATATTTTGTCCAGTGCAGATGTTGAATTTAGGTAGGAATATGGTGCATGATTTAACAAATTATTGCAGGAACCATTTAAGTTTAAGCTTCCTTTTGCTTAGACAGAAAGCAGCTACTGTAATACATCTGACCAGGACTTTATTCCACAGAAAGTGGGAAAGGTAAATGGCTTTCTCTCTAGACATCAGTATGGCTTAAATAACATGCTAACGTTTATTGTTGTAATTAAGAACCCATCAATTAAATTGTGAACTATTTGACCTTTAAGGCGTAATATTGTAAAATAAATAAATAAATAAAAAACTGCAAGAAAACAGACAATGCTTCAACAAAGTTGTTTCACAAAGTTTAATTAAAATTGAAAAACATTTCACTATTCACTATATATAATTAAAAATATTTCACATTTAAAATATTTAAATTATTTCTATGCAACAACTCTGTTTTTACCAACATTGTAAAATGTAACATTTCATCTCACTTAATGTCATAGTTTGTACACTTTAATCCAGTATGCCATAGCGTAGAGCACAATACAGCTCAATACAAGTACACAGGATGGATCAAGGTTAAAACATAACCTCCCTCGTATGACAATGACGTGACTGGAATAAAGCAAATAGACTACAAAACCCAAACCTATCCTCTTAATAGTACTGCTGGCTAATGTGGAAAATAACTCCTCAGCAATAGCTAAAGCAAAACACAAAAAAGACTGAAATTCCCTGGAATTTGGGCTGCTGTCATTGACAAGATCATAAATAAAATAGTCGATAATGAGGTTTCTAATAAACATTGTGTTGCATGGCATTGTTTAGTCTTCACTCTTTTTCGCTGCCATGGAGCAGACTGGCTACATGACAAAGAAATGTTATGTTTGCCATAAACATCCATGTTTGCTACTCACCATAGCGGTAGCATACTAATCTTACTATAGCTGCCATATAAAGATATAGTTAAAACAAAATTAAGAGTAGTAGGCCTATGGTAGTATGCTGTTCCGAATTCAGCAACAGACTGACAGTCTTTCTAGATCATGCAAACACAGACCAATGGAATGATAAAAACAGTCAAAGAAAAATTATATTGAGAGCATCTTGAAACAGGAATAGAAACCTACAGTATAGCACAAATGTTGTAGCATATTGTGTATCTCATTCTTAGTCATGTGTTATTCATTAGCAGATGTTGTTGTAGGTAATCATAAGAATTGTTTATATTACAAAAGAAAAGAGAAAGAAAAAAACTTTCTGGAAAAAAAAAAAAAAGGTTGGTTTTATTACACAGGCATAAAAAACTCTTCAATTATTACAAAAACAGATAGGGGACAAAGATGAAGAGAACAGGAGAACAATGAGAAAGAAAGAGAGAGATTAGGCTACATAAAAGAATGCACAATGAGAAGACAATAAACTGGACAGGGTTAACAGAACATTCTCTGCTTATCAGTGCAAGGTTTTATCCCCATTCACTTTTCAATTAAAGATATGTCTGCAACCTCATCTCACGAGAATGACACTTCAGCCTCGCATGCTGCCATCTGATCGCAATTTCAGTAATGTCATTTTCATGCAAATGGATTTTTTATATCTCCAAATGAAACCTAAGAGGTGCTTACAGGCTGTGTTCATGTTCTGTATCACATTCTTTCACTTTTGTAAAATCAAATGGAAATAAATGTAAAAAAAAAAAAAAAAAAGGACCGTATGTTTGCTTATCAACCAAAGAGATGCAAACATGAACACAGAGGAGTAATGGAAAATTCACTACAAGATCAAAACTTGCAGGCCCTATCTTTCTTTTTTGGCACTCAAGCCCAATAAGAGTAATTAATGGATAAAGTATGATCCAATTATGAAGCCAATAGATCTAGGTGATGATTTTATAGTTTGGAAAGTACTGAATTCTTATTTAAATATGTTTACTGGCATTGGCCATAATGACACAATTTGAATCAATAAAACAAACAGACCCAACTGGCACATAATTCTGCATACAGTAAATAAAGAGATCAACACTGAATATAAACAGTCAGCAACACAGGCTACAAAGTTATATTTGGCTTGTACTGACACAGAATCTTTTTATTAGATTATAAAACAACTGCCCTATAGCAATCAGATGTCTGTAAGATTGTTTAAATAGTTTTCCTCTTTGAATATGAAACGTGAAGGCTTTTCTGATTCAAAGTGTTTGTAACAAAGGAGATAGGTTCTATAAATCATGAATTTGGACACAGATGAACTGACATTAGGTTTTGAACTATTTGCTGAAACCTCATATTTCTATGCAAGGCCAGTTGAGCACTACTTTAATTAAACCATTATTATATACAAAGATGTTATCATGGCTTCTAGCCAGGTGTGAATGAGAAGCCAACAAATAAAGCCAAGCTCTTTGTCCCCTCTCTCTTTCTCTCTCTTTTTCTAGTAGGCTCGTCACAGAAATGGAATGTGCTCCTACTGTCACCATCACTACATACTGCCAATTATCCAATTATATTTCCCTTTGCCTTTATGGCTCCTTATTTTTATTTTTATTTTTCTCCAAAAGGATATTGTGAACATATACATCATTACAGAGAATTACATTATATAGACTTTAGTCCATTAGGTAATTTCCAGCATTTACTTCATGACATATACTCATCCGGGTAAATGAACTTACCACTACTTACTCATATCACAGCACATATTCACGCTCTCGAATGCAATTGTCACTACCTTACATTTCATTTACTGATTGTAGTGAAAATGACCTCAGAGGACTAGTGTTAATATTTAATATTGTTTTAATGATTGTCATTGCTAGGCAGACAGTTTTGCACATTGCAATGGACTATTTGATTTTACTTAGTGGAAGCTTTAAGATAATATGCAGACAAATTAAAAAATAATTAAATGACATAATGCATTATTCATGTCATATCTTTATTTTTGTTTATTTGGAAAATAGCCATTTAAAGGCACAATATGTAAGATTTTTGGATTAAAATATCCAAAAACCACTAGAACAATGTTAAATATTTTGTCGACTTGTCATTTTTTATTCAACTTATGTTTATTTACATGATCCCAAATGTTTCCAACAATGTTTAAATCCAGAGAAACTAATTGTTATATAGCTCAACGTGGTTAGTTTTATGGTTTGAATCTCTCATTTTCTTGATTTAACACGAGAAACATGTTTGTACCATGGCTCAGAGACAGCACAATTTTGTCAAGTGGCTAACACAGCATAATAAGAAAGAGCTTTATTTACAAAATCATTTCCTACATCACTTTTAATTTCTTTTTTAAGTGCCCTAGGGATCTGGAAGTGATTCGCTATAGCAATTAGATCATCCTTCCTACACTTTTCCTAGGATGATGAATAAATGGCTGCAGGTCAAAAGAAGCCATGCCCACTAAGGATATCAAAAACACTACACACACCCTAGTTCACTGCATCAACTCTATCTTTAATCAGATAGACTATATCAATACTGCACTGGCTTACATATCAGGCATCAAGACTGAGTCAAACCTCAACATCTCTGGAAAATTATAAATATCCCGGACGAGCCCCCACTTAATGTTACATCCCCTGGTGTGATTATGGGGAATAACATTAACTGTTGGGGTCTGACTTCGGTCCGATACCAATGCAAGCAAATGAAACCAAATCGCTAAAGGCAATGTTTATGTACAATAATACAGTGGGAAAACTCATACACCAGAACAACTCGCAGTAATATTTACATAAAAGAAAAAAACAAAGAAAGAAAACCCAGGCAGGGTGAAAAAAAGAAGGGAATTGGGCGGCAATCAAATAAAAGAAATTATCAAAAACATAACCCTCTAACTCAGAAACCAATGCTAAACTGACTACAAGAAAAAGAAAAGGAAAGAAAAATCTTCAGTATCCGAAGATACCCTAATATAAACTACACTTAATAACTCAAAACAAAAATACAGCAGGTGATGCACGCTCCTTACCTAATAAAAGTAATGCAGCATTTTCTCTGCCATACAATATATTTTAAAATTAATTGCATGCCATTAGCGACACAAGTCATCCAACCTTTATTAATATGATATTCTAATATCGATCTAGCTTACTGCAATGTGCAACAAGTAGAGTAACGTTATAATAACTTTCAACAGTATGTCACGCAGGTGTCTTTCATTAGCTTTCGCTCCACCAGCCTCGTTACGATCACACAGCTCTTGGCCCCGCCCTGCTTCATACCACAGTAACGTTAATAAAGCTTTAATACATTCGCTCATCCATGAACATGATTTCTGCCCGAATCCTGCCGGATTGCTTTCCATCGTCTGTGGAGGTAAAGACGACAACTCCCATGATTCCACACTCATTCATGGAGTCATCAAGCTACGCCTTTGTTATTGTTTGAATAAGTGACCTCTAGTGGTGAAGCTTGCATACTGTGCCTTTAATAAGTAGGAATACTGTATATCTATTACCCCTTACTTACTTTTTGCCTACTGTTTTGTGATTCTTGAAATGTGTCATTGATACTGACCATTTCGAAACATCACTGCAGTATTTATCCCCTCAATCAGAATATAGAACACTGTAGGGGATTATGCGAATGATCCTTCAAGACAATATAGGCAGCCAATAAAACTCAATAAGCACAGCAGAGAGTACGATTATTAACCCAGCAGTAGACCAACATTCAGCTGCCTCATTACAGCTATCAACTAGAGTCCCGCTAAGATTTAATACCACCAAATATTCCTACCTTTTCTTCAGGCATCAAACTACTTCAAGCTTCCCATTAAAATACCACAAAAAAGACGAGCCAGAAGTCTTCCATGCTTCAGATCAACACCTTGGCAATGGACAGTATCATACATTTGTGTGGGCCTTAAGCAGGGATAGATATGTATCAGATGGCTGTTTGCTTGAGGATATCAGCCAGGTTTGCTCATCGGCAGCCGAGGCTGGATGACAAGGGCCAAGAAATAGCTCTCGCAGATGAGTATGAATTCATCACAGCTGCGAAGGACAGATGTCACGTTTGGCTGTCAGCGTAAGATGAGATCGGTCCAGACAAACATGGAGGTCTGCCATGGAATGTAGTTAGGGTAGCTAACGTCATATTGTTTGGACGCTTGCTTGCTTCCAAATGGGCATGTCCGATAAGACAGATTTTTGGAGGGAACTGGTCACAGGGAGAGACTGCAAACCAACAGTTCACTCACCTTTCCTTCTTCCCCTCATCCACGCCTGGCTCTTCATACCTCTCTCTCTTTTTTTCTCTCATGCAGCACATCAAGCTACCCAGTCACAATCACAGCTCAGACACCTTAAGTTAGATATAAAGACATTCCCAGCCCTTCTGACCTACAAGGCACAGAACTGTTGAAAAATCAATAAATAATGATACCATCATCTTGTAACATTAGCATGCTGTGCAGCAGAGAGCCGAAGCTAATGAATAATTCTCAATTGCACAGCTGATGTCACGTCTATATGCATATAGAAAGGAAAGAAGATCTTTACTCTGCATTAGGTGTCAGCTTAAATAGCACTAAACACAATAAAATGACGGCAGCACAAGCTCCCCATCACTATGATGCTTCGTTTTCTCTGTTTTAGATTGAAGTGCACATGGCAGAGTTCTAAATCATTTAAATTATGATAGATCCTAATTAGAGTTCTCAGTAGGAGCTCACATGGTGTTGATTGCTCATTGAGAGAGGCTCAACATGGCTGATTTCAATGGTTTTCATTCAGAAAGGGATTTGTGTGTAGATGCTTTTCTTTATGTCTGACACAAATGACAGATGAATGAATCTGGCATTGCGGCGAATTGGTTGGAGATGGAGACATGAGCTAATCAGAAAAAGTTTGCTTTATGATTCAAAGATAGAGACAGATGTTACAAAAGCACTAAAAGAGTTGAAAAGAGCTTGATGAGGACTCACTCAAAAGAACAAAGTTTATCTTACAAAGTCTAGCTCTCTTTTATTTCCTACAGTATGTGGACCAAGGACTTTATCGATCATGCAAGAACACTTTCAAATACAAAGCTCTCTTAATGTTCTGATGGCTGAATTTTCATTTTATCTGCAAAAGTAATTTTTTGAATGACTGCCTGATTGATTTTTTGGGCTCCCTTCAAACAATATTAGTAAAAAACAAAATATCATGTCTCTCAAAGATAAAGCTGGAAAAAAAAAAAAAAAAAAAGCTTTACTGAGAATATCTATAAAAATGTGTCTCTTTACATTTCATCTTTGTGAATATTTCATTAGCTGTTGCAATTTAAAATGTTCTCAAATGAAATGAATCACTTTTATATGACTGTTTTTCCTACGGATTAGAGTACTTGACAGGAGCTGTTTTATAAAACTTCAGAGGCCCTGGAAATGTTAGGCATTAAACTTTGATGTGAGAGATTAGAGGAAGGCGAATGGGAAGTGGGAGGTAAGCTGAGTGGTCTCTGATGTGAGATGCAGGCTCATTGCACATTTATATTCCTTTGTTGTGATCTCTGTCAAATAAAATACCAGATATAGTTCTTCTTTGGAGACAAGGTAACAGTTTAGAGTAGTTTTAAGCTTGTGTTTAAATTGTTTAGAGTCCCTGGGAAGTGGTTGTCTGGTCCCGCGCTATATCACACTGTTGAATCCAAAAGGGCTTTTTATGCTAAATTGATATTCTTCTAAATGCTTATTGTGGTTTTAAAGTCAAACTGAGCTCCTATATTTTTAGTTGTTACCCTAAGCAATCATCATCCTAAGAAACATGAAATGTTCTTTATTTTGCAGCCTCTTATTTTTTTAAAGCTGCCACCAGGTTCTTTGAAATGTGGGAGCTCATTTGAGTATTACAAGTTCAGGTCTCCAAACTCCACTTGTATAAAATTAGCCTTCAATTCATCCACTGTAACATACTTCCAGTCAGCCTTTGGCTGCTGAAAATGGCGCCTTATAATGAGTTCTGGCTGGAAAGAGCGAGCTGGACTTCCCTGCAGCTGGAGGGACAATCCAAACAGGGTCCTAAGCAGGGAATATTACCATGAAAGCCTTTTAATTACACATATTCAGAATGAGGTTTAGATTGGAGAATTCCCTTTACGAGCAGTACGGGTGGAAGAACAGAGTGGGCATCGAGGAAGCTGAGAATGGATTGGCTGTGATATGGAAAATGAGGGCATGAGAGCATGCTGAATGCAGAGCAGGAATCAGAGAGGAATCACAGGCACCAGGACAAAACCTCTGCGCTCGGCCTACTCTTTTTCTGTCTGTCACAGCAGGACTCCCTCTGCTTCGAGGCCCGAGGTGATTTTGGTACGTGGATGCAGAGTGATATCAATATTTTTTTATGAGCTTTGAGCTCAATGATTTTGCCTTCACATCCAGAAGGTTTGAAAATGTAGCAGATGCATCAATGTGATTTCTGAAAATCTTTTAGTTTCTCAGATCTCCCAAGAGCTTTCATTAAAAGATAATTGTATAATCCACATTTGTTCCATCTGTTTTAAATAAAGAACAAACGTTAGTCATTCACATAAAACTGTTTGATGTTTGGTGAAAAAACGTAATCATCTGGGTGTAAAAGCATTGTGCAAAAATGGCTTGTTCTATGTAGGTTCACATGAATGCTGGAGCCTATCAGGCCATAGGAAGGGAAAGACCCTGGATGGATGGCCAGTCTGTCACAAGCATAAACACATTCACACTCACACCTACATACAATTTAATGTCTCCAATTCACCTACGCACGTCTTTGGATTGCGGTGGAACCCGGAGAACCCAGGGGAAATGCCAGAAAAGCCTCTTGACTCAGCTGGGACTTGAACTGGGACCTTCTCCCCTTGACTATTCACAGTTGTTTTAAATACTTGCTTCTTCTTTCTGTCATATTATGTAGTTGAAAATTTGATTAATAGTATTTGCATTTGCATTTGCACAGCGAAAGTAATGAATGCACAAACAATATGAATGTTGGACATACAGCGGGACTTTGTTTGCAGAGCTTGATTATCATAATATTAGACTTTATGTCTTTTTGACTTTACATTTTATGCCTCATGATTTTTTTCTAGAATATCATTAAAACCACTTGGATGTCCTTGGGCAGGCTGACAGATGCAATTCTTTCATGATGCCATTGGTTCACAGTATGTAAATACAAAACCTCATCATTCATTTTACAATGTGCTGCACTCACAGATGCCACATTCAGTATCTTTTTTTTATATTATGTGATTTTAATTGGTTCCAAAGAGAGCACAGAGCAGCATGCATGTCGTTGGCAGTGAGAAGAGGGAGAGAGAGATTGTTTGCATAGCATTAGACGCCTACAGGACAAGTGGAAGACAAAAGGCATTCATCACCTATTTACATCTAAATGCCGTTACGTGAGGTAGTTCTGAATCTCTGCTGGTGAATCTTTTATTGTTTTATCTTCTTAATCTGTCCACCATAAATTAATATTTTTAATTGAATCAGTACTTCCAGATCAGCCCTAGCTTGTTCTCTATATTGTATCAGTAATCAATTCAGATATGAATACCTATAGATGACCCTTACTAAATATCACATATTACATGTGTATTTATGGTGCCTTATATCTAAGTAAGTGGACAATCATGGAGGAAGATTTTTGAAATTTTGCAAAGGCTTGGACATTGACGAATGAGATTGTGTGTCCTTTGTGAATAATGTGAAATCTGCTTTAATACTATCACAGAACTTTTTCCTTTTTATTACTGTAATTATACCCCTTTTAACCTCTAAATTCAAGGACAGTATTTAACGTCAAGCTAGAAATGTACAATTGAAATGAACTTGCACTGCTAGCTCAGTAAGTTAAAAGGTCATATGATTTCATTTATGAGATGAAAGCTCAAGTTATTTTATTAAATTGCACACACAAAGATATGCATGACCTAGAAACATTTTTTTTTTTTTTAAATACAAATAAATAAACAAATAACAGATGTTAGCATAAATGTTCAGAAGAGGTTTTCAAAATGGTTTGATTCAGTTTTAGGTTGAAGGACATATGATGTTTAAGAGCTAATGAATGACTAAAATTGCAGCTCCTGTCGTATCCTATTTTGTCCTTGAGCATGGAATTTAACGTCAGGTTACTCCACACTTATAAGATGGTTACTTAAAGGTTCTTTGCATGTAGTAACAGTTCTTTTTAGAACCATATGATCCTGAATAACCATTTATATGTTGAAATGGTTCTTTCTGTTAGAGCTTAGGGTTCTTTGTTCCCGCCTCTTTGTTTTTCAAATCTTTAACTGTCAACGCCACCTCATTACTGATTTTCTGGACCTCAGGCATTTAATTACATAGACTGTCAACTCACTTTCAACAGGTAAATGATTTCTTTCTTAAAATGTCTATAAATGTTCACTTTAAAAATTGTAACTGGTTTCCTTCCAATCATGTCTTCTTTATGGAAGGGTTCTGCTATTGTTACAAGCCAAAGAACCCAAGATTTGATACTGTTTAGAGCCATTTTTCTTAACAGAAAGGATTGTTTCTGTGATGTATTTTAAGGTTCTTTGGATAAAAAGCACCTGCTAAAGATAAATGAACATCAGAATGCTCATTAATGAAAGTATGAATAATGTACCTTGTAGGACATCAAGGTGATATTATACAAAATATTTTGTATCGCCTATGAAGATAGTTCAGATGCATGTTCATGTCCTTTACTGAAGAATGCCATCAAATATGATTCTGACATTATCCTGTAATTTCCCTTTTCAAATAGGTCTAGTCTTCTCATTACATGATAAGTGCATCCATCTCATCCTCATGGCACACCAATCTTGTTACCATCAAAAGTAGGATATTGGTCAAGGATACCTCATTCAGTCTGTAGGAAGAATTAATATTGCTTTCACATTAGACCCACTTTCAATGTGTAAAGGGGCTGCAAAGTGGCATTGAGAGCTGCGTTCTTTGTACTAAGTCGGCCTGATTCTGTCAATGGCTCCCAGAAGACGAGGTAATTATATAATATAATTGTCTGGCTATTTGTGCATCTTGCTTTTTTTGTTTATAAATGCTTTTGTTCTCACATTAAATTGAAAATTTGAAGCAATATGAAAAGAAGTACAATATGTACTCACACCAACACATTTCAAATGTATGATTATATTATCATGCAGTTCCAACTTTCACAAAAACTGTAGGACTACCTTAAGATGAACTCATCTGTAAACATCACGTAGGCTGTCATCGGAGATGGATGTGGAGGGAATTATCAGTGAGGTCCAGAGATATCTTAGTGTGCAACACACAAGGTACAAGCACATCACTCAAAATGATATATCCCATCTCAGTGATCACGCTGAATGTGTGAATAAGAAACCTCCAGGGTTTATTTTGCATATGCACAGAGATCTGTCTGCTGTTCCCACAGATAACATTTGTCTTGTATTTATAGTGTTGGCCTATATTGTTCTAGCTTATATTGCCAGGTTTAAGAAACAAAGAATCAGTTTCATTGGTTGTAAAACATGTACAAAATATACCCATTGTTTTAGCATTAGATTAGATGCTGTATTTATATAAATGCAATTTTCAGTTTTTTTATTATAATTATTTTTATTATAATTATTCATGTGCAGGACTTTGAGAGAATTTTAAATCACATGATAATACACACAACCTTGGTAAATGCAACTGATGCTTATAAATTTTTTTTTTTTTAATTAAAAAAAAAAAAAAATCAGGATTTATGTTATCATCGTAGGGCAGGGTTGTAAAGAAGGGTGCATGTCTAATTCAGTAGTTAATCTGGCAGAAATCCCAACACTAACATAATTTACATAATCTTTAATTGAAAAGATTCCTTTTTCCCCCTTTATTTTCTCATCTCTCTGTTCAGTCATCTCCATGGAGACAAACAACTACACATGCATTTTATTTTTAATTTAAAAACAATTATTTGGAAATCATCATGTAAGCTTTGGCCTCTTTAAAAGATCATTGGAATGCAAGGCATCTACAGTAGCAGGAGAGGGAGAGATATATAGAGAGAAAGATTCACTGCAAATGTCATCATGTTGACAAATGGCATTCTTTTCCCGGCCTGAGACAGTGGGGTCAATTACTGAATTTGCCATATTGATACTCTTGACATTCTCAGGAACTCTCCTTGAAGCTTCAATAATAAACTGCTCTAGATACAATTTTACAGGGTCAGGGTTGCATTTATGAGTCAACAAAGCTGTTTTCTGTTTATCATTTACAGTCTTTTCAGATGTCCCACTTGTCAAAATGCACAGAATATGTTGTGCTGTAGTTCACTCCAGTCCGTTTTGTGTTGAAACATTTCAAATAAATCTACACTAGGGAAAGAATATGTTCCCACAAGAAATGGGAAACCTTAATATGCATGTACTTTTCATGTCGACAAAGTTTTTGTGGTTATACAAAAAGAAAATTAAATTAATTCCATCAGCACCGGTCCCTCTTATTTTGTTCTGCTTCCTGCTGTGTGATTGGCTATTTAACATAGCAGGTGTTTTTTTTTTTTTTTTTCATCCTTCTGAGACAGGATAAGTGTGTTTTTAGAAGTGCAGGGGAAATAGGCAATGTATTTGAAATGGCCAAGTGTTTAATTAAGATTTTGCTTCTTTTTACAAGTTAAATCTACAATAGCAGTTTTTAAAAGAAAGAATAACTATATGTTCTGACATTTTACAGACACTCTTTATTTCCCTATGTGCATCACATTGTGAGGCTGAAATGCGGATGAAGTTTTGGTCTAGATTAACTATTTATTAAATAGGCTATTACATAGTTGCATGGAAATGTCCAAACTAATAATGATAATAATAGGTTATTATCATTAAGGCAAAAAGGATATGTCCATGCATATGCACAGACAACTGCTTCCCATTGTAATATTTAGAAAGCTAGCATGTTAAAATTTTTTAAAAAAAATTAAGTCCAGCCATTAAGTCATTTATTCAATTTATTCATTTCTATTCATTCATTTTTTTTTTTTTAAATAAATTTGACAAATACTGGGAATTTACATGACTTGATGAAAAAACATTCACATAAGTACACTTCAAATGGCAGACAGAGAAAACAAACAAGCAAAAAACAAAAACAAACAAACAACAACAACTAAGGCACGAGTAACAATAAGGCATTCATGGCCAATGCAGTGTGATGCCGTCTCAAGGTATAAGAAGTGTAGTATAAGAAGTAGTGTATAAGCGTATAAGAAGGACACCTGAGAACACGTCATCAGATTCATATAGTCTAAATAAAGATGCTCAGACATGCCTGAAGCATGGCTATGTGACGTAGCGTCTCGTTCCCTTCTCAGGGAACCAGGGTCACATATGTAACAATCCTTTTAGAGGGTACTCAACGCTGCGTCTTCTGACGCTATGGGGACGTCAGTACCAACTATGCCATGCTGACCAATGCCTGCTTGTGTGTAACAACTCACAATATTAGTGAGATTACACAAAACAAACAGAGTTCTGCCACATTCGTGTGCAAAATTAGTGTATTGTACAAACCATCCATAAAATACATAGTCCAAACTTCACACACCGATGATACATGCAGGATAAGCAGACTCTCAGTCCCTTCAATATCGGCAGAAGTGTATCTCTTACCACATAATAATTGTGTCCCGGAAAGATATTCCAATGCTTACGGTAATGTGTCCAATCCCGCATCCAAACATTCACAAAACACTCAAGAAAACACAGGTAAATCCAGACAGCGAGGCATTGCAGCAAATTTGGTGATATGGGCTGTATCCGAAATCACATACTTCCCTTCTATATAATAGGTGAAAACATGTGACAAAAGAAGTACGTCCGAATGCTATATAGATCATACTTCTTAGATGTTGTAAAGTAATTACTTATTCAAAATAAGTACCTACTCAAGAAAGTATGCAATCCTCGAACTATAGTTCCTACCCCTGTATATACTGAATCTTATGTACTGAATACAATCACCAGACATGAAGAAGAAAACAAGAAGTTACAAGCGAGTCCAGTACATCATGGAGTTAACATCACAGTTTTAGCAGTGAATAGATAAAGACCTGTCAACCTTAATAATTCTTTTCACTTTTGAAAATTATTCTGACATTAATTAAATATTAATATGTAGAGGTTCTGCATGTGGTTAGAACCACATGTAAAAAACAAAAACAAAAAACAAAAGCTAGTCTAGGCACTAAAGCTCAAAGGCCTCAGCCCTGAGCCAATAATGTGTCAGTGGGCAAGCAGTACACACCCTACACAACATTGCTCCCAGTAACTAATATAGCAATGTTAGGAAAGGCCCTGAAGCTTCTATGCTCATTTGGAATCTCAAACTACTTAGAGCAGAGCTACCAGAAAATCGACATAGCCTCTGCTAAGTCCATGACCCACATCTACAAATTTCCAACCGTAGACTGGGGAAATGAGAAGGAGCATAACCTTACTTAATATCCAGACCTGGAGAAGGTGACAGAAAAGAGAGTATTATGACTGCAGTTTAGTCGTATCAAACATCTGTCCAGCTCTACTTCTAGAATATTCTATCAGGGAGCCGAACAGGAGTCTACCCTGGCCTAATAAAGCAAGCTTAACTTACTTTATTTCTCAGGGTAACGAGTGGGCCTAACCTCAGCTTAGACTGCTCCAGTCCTACCTCTAGTTTCACAGATAAGGCTTAAGCCTAGCCCCAGACTAAAATGCATTATTGAGCTGTTTTAACATAAAACATCTTGCCCTGGCATTATTTAAAATATGTCAGTGCCATTGTTTTGTCTCAGGATGCACACCAGTAATGTGTTTTTCTAAGGCAGTGGGCAGTGGCCCAGCTCAATCACGCTCTACTTTTTTTGCCGCAGTCACAGCACTTGGATCTGTGTGCAGTTACCTATTACGCCACCTTCACTCACCACTCCTTGGAGGGGGAGCTCAAGCAGCCACACTCACCTTCTGCTCTTTTCTCCAGGAGCTGATGGATGCAGATGATTTAGGAGGACCCTGAACCCGGTGAGGCATAAACTTCCCAAAGTCGGCCGACTGCGTTCTCGACTCTTTAAACCTGTCCACCACTGTCTCAAAAGAAGTGCCAAAAAATCCAGAGCATTTAGGATGACAGCTTTGTCACACTCCATGATGCCTAATCAATTAAGGCACAGATTAATGCCTCTCCGTCATCAGGCCGCTTGCTAGGTGGCACAAAGCGCTTGATCTGTGGCTAATATCTTTTAGCTAAGGTCTTTTAGTAATATTTGTCTCCACTGACACCATGTCTGTATCGTCAGAATCATAGGCAAGCAATAACTCCTCGTCTCTGAGTGGGCTTCAGATTCTGGTATAAGGACAATGGAGCTAGTGGAAGAGGTGAGGGAAACTTCCCCATGCTCCTCTGTCAGCTCTGTCTGAGATCTACATGACCGCAGTCTGCGCACTGTCTCGGTAAACGCACAGCTGTAGCTGCAGTGAAGAGAGCCAGTCGAAAGCAGAGCTTTCTCAGTGAGAAATCATCGCAATGAATGCATCCAGCCCCCTCGAGGATAACACATAGCTTGTGACCATCGCCAGGCGTTATAAAATGAGGGCATGGAGGGGCACACTGTTTGAACTGTCTGTTTACCTTCTCTTTTTTACACGCTGCCATCTTCACAAAGCACACAAACAAGCGGCTTCCTGAAGACAAAGAAGCTGATGACGTGTTCTCAGGTGCCCTTCTTATACACTGGGGCTATCATCGCACTGCGTAGGCCATAAATGGCGTTGTTACACGTGCCTCAGACTAGGTTCCATGGGGGCGTGTCCCCATAGCGTCAGTCGATGCAGCGTTGAGTTCCCTCGAAAGGGAACCTTGTTGTTGGAGAATTTAGTTTTGTGTATGAAATAATAAAGGCTTTTTAATCGTAAATAGTGGCATGGTCATCCTAGAATTTTTTTTATTTATTTATTTATTTTTTTTTGATGGACTATGAAATGCCCTAGAAAAGGGGTGTCAAACTTAGTTCCTGGAGGGCTGCAGCCCTGCAGAGTTTCCAACCCTGCACCAAACACACATACCTGTTGTTTTCAAATAGGCCTGAAGGACTTGATTAGCTGAATCAGGTGCATTTAATTAGAGTTGAAGCTAAACTCTGCAGGGCTGTGGCCCTCCAGGAACTGAGTTTGACACCTGTGCCCTAGACCATAGAGCATTTTTTTTTTTTTTTTTAAACCTGTCCTGAAGGACCCCCAGCACTGCACATTTTGTATGTCTCCCTCATCTAACAAGTCATCAACTCATTAGTAGAGACTGCAAGAGCTGAAGTGGGTGTGTCAAATAAGGGAGACACACAAAATGTGGAGGGCAGGGGGTCCTCCAGGACTGGTTTGAAAACCCCTGCCATATAGAGCACCCTTTTTATTAATATTCATCTCAGGATTGATTCTCCATTATTGGACTTTGTTTGAGGAACCTTGATATTGTTGGAGATACTGAGAACATGAAAAAACAACAAAAAATAAATTACATGTGTGTATTTAGGCTTTTTGTCTGTAGAGCTAAAATAATAATAAAGGAATTGTAATTTATATTGATGTCATATGTCACTTTCATTCCTTCCACTGCAGTTGTAAATGTATATGTGATTCATTAATTAAAAGCTTTAGTTTAGAGAACCTAAATGTCCAAGTTTCTACATAATAGGCCTATATCCATTTTTGCTATTTTAAAGCCCACCTAATTGACCTTATAATAGACCTTGAATAGGCCATAATTGGCAAAAATGGAAGCAAAATTCTGACAAAATAAATACATACAATAATATTGTTGGGTGGGGGGTGTCAAGTTGTTTTCATTATATTTAATTAACATAAGAGGGTGTATAATGAGCCATGCTGGGGGAAAAAAAAAAGAAAAAAAAAAAAGAAAGCTCTTAAAGAGTTTAATTAGGACCTAGCCCCTTCCAGAAGAAAGGCCTCGACCAATGCCAAAACAGCATTAGGATATTTTCCCCAATGCTTTCCTGTGGAATAATAGAAAGGCTTTTTAGAGCAGCAGATGTGGTTTGTCCATTGGTTTTGTACAGAATGCCTGCCACAAGCATTTAGTCAAATGAATTTTCTTTGTAAGTGTGGGTTGAGGAACAGATGGCATTGTAATGAACATGGATAAATGCAGAATTGCTCTCTAAAAGTTACTGTATAACTGCATACCTTTAAGACAATTGGATTGGACTAGTGTCTTTGCTCATGCTGAGGTTTGATGACATGATGGTAGTCTGAACATTCCTGGTGTTCATTTTGGGGTTGATCTCCCACACCTTCTAAAAACTAAATCCTGAGATTGACTGAGCAGTTTTGGGACAACTAGTGGTCAAAATTAATCAGAACATCTTAATAGACAGGTCATGATATGAGTCCGCTAAAGTAAAAGAAAAATACACTCAACAAATTGTAATGTGAAAATTTTAAATTACATTTATTAAATTGATCAAATACAAGAGGTTTGTGTATTTATAATGCATGCGCAATGCACTCGATATGAAAAGATAAATCATAAAATTTAAATGATCAAACTTCATCTTAAATGTGAAGTAGCCTAATTTAAATGCACCACAACAACATTAGATCAAGCTTTTGCAAAGCTATAAAAGACCTATTGATCAAAAATTGTAAATATGGATATACTTTAACTATTGAATTGTTCAGACTGTAATAATGGTTCTCTCTTAAGGTCACATTTAGTGCATTGCACACGCTGCCATTCTCATGCTCAGCTTTGTAATTGCTGCTCACAGATACATTTTGTTAGGAAGCTACTGAGTGGGCTGAATATTACTGTAAAAAAATGTTTCTCAAATGCACAGCATTTCTTCTCACTAGCTCAGGCACATTTGCATGTGTAATATCAGCTTGTTGAAATGTTTGTTTTACACACAGGGGTGGCTTCTTGCCAGAGTGGCTCGGCACAGTAGTAAACTAACACTGCATTCCAAACAGATATGGAATATTCATGCTCTATAAACAAAAAACAACATCCCAGAAACATGTTCAAGAGGGAAGGAGAGGAAGGTAGTGAGGAAGAGAGAGTTATTCATATCAATGCAACCTTAAATGCAATCTGTAGGAGTTCATAAATACATGTGAATCAGTTCTTCCAGGCGAAGTATCTTCTCATCCTGTAATATGTGCTTTTGTGAACAGCATTCTGAGGATTAAGTGTGTCCTACATTAAACACTTACTCTCCAGTCGTGTAGTGTTCTCTCAAGAGATATACAGTTAAAGATTTTCTTACAGTCTGTTTCAGACTGAAATACACAGACTGATGTGGTCAAGAGAGATTTACAAGTCACAATGTCAACATCCCTTGTCATCTGTTACTTGAAAACTTACATGAAACTTTTAACATATACCTAGCTGAGAAAAACTGATTGTAAGTGCTCATTTTAAATGAACCTTAGCAACAGTAGGCTATGGGTTGTAGCAATTAGTCATCAAAAGTAATGTTTGAACATTCATTTTCTAAGATTTATTTTAAAGTTTTAGAGCCTTTCATAAGTCATTGTATTTTGAGGAACTGAGAAAGAATACCTAATGTGTTTTTTTTTTTTTTTTAACCCAGGACAGATTCATGTAATTCAGTCTTTTAAAGGTGCTTTCAGTAGCTCTTTAGCTAGCTTTAGCATCAATGTTCTTTGTGTACCTTAAAAGAACAAGTTTGCCGATTTTCAACCAGATTTGTTTTTGTTACGATGTTGGTTATATATGTAAATTAACAATATGTAAGTACACTGGAGGATGCAAAATGAATTATTTTGTGTCATCTGGCAGACTTTTGACAGTTCCAGGGTTTTTGTGAAAATTACAAAACATACAAAATGACAGTTGGATCAAGTGCATTATGGGTTTTGAAGTTCACCTAACTTTTTGTCAAAAGGGAACACTAAAACTTCTTTACTCATGTAGAACCGACTAAAAACAAACAAAGAAAGAAACAAAAATAGGCCTTTCTACTGCAAAGTATAACGATTATGTTCAGTTTTGGTTTCATTTTCAATGTGTTCTGTTCCTGTTTCCTTGATTACAGTCCCCATGTATTTAAAAGGTTAGTTCACCCAAAAATGAAAATTCTGTCATTAATTACTCACCCTCATGCCGTTCCAAACCGTAAGACTTTTGTTCTTCTTTGGAACACAAATGAAGATGTTTTTGATGAATTCTGAGAGCTTTCTATCCCTCCATAGACAGCTACGCAACTGAAACTCTGACGCTTCAAAAAGTTCATAAAGTGACCGTAAAAGTAATCCATAGCGCTTTAGTCCAAATTTTCTGAAGAGACTCGATCGCGTTGTATGATGAACAGATAGAAATTAGGTTTATATTCATATATAAACATTGATCAGTGAACATAAACAGAAGCTCAAATGAACCTTCTTGACGTGACAACAAACCTCTTTCGGAAGCTCAAACGTGCTGCGTAACACACGAGAATGAACATCATTGGTCCTTCCAATGAGCTTCCGCTGGTTTACCACAACTGATGTGTGAATCGATGAATGTTTATGTGAATAAACCCACATGAAAAAATACTATAGTAATTTATAGTAAATACTATAGTGTTTTTGAACCATACTATAGTAAAGTACTTGAAATTATTTGTTGTGGTAATTCTATAGATGCTGTGGTAATATAACAACTATAGTAACAAATTAAACAAATTACTTTACTCAATACTGTACTAAGTTTTCTACAACTATAGGGTATATTATGCTACAATACACTACAGTTTACTGTAGTAAAAACTAAAGTATACTACAGTATTTATTACAGTTTATCAGTTCACTACAGTATGCTATAGCATTCATTAACAAAGTGTTGTAAATACTATAATATATACAGTATACTACAATTTACTAGTAGTATGGTTCAAAAACATTATAGTATTTACTATGAATTACTATAGTATTTTTTCATCCTAAATTCAGTCTGTTCATCATATAAACCGATCTTGTCTCTTCAAATGTTGGACTAAACCTCTCAATTCATGTGAATTAGTTTTACAAACTCCTTCTGTTTCAGTTGTCAAAGTCATAGTTTCAGTTGCGTAGCTGTCTGTGGAGGAACAGAAAGCTCTCAGATTTCATCAAAAAGATATTAATTTCTGTTCCAAAGATGAACGAAAGACTTACAGGTTTGGAACGAGAGGGTGAGTAATTAATGACAGAAAACTTTTGGGTGAACTAACCCTTTAAGCCCTATGTTTTATTCTGTTCTTTGTCCGGTATCATCTGTTAACATGGTTGTGTTCGTTTGTTTCTCCAACGATCTCCTGAGTATTCTGCGTGGATTTAAATAAAGACAGTTATTTTTATTTATTTTTTTATTAATCTCCTTCATTGTGCGTATCCTCACAGCTACAGCGTGACACAAAGCCAGCCAAGTTTTATTAAAACACCATCTTACCAATTCTACAACAGTGTTAGATGCTGCACTGGCATCTATCGACATGGATCTTCTTCTGTAAATTACCGTGATACTAGCGAGTTTTAAAGAGCCGTCTACACAATAATTCATTCCCTTACCTAAAAAGAAGCAACTTGGGCATCACTTTTCAGGATTTTCTCTGTATATTTTCACCTTGTGTGTATCAATGTTTTTTTTTTTTTTTTTTTTGGTCAGTCTTCCTGTCTTCAGACCTTTTTTGCTTCTTCTGCCATACAGGTACTTATTGTCCCATTGTCTCCCCTGGTAAAGCATGACAAAAAGTGTGTTGCCTAATTTATGTTCTTCGCATAATCAATACACCCTATGCTACTACTGTAGCTTATCTACAGAGGGAGCCAATGAGCAAGAGGATTCTCTTACTTACATAATTAAAACACTTTCAATAGAAAACTATTATGTGTACAGCCTTCATGTGAGTGTACACCATTCAGATGACTCTCCACAAAGCACAATTTATTTCTCAACGTGTAAAACTTTTGAAACTACCGAATGCACATTTGAGTTTTCCAAGACCTATGACCTATTGATTGAAGATTTTAATCTCCTCTCAGTATGTGATCTGCATGTGTAGCGCACAGCTGTGTTTCAGTCTTGGGTAAGACTTATCGCCTTCACAGAAAGATGACACGGGCAGAAGCAATCAGCTGTTACATCTGAAAGCAATTCTAATTTGCGCTAGGAAAAAGCAGGATAACCTCCTTTTCACTTCGCTTTTTTTGCTTGTGGCACCATGCCCACCTCGCTGGCAAAGGAACGATTTCCTAGCAATCACTCATGTGCATTAATAATCCAACAGCACAATCAGAAATGTACAATAGCCTCATGCTAACATCTCCCACCATTGTGCTCAGAAATGGGCTGATTGAGAAAGCTGATTTTAGATTGCAGGTCTCATAAAGCCCATACAAATCTTTCCTTGCATGGGTTTCAAATCAAAGACAGCTGTATGAAGTCTATTAGAGGCATTGTCAGAAAGATCCTACAACTCTATGTGCTTTCTGTTTATCCACATGATGTTACACTTGCAATACAGCTTTTATAATATCAGCTTGGCAGTTTGGCACAGAGAAAATTACTTGGGATGCACATGATGAACATACTTTTCAAAAAAAAAAAAAAAAAAAACGGTGTATATGTCAGTTCTTTAAGCAATCTACATTTCATGCTTTAAAGAGTATTTTGGCAGTGATGTTACAAATTCATTGCTAGAGATCACAGTTAGGCATATCTGGCCATATCCTCGTCTTCTTTTTCCTTCACATGAAGTGCCAGAAGCAGTATATGATCTGACATCACAACCATAGGATGCATCTTGTGCGATCCCGAACAAAGAATGGCTTGGGAGAAGGAGGAAAGCAATCAATGCAAGTGAAAAGCACAAGCAGCATACCAAATCATGTATTGAAACAAACAACAACAACAGGAGAGTTCTTTTTTTTTTTTTTTAACCAAAACATAAGTGTAGGTGTAACAAGCAAAAAGCGATAGACAGAAATCGAAAGATTTTTCACATATGTCTTTTTATTTGTCAAACAAAAGAGCTGTCTATATGTTAGCAATGGCTGTCCTCCTTTGTACACTTCGCTTTAACTAATAGAGTATAATTATGTTTTACCATATAGCACTTGCTTGACACAGAATGAACATAAAAGAAATATGACACTTTATTTTTGAACATCTGACAGCATAAACGCAAAACCAAAAGATTATGTGGCCCACTGGGTCTCTCTTGATTTGAACTCTATACATGTTTTCAAACAATCACTATTCACAGCACATGTAATGGAAATGCTGGACTATCAGACCCACCAATATATATATTTTCGTTATTCTTTTAAAAATGTGCCTGTGGACCTCATATTTTGACGTTTTTTTTCTTCTTAATACACAGTCATCCTCAAAAGGTCTGTACAAAACTGTTAAATGTGCACACAAGTCATTTGAACAGTGTTAGAGAAGAATCTCACAGACACAGGGAAATGTTAGACAAGAATTACTGATATTACCTCCATATATGTCAATAGTCATGATAAACATAGAAACATGATGCCAACATTTATCCGTTAGTTAAAAAATATGGTACTGCACGTGATGTATATGCTGTTTCTGGTGTATGATATATGCGGAATTCATGTCAACACATCTCTGACCTTTTTTTTTTATTTTTATTAATATGTCACATTCAAGACTGTACAAATAGTGTTAACCCCCCCTCCCCCTCCCCCCTCATGGGTTCTTGTATATTTATATTACATAAGTGTTGTGAGCCCTGAAAATTTCCATAAAAAAAGAAGAAGTAACAAATAGATTGATGCAGTGATTTCACAACCCAATGGTGCTCACCTTTAAAATTAATAAATACATTTTGATGATTACCTAACAGCTGTATAAACATCTGTATCTAATCTTTGCATACATGTTATTTAATGGTGCCTTTGTTATATGCAAAGGAAGGGGAAAAGAATAATCCCACTTAGTGTAGTCCATACAACACATTTTTGTATGTTTATATTCTTTCACATTTTTAACAAGCACATACAAATGTGGGATTTTTCAGAGGGATTTGCATTCCACCAAAGTTAGATTTAATTGTACGATTGTAAAATTGACATCTATCCTGAGGTTTTTACAATCAAGAAAAACAAAAATACAGTAGTACATGTAAGTAATAGGTAAACAGCGTGAAAAACTGAGACATCTGGAAGTTACACAAAAAATATTGTACACATAAAAAAAAAAAAAGTTTAATTTCCAAGGACATTATTTTCTTAAAAAAAAAATTCTCCTGTCGTTGTTACAGACTGCCTACGTAATAACCTGTAAGTGAATGTACCTTTGTCTTCATAACTTTCCATCAGTTGTCTATGTGTGTGACATTGTTAATCTGGTTAAGATTAACCTGTTATGGATGCTGTAGTGTTGTTTTTATTTTTATGGCATGTCATTACATTATGGGGCATGTAACAGTGTCTTTAGAAAAGTACAGGAAATCAGATCATAAAAATTTGAAATGATTGATAAAAATGATCTATGAAATGCTTTAATTTGAACTCATACATCTTGTTGTCTTATACTTCTAGTCATTTTTGCATCATGCAGTTATTTTGCGTTTTACATATAATACAATACCATCATATTTTTGTCTACACAACAATGTCAGTGTCAGTTGTGATATAACTTCAGTCAGGCCTGCTGTTAAAATTAAAGTAGAAACATATTTTACATATTAATGTTAGTCTTTTCTGCTATGTGTTGTGATTTATTGATTATGGCCCAAAAAGCATTGCATGTCATTTTTTGTTCATTTAAAGTGACACTGTACAGTGGCTATTGTTCCACTGCGTAAACCACAGTGAAATAACCCCCACCCTCCACTTAGCTTAAAATAAGCATTAGAATTAGAAATAATTCACTAAATGGAACAGACCACAAAAAGGACAAACAAGCAGGGTATGATAGGTGACTAAACCCACCTCTTTAAGAAAAAAATAAAACAAATAATATTAAAAAAAGGAAAATTCGGATGAAACCAATTTTAATTTTACATGTTTAAGCAGAGTTTATATTGAATATGGACCAAAGTGTAGCAAAGGGAAAATGAATAGGGGTCTTCACTCTTCCTCTGTGCATCCCAATAACTCTGCGCGCAAAGTGATTCTTCCATACCACGACCATGGAAGAATTCGGATGAATCTGGCATAGATGGGAGGATCTATCACGTTCTTTCTGTGGGTGTCATTATCAAAATTTCCTTGAAAGACCTTGAAAAAAAAAAAAAAATCTCAAATTATACACTGATTCATTTTACTTTTCAATCAAATATAGCAGACATATTTAATAAGTGCACAAAAATGGAAACATTTTGCCAGTCTAATTAAAAAGCTATATAATAAGTTCAGTGTACAATTTAGTATAATATTTGTCAATTAGACACACAAAACTGTGCTTATACAGCTTTTTTTTTATGTCATGAGGAATATTGTTAGCAGGTTTACACAAGAAGAACTCTCCAACAATAGGTGTGTAACATTATATACACCATTATATATACATTTAAAAAGAAATATATTCAGCAAGGATGCATTAAATTGATCAAGAGTGGCAGTAAAGACATTTATAATGTTACAAAATAATTATATTTCAAATAAATGCTGTCACATTTATGTATTTGTGATAAATGTATCACAGTTTCCACTAAAACATTAAGCAACACAACTGGTTTCAACATTGATAATAATAAGAAATGTTTCCTGAGAATCAAATCTGCATATTAAAATGCCACTGAACATTTTAAACTGTTCAGTTTTGGCTCACAGGCCGCCGATTAAAAGTTCAAAAGAATAGGCTAATTCACAGTGAACAGGCAGATTATTTAATTTGCTCTTGGTGAAATCAGCTCAACTGTAGTTCCAACAGAAGATGTATATAAACACATTTACCTATCAATCAAATAGTGCATATTTACAATACAGAGTCAGAGAAAGGAAGTACAGTTCATGATTTATGAATAACCCTGTGTAGCTGAACTGATGCTGAAGGCAAACAAAGCTCAAGTGCATTCAGTGTAAAGAGTTCAGAGATGGGTAAATTTCAGCAAACAAAGTGGCTGGCTGGGAACTAAGTCTTCATGTGGGCTTCAAAGACAAATTTCTCTGAGCTCTCAGAGCACTGACAGCACAAATTCATCAGTAGAGAGTAAACAATCAGAGCACAGAGATCCTGTGTGTCTAATTGCTGGTGTCGTAAGAATTACATAAATGTGTGACATATGCCCTCTCTCTCTTACTTCCGCATTGAATTAGCGTTCCATTTTGCACCATGGAACAAATCTTATGTTTTGCAGCTCGGCTCTTTCCAATGCACTCAGCGAGGGGAAATGTCATAAAAAATTGATCAGGCAAAAGGGCAGCTCAAAACATGAACTCGTTTGCTGAACTTCTCGTCTGATGCCCTGTGTGTTTGCAGGGAATATACGTGCACAGGAAAGTCTTTCAATGCCAAGCATTTCCCGCCAGGCTTTTATAATGATAAGGTCTGCATACTTTGGCCATGAGTGTGGATAGATAGTACGGTGGAAAAGATTAAGGTTAAGTAAGATTTATTAGACTGCAACTCTGACTCTGTGTCTTTCATTAACATTTTATATAACCCTGATGACACCTCAAATTGCCTGTGTGATGCAATTATGGGCAAATACCAAACAGTATATCCGTTTTTCAAGCATGATGGTATCTGAAGTCAGTGTTGGGAAAGAACACCACTAAATGTTAATAGTTAAAATTTAATGGTGTCACTCTGTTTTAGATCCTCGTTGTTTGTAAAAATAAACTACATCATGTGATGGGAGGCTTGACTGTTATTTAAATATCTAGTTCAGTCATTAAACTCCAGATGAGCATGTTATCAGTTCCTCTGAAACCCTCCACCTCCCCCAGCTCCACCCTTCTAAATCTGTTATGAAATTTATGTACAGTATGTCTATTCATGCAGCAGCAGCATATCTTACATGCTCACAGCAGCGGGACTGTGCAAAATGGAAATACTGTCAAGACTTTCTAACATTTACAAATAAGGACACGTTATTTGTTGAGAAAAACAGGTCTTAACTTCAATGTTGTCCTACAAGCACTCACTCTGTGTCCTCCCTTATTTATATATATATATATATATATATATATATATATATATATATATATATATATATATGAACTAGCCTGGCTATAACACAAAGCAAGTTTTTGAAAAAGTGTGAAATAAAAACAATAATTCAGCCACAAAGCAGTAAAAAAAAAAAAAAGAACATCAAGGAAGAGGTTACACTCTAAAACATCGAGAGTACACAATAGACACACCCACTCAAACACACAATCACTTACACACACACACACACACACACACACACAACACACTATTATACACACAAATGAACTGGTGTGGCTGTAACAATATGGTAAAATTGAGCCAAAAGACTCAAATAAGAGGTTGAAATCAGATCATTATAAAGATTTATTATAAAGCATACCTGTTCATTTTTGTTACATTTTTATTGAATTTTGCTGTTAGGTGTAACAAAATGTCCACCTCTGTGTTCAGGTTTGACTGTAGTAAAATTAATGCAAAAACTGACACTTGAAATCAACATTTCAAACAAACAAACAAACAAAAAAAAATCTAAACCTTGACAAAAAGTAGTCTTTGAGAATGTTTAAGTATAAATCTAAATCCACAACTCAATAAAAATAAGTATTTATGTCTAAAAACACTAGATAATTTATAAGCCACTTTATATAGAACTATATAGTAATCTAGTGGTTACAGTATGGCATTACATAAGTTTTTCTTTTTTTACTCCCACTAGATGGCCCTAATCTACCTTCAAAAATTTGGATTTTAAATGCCATGTCTCTATTTTAACATGGAATACTGCTTTAATTGAAAAATACTTAAAAAAGAAATTTTAGAAAAAAAATATGTATTATTTTTAATGGCGAAAATTGTATAAATATTGCATAGTATCATAAAATACCCTCAAAATTCCAAAAAATATTATTGAACAAAAATATATTTCATTGATTTTCCTGGGGGGAAAGGCTTTGGTCATTTTTGACCGTGAAGAAGCCAAGTGTGACTCCTAAACGAAGAGGACCAGAGGTTGATTGGTAGATTGGTATTGTCACAATACAGTGCCCATGTTACAAATATTATAATTGTTGTTGCAGGTTAAAGTAAATGTTGCTCAGCTAATGTAAATTGTAACCAGGACAATGCAATTTTAAGTGTTACCATCTGACATGAAGTCACGATAAAAAAAGGAAGTAGTGGCACATCTGTGACATGGCTTATCGAGAAAAAAAAAATGTAGGATGTAGCCTTGGTTCTATTCATTGGTTGTTGATTGAAAGTTAAAAATGGAGGTAGATCTGCAGACCTTTAGTCGATTGTGGTTGAGGTTTACTAAATGACTGGAGAAGATAGAGACATAGCCCTATCAAACTAACTCTAACCCTAACCCTAACCCTAACCTAACAGTCTACTACAGTCTACTAATACTCTAATGAGAGTTAGCTGACATGTAGTTGTATAGTTACTTATAACTAGTAGAATATCTAAAGTGTAACCCACATTTTTCAATTCATACTGGAATTCATATTCATACATTAAATACTAGAATAATACCATGTTTTTTTTTTTTTTTTTTTTTTTTTTTTTAATTCAATTATGAAAGCTTGAGCTGAAGTTGTCTAAAATTAAAATGAACATAATTTACCAGGTAAGGCATTAAGGTTAATTACTTGAAAATGAAGCTGCTATTTAACTGGTAAATGCCACTAAATAAAAACAGACTGACAGAGGTATAATGTAGTGCACATCTCTTTTATAGTACTTATCCATTTCAGCCTTTCACGCAACAGTAATCACTAAAACTTCAGTGAAAGCTTACGCTTTCTGTGACCGTAACCAAATGAGACATCTCACTCTTCTGATGTACTCTCTGAAGGAATGATGGAAACAAGTCACTCTCAATTACCCTTCTCTCCCTGCGCACCCAAGAACATTTGGAACGATTATGCATAAAAGCTGCAAAGAAAACAAATCCATCTCTAAGACATCCCATAAATCTGTGCCTGGTGTTTACTGCTTAATCTAATCCCTGCACTGCTCGGCTCATGACTGCAAAGACGTGGAAAGGAAAGTTGTCTTTAGAGCACTGAATGAGTGTTTTGGCATGCAGAAACAAATGGAGGATTATTTAAGTAGGTACATCAGGTAATGCAGATATTCTATTTGGAGGTGAGGGCTTTTGGAGTTCGATCACAAGGGGAGGACACTTTATCACTTCATAGCCTCTTCAAGCTGCAAGACTGCTCAATTCATAAACACGTCCTTTGAAGTGGGTCCTTCATATGGAGCTGAATCAGTGTGAAAATCCCTTGAGTGATGCTCAAAGTGGCAAGGCAATCTCAAGTCCTTTTGGAGCATGGCAAAACAAGGTTGTCTGTGGGGAGATCTGGGTATTACATCTGAGCATGGCTTTTGCAACTCATTCCAAATCTGATTGACACAAAGAGAGAGATGATAAATAGACAGACAGACAGACAGTTATACAGACAGATAGATCCTTGCTGGCCCAAACTGATTGGACATTCAAAAAAATCATGGAACCTGGCCAATTTGGAACAACTCTATACACCACAAAAATACCAACTGAGCCTCAACTCACAACTGATTTCAATAGACCTAGGGGTGTTCGATTCCAGGTTTTCGAAGTAGACTCCGATTCCTGACTCCCACTGGACTCGATGGAATCGACTCCCAGAATCGATTCCATTTGCTCCATTTACTTTAAGTCAAAACAGGGCCAGCAGAATACAAGAATACAAGATTGCACACTACTCTATTCTTTTTTTCCGACACAAAGCCTAAACAGTTTTAGTGTGCCAAACTAGCACAGATGACATTACTTTGAAATGATGGGCATCACCAATTCACCATTCAGGAGTTCTCAATACTAAAAATAATATCTACCCTAAATACCTACAGTATAATCAATGTACACTTATGACTTGTTTCCACCAAGCGGTATGGTTCAGTTCTGTACAATACAGTACGATTCGGGACGGCAAACCCTAATCTGGCTTGTGTTTCCACTGCCAACAGTACCCTTACTTGATAGGCGTGGTGTATGCTGGAAAGTAGCGATTGACGTCATTCTCGCGTGAATAAGAAAGTGACAGTAAACAACAATGGAGGACATACAGCAGCTTTGTTTGAGCAAAGGCTGAATGCTGCGAAAGGAAAAACAGCCAAAAAATACACATTGTGTTGCAACGGTATTGTGTTGTCATTCACCTTGTAGCATGCGCAAGTGACGATTCTCTGTCAACCAATCAACATTCTGCAGTGAGTGAGCTCCACCCTTTTGGTACCAGTACTATTGATTACTATAGGTACCCCAATGGAAGGGTCCCAAATAGTGGTATGGTACGGTTCGGAATTTGGGTACCATTCACAACTTCTGACAACAGAAATGGCAAAATTGTGTACCATACTGAACTGTACTGAACCGTGCCACTCAGTGGAAACGAGCCGAAATTAATGTGTTTAACATTCACTGTAAACCCTAATGCTCAAAATACTTAACTGGTTTGAGTAGGACAAACTTAAATTGAACAAATTAGTTAAAATGAACTGTTATGAGTATTTAGAACTTTCTTTTTTCTTTTAAGTTCACAGCACTGACATATTCCAAGTAAACTGAACGGTTTCATTGTTTTGAGTTGTATAAACTCATTTCGTTTAATTTAGACTGTTAAGTTTAACCGAAACTGGGCTGGGATTTCTATTTCCCAGCACGCTTTGCCCATGGCACTTGAAAGAGAGAGTAAATGCTAAAATTAAGTGTTATATAAGTTTTTTTTTTTTTTTTTCTCTATGTGCAAGATTAATGGTAAGGTAGATTTAGTAGTGATTAATGTTTTGTTATGCTAATTTAGAAGAGTTTCTGTTAATGTGGGTTTTCGGAGAGTTACCATCATGGTGACAAGTGTCACATGCTGCTTGGTTTGAGAGCAGGAAAGTTACATATTTTAAGTTGCTGTACCATGCTATTGTTAACATGTTAGAAAATAAGCAAGTTGGCATTTTCTGAATTTTCTTATTAGGGTTTACAGTGAAGTAAACTCATTTGATTTGAACTCAAAAAAAAAAAAAAAAAAAGTTCATTAAATATTTTTTGTTAATTGCAATCAAAATGTATGAGTTAGCTAACTCAGTACTTCAAGTTAGGAGCAATTAAAATGCATGAGTACTGCAAACTCAAAACTTGATAGTTCTGCTTACTTAAAACTGGGAACATCATAACTCAAAAAAATTACGTAATTCTGATTACCTCAAATTTTTTGAGTTAGCCCAACTTAATTGATATATTAATGAATTAGGATAACCATGACAAACAAAATTAATATTTACTTTATTAATAAAACTAAAGCTGGCACAAAGGTATGATGTAAGTTGACTGTTATTTATTATTATTATTATTATTATTATTATTTATATTTGTAAAGTAAGCTACATATAGGATAAAAGTATGTGACTGGTGTGTTTCCGTGACAGCTCCAGCTCTCCAACACATGAGTGAGCTATTTCAAACATTATTTTTATCACTGAGCTCCTCACAATGCACGTGCCTGTACAAGGACAGAATCATGAGTTTAAAATCATTGCCAAATACATCCACTATGAAACTGAGAAACCTATTAAGTACAACATCTTTAATATCTTTCTAAAGGTTTAATATTACTTTATCTTATGCCAGCTGGCATTATCCCTCTTAATTGCTGTCGTCTGAGCCAAATTCATATTATGTATGTTATGGTCTCATCTGTAGTGCACTAGCTCACTCAATTTAATGTTATTAACTAATTATCAAGATATTGCGTGAGCTCTCGCCCTTTCCTGACACTGTCTGGACTGTCTATAAAAGTGTTTAAGAAGTGGCAGTCCACATGATTTACCCAGAGGGCTGACATCCCACACCCTGACAGGTACCAAATGAGGACACAATCGCTTTTAATATACCATTCCTTTTCATTTTTTTTTTTTTTTTTACCTCGCAAGTCAGTTTCCTCGTTTTCCTTAACTCATTTATATAGTAACAGAGGAGCTGAAAAGCCTGTGCTGTGCACAGCAAACAAATCTCGAACAACAGATCAGATGTGAGGGCTCCATGGGTACAGTTGTCCTATTTCCCCTGAGTGCTGATAAAACTGTGAAGATTTGGTCTGACTCAGCAGGAAAATAATCCTATAAGGACCTGATCCGAATTTCTGCCATTTCTCAGAGGCATGCCAACTTAACAAAGCTACTCATTACCCCTTTGCTGAAGCAAACTTCAGTTGGCAGTTTTCAAATTATGGTTGTGCAATTTACAGAGCTGTCAGTTGATGAAAAATATTTATTCATGATTAATTTCTTACTTTTTATATACTTAATACATGAACACAGACACATGTTCTTAAGCACTCTGCTGTTCAAAAGGTTGGTGTCAGTAAGTTTTTTTAAGGAAATTAATACTTTTATTCAGCAATGATGCATTAAATTGATCAAAAGTGGCAGTAAAGACATTTTTTACAAAAGTAAATTTCTATTTCAAATAAATGCTGTTCTTTTGAACTTTATATTTATCAAAGAATCTTGAAAAAAATGTATCAAAGTTTCCACAATAATATTAAGCAACACAACTGATAATAATAAGATATGTTTCTTGAGCACCAAATCAGCATATTAGAATGATTTCTGAAGGATCATGTGACACTGAGAACTGCAGTAATGGCTGCTGAAAATTCAGCTTTGCCATCGCAGGAATAAATTACATTTTGAAATATATTAAAATAGAAAAGTCATTTTAAATTGTAATAATACTTAACAGTATTACCATTTTAACTATATTTTTGATCAAATGAATGCTGAGAGTAAGAGAGTTCTTTCAAAAATACTTAATTTGTATCACTTAATACAAACAAACAAACAACAACAAAAAAAAAACAGCAATGTATAAACGGTAGTGTATGTGTGAGACAACTGTGCTGCGTCTCAAATCAGTTTTGAATGTTTTTCTTTTTTTTTTTTTTAGAAACACAGAATAACATATACTGTAACAAGACTAAAGGACAAGCTATAAATAATTTAAAACATTATTAAATAAATAATTGTGTTAAAGGTCTTAACAAAAGTAATAGTGTTAAACGAACCATACATGTTAACTTTTACAGCCCTAGTAATTTTATTTTGTTGATATACAGTAAAGATGTAAGACAGCTTTTTTTTTTTTTTTTTTAATCAAAAACAACAACATTAATGAAGACCCATTACATATAGTTCATTTCACTCATTCTGTAATGTATTACCAAACTGGCACCTTTTCTCAGACCCATCAAGAGATTGTTCAGTGATTCTGAAAATGATTCTGTGTTAGAAGAGGGATCTCTGTGACTGCTAGTCAATATACTGGGCTAGTGCAACCGCTGTTCTAGAGCTCATCTCACCTGAAGACAGTAAATAGTGGGTTGCATTGCATTCAATTTCATCTTCAAAGCCCATCATCCCCAGAACCCTATTGCCAACAACCAGATAAATAGCACTCTAAGACTACCATTACATAAGGTCCAAATCTGAAAGGTTAAAAAAGAGATATGATACAATCTGATATTGCATTTTTCCCCTTGAGTTGAAAGCAATTGTGGATGAGGGGGGTGAGATGAGATTTCAGTAGAGCTTGAAAGCTGTATTGTGACTATGGAGTGATAAGAACAAGACCAAGTGATAAGTTTAGAAGAGTGACCGAAAAATGCTAAAAATCATGTAAAACTGTTGGCCATCATGTAAAAAGGAAGGAACTGCCTGTCCATCTACTATATGGTGTCTTCACAGGTATTAATGGAGGCATTTCAGAAGAGCACCTCTAAAATTCAAAAGGGGCTCTCCTTAATAATATCCACTGTGCCCTTTGTGGGTCACTAAGCCTCACTTAAACTTCCTGCTCACTGGTTGGAAATAGAGTTTTACTTTTCCCCTCCAATCTGTTCTGGTCTGTGCCTTCTATTTAACCCATTGGGCAATGTTTCCACAGTATTGATTTCTGCAATGAAGACATCAAGGGCACCTACTACCAGAAGACGCAAGGGAACATGCACCTTTCCTGGTCATGATTCAACATCGATACAGATGATACAACAGGAGAATAATCCATCCATTTCCATATATTACTTTCTGCTGGTCATACCCATCATGGGAATCCGATCCCTTTTCTTTCTTCATTCAAATGTTGATATAAATCGTATAAGCCAATGCATAACTGCTAATCAAACTGCCATCTTCAGGCTAAGAAGTATAATATACAGCACAATTTAAATTAACACAGACCACAGAGCTTCACGTCCCCCTTGAATGGTCATCAAGGGAATGTGGATACATGCCTGGATGGGGGTAGGGTGTCCACTGGCAGCTAATCTTGTGATGTGATCCTATTTACCCCATTGCTTGCGAGGGAATAGTTCTATTCACAGGCTAATTAACCCCTTGACGTTAACCCCAGGATAATCAATGATGGGTGTGCATTACTGTGCCAATCACAGTGTCTTCATTACCAAAAGCTTCGGGGGGGGGGGGGGGGGGGGGGCTGAAGATTTCTGACAGAAAACAGGTAAAAGTTGTTTTTTAGGAGTTGTTTGTGTGGAAGTTATGAGGTAAGCATTATGTGAGTGTGCAAGCAATTTTTTTTTCTTTTTTCTAATTGGTGAGGAGGTGAGTCTCTTGAGGTTAGACACACTCAGATGGGTTTTGGCCAAAGGAAGAGTAAGATCTGAGGAATACACTACAATGATCATGTGACACATGGGTACACATTACACCTAAATGTGGTTGTCACTCCTCTTCTGAGTGCTTAATGTTGTTCTGTACACACAGAGCAGGTTATATTGGGGAGTGACAACCACAGCCGAATCAATTTTAATTAAATCATTCTAGTGTTTACAGAACCAAGCTGAACAACTAGTTGTTAATGCATTGACACCACTCTCTTGTGGACAATGACAGTTTGTCAATTTGTGTCTCTTTACTCCAAGTGTGGTGCAAGGGAAAGAGGTATTAATTCACAAACTTTGATATTAGTCTTTGTCTTGCCACCATACTGACTCCTACAGAGCGCTTCAGGGATGACATACAGTATTTTTGTAGGCCATCCCGAAACCCTGGTCTCGTTTGAATGCCAGTAGGATTTTTCCATTGGCTTTTGGATTCTTGCAGAAAATAAGCTCTGTGACCAACAAAAGTTTATGATTCTTACACGTTTTGTTCATTAAGATAATCAATGTTGGGGAAAGTTAATTTTAAAAGTAATGCATTGCAATATTGTGTTACTCCCTGCGTTAGTTACTTTTTATGGAAATTAATTTGTTTTATGGAAAGTAATGTTGCTTTGTGTCACGTTTTCTCATCTGGGCTAGGCTTGCTTGTTTATTTTTTAATAACAAATGGCAAATGTAAAGGCCCTTTCACACCAAGAGTGACATGAATAAGCCTCAGGCTGAAGAAAATGCAAAATCACACTTGCACAGCAGAGGGTGCAGTTCAAACAAAACTTTCAGCTGTGCTGCTTCTGGATTGCAGAAGAAGAAAGTTCAAAACTCTTACATGGGGACAGAAGTGTCAGTCAATAAATGGGAAAACAAAGTAACTTGTGTTACTTATTTAAAAGAAAAAATAACTCAGATATTTTGTTGTAAATATATACGTAATGTGTTATCAATGAGGTTGTAAAAGTAGACTAGTGAGTGATGATTTTACCAGCTTGCCGTTTGCCGTATAATGACACATAAAAGGTTGGGTGATTTTAAGCCGTAGAATAAAATGTAAAAATATCTTGAGCTTGCATTAACCACATACCTTATTCCAGGCTTTTAACCAAAACCCAAGCAACCAAGTGTGTATAAATGGTTGGTTGGTAATAGAGTTTACAGTACACTAAGCCAGAACACCCAAGCAACTTCAAAGCAACACCCTGAATACTACTCAGAAAACCTTAGTAACAGCATAGCAACACCCTGTCCACCACCTCATATGTCTAGCATTACACCAGCAAATTTTCCATAGAAAAAAACACTTACATTTTCCCTTAATTCTAGTAAATATGGTTTATTTTTGGGGTTTTGACACATCTTAAAGGGGTCATATCATGAAAATCTGACTTTTCCCCATGTTTAGGTGCTATAACCGGGTCTCTGGTGCATCTACCAGCACAGAAAATGTGAAAAAGGACAACCCAGTAACTTTGTTTTGGTAAGCCTTTTTCTACAAGCATGTGAGAAATTGAGCCTTTCTGATTTCGCTCCCCTTGTGACGTAGGAAGGGGATCTTATTATAATATTACCGCCCCCCGAATCTGTATGTTTCCACTCACGGCGCCGCCATTGTTTTTGCACGTGACGACTAACACTGGTCCTGGAGTGCAGCAGCAGCAGTTTAGGATTTGCACAGAAATTGATTCTCAAAGATGGATCGATACCAACTGATCCAATTTCATATAACATTATATTTACTTCGTGATGTTTGCAAATTGTCTTCCTGAATGTGTTAGCACGTTGCTAATGTACTGTTAAATGTGGCTAAAGTTACCATTGTTTCTTACTGTATTCACGGAGACCTGAGCCATGTCGTTACTTTCATTTTTAACCCAAAAATGTGTGTAGCCTGTATAATTCATAAACGCATCTTCATTCTTATTGAATCTCTCCAACAGTGTGTAGCTTTAGCCACGTTAGCCGTGCATCACGCTATCAAAATCATTCAGAATTGAATTTTAGCAAACATCCACAAAATACATGCCATACCTATGTTATATGCTGCATCAATAACAGTTTGTAACAATCCATTTTGCGAGTTATATTTGCTGTGTGACCTACTGTATTACGTATACCTCAGTGTATTGGAATGTCGAGCGAGCCTGGGGGCGGGGAGCATGAGCTCATTTGCATTTAAAGCAACCCACCCACAAAAACGGCTTGATTTTGCTCACACCCAAATCGGGGCAAATTTGACAAGCTATAATAAATAATCTGTAGGTTTTTTGAGTTGAAACTTCACAGACACATTCTGGGGACACCAGAGATTTATATTATGTCTTGTCAAAAGGGGCATAATAGGTCACCTTTAATGGATTGATGTACAGTGGAGGGCTACAGGAAATTATTAAAAGAGAGCATATTTACGTTGCATGTCATACTCAAACTTTTTATCATAAGCACCATGATTCAACACATGAGCACTGGAATAATTACAAAAACCAATAACTCTATCATTAAATGTGATTTTAAAATTGGATTCAATTTTGATTTCTACACTCTACCCAGAAATTAGAGTATACTGCATCTTATTATCAAGTATGATTACATAGAGGTTTTGTTAAATGTAGTTTTATATCATATAAGTGTAGCTGAGATCTTGGGAAAAACTGAGGAAAAAAACATTAAAAAAGAAGTGAGAAACCATTTAAAAGCCTCCTTGATAGAAGTTTTCTTTTTTTCAAACGCTAAAAAGTATACTCGACAATGTCTTCAGAATGTACATACACAAATCAGCATCTTTATTGCTAGGTTAAGAATAGTGTCAGAAGACTCAGAAGACAAGCTCAGGCCAACAGACTGGACATATTTAACCCACTAGAGGATTGTAAACAAATATTTCTGGCACACTCTTCACTGAGGCTGGGCAGATTGGACCGTTATCTGTATGTAGGCAGACCATGGAGAAAGAGACAGAGTCTGTCCAGGTACCCTGGGACAGTGCTGACAGGATGGAGGAGAATATACAGCCCTGTTTCCAGACAAGGAGATTCTTCTTTTATTGACTTTGTGATGTAAACATGTCCATGGAAGCCAAGTTTATGAAAACAATGACTATCTAGAGTAGTGTTTAGGTTTGTGCAGTATGTGGTTTAAAAAAAATCAGATCAGGGTGATTCACATCAACCTTGAGATAAAAGCGCCTTTGGTCAAAAGATAAAAGTTCTTTTGGTCTTGCAAAAATACGAGTTTTTGACATGCAACAGTGTGAGAGAAAGAATCCTACCTTGTCTTTCTTCTGTTTTTCGTCTTGATATATAAACCATCTCTCGCCGTTATTGCTGTAAGCCACCTTGTAGGAGCCGACAAACTGAACATGTCCAAAGTCTTTAGCCCCCTGGGTAATAACGCCTGTGATTTTTGTTGGCCGAAGCATGTCAACCTGAAAAAAACACACATACACACAGAATGAGAGAGCTCTTCTACCAGTAGGATATTTTAGTGATTACTTGACTTCCCAAATAGCCTGAATCTTTCACCCTTATCTTGGGCAATAACTTCTAAAGATACAGTAATTTTGTTTGGATGTGTATCATCAATTATTCACAGCAAAGTGGGCAATAAGAAGTAGCCTTTATTTCAGCTCAGCAGAACTGTGATTGCTAGCCACAGCAATATGTGATAATTGCATTCGGTTAATATTTTATGTGTTTGTATTTATTGAGATTTTTTTGTTTTGTTTTTTTTGTTGCAAAGCTAAAAAAAAAAATGTTGTGCTTTATGTAATCTTATTCTAAAGCAACCTAAATATGTACTTTTAACTGTTTATTTGCAATGCTAAATTCCATTTTTCAGATAACTTGACTAATGAAATTAAATTTATTTTGTGCTTTGTGAGCCAATGTTATATAAGCACCTAAAAAGTAGACTTGTTA